>NC_091707.1:18135000-18760000 GCF_041296265.1 Equus caballus
CCTTTGTCAAAGATAAGCTGTCCATAGATGTGTGGTTTTATTTCTGGGCTTTCAATTCTGTTCCATTGATCTGTGCACCTGTTTTTGTACCAGTACCATGCTGTTTTGATTACTGTAGCTTTGTAGTATGTTTTGAAGTCAGGGATTGTGATGCCTCCCATTTTGTTCTTTTTTCTCAGGATTGCTTTAGAAATTCGGGGTCTTTTGTTGCCCCCATATGAATTTTAGGATTCTTTGTTCTAATTCTGTAAAGAATGTCATTGGGATTCTGATTGGGATAGCATTAAATCTGTAGATTGCTTCAGGTAGAATGGACATTTTAACTATGTTTATTCTTCCAATCCATGTACATGGAATGTCTTTCCATCTCTTTATATCGTCATCCATTTCTTTCAGAAAAGCCTTGTAATTTCATTGTATAGGTCTTTCACTTCCTTAGTTAAATTCACCCAGGGTATTTCATTCTTTTTGTTGTGATTGTGAATGGCATTGTGTTCTTGAGTTCTTTTTCTGTTAGTTCATTATTAGAATATAGAAATGCTACTGATTTATATCAGTTGATTTTATACCCTGCAACTTTGCTGTAGTTGTTGATTACTTCTAAAAGTTTTCCAATGGATTCTTTGGGGTTTTCTATATATAAGATCATGTCGTCTGCAAACAGCGAGAGTTTCACTTCTTCTCTCCCTATTTGGATTCCTTTTATTCCTTTTTCTTGCCTAATTGCTCTGGCCAGGACCTCCAGTACTATGTTAAATAAGAGTGGTGATAGAGGGCATTCTTGTCTCATTCCTGTTTCCAGGGGGATGGCGCTCAGTTTTTGCCCATTGAGTATGATGTTGGCTGTGGGTTTGTCATATATGGCCTTTATTATGTTGAGGTAGTTCCCTTCTATCCCCATTTTGTTCAGAGTTTTTATCATAAATGGCTTTTGGATCTTGTCAAATGCTTTCTCTGCATCTATTGAGATGATCATGTGGTTTTTATTCCTCAGTTTTTTGATATGGTGTATCACATTGATTGATTTGCAGATGTTGAACCATCCTTGTGTCCCTGGTATGAATCCCACCTGATCATGATGTATGATACTTTTGATGAATTGCTGCATTCTGGTTGCCAAAATTTTGTTGAGAATTTTTGCATCTATGTTCATCAGTGATATTGGCCTGTAGTTCTCTTTTTCCATGCTGTCCTTGTCAGGCTTTGGTATCAGCGTGATGCTGGCCTCGTAGAATGTGTTAGGAAGTGTTCCATCCTCCCTAATTTTTTGGAATAGCTTGAAAAGGATAGGTATTAAATCCTCTCTGAAAGTTTGGTAGAATTCCCCAGGAAATCCATCTGGTCCTGGGGTTTTATTCTTTGGGATGTTTTTGATTGCTATTTCAATCTCTTTCCTTGTGATTCGTCTGTTCAAATTGTCTGCCTCTCCTTGAGTGAGCTTTGGAAGATTGTAGGAATCCAAGAATTCATCCATTTCCTCTAGGTTATCCATTGTGTTGGCATATAGTTTTTCGTAGTATTCTCTTATAATCTGTTGTATTTCTGCAGAGTCTGTTGTTATTTCTCCTCTTTCATTTCTGATTTTGTTTATTTGAGCTTTCTCCCTGTTTTTCTTTGTAAGTCTGGCTAGGGGTTTGTCAATTTTATTTATCTTCTCAAAGAACCATCTCTTTGTTTCATTGATCCTTTCTACTGCCTTTTTCATTTCAATAGCATTTATTTCTGCTCTGATTTTTATTAATTCTCTCCCTCTGCTTACTTTGGGCTTTGTTTGTTCTTCTTTGTCTAATTCAGTTAGGTGTAGTTTAAGATTGCTTATTTGGGATTTTTCTTGTTTGTTAAGATGTGTCTGTATTGCGATGAATTTTCCTCTTAATACAGCTTTTGCTGTATCCCATATGAGTTGATATGGCATGTTATCATTTTCATTTGTCTCCAGGTATTTTTGATTTCTTCTTTAATTTCTTCAATGATCCATTTCTTGTTCAATAGCATATTGTTTAGTCTCCACATCCTTGTGCCTTTCTCAGCTTTTTTCTTGTAATTAATTTCTAGCCTTATAGCATTATGATCAGAGAAGATGCTTGTTATTATTTCAATTTTTTTAAATTTGTAGAGGCTTGCCTTATTTCCCAGCATATGGTCTATCCTTGAGAATGTTCCATGCACATTTGAGAAGAATGTGTATTCTGCTGTTTTTGGATGAAGTGTTCTAATATGTCTATTAAGTCCAATTGTTTTAGCTTGTCGTTTAGCTCCAGTTTCCTTGTTGATTTTCTGTCTGGATGATCTCTCCATTGATGTGAATTGGGTGTTGAGGTCCCCTACTATTATTGTGTTATTTTTGACATCTTCTTTTAGGTTTGTTAATAGTTGCTTTATGAACTTTGGTGCTCCTGTATTGGGTGCATAGATATTTATAAGCATTATTTCTTCTTGATGAAGTGTCCCTTTGATCATTATATATTGGCTCTCTGTGTCTCTCTTTACCTGCCTTATCTTGAAATCTGTTTTGTCTGATATAAGTATTACGACACCTGCTTTCTATTGTTTGCTATTAGCTTGGAGTATTGTCTTCCACTCCTTCACTCTGAGTCTGTGTTTGTCCTTGGGGCTGAGGTGTGTTTCCTGGAGGCAACAAATTGTTGGATCTTGTTGTTTAATCCATTTTGCCACTCTGTGTCTTTTTATTGGAGAGTTCAAGGTGTTTACATTGAGGGTGACTATTGATGCATGAGGGCTTAATGCTGTCATTCTGTAACTTGTTATCTGGTTTTCCTGCATTACCTTTGTTTCTCGTCCTGTGTGTTTTAGCCTACCCATTGACTTCTGCCATTTCTTATGCTGGGTTTCTCAGATTTTTCCTTATTTATGTTTTGTGTCTCTGTTCTGTTTTTTGGTTTAGTAGCTACCCTGAAGTTTGTATTCAGAATCTCGTGTATAATATAGTCTATTTTCTGGTGGTCTCTTACTTCCTTGGCCTAGACTGATTTAGTCCCTTGCCTCTTCCCCTCCCAAATTATTATTTTCATCTCTTATTCCAACTCATGTTGTGAGTTTGTGGTTAGAGTGATAAGATTGTCTTTGCTTTGGTGGTTTCCTTCCCTTTATCCTAATGCTTAGTTGAATATTTGCTATCTTATTCTGATTCTGTCTATTTGTCTCTCTACACTGTGGTTTGTGACCTCTTTCTCCCTTTTTTCTTTTTTCAGGTATGAGAGCCTTCTTGAGGATTTCTTGTAGTGGAGGTCTTTTGACTACAAAGTCCCTTAGCTTTTGTTTGTCTGGAAAAGATTTAATTTCTCCCTCATATCTGAAGGATATTTTTGCTGGATAGAGTATTCTTGGCTGAAGATTTTTATCCTTTAAAGTTTTGAATATGTCATTCCATTCTCTCCTAGCTTGTAAGGTTTCTGCAGAGAAACCTTACTTTGTAGGTTATTTTCTTCTGCTTTGCTGCCCCCAGTATTCTTTCTTTGTCATTCATTTTTGCCATTTTTACTACTATATGCCTTGCAGTAGGTCTTTTTACATTGACAAATCTAGGAGATCTGAAAGCTTCCTCCACACACATTTCTCCCTCAATCCCTAGATTTGGGAAATTTTCTTCTATTATTTCTTTGAGCACACTTTCTGTTCCATTTTCCTTTTCCACGCCCTCAGGGATTCCGATAATTCTTAAATTGGATTTCCTCATTGAGTCCACTATTTCTCAGAGACTTTCTTTCATTTTTTTAAATTCTTAGTTCTCTTTCTTCCTCTGTCTGGAGCCATTCAGCCTGTCTATCTTCGATTATGCTAATTTTCTCCTCTATGGTGTCTACACATGCATTCAGGGAATCTGTATTCTGTTTTATCTGATCCATTGTATTTTTCATCTCTAGTATTTCTGATTGATTCTTCTTTATAGTTTTAATCTCTTTTGTGAAGTAACTCCAGAACTCGTTGACTTGTTTCTCTATCTTTATCTCTTTCAGTATTTTGATGATAGCTATTTTGAATTCATCTTCACTTAGTTTACCTATTTCTAAGTCCACAGGACATAATTCTGTGTTTTTATTGTTTTCCTTTTGGACTGGAGCTTTTATAAATTGCTGGATGTTAGAGGAGGGGTTTTTGCACATGATGCTGTTATTTGGTTGCAGTTACAGCCTGTTGCCACTAGATGGGGGTTGAGAGCAGCGTGTTCTGAGCCCTGTGCCTTCAGCTGTGATGGCGGCATGCAGTGTGGGTTGGGGGTGGAGGGGCATTTTCTCTCACATGCAGACCTGGATTCTGATCAGCTCTGGCTCTCTGGTCTCCCAGGGCCCTGGCTTGATGTGGTCCCCCCACGCGAAGGCTTTCCCCTGTTAGGAGGTTTCCGCTGCATGGGTGGTGGGAGTCCTGGATGATCCGGTGGATGGGTGGCGCCTCCCCTGCTTCAGTGATCCCAGTCTCCAGGGGAGGGAGCAAAGATCTCTCTTACCCCGTTCCAGCTCTTCCAAGGGCGGCTCCAGTCTCTCCGCCCTCCGTCATTTGGCTGCTGTGGGTCTCTGACAATCTCTTTGTTATTACAATTTTTCGCTGAAATTCAGTTGTTCCTTTTGGTTGTAGTTTGGAGGGGAGAGAGTCCCGGGTGAGCTCACTCCGCCATGTTGCTGACATCACCCTCCCCTCAGTTACCTTTCTACTCAGACTTTTCAGACGACTTAGAAACTAAGAACAGGACCAGGACAGACCCCTTGCCTGCTCTCAGGATGCAGCAGTGGCAGTGGTAGGAATGGATTTTGGGTTTCTGATTTCAGGGTCAGGGTTTTTCTCCCCCCAAAGAGAGATGATTTTCTGAATATGAAAATGACCTGATTGAACAATCTTCCACTGCAAGTCATGTTGCAAATGGCAGAAATAAGGTTTGTTAAAGTGCCTCCTTCTATAAGGTGCTGCTTATCTTATTTGCCCTCTCAGAACACCCATATCATAACTCCACTGTTCCAATAATGCCCTTTAGTTCAGATCCTGTCAATAACAGTCCTGGACCTGGACGGCTCTTTACTAAAGAGTTTTAAGAGCATTAAACAAAAGTACTTTAGAATGACTAACTGTCCTCATAGTGGAGGAAGAAGCAGATACAGTTTTCTACATGGTTAACATGAGTAAAACTCTTGCAGCATTCAATAAACTGTTATTGATAGTTTCCAATTCCTCCTCCCTAGGAACTGGGGAAAATTCTCAGCCAAGTGTAGCCTGAAAAAATGGCTATAATCTGAATTTTTCTTCTTTCTGCTGACTCTCTTCTATGAACCCAACAGGGTTACTGCCTGTATTTCATATTCTGATATCTTGCTTCTTATTGCCATTAGAGATTTTCTCAGGCTCCCTTACATAACAGCCATACTTATATAAAGCTTGCCTTGTACCAGACACTGCTCTAGGCATTTACATATTCATTTAAGTCTCATGAGATGTGTACCATTATAATGGCACTATACAAATAAGGAAAATAAAGCACGCTAAGTGAGGCTAAGAACTTGCCCAAAGTCACACAGCTAGTATGTGGCAGAAACTGAGGATTCAAACTATGTGATTAATTACTTTGCTACATTGCTTTTCTAAGTACCAGGTACTTGATCACAGAATTCTTAAGGCTTGCTCTTACCAGTACACTCAGGAAAACACCTACTTCTATTTCATTTATTTTTCTATGCTGTTTGGCATGCTACGCTCCACACTAGTTTGAGGTGAGAAGGTCAATGGCAGTATGGGAAGTACCACACAGATGCTATCTTTGCTCTGCTTTGCAGATGAAACCAAGATCTGTGAGAATCTGCACATGCAAAAGTGCATGCAGTTGCCTTAAACCTCACATTTTTCTCATGCCCTTAATTTTTAGGGCCTCGAGTTAACTGAAATTACAGTCGTATTTAAGTGTGAGAAAATTAAAGCATGTAAAAGATCATACATGTTTCCTGATCTATCAGTGCACCATTCTCTTCCTTTAGCAATTCATTAATTGTTTACTTTTTAAAAAAAATAGTCTCTTTCATTGAGATTTAATGGATTACACAATCCTAATGAGAAAAAAACGAAACTATTTCTACTTTGAGAAGTATGTACAGTGAATCTAGGGGAAAAAAATTTTTGGTATCTCTTTGATAGCAGATCTATTTCTTCGCTTTTCTGTAAACTGAAACCAGGTGATACGTAGGGGTCAATGGAAAATAGATTCACTTCTTTCCAGGATTAAAAAACATAACTTAAATATATGCAGAATTCATTGTGTGGATGCTAACACTGCATTTCCTTGCAAAGTCACTTTTCTATCACTGTTAATAAAATGATAATACATATTGACAAGACTTTAAGTGTCTATTGAAAAAAAGCATAGTTGATTAAAAATGTTGACATATCTTTTACCTTATGTGAACATATTTTAATGTTGCATAAGATTGCCCTCTTGTGTTTTCTCTAGTCATTATTATTTTTATCAGTTTAATATTCAGCTTTTAACTTTTCCACCTAAAATTAACTCACTACTAAATGAACTTCAACGCCTTGTATTCAAACGACACAGACGGAGGTTAACACTAGTGTCAAGGTTTGTGCCACACTCTATTCTTTTAAATCTCTGAATTAAAGCAGAGCCAGACAGAAATACATAAAGAAAAACTTAGAATTATGTCAAGGAACACTAAAACCTTGATACTACCTACCCACTTTACCAAGTTTTGGAAGATGCAACCAATTAATCTACTAGTATAGGTCTGGCTTAATATCCTTGCAGCCAGTTTCTCCCTTTAGCTTGCTTAGTTGTGAGTATATAAAAACACTATTAACATTTTTAATTCTTTTGAAAAAAATTTCCTTATTTATTAAATTAGCAAAGTTTTCTTTTTAATTTTGCCTAATTAAAATAGGTATTCATATGTTGAAATGTAAATTTGGTACACTGTTTTTCTTGTAAATCAAATTGGCAATATATATTAAAAGCTTTAAAAAAGGATTATTAGGATTGCTTATAGGAATTTATCTCAAAAGTACAATCCTAAGTATCACCAAAATTTTATGCCCAAACTACTTATGATAGCATTATTTACAGGTGCAAACATTAGTAACAACCTAAACATGGCTATGTGTTGAATTAGATTGGAATGCAATCATACAGTGGAATTTTTTGTAACAATTAAAATTTTTTTTTTAATTTTTATTGAGATTATGATAGTTTACAATCTGGTGAAATTTCACTTGTACATAATTGTTTGTCAGTCATGTTGTAGGTGCACCACTTCACCCTTTGTGCCCCCCATTCCCCCTTTTCCCTTGGTAGCTACTATTCTGTAACAATTAAAATTTTAATGTAATATTTAAAATAACGTGAATTTTTTCTAAGTTTTAAAAATTCAGGATATAAATATATATGTATGTATGTGTCTGCGTGTCTGCCACAATGATCTAAATAAAAACAATTCTCCCAAAAGTATAAACAAAGACTGAAATGAAATGCCTCAAAATATTAGTACTAGTTGTCATTTGGGGGTGGCACTATGGTGGCTTTTTTCTCCATTTTTCACATTTTTATGTTGAATATGTATTGCTGTTATAATGGGGGAAGTCCCCATGTTTCTAATATTGGCAGAATCAAGGCACTGCCTCTTTACACAGATCAGGAATTTTGTGGGCTTTCTGGGCTCGCTCAGAAAACTTTTGTAAAGGAAAATACGACTTCAGCAATTAGCTCAGAATATAGCATCCAGTTAAGCCATTGGCGGAAAGTGGAGGGACCCCCAGACCCTAAAAGAGTGGGGAAGTTCCTTTGGATGGATACTTTCTCTCCCAACACTTCATTCTTTAGAAGAAGAGAAAAGCAGAGTCAGGTTATGTATTCCTCCAAACACACAAAAGAGCAATGAAAGCAACAACCATTTATGAAGTGCTTAACGTGTGCTGGGTTGGTCGAAAAGGGTCAGAAACCAAATGCAATGAACGGCTGAATGAAAAGAAGGATGTATCACCAAATTTCTCCCCCAGCCATCACGTGGGACCTCCTAAGCTAGAATGTAGCTAATGAGCGCCTCTTCCTCTTGCAGTTCTGCAGCAACCCTTGTCTCCCTTACCTTCCATCCCCATCCACTTTCCAGGCTGCAGAGAGAGAGATCTTTTCAAAGAGCAAACTTTCAACAGATTCCCACTGCCCCTGGAGATAACCTCTAAACTCCTTATGGTGGCTGACAAGGCCCTTTATGCCCTGGCATCAGCTTACATTTAGCTTCCTTCTGCTTCCTCACTCTACCTCCCAGGCATTCTCATCTTCCCCAGGCTTTGCCTCTGGGGTTCTCTCAGGTGGGGCCCATCTTGTCTCTTTTGTCCAGCTAACTCCTGCTTACTTTTCAAGCCTCTAGGTGAATGTTGCCTTAATTTGGAAAGCTTAGTGGTCCCTCTCTGTGTCCCCCCCCCCCAACCCTTGTACGCTTATCATAATCACTGCTTTCCCTATCATGGCTCTTTCTGTACGTTATTAAATTCTCTGGTTTAATTGTCCTTCTCATCTCTCGGTGAGGGCAAGGGCTGAGTCTGCCCTGTTCACTTGATACCTACAATACCTAACAGGGGAGCAACAAATGTTTACTGAACAAATGCATGCATGTGTGTATATACTTAAAGAGATTTTTCAGATCAATTTTTCAAGTCCCTTCTGGAAAAGAAAAATTCTGATATACTGACCAACTGTTTCTAATCCTTAAAAAAAAGACACCTTTATTCAATAATAGGGAAGTAAATAAATTATGATTCATAAAATAGTTATAAATAATCTTTAAAGACATGAGAAAATAATAATAAATACTATTATTAATAATAATATAGTAAATTTTTTAAAAGTATACAAACTATATATACAGAATAAGCTAATCTCTGCCACATAAAGAGAAAAGAAATGTACATATTTTATATTTACATAATGAAAAGATTGGAAGAAAATGCATCAAAAATATATTGTGATTATTTCTGAGGGTTACCACATGTAAAATACTTTTCTTCCTTACACTTTTCACTACTTTCCTTCAGAATGAGCATGTATTACATTTGTTAAAACACATTAAGAGTTATCAAAAACTCTTTATAATAAGATGAATTCATTTATGTGTAGGCAGTTGTTCCAAAAATTGTTTTAGGGGCCGGCTCCGTGGCTGAGTGGTTAAGTTCGCGCTCTCCGCTGTGGCGGCCCGGGGTTCGGATCCTGGGCGCGGACATGGCACCACTCATCAGGCCACGTTGAGGCGGTGTCCCACATCCCACAACTAGAAGGACCTGCAACTAAGATATACAACTTTGTACGTGGGGGGGATTGGGAAGATAAAGCAGAAAAAAAAAAAAAAAAAAAGATTGGCAACAGTTGTTAGCCCAGGTGCCAATCTTTAAAAAAAAAAAAATTGTTTTAAAACTAAAGGGTAGGCATGAATACTTTTCATATAGCACATATGTATTTTAAAATATTTTATACGGAATAGTTTAATAATGCAATAACCTTTAATGCAGATGCTACCAGAAGACACTGCAAAACTATAATCATCTTGAATTTGGCTTCTCAAATATTCTCATGTTCAGAGTTTTCATATTTCTCAGGGAAAAACAATTTTATTAAAGAATATTTTATGAAATGGTTTGGAAAGTAAATTAATGCACATATTATTATGCCAAGCATACATAAAATGACATTTTTAAAAAGACCAAATCGTAGGCTAGAGGCAGTTAATCAACTGTAGAGTTACTTGACACGGACGGGGGAGAGGCTAACTTGGGCCGAATGCCCTCTTGAAACAGTCAGGTCGTAGGCAGCAGGCCACGGGCTGGGCTGGGAAAGTCCCTCACCAGCACCACCTGTCTCGACAGATCTGGGAAGGTGCTTTTGCTTTTGCTTAACAATAGGTCCAGTGACAAGCAAAACTGCCCTGCTCCAAAGCTCCCTGAAGTGCAAAAAGACTAAGAAGATCAAAGGGACCATTAGCCACTCCCTGGACTTCAAAGGTTTCCCCTGTGGGAACGCTGAGAAGCCGATGTGTGTTTACAGACGCTTGGAGACTTCCATTGCAGTGCACAAATACATTACACTCATCTTGGTTCCCCCATTCTACCCATGAGCACTGCAGGACTATTCTTAGCATTTTTGCGCTTTCTAAACCTAGCTTTTAAATGTCTTGATTGTTTCTATATTTTCTCCTTCAGAAGAAAAGTAATAAAACAAGCATTTTGTTTCACGTAGTTTGTGTTTTAATGCAACATTCAAACAAACTCTACAAAATCACTTACCTCACCCGGACTGGTTTCACGGACTCAGTCTCCACAGTGATGAGAGTGTCTCTCCACTAAAGCAGTTCATGCAGGCTCTTGATGAGCTACCGCCCAAACAATTCAGTCGGCTGTGTGTACAGACTGTTGCGCCGTCATTGAACATATTGCCTCAAAGTGTTCATTTTAACAATAAAAAATGCATCTGTAAGTGATTATTTTTTCCTTTTTAAGAAATTCTTTATTAAAAAGTACATTTTGTATTGAAATGTAGCATATATACATAAATCATAAGTTTATGGCTCAATAAATTTTCACAAACAATATACACTCATGTAATAACTAGTACTTAGATAAAAAAAATAGATCATGGAATATTTCTAGCACCCCAGAGCCCTCTCTTGGGCCCTCTTCCATTGTCCTGACTTCTAACCTGAGATACTGAATATATTCCCTAACAATAGCCAGACCACATAGGAAACTAGAGCTCTGATCCACAGCTGCAGCAACCTGTCCACCAACTGCTTCCCTGTGATAAACAGCCCAGGGAGCCAGCCTGCTGTAAGTCGGACTTGTAGGCAGTCAGAGTGCTTTCTCTAATGACAACCTGGGAGTCCAAACACTTACTTCTGTATCAAATGGCCCCAAATGGCCAAGACTTGATTAACAACCGATAGCTTCCCTAATTTTTGTCTTGTTTCAACTTAGGATCAACTAGAGAAAGCCAAATATGCACCCCCAGTCAATCCTGTAAGTGAGTATCCCAAGCAAAAAGTCTTAAATCTTAAGCAAAAAATCTTAAGCAAAAGATCCTAGAAGACACCACTAGACCCTTAAGACCATAGAAAATACTTCTCTTACTACTTCTAGGGATGAGAAGTCCTATGTAAATAAATTTGTTTAAAGGCATTTATGCCAAGAGAGACATCTACAATCTGAAAAGGTGCAGAGCAAGGTCAATCTTTGATTCATGCATTTAGAATAACATATTATGCATTTACCAGTAAAAAGAATAAGATAATTCCCACCCTCAAAAGTCTCCTATTCTAGAAGAAGCCACAGATGAGCAAAGAAGTGCTGGGAACAAGTTTGGTCACAAAAATTTAGAGCACTCACACAGGAGAGAGATGTCAGTCTTGCAAGTGGAGAGGAGGTGTGTGTGCATGCTTGTGTGTGTGTGTCTGAGACAGAGAGAGATTAGAAGTGACGGGGGTGATGATTCCAAGGTACAGTAGCAGCATAATCCCAGACACAGAGACCAGACGTCATTTTGCACACTTGGGGAAATACAAGGAGTAGCTCAGTTCAAAGTTCATTCATTCATATATACAATCATTATTAATTGAACATTTTGAGTTGAAGTTGTGAATAACAAGAAATAACTTGTGCTTTAAGGTAAGATCATGAAAAGGGCCTCATTTATTCAGTGAACATACAATGTGGCCCTCCCAGCATCCACTCCCCGTTCTTCTTTCTAACAGAGATTCAATTTGGTTTTGGTATACACCCCTTCTCCACACACCTCTGTGTCTCCAAAGAAGCTCACCTACCCTTGGCCCCAGGTAGCCTAAGTGGGGTGAACTTAGTCTTCTTCCACTGACTGACTCAGGAATAGCATGGACCAGTCCTGATCAAGGAGACACTGAGAGAAGTTTGCTAGAGGCCTCTGGGAAAGTAACTCTTCATGAGTTACTGAAAGCCTCTCCCTTCTTCTCACTAGCCGTCGATCAAGATACACAGAGCCCCAAACACTTTTGCCAACAATATTACAACCATGAGGAAAACGAGCTTTAGGATGAAGCTGGCTCTATGAAGGGCAGGACAGAGAAAAAACCTGGGTTCTCACTGATATCATTGAGCCAACTAACCCTGAACTTCACCCTGACTCTGATAGTCTTTTACATGATCTAATTCACTCCCTTATTTTTTATTTTTATATTTTTGTTAAGGAAGATTGTCCCTGAGCTAACATATGTGTCAATTTTCCTCTATTTTGTATGTGGGATGCCGCCACAGCATAGCTTAATAAGCCATGTGTAGGTCTGCACCAGGGATTATGAACCAGCAAACTCTGGGCCACCGAAGTGGAGCGTGCACACTTAACCACTATGCCACTCAGCCAGTCCCTCTCCTATTTTTTTTTAAAAGCTAGATTGAGTTGGTTTTTCTGTTATTTGTGGCCAAAGCACCCTAACTAAAGTTTAGATTTGATTATTAGGCAATGGGGAGTCACTGAAGAGGTTTAAGCAGAAGACTGACGATCAGTTTGCATGTTATGAAGACAGCAGAGGCAGAAATACTGAGGATGGATGATTGGGATAGGAGGCTGGCTAATATTTACTGAGGGCTTACTATATGCTTTATATTAGTCTAAACATTTTACATGTATTAATTCATTTAATTCTTCCAGAATCCTATGAGGCATGTAATATTATTCATATTCAATAAGAAGAATCTGAAGCTCAGAGACATTAAGTTGTCTAAGACCATGTAGCTAGCAAGTGGCAGAGCCAGGATTTGAACCCCAAGTTTACTGTAGCATTCCTTCACCTGCCAGCCATATGTATCAGGAGAAACTCATCTCACTCTCAGCCTCAGATAGGCCTAATTGATAGAAGAGTAAACCCAGCCCCTTTCCAGTGACTGACTCAGGAATAAGCTGGTGATCCAATTCTATTGTGGCTTCTAACCACCAACTCATGCTGCATACTTCACAGCGTTATTGTGAAAACTAAATGGGCTACTGCTTATAACAAACTTAACACATGGTAGACCCACAGTAATTGCTGGCTACTACTATGATTATAGACTACTGTGATCAAGAAAACCTGAGAAGGAATGTTCAGAGAAGGAGGGCCAAGGAGAGTGGTATGACAGAAGCCACGGGAAGAGTTTCTGGAAGAGCATAGCAGGATCAAATGCTAGGGAGGAATAAAGTGACATTAGAGCTGAAAGGAACCTACTGGGTCTAGCATTTGGGACACAATGGGTGTCTTTTGCCGACGACGAGGTGTTTGTGGAAGGGCTGAGGTAGAAGGCAACCAACTGGGTGAAAAGCAAACTTGCACCTGAGAGGAGAGAGTGGCTACCTATTGCAGATTAGCAGTTTAACTGCGATGAAAGGATTGGGAGAAAGGATGGTAGCAGAAGTCTCCAGATGGAGCACATTGAGGCAGTAGCTAGCAAAGGTACTGCTGAAGATTCAGGAGAGAGAAACAATGATGGGTCAGGTCCCAAAAGAGACTGAAAGAGATGGAATCAAGTTCATGGGTGGAGGCAGGCATTAGTCTTGAAGAGTTGGGCCATCTCCCACCCTCTAAGACTGCGGGGAAGGAGGGAAGGGTAAGTTCAGCTACAGATGCATTTATGGGCAAGGGGGGTGGAAGCTACGGGAATGCACCTATGGATAGCTCACTTTTCTTAGTGAAATGGAGGCAGGTCATCTGCTTAGAAGGACAGTATGAAGCAAGCAGCGGCCAGGGATAGTCACTGGCAGATGAAGCTAGCCTGGAAGATAGGTAAAACAGTTATAGAGTGCTGACAGCTGAAGGCCTAGCTAAATTGGAGACCAAGAATTTTCAATGACTTTAATATGGAGGAATAAATGATTTTCCCCAGCACCTCTTACCAGCTCAGGTGGAGATATGAGAATCAGCCTGTCCATGTCTGTGGGCAGGTTATGAAAAGTTAGTATGAGGTTAAAAGTAATGGAAAGAGGGACCATTTGACCATTGCTCTCTCTGGTTCTTCATACTACCCTGAAGCCTCAGTTCTACAGACAAAATCTGTGCCTACAACTGGGCCTGCCAACCACTGTTCTCAAAGGGAAAGAGGGCTAAAGAGCAGACTGTCACCCCCCGAATTCAAAGGGAAGAATCAAATTGTTGACTAAAGCACTTTACCTTGGAATCTCACAGTGTTCCAGGATCACAGGTGGTAAAGCAACATACTAATATTGATCCTTTGATTAAATTCGATAGTCCTCATATGTCATGTATGCCCTTTTTTTCATCTAGGATAAAACAAAGTTAAGAACACTCATATTCATGCCTTTATGTATAACAGATAGGATTAGTAGGATTAAGAACCACATGGCATGTAAAATAAAACTACACAAATACTTAAATTATTCAGTATGTGTGCCTATGGTACATAACACGTCATCCTGCTGAGTCAAGGGAATTTAAAGCATCTCCGTTATTAATGTCTTCATTCCTACAGTCACCTTTCAGATAGGTACACAGCTAGGTTTCCGCTCTACGCTTAGCCAATAAGAGAAAAATGTCTAGATGTTAGAAAGAATTAGGAAGGAACTTTTCCCCTTCTAAGCTAACTCCAGGAAGTTGTGTTAGGATATTGTTTTGAAATTGCTCTTGGTTATTTTAATGGATTTAATGAGGATCTTTCAGCCTTCTGAAAAAAATTAAGGTGTGTCCTTCGGTTGTTCAAAAGAGAACAAAGACAATAGTAAAAAAGTGACGATTGCATCGTAGGACATTACAAAGCAGTGAAAACACCAATGATCCAGATAGAAGAGTACCACTGGTCGCCCTCCCCTTCTCTGAGACTCTCCTCCCTATGAGGACATTGCTCAGGAAGACAGACTCTCATTATAGGCAAATGTGCCCAAAGCACTGGAGGGAACTAATCCTATTTCTATGCCTAAAATAATGCTACCGTATTATCAGCATATAACTCAAAAACATGAACAAAAAGAAAAGAGTTCATAAGTATAAAGATAGATTTCTTAGAGAAGTCATCTGACTTTGAAGGTTGTCATTGGGATTTTAATACTGGGGTATAAAGTGGAGTCACTGGAACTTAGATATTGGAAATCTTTTTCTTTTTCCTCTTTTCAAAGATTGGCTGTGAGCTAACATCCGTTGCCAATTTTCCTCTTTTTTTTTCTTCTCCCCAAATCCCCCCAGTACATAGTTGTATATTCTAGTGGCAGGTCTTTCTAGTTGACCTATGTGGGACGCCGCCTCAGCACGGCCTGATGATGAGTGTGCTAGGTCTGCACCCAGGATCCCAGCCAGTGAAACTCTGGGCCGCTGAAGTGAATTGAGAGAACTTAACCACTGGGCCAAGCGGCCGGCCCCCTAGATTTCAGAAATCTCATCAGCTTATTACTCAGCAAGGAGGCCAGGATTTGCTTTGTAATTATAAACATCCTAGACTGCTGAATGAGAGAACAGCATAACTCAGGCAAAACACTTCAGTCCCCTTTGGTGTGTTAGGTGAATACAAAGTGAGTAAGACTCAGTTCCTGACCTCAAGGAGGTCTTTACAACTCTCACCTTTCTGAAAATAACTTTGAGACAACATCAAGTCAGTATCGTCAAGCCCCTCAGCGTGAGAAAGCTCAATGCCAAGTTATGACATGTAAAGAACGTGAAGACTTGCTGCCGCTCATTCATTACAATGGAGTCACATCTTTTTTAGGGAATGGTTATATTCCACAGTTCATGAGTGATAGACATTCTTCTAAGTAAAAATTGCACTTAAATATGTCTTCGGGAATTGTGTGGGGCCATTTTGGCCAGTTCATCTTGCATAACTTGAACAGATCATTGTTTCTTTGGCTGAACACCTAGGTTACAAACTATGTCACTTGAAAAATACATGTATTTTTAAAGAATGTATGTACATTTGGAAATATGCTTTTGTTTTGTACTTTTTAAAAACCATAAACAGGATCACATTATACTTATTATACTTCTCGTCTCTTCTTCCCCCTTAAGGTGTTTAGGAGGTCTTTCAATGTATGCACCTGTGGCAACTTGTATTTTCCAAAAATGACCACAGCAATATTTCTGGTCCCACCTGCTTTTTGAGAACCCTGCATCTCCCCATTAAGAGATAGGGTCTATTTTCCTTCCCCCTGAACCTAGATGAGACTTTGTAATGGCCTGAATAAATAGAATGCAGCAGAACTGACAATATATGGCCTAAGGCTAGGTCATAAAAGATGACATGCTTCTGCCTGGCTGTCTTTCTCTTGGGATACTCGCCCTTGGAGCCTAGCCATCATGCTGTGAGGAAGCCCAAATCACTCCATACTAAGAGACCACATGGAGAGGTCTACATAAAATCCAGCCTGCACCCTCCAGTCAGCATCAACTACCAACCCGGGAGGGAAAAGTTTTCAGATGATTCCAACCTACAGCCTTTGAGTCTTCCAGCTGAGGCCCCACGCATCACGGAGCAGAGAAAAATCATCCCTGCTATGCGCTGCCTGAATTCCTGACCCACAGAATCCAGGAGCATAATAAATGGTTGTTTTATACTACGATGTTGTGGTGGTAACTTGCAATGCAGCCATAGCGACTGGAAGAGTACCAATATATCTATTTTAATCTTTTAAACAGTAACATAATTAACAGTAATATTTTATAGTATTTGTGTATCATAAATGCATTCAGTTATTCCTGTATTGATAGATACTTTGGTGGCTTCGAATTATTTTTTCCTATTATAGACAAAGCTGAAATAAATAAGCTTCTATATGTCTATTTGTGTACAAGTGTATTTCTATAAAAACCTATAAATGAGTTAATAAATACATGTAAGATACTTAGGACAGTCTGTGCCTGGCACATAGTAACACATTTTATTATTATTATTTTTATCACTATAGGTTGAACTTCTAGACGGAAGGTGACAGGTTTTACCTTAACATCTTGTACCCTAACAATTGTATCTAACAGCTATGCTACAGCGTATCCCACTTTTTACAGAGTTTAGATTACGGCAAAAAGTTGCAAACATAATCAGTCACAGAATTATATCCCTGAAAATGTCCCTCTGCTGCACACCTGAGCAGCGCTACAACCGGATTTTGAAAACTTAATGTGCTCTGTGTGCTGGTGAGTTGCACCGTCAGCTTCTCTCTTGGAATAGATACACCGAAAAACCATCAGCCGCGGCCCCGAGCGCAAAGGGCGGAGCCCCACGCAGCCGCGCGCCGGCCCTGCCTCCGCTCCGCCCAAGCCGCCCGCTCGGCGCACCGGGGGCGGGGGCCAGATGCCTCCTCACCGGCGCTTCCCACCCAGTCCCAATTCCTGTCACCAGTCGAGGACTGTGCTTCTTAGTTGCGCTCACTCTCCTCCACCATCTCCCTCCAACTCTTCCCCAGGGGTGCTTGCAGCTGCTCAGCACCTGTTAATCACATTTACCTGCACTCTTCCTGGGCGGGGTGGAGGGGCTAAAGAGGGAGGAAGAGGACCACCTGTCCACCTTCTCCCGCCTCAAAGGGGCAAAGACTAAACTTAATCCACGTGGCAAACGACCAGGTTTCAACAGCCATTCCCATATTTTCACAGCTCAAAGCTTTTCACGACCTCTCCTTTTCGATTTTCTCCCTGATTGGCTCCATTTTTAAGGGACTCGGGTAACCGCCCCCCGCCCCCGTCAGGGCAGGCAAAAGTTAAACGTCGCACAGCGGAGGAAAAGCGTTTTCGAAGGCTTGGCTGCGGCCGGGTCAGCAGGCCCGACAGGCGGGCGGGCTTGGAGCACCGGGCCGCCCCGGCCAGCTCGGCGGGCTGAGCACCCCAGAGCCGACCGGAGCGCGGTGGGAGCGGGCCACTGCAAAGCCCTCCCCAACTTCACGGCCCCGCAGCCCCACCCGTTAGCACGCGGCCGCCCCCAAGCCCGCTGGGGACACCTCCGTCCCCGCCCCTGCTCAGGTCACCTCCCTCCACGCCCCTTTCCCTCGGCCGGCAGCCGGCAGGCAGGGAAGTGTCGTAAAGCCCGGCCCAGGAAACTTTACCCGGGGTAACAGCCGAGGCGCTTTACGGCGACGGCGGCGGAGTGAGAGGCTCAGCGGCGGTGGAGGCGGCGGCGGCGGCTGAGGGGGAAGAGGAGTGGCGGCAGTGGCGGCGGGGACCTGTGCGGGGTGAGGCGCGCGGAGGGGACGAGGAGGGGCCGCGGGTGACAGGGCTGGCGGCTGGGCGCGGGCGGACGGGGACGGTGGCCGGCGGGCGGCGGGGCGGCGCTGGCGAGCTGGGGGCGCGGAACCGGGGGCCGCCGGGGGGCGGTTTCTGCCTTTGTTCCCCCCGCGGCGCCCCGCCGCCCCCGGCGCCGCGCTCGCCGGCCGGCTCTCATGGCCTCCCCTCTCGGTCTGTGTCGCCTCCAGGATGGCGGAGGTACCGCCTGGGCCTAGCAGCCTCCTCCCACCGCCCGCACCGCCGGCCTCGGCGGCGGCCGAGCCCCGCTGCCCCTTCCCGGCGGGGGCCGTCCTCGCCTGCTGCAGCGAGGACGAGGAGGACGACGAGGA
The DNA here is from genome assembly GCF_041296265.1 of Equus caballus. Classification (NCBI taxonomy): domain Eukaryota; kingdom Metazoa; phylum Chordata; class Mammalia; order Perissodactyla; family Equidae; genus Equus; species Equus caballus. Next base: position 18,153,539 of record NC_091707.1, read on the forward strand.
GCACGAAGGCGGCGAGGCGGCGGCCCCGCGGCGCCCGTGCCTCCGCTGCCCGGCGCCGCCGCAGGAGCAGCAGCAGCTCAACGGCTTGATCGGCCCCGAACTGCGGCACCTCCGGGCGGCCGCCTCCCTCAAGAGCAAGGTTCTGAGCGCCGCGGAGGCGGCGGCCGCCGGCGGCCCCAGAGCGACTGCCACCCCGGGGCCCGGCGTGCGCTCCGGCGAGAGCCCCCCGCGCTGCCTCCCCGGCCGCGCACGGACTGCGCTGCCTGTCCCGGCCGAGGCGGCGGCGAGCGGCCCCGCGGCGGCCCGCAACGGACTGGCGGGGGGCGCCGAGCGGGAGCAGGACGACGGCGGGCAGGTGCGGCTGCTGGCTGCGTCCCTGGCCGCCGGCTGCAGTTTGAGAAGCCCCTCAGGCCGGGAGGTGGAGCCTGGGGAGGATCGGACGATACGCTATGTCCGATATGAATCCGAGCTGCAAATGCCCGATATCATGAGACTGATCACCAAAGATCTGTCTGAACCCTACTCCATTTATACCTATAGATATTTTATCCACAACTGGCCACAGCTGTGCTTCTTGGTAAGTGGATGGAATGGAAAGAGGGTGAACCCAGCCGAGATCCAGGCCGTGCAGGGCAGGGAGTGTGAGGGCTGAGTGGCAGTGGATGCTTCCTGCATTTCGTAGTACCTTATGCTGTAAAGTGCGTGTTCCCACTCCTAGTTCTTGCGGGAAACTGTTTTGAAGGTAAGCCTCACGATCCGGGTTGACGTGATACTGATGTAAATGCAACAAGCCTGTACGATATCGTGTTGGGGGTCTTGTGTCCTGTTTACATTAAGTTATAATCATGTTTAACCGTCTTTAATTACCCTCCCTCATCCTCAAAGCGCTTTGCATTCATTTAATTTGAACATGGTTCTGTTCGGATACAGGCCTTATTAATCTCTCAATTACAGACATAATCAGGGAAGAGTGTATGCATGAACATGTTTTGGTGAACGTGATTGTCAGTAGACTTGCCGTGGCCACGTTGGAGAATCAGATCTTACAAACACATGCCGTAATTGCGGAGATTGTTTCCTTTTACTTCAACAGGACGATTAACAGTTGTAGCCAGCCTGCTTTCTGGTGCTCCATTGCAGAAGGCGCTACTAACACTTCTGGTGGCTGAGACTTCTGAAACTTGAACAAAATACCCTTTTGTGGAATGTAGGAAACTAAGTGTGAAATTGTTCCTGGTCTTTTTTTTTGAGAAACTGCTCATGGATATGCCTAAATACTAGTGGTAACACTGGCTTGTGTGAAGCATAATTCACAAAAATTTTTGACTTATGTGCAAGCAGGAAAGACTTGACTACCAAACAAACTGAATGATTTTTTAAAATTTACATACTAGTAGCATTACCAATAGTTACTTCCCAGTAATATTCATCAATTTCAGTCCGGCTGAAACCTTTCACTTAATAGTGACTACAGGTGTGTGCTTCGCATCGCATCCTCACACGCACGTCATTTCTACTTTCTACTGAAGAAAGGCAGTGTGCTTTTAAGGAGTATTTCATGATATGTGAAGCAAAAGCCACTACCATTTTTTATTGTTTTAGCATTCATTTGGTTGCATTTAGTAATTCCCTGTAAGACATTTTGACAATACTTTAGAAACCTGTCTTTTTGATTTCATAGTTTGGCGGTAATTTGAAAATAGAACATCAGTATTGTTGATAATGATAGTTGTTATTTTTCTGTTTACTTTGCTAAACTTCTATTTGGTATGTTGGTTTAAACTGTAGGAACTATTTTATATTCTACAAAACTGCTCTTACAGGATTCTAATCATTGTATCAAAACGAAGTTCTGAGTCATGTCTATGTCAATGATTTTATAGTACTTATAAATGTCATATCAAATGCCACTGTAATTGCTAAAAGTTGTAGATTGATTTAGTTGTAAGTTAACCCACAAAGCATACAATTGAGTCACACTTTAAATTGAAATAGTATATACATATATTTCTGTTAATTTCAGAAAATAGTGTGTATATATGATATTTAGTCAGCTTTTGAGTTGTGATTTTACCTAGGCCTCTCACCTTGTCTACCAATTTAGACTCTGCTAAACTTGTTAGTAAACTTTAGTTTTGGTTTTACATAGACTCCTCCAAATTCATCAGCTAATTTGTACTTTAGCCCTTAATGGCCAGTTTACTATTAAATTCTGAATATCTATACACTGAATATGTACAAGTGGTTGACCTGTAAGATTTACTAGTGCAAGTATGAATCTGGAGGTATTGAGCGTAAAACAACAGTTAAACAACCAGAGGCCGTTTAGAACTGGGGCCTTTCTATTGGCTTTTTAAAAATTTGAATTTCCCATAAGAACTAATTTAAAAGAAATATAAGTGTGTATGTTTATTTTAAATCACATCGTTTTAGAACTGTAAAGGATCCTAAAGGTAATGTAGCTCAACTTTATTTTTTTTTAATGAAAAAAAATTAAGGACCAGAGTGACTTAAAATGTTTAAATCTCTAGACATTTAGTGGCAGAGTGGTAAAGTTTGAACCCAGGTCTCCTGGCCTCTCATCATGGAAACACGAATCTGGAAAATGACATACCCTTGACCCATTCGGCAAAGATCGTTGCATCACCAGATTATGCTTCGCCAAGGGACACTTGTCCGTACAAATATCAATCTCAAGAGATTAGAAACCTCCAGAATGTTTCTGGTTTCCATGAGTAACCTGTAATAGATCAAATGGAATATGAGGTTGAACCTTAGAAAATTGCCAGTACTTGACCACATTTGACTAACAAAAGTGACAGTTTCTTATGACTCTTCCTAATAATTGTAACAGTACTATACAAATGGGAGGAGCTATCAGTTACTCTGTACTTAACTAATTTGTCTCTGCCTCTTGAGTTCATGGTATTTTCAGTTGTTGGTGCCTTTTTGAACTTCTTCAACTTACTATTGATGTACTATAGTACTTCCGTTTATTCTAAATTTAACTTTCCTGCTTCCGCTGTTTTTGTATTTGTAGTGTTCTGGAATTTGGGAATCTGTATTTCATACAATTTATATTTTTCAAGTTATATAGATTGACAAGCAGTTGGCTTTGTAGTGTTAAATCTTGATCTTGCCGGGAATTCTTCAGTTCACATCTCTGAAAAAGAACATATTTAATATCATGAGTTACAAATGTATGTGCAGAAGCTTTTATTTGGAAAAATTGACAGGCAGTTTAGTGATTCTTGTAAGTGTATATCATCAGCAGTTTATTGGGAAAAAATATAGCATTGGCCTTCCTCACTACCAACGTTTTATTTATTAAACTGTATCTTGTATTGGGCTTTTATTTTTAAGTGATGGATAGAACTTGATTTTTGCTCCTACAGATCCTTAATTAGGAAGAAATCAGTATGGTCCAAGAGTGAACTAATATAATACTTTGCTTATTACTTTCTTGATCAAAGGACAAAGAAGATTTGTTTGAAATTCCTATCCAATTTGAAAATATTGTCCAGTTGTATGGTGTCTAGTGGTTTTAATTTTTTCTTTTGGGTGGTTTATTAGCTATGAGGTGTAGTGGTCCTACAGTTTTGTGTCAGATTTATATGGATAGCCATTTCCCCTGGCTTATGTGGTCAGGTCAGAAATTTTTTAATGTACCATTTGGTGGTGTACACACACAACACAACCACACACATACATTTGAAGTGAGTTATTTTCAAATCAGAAAAAACTGAATTGTTCAGCCAGGCAACTTTTGTGTATATTTCAGGTCTTAATACAGAAAGAAATTTTCGTTTTGAAAAGAATTTTGAAAGAACCAGATTTATTTGTGAATGGAAATGGAAATAACAGTTTTAGATGTTTATTGGCCCCAAATAGTTTTGGATTGTGTGATAAAACAGAAATGAAGTAGTGTGGATTGTTGAATTTAATATCCCTTCAAAAGGATTTTTCTGGCCTAGTTTAAGTTTGTGTGAAGTGGATTAGAATTATCTTGCCTAAAAGATTTCTCCACAGTTAAAGACCTTTTAATCAACTTACAGAATGATGAACTAAAGAAAGTCACAACAAATTCAAGTTAAAGTAGGTAGTAAATACAAATTGGGTTTTCCTTCTTTTTTAACCCATTCCTACTTTTTGTTGTTGAAATAGTTTCTTCTGAAAAGTTAATTTTATTAAAAGATAATTTGAAGTATTCGTCTTTTTTTTAATGAGGACTCTTAACAGCAAACAAATATTTCTGGCTGACTCGTTATTAAACAGTTGGAGCTATTGCCCTATTTATATTTACCAGAATACTAGAACTTTTTGTCAGTGATGGAATTTTTAAAAACATTTTCAGTGGCAACACTGGAAATCTTAATGAAAATGGCAGATGATTAGCATTTATTTAACATGTAACCTTTAACACTCTGGAAAGCTGTACATTTTTATTAAAATAGCTCTGTAAAGTCATATTAAAGCTTTTGTTTTAATATGAAGTTCTGACTTTGAGTTCTAGATATTCTGTGAGCTTTATGACAGTAATTCACATTCTCAGGAGTGTCCTAAAAATGATACCATCATATATCTAGTCTTTGTAGGCCTTCAGTAACAAAACCCCCTTGGATAGGATCTAAGGAATAGCTTAGAAACATTTTTTTTTTTTCCCACCTGAAAAGTCTAACTCTACTGTTTAGGTATAAATATTATGTCATATCTGTCTTTCACTAAAACTTTATTATTAAATTTAAGTTTATGGTACTCTGTTGATAAGCAGGTTTCACAAAATTTTATCATATCCTCATGAATAGGCTTTTTCTTAAGAAAAATATTTTCACCCTTCCCAAATCTTAAACACGTAGGTCTTTATTGCAATTAATTATCAGCACCTCTTATTAAGCAGTTGAATGTTTACCTTGTGGAAATCTTGCTTTTTTTCCCCCTAGACTTTGATAATAAGCATGAGAAATTCATGTCTTCAGGAATGTTGACGATTTTAAAACTAGAACATTTGAAGGATTTGTGGGATTTAGATTTCTGAAACTTCCATGATTGCCCTCTTACTAGAAGTCTCATTATTATCTCTTCCTCCCTCAAAAATGCTGACCAGTTGTTGGTTGCTGTTTCCCTGGGTAATTGTGCAGGACCTGCTGGCAACGTTGTTCTTCATAACTGTTTGTTTATTTTCAAGGCCATGGTAGGGGAGGAGTGTGTAGGTGCCATCGTTTGCAAGTTGGATATGCACAAAAAGATGTTCCGCAGAGGTTATATAGCCATGTTAGCTGTGGATTCCAAATACAGGAGAAATGGCATTGGTAAGGAAAATATTATGTCACTAAAAGAATGCATGAGTTGTTTTCATTTTTGTTTTTTGAAACAAAAGACTTAAATATAAATACGTAGAAATGAGCATGAAGCTAAGGAAGAAAATTGTTCTTATTTCAAAGTACTTTCAAAGTGTTTTCAAGGTGAATTGTTTTCATTATTAGTTTGTTTGAGAGATTATCTTTCTAACAAGTAGCAGGTGATAGTTTTCACTTCCAAGCATTTTTTTAATCAAATTTAAAATGCTTTCCATTATAGTAAGTATTGCAGTTTTCTTTTTTCCTGAAGATTGGCACCTGAGCTAACAACTGTTGCCAATGTTTTTTTTTCTTCTCCCCAAAGCCCCCCAGCACATAGCCGTATATTCTAGTTGTTAGTGCCTCTGGTGGTGCCATGTGGGACGCCACCCCAGCATGGCCCAACAAGTGGTGCCATGTCCGCACCCAGGATCCAAACCAGCGAAACGCTGGGCCACCGAAGCGGAGCGCGCGAACCTAACCACTTGGCCGCGGGGCCGGCCCCTACTGCAGTTTTTAGTAGCATTGTTAGGGCAGTTCGTCACAGCCCTCATGCAGCTGTCTATACTTGGGTTAAGTGGACCTCAATCAAGGCAAAATTATGGAGAAATTGTTACTATTATTTAGTACTAGTCATCAAACATTATTAGCATTTCAGGGAGTACCAGGAGAAAGTAGAATTGTTATTTACTATTCCCAGACTCTTCTCTTTCCTGGGTCTTCCTTTTATTTTCTGTTACTCTTATACTCGTGGTTTATAATGGTTATAGAATCATCCGAATGGTTTAAAAGCAAATGTGCAGGCTCCTACCCCTAAGAATCTTGTTTGTCCTGTTAGAAGTAGGGCTGAAGCTTCCCCAGGTGACTGTAATGTAAGCCTGGTTAAAAACCACTATGCCAGTGTCTAGGACCTCCTGGCGATTTGTTCAAGATGGAGGATCAGGTAGGCAATCACTTGTCTGAGCATGTCAAATTCTGGGATATACTGAAGCTAAGGAACTACTCATGAAAGAAGATTTGATGCCTGTACCAGGATTTAATTACTAGCAGTTTTGTTTTTTTTTTAACTTTGTTCTTGTCCAATTTAAGACTGTTTGATACAATCTGAGATGTCATAAGAAATCATTATGGATAGGTTTATTTAATACATTAGGTTTAACCAACTTTTCTTAGAGTGTTATAGTTTACCACTGAGATTTTTAATGAATCGGGCTTGTTATATAAGCCAAGTTTGAGTCTTTGGATTAAAAAGAGTTGATAAGGACTTAGGGCAAGTGATAGGCAGTTGTCTGGCTAGTTTAGAGGGCAGAAACCAGTGGCTTGAGGGTTGCATCCTGGCCCTCAGGCGTACTTTGACCCATGTAATTCGTGCTTGGTTGTGTTCATGGTTTGAAAATTAAGAGATTTCTTAGAAAAATTTGGATTCTTTCTTCTCTTCAAATCAGATTTGACAGTTGTTTTCCCTTTGATATACCAAATATGTCTGACCCTAAACTAGGATACGTTTTTCTAGACATTTACAGACACACCACTGACATCATTTGGGAGTGCCAGACTTTCGTGTGCCCAAGCTCACTATAGGGTTTGTCGGAACCCACCCAGTAGCTTGAGCCCACTCTGGGTCACAGCAGTTCTGGTGTGATCTTTGGCAAGATTGGCTCAAGAGTCACGCAGTGAGTGCTGGCCAGCTCAAGGAATTCCTGGGTTGCTCAGACCATACCATAGCTTGCCTTGTTCTGGAGCAAATAATTGCACCTGAGGAAAAGGGATATGTCAGGAGGTAGGTCCTTCAAGAGGAATCTTATATTGCTATGTGTCGGTTCTGTTGGCCTCTCAGTTATAATCTAAATTTTTTCTCATTTAATTTGAGATAATTTGTCTGCATTCAAGGTAGAACCCAGCATTTGACATTTCTATGCTTGTTATGAATATCATAATTTAGGTATTTTTAAGAAACTAATCACATTTTTCCTTCATTAATACTCAGTTCTATATTCTAGGTACTAACTTGGTTAAGAAAGCTATCTATGCCATGGTTGAAGGAGACTGTGATGAGGTAAGTTTTTCTAAATGTTTGAGACCTTTTGTCCTGAGTAGTTTCCTGGGTATTTTTATAAATATCCCGTAATAAATTGTACTGCATATTTCATTGAAGACCATTTTTATACAAATGCAGGTTGTAGTGAAAATTATATACCATTTAAAAACACCTGAATTTTGACGCAGAACAAGTTTTAAGATGATAATGGAAGCTAAAATTTGTTCTGTGACAAAATGTAAAGGTGAATTCTTAGACATTTTCAGTAAATTGGTATTCAGAGGATTTGTTATCAGTTAAGTCATTTAAGGTAGCTCTTATTACAAACCTTATTGTAATTTACTTGCATATTAGCCTTAGTTTCTCTCTAAATAACTTTTTCTTTTTTTTTTTTTTTTACTATGGGCCAACTGTCAGCCCAGATGAAGGACATTTCACACTTGAAAAAAATCTCTCAGCATTAAATAATGATAAGGCTTGGGGGAAAGAAGACAATGACTTTTTATATGTAGAGCTATCTGTAGATTTACCTAACAGCAGCTTCTCTTTTTAGCTTTTTGGTAAGGCCTGACGGGCAGGTATAATTTCTTCGTATCCTACAGCACTGTGTTTTACACATGATAGGTGCTCAATAAACAGGGGTGATGGTTGAGATTGTTAAGATTTACTACTGTGTACTGTGGAAGGGAATAAGTATGAACCAGGGAAGTATAGATGTCTTTAATATAGCCGTGGGACTAAGGAGGAGCAAAGTTGTGCTAGTAATTTTGTGAGCAGTATGAGTGACAGTTGTCTTTATTGTTGGAGGGCAAATGTGCCTTAGAGAGTTCTCAAAATAAGTGAAATTAGGTAATTTTTTCCTCAGCAGATTGACAACAGTAAGTAACTTGTTTTGGTTACTTTTTTCAAAAGTCGGGTTTTTTGGTACACAATTTATACACTATCATTAACCATCGTGTATGTGTGTATTTTGGGATACAAAGTCCCTTCTTTCGTGTCCTCACGCTCTTCAACTCTTCATCCTTCTTTCCGCTTATAGCTACTATTAATCTTTCGATATGCATCCTCCCATTTTCTAAGCACACCTGTGTGCAAATGTGTAATATTTTTTTATACAAATGAAATCATAATTATTATTCTGCAATGATTATTCTTGCCATTTAACTATCTCATGAACACATTTCCATGTCGGAATACAGAGATTTACCGCAGAGTATTCTCACGTTCCATGTTCATGTTATTTGTATTCTGACAGATCATACTAAATGGTGGTTGTATGAGAAGGCCTACAGACATACTGGGCAGCACAGAGAAGTCAGCCTGGGATTTAAGGATATTTAATTTTACTCCAAATAAAATAATTCACACATGGTGAGGGATGTCATATTGTTCACAGCTTGTAATATCAAAAAGTAAAAGGTGCAATGACCCTGATCATTTACATGGCTGATAACTAAAATTTGTAGAATAGAATTGTACTGCATGCATTCTTGAGTATAAGTCTTTATGTTTGGTCCATACCCACATTGGCTTAGTCAGCTAATCAAGAGGGAAGTCAGGCTTAGCAAAAGTTGCTTGACAGTTTAGGGAAATCTTTGGGATGGTAAGACCATGTTTTGATCCTCTCCTGCTAGTGAGTAGGGTGGTTCCCAGTGAACAGGGGTGTTAAGAGCAGGGAGTGTCATGTTTCTTAGGATTAAGCCTTTTCTGAGTTACTGTAGTTGCTACCTAGGAGACAGGCTGTGTCCTTTACCTTAACTGGTCAAATGTTTAAATAGTGTTGGTTTTTCTTTGAAAGTTCTGAGGGATGATATGGAGATTTTGGTTATATTGTTTTAGTTTCAAATTAGTGATACATTTTATGGTAGAAATGCTTTTTTCATTGTGGGCCTAAAAATCTAATTCTGATTCATTTTTCTTAATTTTGAAGCAGTGAATGTTACTAAATCTTAGGCTGAAATGGGGGTAGTTCCATGAACTTATTCCTGTTGTACAGTTTTAAATGGATAGTTTTTGCAATTTGGATAGCTCTGCCTCTGGATTAGAGAACTCTTCCGTGGTTTAAGTTATCTGTGTCCCACATTGTTCAGATAAAGGATTTGCTGTATGAAGAGACAGAGAACTCTTGTTTTCTTCATAAGGCTTTCACTCTCCCTTTCATTGAGTTCTAAACCATATAAGCAACAAACTCTTCTATTCCCTTTTCCCTTCTAATTTTTGATAGTAGTGTGTTTGTTGGTTCCACTTCCTTATATTACTGTTTCATCCCATTTAGTTTGGTTTCTTCCCCGCCCCCCCCCCCCCTGCCAACTCAGTGTAACTGCTTTCTCACTGATGTATTTGCTAGACTTGGTAGCCTCTTGGTCCTCCTCTGCTTACTAAAATACTCCTCAGTCTTTAAGACTCAATTCAAATATCAGCAACTCCTTTAAGTTTTCCTTAACCCTTCTGGACAGAAGCAGTCGCACCTTCTGTGGTTTTCTTGACTTCCCTTTTTGTAATACTTTGCTTAAATTTGCTTCTTCAGAGTCTGTGCCTTAGCTATTAAGGAGAGCAGAGATGCCTTTTCCTGTTTAACTGCTGTATTGTTAGTACTTAGTGTGGCATTTGTGATAGAGTACATGATTCATAAATACTTGGTGAATGATTAGTTCTATGCTTCCAACATCTTATCTGTATTTCTCCTCCTTTCTTTTTAAAGATTGACACCTGAGCTAACAACTGTTGCCATCTTCTTCGTTTTTTTTCCTGCTTTTTCTCCCCAAGTCCCCCCAAATATATAGTTGTATATTTTTTTAGTTGTGGGTCCCTCTAGTTGTGGCATGTGGGATGTCACCTGAGCATGACCTCATGAGCAGTGCCATGTCAGTGCCCAGGATCCGAACTGGGAAACCCTGCGCCGCCAAAGCAGAGCGCATGGGTGTAACCACTTGGCCATGGGGCCAGCCTCTCCTTCTTTTTCTTTTTTAAAGCACTTTGGAATTTTTTAACTTTGTTAGCTTGTCTTTCTCTCTGATCTGTAAGCTTTCTAGGAATAGCAATTGTCTTAGTTATTTTTGTACATAGTAAGATGAGAAAAAAGTATCTGTAGGGTTAACTAAGTTGTTAAAATACCTTTTGGTAAAAACAAAATTGTATGTAAAAATAGTCTTGTATAAAATTCATTGTTTTGAGGAAAACTTTGAAATTATAATTCTCTAAAAATACAATGACCAATTATAAAACAATTAATGTTATTTTACTTTCATTAAGTTAAGCCAACCTTCCTTTCTTTTAAAGTGTTAAATTTTGGCAAATTGTGAGAAAGACATTTGAGAAGGGTTTTAAATTACATTTTCTACTATTTTGGTTGTGTTGCTTTTTTTATAAAGGAAAAAATTTTAAATCTATGAACGTATTAACAGAGAAGCATTTGGAAATCTGTGTGAAGCCTTACCATGTACATCCGGTCTATTTTTACTTTCTTTTTTGTTTGCAGAATTGAGCTGTGACCTTGAGTCATGTTTATATTGCTCTTGGTTGGCACTTGTCATTTTAAGATAAATTCAGAGTAAATTAAACCAAAGTTAGTAATCACAGAGTCGAAATGTAGATTATGTTTTTGCCCATATAATAATGATGTACTCTCCTGGTCTAATAGATATTTTTATTTTGCCTTACTATGACTTTCTTAACTTTTTATATCAGAATTAGACTTGTTAAAACAGCGTAGCTCAAGATCTTTTTCCTTTTCTATATTTTTGAAGCTGACTAAAAAGTTACAGCCTCAAAAAAACAAAACAAGTGGGTTCATTGCTTCATGAATAAGAAATGCATTACCCATATTGCTGATCTGGCTTGAATTTGGTTATGCCCCCGCATGCTCTGGCTGCCAAACTGTGTAGTGGCTACCAGGACGAGCAGCTTGGGTTCTTGTTTTACATTAGGAGAAATGGTAAGAAAAATACATACAAATAGCATGAATAAGTTTTCTAAAATGTCATTTTTAAAGTAGGATTTGTGTACCTAAAATAATGAACCCACATGGTGACCATTTACTTTTATTGTGCTTTCTTCTGAAATAAATTAGAAGGGGGCAGGTGATTGATTAGCTTGATGAACAGTGCTTTACTGTTTAAGCTGTAGATGTTCTTGAAATCTTCATCTCTGGAAATTTAAATTTCAGAGGTTTTTTTTTGTTTTTTAGATTTAAGGTATGATTACCATGATAGTAACTCTCAAAACTAATACTCAGAACTAACTCATATATGATGAAAATACACTGGAATCAAAATTTCTTAATGGAATTTGTATGTAGTATGTGACCTTAACACATTTTCAGTTGACCAGCATCTTTCTACTTCCTCCTTCCCTCAACCCCTGGCAACCACAGTTCTACTCTCTGCTTCTCTAAGTTTGACTGTTTGTTTCCACATATCAGTGAGATCATGCAGTGTTTGTCTATGTCTGATGTATTTCACTTAGTGTAACGTCCTCCAGGTTCATCCAATGTGTTGTAACAATGGCAGGATTTCTTTTTTTAAGGGTGAAAAATATCCCGTCATGTATATATGCCACTTTTTCTTTATCCATTCATTTGTTGGTGGACAATTAAGTTGCTTTCATATCTTGACTATTATAATAATGCTGCAGTGAACATGGGAGTGCAGATATCACTTTGAGATCCTGATTTCAGTTCCTTTGGATGTATACCCAGAAGTGGGATTGCTGGATCATATGATATTTCTATTTTTAATTTTTTGAGGAACCTCCATACTGTTTTCCATAGCAGCTGTACCAATTTACATTCCCACCAACAGTGGCCTAGTTTATTTAGATAACCAGTGGTAAGCTTGTTAACATGTTAACAAAGTAACATACATTTTATCATGATGTACAAGATGACTTTTAAGCTTTTTGTGTTTAATAATTTATGTTTAACATTTTAGTTTCACTGGAAACGTATTTTGGCTGTGAGACACAGGTGCAAGGATAAGAAGACAGTAAAATAAAGTTATTTAGGACCTGGGCCCGTGGCCCGGTGGTTAAGTTTGCGTGCTCCACTGCGGCAGCCCAGGTTTTCACTGGTTCAGATCCTGGGCGCGGACATGGCACCACTCATCAAGCCACGTTGAGGTGGCGTCTCGCATGCCACAGCTGGAAGGACCCACAACTAAGATATACAATTATGTACAGAGGGGATTTGGGGAGATAAAGCAGGAAAAAAAAGTTATTTAAGCTGTAAGAGTATTTGGTTGAGTAGTTTGGCTTAATTAAAGAACTGGGTATGAGAAGCCTGGGTTCTAGATCCATCTTCTGTCACTTAGTATAGTAGTGTGATTGTAGGCAAGTCATTTAACTTTTTAGAGTCTATCTCTTTGTCTCTCCAATATCATGGTAATTTGATCTTAAAGGGATGTTATAAAGAGCAATAAAATTGTCATTCCGCAGTATCAGTGTACAGCCTGTGAGGTGTCAGATAATGAACTAGTGCTTGGGTTCTAGCAGTGAACAAGCCTGCCCTCCCTCCAGGAGCTTCCAGCCTCCAATATTAGAAAAGGCTTTCTAAACAGTGATGGTTTGGCTTATCCTGACAATGGTTTGTTGCTAAGAGAATCCGTGGAACTTCAGTGTAATCCTTTTTTTTCTGTTAAGCAGAATTCAACTTTGCCAAGTTTCTTCAGGACCAAAATAACCTCATTATCCTTTGGCTTCCTATGTAATACTCCCATGATGTGGATTAAAAGAATAGTTTTACAGTGAATTTCCAGTATAAACCCAGATTCTCTTTTAATATATCTTTAAGAATTTAAATAATTATGTATTAAAAAGTAGTTACTTTTTTCTGGCATTTTCTGTTGTGTCAATATGAATACGTGATCTCTTTGTTTGGAAAATGTGAGTGCGCCAAGAAAATCTTTTTATTTTAACCAAGATTATCCCTTTGTGTAATTTTTTTCTATGTAATTGGGCTTTATTTTATTAATCTGTTAGGGTGCCAACAAACCTGAATCCAACTCTTTACCAGACCGCAAGTGTGTATTTATGTAGCCATAGTTCTCCTCAGATGTGTTTTGAATATTTTAGATTGCCAAATATTAATGAACGTGGACTTAGATTGCCTTTATCATGTTGTAAGTAGGATAGGTCTCTCATTTGCTGTCTTGTTTTACTCTGGGAAACGACTGGGGAGGTAAAGAAGAATGGATACTATTAAGCTCTGGTTCAGATTTGGAGTCTGGTTTGTCCTTTTTTTTTTTTTTTTTGAGGAAGATTAGCCCTGAGCTAACTACTGCCAGTCCTCCTCTTTTTGCTGAGGAAGCCTGGCCCTGAGCTAACATCCCTGCCCATCTTCCTCTACTTTATATGTGGGACGCCTACCACAGCATGGCATGCCAAACAGTGCCATGTCCGCACCCGGGATCCGAACTGGCGAACCCCGGGCTGCTGAGAAGCGGAGCGTGGGAACTTAACCGCTGTGCCACCGGGCCGGCCCCTGGTTTGTCCTTCATCTACTGGTGGCCTTCAGTTTCATTCCTTTGTAGACTGGAGATAATCATATCTATTTCATAGGGTTACTGTGAAAGTAACATAATGACAAATGCATGTAAAATGTACATATCATTTAGTAAGCCTTCAGTAAATATTAGCTATTTCCTTAAACCATCACCTTTTCATTTCTATGAAATCAGTTTCAAGTTTTGAGTTGTTGCATCTTTATTGCTTCTTATATGAATTGTTTTAATTTAACCTTTTAGCCGTAATTAGGTGCTGGCCTAAAACAGAATTCTAGGAATTACCCAAGAGAATTGTTCAAAACTGAAATCTTGTAGTCACCAGACTGGGTGTTCCAGACTGGAGGATGGCATACATTACTAAAATTTAAATTCCACTTTTTTAAGAGCAAAGAGAAATTGTTGACTTTTTATTCTTATCTTAAACCAATTTGTTTGCTGTCTGACTTTTATTTAAGGCCTTCCTAGGAATATTTTCCTTTGTTCCTGAACTATTATTTACTTGTTTTTAGATCTTTTAAAAGTTTGGATTTAGCGTGTGATTTGGTTTTGTGAGTTAATTGCATAGATAGTTGCCTTAAAGTGATGCTTTCTCTTTAAGTACTTTGGTCATTTAAAAGCTTGAAAATTCTTTTGTTTAATATTTATGTAATGTATGTAATATAATAAAAAGTGCTTAGGATGTATATAATTAACAAATATGTAAGAGCCTTCTGTGTGTCAGGTAGTGTGTTAGGTGTAGAGGAAAGAGCTGTGAAGGAGATACCCATCGATCCTTGCCTTTATTGAACTCACCAGCTAGGAGAGATGACAAACTCATCAAATATTGTATGAGAGTATAGGTGAATGAGGAGCAGTGTAGAGTGCTGCGGGGTAGTGTGAAAGGAAAGGGACACTCCACCCAGTCTGGAAGTGACAAGCTAAGGCCAAAAGCAGGGAGGATAGGGAGAGCATTCTTCCAGGCACAGAAAGCAACTTATGTGAAAGGTCTAAGGTGGGAAAGATTATGGTGGGTTCCAGAAACTGAAAGCTTAGTGTTGATCATGGAAAGCAAAGGGGGAGACCGAAAGTCAAGTTGGCAAGTTAGGTAGAGGCCATATCTTGAAGGGTGTTTTGGGTCTCTTTAGATTATCTTTAGATTGTGGACTTTATCTTGTGGGAAAAAGAGAGTCAATAAATGGTTTTAAGTAGGGAATTAATAACATAGAGAATGGGAACTTTTGAGTTAGGAGCTGCTTGTAATTACAATGAAAGTTTATGGCAGCTTGGACTAGAGTGATATCAATGGGGATAGAAAGAAGAGGATTCATTTGAGAGAGATTTAAGAGAAAGTATTGAAATACTCAGTGCTTGGATGTATGTAGGTGGGGTGGAGAGGAAAGAGGTTCAAAGATGACTTCTAGGTTTCAAGTTGGAGACATTGGTGGGATGGAGATCTTGTTACTGTTATATGGAATTATAGAGGAAGAGTTGATCCTGAGCTCAATTTTGGATACCGTGAGTTGAGGTATAGTCTTTGTTATTTACATCTGTTGCTTGAATTCTTGTCAGGTTGTTTGATAGCTTGAGAGAGAACAGGAAGAGACTCAGACTTCACTGGGACCTTTGTTTGATTATGCTTTGCCCTTTTTTCTCCCACTCCAAACATCTAAGGGCTATGACATCCCAATAGTAACTGTGGCTCACTGTGTTGATAATTCTCAATAAGGGAGGTTGAGAAGAAGGGCAGATAGAGCTATATATGTAAAAGTTGGAGGATGGCATAAAGGATGTTTTGGTAGAGGAAGGTAGAAATTAAGAAAATCAGTTTTCAAAAGTATCATTTCTTCATTGTCAGGACCGTTGGTTCAGTAATATTAAAAAACACCCGGATAGTAGTTAACACTTTATGTGTTCCTCTGTTAAGTGTTGATATCGATAATGTCTAGAGAGAGGTTCTCAGAATGCAGTCTGCCAACCAGTAGCGTCAGCATCACCGGGCATTTTAAAAATGCAGATTCTTGGGCCCCACCCAAACTACTCAAATTTTGGGGGTGGGGCTCAGCAATGTATTTTAACAAGTCCTCCAGGTACACTCCAGTTTGGGTGCCTTTGGTCTAGGTTTGGCTAACTTTCTCTGCAAAGGGCCAGATAGTAAATATTTCAGGCTTTGTCTCTGCTGCAACCTCTCAAGTTGGCTTTTGTATTGAGAAAGCAGCTGTAGATACCATGTAAGCAAATAAGTATGGCTGTGTTTCAATAAAACTTTATTTACGGGGCCAGCCCCGTGGCCGAGTGGTTAAGTTCGTGTGTTCTGCTTCGGCGGCCCAGGGTTTCGCCGGTTCGGATCCTGGGTGCAGACATGGCACAGCTATCAGGCCATGCTGAGGCAGCGTCCCACATAGCACAACCCCTCAGAGGCACTCACAACTAGAATCTGCAACTATGTACTGGGGGAGGGCCTTTGGGGAGAAGAATAAAAAGAAAAAAAAAAGATTGGCAACAGTTGTTAGCTCAGGTGCCAATCTTTTAAAAAAAAATAAATAAAACGTTATTTACGAAAACAGACAGTAGGCACTTTTGGCCAAAGGGCTGTAGTTTGCAGGCTCTGGTCTAGACTCGAGACAAATATAGTAGTTGTTGCCACGGTAAATGATGTCAAATTAATGAAAATATAGGAGTTGGAGGTCGGTCTGAGTAGTTTTAAGTACTGGTTTGTTTTCTTTGGTTGTTGATTTTTTTTTCCTTCATCTTTTTATCACACTACTTTTCTCCACAAGGAAATAATTCATCTTTATTTTAGTGTAAAACATATTCTCATTGCTAAAAATTCCAAACATCACAAAAATCAGAACAGAAAATGTCCCCAGTGTTCCCACCCCCTCTTGCCCCAAGAGATAATTACTATTAAAATTTTGATGACTGTTTTTCTGGGTTCTTTCTGTACATCATTAATTTATTGTTTCCAGCATCAATTTTAAAACAATTAAATCTGACATTTTTCTTAAGTATTTGATCTAATTGTTTATTTTGTAAGTGATTTGTCAAATTTTATTTGCAAATATATACAGTTGTAACTTAGTTTTCTCTTATTTTTTGCAGGTTGTTTTGGAAACAGAAATAACCAATAAGTCTGCTTTGAAACTTTATGAAAATCTTGGTTTTGTTCGAGATAAGAGGCTGTTCAGATACTATTTAAATGGAGTTGATGCACTGCGACTTAAATTGTGGCTGCGTTGAGAAACTGACATCGAGGAACAACTGTCCAACCACGCAGAATTGACCTTTGCATGCAATGCAATTTGTACAGAATTGCTTTGCAGGTGGATTTAGTAATTTCCATGCAGCTCTTATCTGTCGGTGTCTCATTGAGTGTCGCACAATATTTGTTGCACTTTGGCATGGCGCATTTGTTCTGAATTAAAAGAGATTGTTTTAAACTTAGAGAGTTCTTTTGGTACCAACAAAATGTGCCAGTTGATAGCCAAGATTTGTTTATTTGCAAAGTCTGCTGACAATGTTATTTACACAGTGATTGTTTTATCACAGAACCAGTAAGTGGAACATGATTTTTGTTCCTTAAAAAAGCCAACGTAGATTGTAAAATTCTCTGAGTATACTAACATTACACGTGAAACCTGCCATAGTTTTCTGAAGGGGATGGGAGAAAGCTTCAATTTTAGGTTTTATTTTTCCAATATTAAATTTTCCATTCTTGAATATTGGTACCTCAGTGATTAGTGAATGAATAAAATGTTATGTAGGGTCGGGTGTGTCTTACAGTGAGTAAAGATAATTAAATCGCGTCTGCCAGTGCCTGTGTAGATAAGTATATTTGTCTTCATCTCTAGTTTTTGAATGCATGCTATCTTTTCCTTTTCTTTAAGGCCTTTGCAAGCAAACTTTTTTGTTTTTATTTAAATTCTAAATTTGATAATAAATTATTTCAGATTTTTATAATTTGGATACTTTTTCCAGGTGAGTGGCAGAGTGGTTTACTTTAGAAGTCCCTTCTTTCCTTACAGTAAGAAGTTGAATCTACTTGGAAAATCTGAGAAATGGCTCAAAAGGGATGAGAAAAGTTAATGGAGCCGGGAATTGCTGGGTTTTGGATGCACTTTTTTTTTTTTGTGAGGGAATTTTTGGAAAAGGATAGAAAATTAATGTAAATTGGTATGATTTTATTTAATCAATTATTGCTAAGCTGTGAAGAACAGCTTTTACAAAGTAGTTGGACCTCTTTTCCCAGGTGATTTGGATTCACGTTTCTTCCATTTCTTAAAAGTGTTTCACTTTTCGTTCTTGGTCTTGGAAATAAATTTCAAGGTTTATTGTATCTGTTTTAAACTGATTTTATTTTCTTTTCACTTATTTGAGCAAATTCTTGGGGGAGCTTTGCTTTGTTCCCAGAAAAGCAAAAGGGAGAAATGGAAATTTTTTTTGGAATGAGTTCTATGGGTTTTCTTAATTGCCGTCACTGTGTTCCTTAGTTACATTGTCTTTTGGCCAATCTGTGCAGTGTAATAAAATTTAAAGTTAATTGCTTTCAATTGAGTCAGGAAAACTGTGATGGATAATTTATGTAACTGGAAAACCTAGGTACCCATAAAAAAAAAATTCATTCTCTGTGAAAAATGTTTTGTAGGAATCTGTTGTTTTTTCTTGAATTTGGATATGCTTTACTTCTGCTTCTAGGATTTGGTTTGAATTTTATTTTATGGCTATAATTACTGTATTTTAAAAAACCCTACCTCCATTAACAGTTGGTAAAAGCCCCCTTTCAGGAAAGTTTGTTGCCTTTTTTTTTTTTTTTTTTTTTTTTAAAGGAAAGCTGCTCCTTGCTCAGTGTAGTGTCTTGAAAGTGAACATGGTAACAAGTACCTTTAAAATAAAGATACACAGACTTGGTGAAAATAAAATCTTCCTGCTGGTGGGATCATTTATATTTATAGTTTCTTATTTTTAAAGAAAACTTTTTCTTTTCATTTTATATCGCTCTTGAAAGTTTAATGGGCAGAATACTGGTTACATTAAAAATATGATGACCACACAATATTCAGTGTATTTTTAGTTAAACTTCATTTGGGCTCTAGCATTTAGAGGAATGCCAATCAGTGATGCTTTAGTTATTTTTAATATGGAGGGAACTGAACTAAATAAAACAATTCAGTATTCGTGTTATCAAATTTTATTTCACCACTTTATATTTGACTTGCTGGTTCCTAGGTAATGATTGTTATAAACATGCATTTGCTTGACTCACTAATGGGAACAGTTCTAAAGTAGATACGTGCTAGATTTGCAGTTCAACCATTATGTTTTTGGCAGGTTGTCAATGAAACCATCTCTACTGACCTTTCCCCCCAGAATTGACCAAGTTTTGCTGAATCTACTGGGTGTTTGTAAACATGACCTTAACCATGTGACTAAAAAGTCAAATGGTCACTGTATTGTTCAACTGGAGTGTGTTGAGTATCATTGTCTACCTTATGTCTTTAATTGGGTATGCAAAATTTTAATCTCTAGCTTGATAACCCAGCACCAAAATTGTCTCCCTTCCAGTTGAAGGAACATCAAACATTATTTTTTGATATTGGGCTTTCATTTTTCTTATATAATCTTAAAACAATTCCATTTAAAATTGATAGAGTAAGTTCACTTGGCTAAAACTGAGCAAAATTGGTGCAACTTTCTTTTAATGGGGTGCTGTCTCTTTAAGACTGACTGTACTATCCACTGACACTGGTTTGGCAGTTGGTACTGCTGAACATTTTTATACATGCTACCATGAAGCTATATATGTTAGTATTGAAGAAGCTAACGGGTATACTACCATTTTGATGTGTGGGCTAATTATATTTCCCTTATGTTAGGATGAAACTGCTCTAGAGAAGTCCACAGGTCAAAAATCAGACAGTAGTTTCCAAAGTCGAAGCCAGCAAAATAAAAAAAGAAAAAAAATTACTATTAAGAAATTGGTTTTAATATTTTCTGCCTCTTCCCCAAATTACCCTCCCCACTTGCTCGACAAATCTATGTAAAGGAATTTGTTTGTCACATGTTTTAACTATCTTGCCCTGTGTTATAGTATTGGCTGACATGTGTAAGACTGGATGTGTATATTTATTATGGTGTCTAGAAATCATGAAGTTCATCGCTTCCCAGGAGCATAGATAAAAGCAGATCGGTGGCACATCAGAGTTACTTTTCAGTGCACCATGACATCACTAAATGAGTGCTATAATGTTACAGGGCTTTCAGGTTTGTAAAAACATAACCATAAATTATATTGACGTCAGATATGAGTTGAGTATCTATAAGATATCACATGTATCTCAAAATCTTGGACTGCTGTTTGATGACTGGATATTGCTGCATAATTTTCTTCTATTGTCCCGTATCCTTTTGGAGAGAGAGATTTAATGGGATTTGAAATGTGCAAGCTGTCTGAATAAGATGCAGTCAAATAAAGTATGGTTAAGTTGTGTTTGCATTTTTCTTTTAGATACAGCTGTGTGCATTTTATGATTGAGTTGTTTTACCTACTAAGAAAAAAACCCAAGCAATCTATTTTGTTCCCCACTTTCTGCCTCATCCAAGACTTATTTGGAAGAAGTGATCTGTATGCAATTGTTCTCTCTCTACTTTGTGTTCTGGCAAATTTGAAAATAACAGCATGAACTTGATTTCCCTAAAAGTATTCAAAGTTAGTCAACTCGTGTCAGATATCAATACAAAGGAGAGCATTTTTGCATACATTAAACCAAAACTTGTGGGGGGTTTCTGTCCTTGTTCCATAGCAATTAATTTCTAAGGCAGTTTTTAAAATTTACTATGTTTTTTTTTGTACTTAAGTAATGCTTTTTTTCCCCTTGCTAACACACCAGAGCAATATCTAAAGGGCTTTTTGCCCCGTTCTTGTGAGAAGCTTTAAATGGTAGTTAGGGATGCTTTTGTATTTAAAGGTTTATGGATGCCAGTGGAAGGAAGAGGTCTGTTTTAGTCATATGACTGCGAAATTACTTTCATCGTGCATGCCGAATCTTCACTTTGTTCTTTTATGTCATGTTGTGAATTTGCTGAGTTCATGTTTTACTTGGGCCTTATATGGAACTCGAAATACTTCATAAATTCTGAGGACCAGAAGATTGGTACTGGTCTTTCACACCTATGAACAGAGATCACTGTTAACCTGTAGCCCAGAGATAGTGATACTTTAAAAAATGAGTTTGAAAAATCGCACGAGCACATAGCACACTGCACTTTCTTCGGATCAGTGCTATCCAGTAGCACTTTTTATGAAAGAAATGTTCTTTATGCTCTCCACTGTGGTAGCCGATAGCCACATGTAGCTACTGAGTCCCTGAAGAATGGCTAGTATGATTTGAAGAACTGAATTTTTAACTTTAATTGAAATTTAAATAGCCACATGTGGTTAGTGGCTACTGTATTGGGCAGCATAGCTTTAGATAATATTTAAGCAGTAATAACTGAGGAAAGCATTTTTTGAATAGGATTTTTAAGACCATACTAATTTATTGAAATATGAAATAGGATTATGATTAAAAATTGTCTCTGAGCAAAAAGAGGGTAGCTGTACTGTTTATGTTGACAATCAATCTCATTATTACTACAATGGCTGACACCACCTCTCCCTGCCCCCGCCTTGAGACATAGGCGTTCTGAGAAAAGCAGCCCTCTTAGTTTTTATTATTTGGAAGTTCTTTGGGTTGCAGAGATGCAGAGATTCAATTGCCAAAAATGGGTTTCTGAGGAGACTGCCATAGCTTTTTAGCATTAAAACATTTTACGAAGTTAAAGTTAATTTGTTATTTTAGGTGAATTTGAAATCTTTTCACCTCTCAATGAGGTTGGTCATTTCTCGTTTAACCGGTGGTCATACTGGAACATGGAGGTGTATTATTTACTCTTCTTTTTGGAAGATCATTAATGCTGATGCAAGGGCAGGTATTTTTGTTCCTGAGAGAGCCAGGTTAATTTTGCTGTGTTCTCTGGCCATGGTGTGTCATCCTTGATTCTAGCTGATCATTTATTTAGTAAGTGGTAATTCATCAGAAGGGCAGGAGTGGGGATGGGAAACACCTGGCCCCAGGCGGTGCCCGGCTTGGGACAGCCAGTTAGCGCTGCTGGGAAGAGCTCAAAGCACAGGTTCTATTAATGGCAATCAGTGTTTATCTTCATATGAAAAGACCCAGGAATAACGCAGACTGCCCAAGTGCCAAAATCTATTTTCTACTAATTAAAGACATGTAAAGAATGCTGGGGTTGTAATGTAACATTTTTATAATGCTGAGAAATAAGCTCATTTTCAGTTATGATGGATATTCATGAGTACCTCTTTGATGTATGAATATATCTCACTTTTCTAATACCTCAATTATCAGATTTTGTATGTACGTTTTTGTAAATAAAATGATTTAACATGCTAGGGGAAGGACCTAGCTTTTAAATAGATTGTATAAAGATATTTGTTACTGAAATTGTTACACAGTGAATTGATTTGAAATTTCTTAAAAACGTTTTATAGCCTTTTCTGGTCCCCCCGACTGAGGTTTTTTAGTAAACATGCTCTTAGTGAGATTTGTCTTCCAGGAAGTGTGTACCCTCATTTGTTCATTTACAACTGTGAAGATTTGTATGTCTCCTGTATTTTCCTTTCACGCCAAAGAAACTCACCCTTTTTAAAAGCCAGCAGGTTGCACAAACTGAAGAAAAAATTCATCTTAAGTAGGCATTCTCAAGAAGTTTTATTTTCTGGGACTTAAATATTTTCCAGAGGAAAATGCCTTCAATTTTTCGGTTGAAGCCAATAGTAAGAATTTGTAAAAATGCATGTGTCTTTAGGAATGTACTAGTTCCATTAAGGAAACAATATTGACAATTTTAAGGAACTGTGCTGCATTAAAACTCACAATTGCATGAAATTTTTTAAAGCTAATATGTAAAGTAATCGCTAAATTTTGTGTGTGTTTGTGAACTACTCAGGATTCAATGCCCTAATCTATAGAGGATTGATCATGATTGTCTTTAGGGCCAGATTTCCCATAATTGTACATGGTTATTGGTCATTTTAAGAGGGCTGAAACTACCACCTTAAAGCTAAACCTGCTGCCTTTAAGCTTTCCTACCTCTCTCCCTCCAGTTGTGGCTGTAAACAGTGACTCTTTGCACAGTCAGCTAGCATTTTGATTTTATTGTGAATGCAAATGAAATAAAATTTGTAAGTCCACCCAGTATTGACTTAACTAGGTAAATGTAAACTGATTTCAACCTTGTCTTTGGCCAAGTCTACTTGATAGCTTATAATTTGGAAATGAAGTACATCGTTATGGATGTGAGCATTGTGTTTTGAGTTATTGTGGGAATCATTATTTTCTTCGTATTTGGAACTGATGGTGAACATTCAAAGTGTTTATTTCTATCCTGATGATACTGGGCAAGTTTCTTAACCTCTCTGAGACTTCAGTGAAAACTACCTGATAAGTTTATTGTGAAGAATAAATGAGATAATTTATGTAAATCACCTTAACAGTGCCCGGTAGCCTAGTACATAGTAAATGATAGGTATTAATATATATAACATAGTATATAATAATTTTGTATTTTGGTATTGGGTTTTGTAGCACCATTTAAATGGCAAAAGTCATGTATTAGATCTTATGAGAGTAGCCCAGACTGTAGCCAGTTAAGAGGAAATCTTTGTGCCTTTTTCTTGTGGAGAATATTGAAATGGGTGGATGGAAGAGTATAATCCCTCCATGGGGGGATGCCACCACCTTTTCTCATAGTTTTTCAAAACAAATCCCAGAAATTATATCTTATCTATAAATATTTCACAACTTAAGTGGTAACGTCTCACTTTTAAAAGCAAAACCACACTACCATTACACACCCCCCCCACACACACAATAATCCTTAATCATCATATAACCAGTATTAAGTCTTCAGTTTCTAGGAAATTGTTATTAATAGCAGCATTGAGATGCATAAGAAGTAGAGAGTAAATATAGTGAACACAGAGGCAGTTACTCTTTCAAAGAGGATGAAAGATTTCTGTACAAGGACAGTTAACACCCAAGTAGATAAGTTTGGAGGTACCGACAAATGGCTAAAGAAAATAAGTGGAAAAGTAGAGGTAAGGTTGAAAGTAGGGGCATGTCTTGCGTATGCCTAGTGTTTTCATATGGGCATAATAAGACAGATGTTTACTGGGGAAAAAAATAGAGTTGATAAATATGGTGAAATTGCCAACCGTGACAAAGGAATGACTCTTAGGAGAAAGGGTTGGGTTTTTGAAATAAAATCGAGAAAACATGGCAGAAAAGATAATTTGGTAAGCAGGAAAGAGAGAATAGGTGGTGATACAGGCACAAAATTTTAATAGAGATGATTAACCAAGTGAAGACAAGTGTTTTCTTTTGGAAGAAAACAAGGTGGAGAAAAGATAAGGACCATCCTGTATTCAAACACCCCAACGTTGTGGTCAAAAAGGGATCAATGGAGAAATAATTTAGGATAAGTTCATCGCAGCCATTGTCTGAATTGTTAAAGAAACTCTAAACTACGTGCGTGGCTGACTAGAATTGCCAGCAATGCCTAAAATCAGGAGACGATTTTCTGAGTGTTTTTGTACCGCAGCTGCACTAAATGTACGTAGAGCATGAACTACCAATTGTGCTTCTCAAACCAGTGAGTCTAACTTTCTTTCTGTTTAAAAGAGCACCCGACTGGAGACCCAGAAAAGCACCTGGATGTCTTTGCACAGCCTGCTGAGGAGAGCATCAGTGGCCTGGCCTGATTGAGGCATGCCTGCAGCTATTGGGATGTGATCTGCTCAGCCGGGGTGGGCAGACCTGTGATTAACGTCCTCTCTCCATTGCCTGGAGGGCGATAGAGTAATAGTGGTAATAAATCGCATGCAGTGAGATTGCCTTCTTACAGTTTTCAAAGCAGTTTCACCCACTTTCATTCTTTAAAAAGATCTTTTGATATGGAAAGATAAGCCAATACTCAAAGTGCTTAAATGACAGCTCTGTCCAAGGTCACACAGCAGTGATGAGACCTGAACCCAGGCTTCCCAACTCTCTTAGATCTAGTTCTCTTCCCACCTTGCTTGGTGCTTGATGAAACTAAAAGAGAGTCCAATGTTGAATTCTGTTGGGTAAAATTAAACCTTTAATGAATCCTTCTAAATTATTTAAATTTCTCTGTTTGATTCAGCATAATATTTAAATACTCTTAAAATATTTAATAGGTCTAATTTGTAAAATCTGTTGAAAGATTTGGGATTAAGTGAATTTTCTTAACATCTAATTGGTTTCTAATAATTAGGTCTATAATATCTCTCTAGAGGACTGAAATTGATTTCTTTTTTAAAACAAACTTTCCTTATGTATTGCCTTGTTCTGTGAAAGTTGAAATGAATACGCTTATTATGTAATTCACTTATGTTTAATTTAAAATTTTATAAGTGTACTCTAGCATGTAACTCTAGCATGTACTCTTGCTGTATTTCCAGTAAACTTTTACTTTGTCAAATTTCAAATAAGCCCATGGAAATACTTTTTTTTAAGAAAAAGGAGTTCATAGAAAAAAAACTACCTTGATTATTAATCTAGTTTGCAGTCTAATTAGAATATGTAAAAATACTTAAAAACGATGCAAAATCAGGTCATATTAATATCTCTTTGTATTGCTAAGCCTACAAAAATGGAAATACTAGGAAATTATTTTTTTGTGTATATATGTGTGCATATGTATATATGCGAGTATATAATATGTGTGTGTGTATATATATGTATATTTTTAATAGACCCTTTTCCTTATGGTAAAAACTTGCTTGAATTAGAGTATCAGCTGCTGGTGATACAAGGTTAAATAAGTGGATTAGTCTATAAAGCTGGCTTCAAATAGAGTAGGATGGTAATGTGCAAAACTTGTGCCACCTAAAACCCTGGACAGGTCAGGGATCTCAAGCGTACTAGGATAGTTCCCTACTCATAAAAATGGGGTTATCAACATTTGCCTTTCAGGGTAGTGGTGTGGGTTTCACTGGAGTGTAACTCCATGGCAGTAGGGAATTTGTTCATGACTGTGTTGTTCACTGCCTAGAACAGTGCTTGGAACATATCAGGCATAAAATAAATGCATATTCCATAAATGTATTAATTGATGCAGAATGTTTTTTAAGGTGAACGACAGAAGGTTTTCAGACTTAAACTCATCAGAATATCAAAGGTGTTAACAGGCCATCAGTCTCTCTGTGTGTCCCTCCCTCCCTTTCTCCCTTCTTCCCTGCATTCTTCACGAAAGTGGCGGTCCCCCGCCGATGGTCTTCACCTTTATGTCGTAAGGTCAGAAGGGATTGTTTTCTGCTGTGAGCCAATAGCTCTGTTCAGCTATCCATGAAACAGTCACTGGGCGCCACTCTGGGCCAGGCATCGTGCTAGTACCGGGAAGAGAGAGCCAGCTGAATGGCTTTTGTGGCGCTCACAGAACCCCCTGTAGTCTGTGCAATATGCAGAGGTGATCGCTAAATTATTTTTTATGCCAAAGATGTTGACAAGGTAAAAACTCTAGAGAATCAGATCCTAGATATGTTTTTCTGAATTATTTTCCTGCATTTTTGTTTTTACAGAAATAAGCAAAGACCTACTGTATTTGTTGTGAAAATAAAGACTTTTTATCACGTCAAACGTTTAATTGCTCAGACGCATAAATCCAAATACAAGAAACCCTGAATTCTAAATTAGACCAAAGAATGTGAACCAAGAATTTTTTATGGAAATTGAGATATCTAATTTATATGTTTTATCTCAAGTGAAATAATTTTTAAATGCAGTTGGACACATTTTGCTTTAAAGTTATGTGTACATACCTTCAGTTATGAGGAATAACTTCAGTCCTTTGAAACTAATAGTGCTTTTAAAACTTACAGTGTCCATTTTCAAGTTTTTCTAATCTGTAGCATGCTTTCCCTGTTCCTTGGCCACCTGATTGTGCACTTCAGTCTCTCCCACCTCAAGAACCTTGCCAAGTCAGCTATAAAGTCAATTTACTGGCAAAGCCAAGAACATGAATGCACCTTTTCAGTTAAAGCCGCCTACTGACAGCAAGGGGAGTCAAGGCCAAAAAAGAGGGTCACTTTTATATAGAGAAAAGTAGACAGAGGCAAAGGGGCTCCAGGCAGCTAGGGCCAAGAATCTGGTTATTTAAACAGGCAGAAGAATGGGAAAGAATACAGGCCGAGATTTTTGTGGATTGAAGTAGAGGCTTCTGAGTGTTAATCCAGAATGATTTTACTTTTACAAAGAGAACTTTTTAAATGTTATAAGGACATTTTTTCCACAAATTCTATGTCAGCAAAAGTTATTACATCTACCTTGAAAGACAGCTAGCTTCTTTGCTAAGTTTAGTTTGCCTTTACCAAGTGTAAAATATGGTTGACTTTTGTGTTTGACTTAATTGCAAAGTACTGAATTCTCTTTTCCTTTTTTTCTGAATTCTCTTTTGAACGGTTACGTGTATGAGCCTCTCCCTTTTTTTAAACCTCAGAGATTTAGCTAAATTAATTACCAGTTTATGTATTTGGATACTTAGGTAGAGGGATGCCTGGGAAATAATCTTAATAGTTGGGTTCCAGGTCTGAACCTAACTCCTAGAAAATGGGTCTGTGCATTGGGCAGACAATGGGAAACCGTGGAGCTCAAACACGGAGGCAGCGGTGGAGTGGTGGAGTGGTGGCTGGCGTCAAGACAGATGTTTAAATTCCCAACTGGAGCACAATATTCAGTCATCTGACCAATATTTATGGAGCACCTACTATGTGCCAGACATTGCTCCTGGCACTGTAGAAGGGAACCTTCAGTGCTGCAGGCATCAAGTAGTCTGTGAGGTCCAAGATAGCAGAAGTCTAGGGAGGGGAAGAGAAGACGCGCACTGAAGGCCTGCAGGGAAGCCCTCGAGGGCTCCGCACTCCTCGAGCAGCCAGCAGGCCACACATTCAGGTGGGAACTTGGGAACCCTTAAATGACCCTTCAGCTGTATGGTGAGGCAGCTATGGAAGGCGAATTCTGAAAGATTCATTATGAAGCAGGGGAGAAGTCCTCTTCCTTGTAAGCAGTTTAAAACTGGGCAATAGGAGTAACTCAAACGTTACAAATGTGGCTGGATCTTTTCAGCAGCCCAATTTTCTCTTTTCAGGCCATAATCAGCATTTTGCAGCATCTCTGTCTCTCTTCTGGAAAAAAAATTCTCAAAGGCATTGGTGAGTGCCATGGATTTTACGTGTGTGTGTACGAGTGTGTGTTGTGAGAGGTAGCAAAAAACAAAGCTCCCTCTAAGATAATCCTGTCCCGCTTCAGAAGTGAAGTCCTAAATCTCCCGCACTGCCAGGAGTGCTACTGGCAGACAGGCTCAGAGGTCACACTCTTCAGGAGATACCCCAGCCAAACAGAGCTCCTTTGCCCTATGTTACCTCTTTCCCAGAGCAGCCTGTTTGTAAAGCCTGGTTGATCTGGGCGTGCAAAGGCCTGGCTGCCTGCTCCCTGTGGGATTGGCTGAGACTTCGTGGAGGCTGCGTCTCAGCTCAGTGTCCCTCTCTTCTCAACCCTGCCTCCTAAGAGCACTTCCTAAGATAAATGTCCTGCATGCTGATCTCCAGCTCAGTCTGCTTCCCAAGTAACCGCATGTGCATCATGGAAGGGGTCACGTGCCACGTGCCTGGAAGGAGAAAAGAGACTTGTAGAGGTACTGAGTCCCTTTTCATGAATAACTTCAATACTGGCCATCCTTGCATTTCTTCCCATGAGGGACCGATGCGATATTGGAGGGCTGTGGCGGGGGGACCGGAGCTGCCGCCTGGGTCTTGGTTAGGAGAAGGACAATGAGAGAGCTCAGCCCCATCAAAACTGAGTTGTGAGGTAGAAAGCATTGCCTGGATTTGACTTTGGATGAGTTATTTAAATACTTTAAACCTCAATTTTCTCGTCTGGAGAATGGGAATAATAAGTCACTTCATAAATTTGTGGTGATGATTACACAGCAGTCACCGTAACATGATATTCTCAAATTTATCCTCATTATCATTATTGTTATTTAATGCCAAAGCATTCGGAGCCTATTTCATGCAAGTGGACCAAGGGCAGAGTTTGGAGGTGGCGCTTGTAGTATCAACCTGCCCAGCTTTCTGGGGTCTGGGAATACAAGGGTGGAACCCAAATACAAGAACACACAGTAGTGGCCGCCACCTGGGCCGAGGAGCCCATCCTCTGATCCTTTTGGACCTTGGCCCCTATCCTGTCACCTTTGAGTCAAAGGTGGCCGCGAAAGTCAGGCCACGAGAGCCAGGATGATAATGTCCTACAACCAGATAATGTCCTTTCTGTGGGAATGACACGGAAAGACAAATACTGCATGATCTCACTTACGCGTGAAACAGAAAGAGTCCAACTCGCAGAAGCAGAGAGTAGAGTGTGGTTGCCAGAGGTCTGCAGCTGGGAGGGCGGGGGCAGAACGGGAGATGTTGCTCAAGGGGCGCGAAGTTTCAATTATGCAATATCAATGGGTTCTGGAGAGCTGATAGACACCCAAGTGACGGCAGTTAAGAATACTGTACTTGTGCTTGAAGTTTGCTAGGTGGGTAGACCTTAAGTGTTCTCACCACAAAAAAAAAAAAAAAGAAAAGAAAAGAAAGACAGAAAAAAGGAAATAGTAACTATATGAGATGATGGATATATTAATTATCTTGATTACAGTGACCACTTTACAATGTATACATATATCAAAACATTAAGTGTACACCTTAAATATGTACAATTTTATTTGTCAATTATACCCCAATAAAGCTGTTTAAGAGCGAGATTCCTGGCCCTGAGCTAACATCCGTGCCCACTTTCCTCTACTTTATACATGGGACGCACCCGGGATTCGAACTGGCAAACCCCAGGCCGCCAAAGCAGAACGTGCAAACTTAACTGCTGTGCCACGGGGCTGGCCCTGGGAAGGAGCAATTCCTAACAGACTTCTCTGCTTTCACTGTCCTTCTCTCAGGTCTGCTATGGTAGCCATCGAGGTAAAATGCAATAATTGCAAAAGAAGAGGGGAAAAATGCAACAGTCCTAAAAGGAAGCAACAAATTTAACCCAGCGTATATATAAATAATATACATCATATCCATAGCTATTTGTGCCTTATTACTGACAATAGTTGACGCAGAAGTTCCCAAAGGTATTCTTTTTCATAAATTAGAATCAATGACCCCTGTAACAATGTCACTTAAGCTTGCTTGATTCTGTTATCCTTTCTCGAGTGAAAGAGAAATGAGTAGGTTTCTCGCTGATCCTCCAGGAAATGTGCAAGGAGATGTGTCACACTCTGAATATCATCCTTTGCATATTGAGGCAGAAGAAATGTGTGAGAGCTCCTAGGACGGAACTAGGAGTTAGGGATCAGGATTTTCTTGTAGTTTGGTCCCAGCTCTTGGATGCTCCCATTTTGTTTTAGTAGATACTGTTCAGGAGTAGCCATTTGATGTATTTAACATTCAACCGAGGAAGAAAGAATGTTGATTGAGTCAAGAGTTTCTCAGTAAGAATACAAAGGAAAATAAATTAAAATTGGAGATGAGTATTTGTCAGTGTCTTTTCTAAACAACCTCTCCCTCCTGCCCTTTAAGCAAAGCAGCTAAAGATAGCTCAACACTTATCAGTTGGCCACAGCGGTGAGGCAAGTCAAGGCATTAAGCAGTAAATGTGAGTCAGCTAGAACCTAAGCTGGCTCCTGTTTGCAGAGCAGTTCCCCTCTTCCTTGGGTTGGTATTGAGAAGGTTACCTTAAATTGTTTTCCATTGGGGCATCTCAGGATTTTCTTAAAACTAAGATGATGTATTTATCAGAGGATTTTGACGCTAAGTTATTACCATAAGCTGGAGTCCAGAGGGAACCACGGAATACTGAGGCACAGCACAGCATCTTGTAGAGTGGTCCATTACACAGGCTTGGAAAGTAGAAAGCTGGGCTTCAAATCCTGATGCTGCCACTGGCAGCCTTGTGATCCTGAGAGTTGAAGGGCTCAGATCTGGTTTCTTCTTCTATAAAATGAAGAGAGTAATAATAGTCCTTATTTCACAAGGAAATGGAGATGATTAAATACAATAATGCAGGTAACATATTTATGAGAAGGCCAGATCCAGACTAAGTATTTAATACATGTGAGTTGCTTATATTATTCTTCTTCTTAGTGGAACATATCAGGACTTTCATTTTGCAAAATAAAAAAACAAGGACCTCTTATTTTAATGTGAAGATCTGAACATTATGTTAGTTTCTAAGATAGGGATTTGGGCAAGAAAATCCAACTGTGGACGCCAGGTCACCTTTGCCGTGGGTTATAACCCAGAAAGCTGTCAGCGGAGCCTTTAGCCCAGTGGTCATCCTACACTCAGCCTGAGATCTGTTATCTGACAGGAAGGGCTGCCGTTCTTACTGAAGAGCTCTAAGGCTCCTGGATAATACCTCCTTCCGCCTGGATCGAGTTACTCGTGTGCCTTACAGGGCTCTCTTCCTCAAGGAGAGAGGCTTACTAGTCACTAATTTATGGAAATTAAATCTTTCTTTTTACATTTAATCCATGCACCAGAGTTGGCATTTTAATAAAGCAAATGGGCTGACAATATCTTTTTAAATTACATTCCCAGTTTATGAGGATGGGGTATATATACTTTTAAAAACTTTATTTTGAAACAATTTTAAGTTTACAAAAAATTTGCAAAAAGCAGCACAAAGAACTTTTATAGACATTTCATCAAGATTTCCCAGTTGTTAATGTGGGGACCATTCAGAACACCAGAGCTGGCATAAAGATTATTTTAAGCTCAAGACATTTGAGAATCAACAGATACAAAAAGAAGACTTCTTGGAGCTTTCCTTATCTGATTAAAAGCATTTTCCGGGAAATAAAGCTGCCATAAATTCTTCTTTCGGGGGTACCTACTCCCAGAAGGAAGAACATGAGTGAAACCTACTCCCACTTCCTTCCCGGGGGAGCTTCATGGCGCTGAAGGAGACAGAAAGACCGTTCATACCTGGATGGACAAACATGGTCGCTAACTTCTTATCTTGCAGTTGTTCTCCTAAAAACCCATTTGTCTTTCCTAGAGAAAGCTATTTATTCTTCCCAGAAAAGCCTTTTCTCCCCTCTCTTTTTCCTGCACTAGTTTAGGTATATAAGTCTTTAACTCAAACCTTTAATGAGCCAGCTACTTTTTTTGCTGGCTCCCATGTATATATGAATAAATCTTTTTCTCCTGTTAACATGTCTTTTGTCAGTTTAATTGGCAGCCCTCAGGTTGAGAATCTAAGAGGATAGAGGACAAGTTTTTCCTCTCCGACAGTAACATTTCCCTACTTTTGCCTTATCATTCCCTCTCTCTATATATATTTATTAATTTTTTTCTAAACCACTTGAAAGTTATAGACATGATAACCCCATTGCCCCTTAAGACTTCAATGTGTATTTCCTAAAAGTAAAGACTCTGTCGTACATACCCACAGGAAATTAATATTGAATAATACTATCATCTAATCCATAGACCGACTGAAAACTTACGTATTGTCCCAATAGTGACCCAATAATATCATATAGGTCCAAGATCCAATCTAGGATCATGTGTTACATTTGGTTTTCATCTCTTTTGATCTCCTTCAATCCAGAACAGTTTCCCAGTCTTTCCTTATCTTTTACGACATTGACAGTTTTTAAAATTTACTCTGTAAAATGTTCCTCAATTTGAGTTTGTCTCATGTTTTCTCATGATTAGATTCAGATTATATATTTCTGGCAGGACTACTCCAGAAGCAGTGTTTGTGTGTTCTTCTCAGTGTATTATATCGGGAGGCACATGATATTTCTTTGTCCGCTAACTGTTCACTTTGATCACTTGGTTAAGATGGTATCTGCCTGGTTACTCTATTATAAAGGTAGCAACTATTATGTACTTATTTATTAATAAGCAATGAATGAGTATTTTGTGGAGAGATGCTTTGAGATGATGTAAATATCCTGCTCATCAAGTTTTCACCCATCAGTTTTGTGACCCACTGATGATTCACATTGAATCAATTATTACCATGACAGTTGCCAAATGGGGATTTTCTAATTCATGATTCCCTCTATATTTATTATTTGTCATTCTCAGGAGAGTTTTTCTTTTCCCCTCATTTATTTATATATTTACTTATTTATTTATATAAATATGGACTCATGAACTTTTGTTTTGCTCAATGTGTTATTACCTGTTACCCTTATTATTTGTTAGTTCCCTCATGCTGGCTCCTATATCCTTTTGACATGTCCCCATCATTCTTTGACCCCTTCCTTACTTTCTGGCACAATACAATGTTCTGGGCTCATCTGCCATTTCCCTGCCACAGCCCTGGAATCAGTTATTTGTTTAGAGTCCTGGTTCCTTTTAGGGGAGAATGTAATTTGGAAACCATGATCTTGGTGCTCATTGGTATTGGGGTGTCATTGCTTTTAGTTCTCAGCAGGCTAGGAAATATGCAGACAGGGAGTATATATACACACACACTCACATGTATAGACACATCCACCTCTATCTATCTATCTATCTATCTATCTATCTATCTATCTATCTATCTATCATCTATCTATATTAAAAAGCCATGCATTCGCATTGATACCTTCAATTCCAATCTGACACCACAAGCTTCATCCTTGCTTCTTTTACCTATTTGTAACTCCCTTCTCCCGCACTGAAAAACCTGGCTCCCATTGACCTCGATATATTTACTTAGTTGGTCAATTCTTCTAATCACACAGGCTGCCTCTTTGGTCCCAGCCCCAGGGACTATGCTAGCTCCACCAGCTGAATTCTTGGCCTTTACTGAGGGAAGTGGAAATTCTGTTACTCAGCATAAAGTGTTTTCCCTACTTAAATTCAATTCCGAGTTTAAAACAGGCAAGTGAAAACGCAAAGAGAAGGTTCATATTCAATTGTTACCGCTAGTGATTGACTTGGCAAGTGATTATCTACTGGGCTTATTCTTATCATCAGAGACTGATGTAATGTAACACCCTATCGAAGACATTAAAGTCAGTCATTTCATTGCATAAGGGACAGATCTGCCCATTTTAGTGCAACCAATGTGCTTGATTAATGTAGGTAAAATCAGATTTTGTCGTCAGTTTACACTTCTCAGATTACACTCATTTTTTAAAATCATAATTGATATTTTGGAATTCAGGAGTTCAATATACTTAAATCTTGTTCTGGATGGAAGTATTGTCTATTAGATATAGCCCTCGGAGTCTTAGTAGTTTGAATCATAACCTTGAGTTGGCTTAACCTTCTCAAACTTCTATGAGCATCCAAACTCCTGTGGTGCTGGTGAACAGTGCTGACCCCGGGGCCCACACCCAGAGATTCTGATTCAGTAGCTCTGGGGAATGTCTGCATTTTAATGAGGTCACCAGCACATTCAGGAGTAGGTGGCCCAGAGACCACACCTTGAAACACACTGGATTAGCATGTTTTTACTGAAGCCCAGGGGAGTTCTACCTTAGAAGCTGTGGTCAGTCGTTCCTGGTCATATGCAAGGTTGAATTGGTCATTAGGACCCATCAAAGCTTTCAAAATCAACAAGCACATCAGTGTGTTGAAACTTGGCTGCCAACTTCTGCAATTACAGGACAAATGTATCAGTTTGCTCATCAACATTCATACGTCAAGGCTGTGCTAGTGTCTGAAATGGGTGGCATCAAAACTAGAACGCTGGCCCATCAGGCAGAGCTGCAGCAGGCTGCCCCCAGGATGCCAAGCTGATGGCCAGGCCTTCAGATCTTTGGGTTTGGCTGGCTGCTGTCCTTATTAATTAAGACTGAGAAGTGACCAGAGACAGACTGAGTGCATGTGCACCACAATCCCTGGTTAAATTCTATTTCCTTTCTTCAGTTTTCCTCATGAAAGAAGGACAGATGACTGAAAAAAATATTCTCTTCAGGAGAAAGAAAGCAAACTATTAATCAACACTTATTTAATCACGTACGCTGAGTACTTTCACAAAGAGTGTTGCATATGTTCGTCATGAATCACCTGGTGGGTAAGTGACTTTATCATCACAGTTCCACAGATGAGGAAAGGGAGAGGCAGGGTGTGAAGTTTGCATGTGATCACACAGCTAGTAAGAGGCCATGAAGAGTTTTAGCCCTTGGTCTTTTGTCTTTAAATCCAGTGTTCTGTGCAATAAACACTGCATTGACCACTCTTGTAGTGTTTTGACTTTGTTTTCCCTATGGGGATGCTATGCAGGAAAACAGAGACACGGTCATGGGTGAAAGCAAGCCTAACAATAGGACTCGTGTATATTGGGGCTTCCATACCACCAGACCTATTCTTTGAATCTTAAAAGAGAATAGAGAAATAGCGATCAGTGATGAATGAGAATGTAATTTTTAAGACAACATCTCTGTGCTTAATTTACTCTGGGAAAAACTGATGGTGATCTGGTTGGTTTCTTTCACCTGAGGGTAGGGGTCTTTCCTGTACAGGCAGGTCGTCTTTTAGAACAAGGATGTACGTGGTGACAGGAGTATGGTGTTTTCCCCGTGTTCTGGGTGTGGGATCTTGTTGCTGCCCAGTTACTGGTTCTATTGATCCTTTACATGAGATACATATTTTGTTAAATGACTTTACCCTTCTTTTATAACCTATCAAATGTAATGCCAAATATTACCCAGAGTTTACCTGCACTATTGCCAGGTTTTGGTTATGCAAATTTAAAGCAAAGACCCTCTTCTGAAATGGAAATATTTCATAGAGTTTCTTTTCTTTGCATTTGAACAATAAAAACGACCATGTGGGTGATTTCACAAGAAGAAAGGACCAGTCTGCTCCCAAAGGATTACTGTAGTAGGACTCATCACTTCCACATCTAAACTCCTCCCACCTCCTCCGGCTTCTTCCCCTCAAGATTTCAGCCCAGGTGCCCATTATAGGACTCAAAGGCCCGCGGGTCCAAAGACTTCAATGGCAGCACTTGAGTTCACAACCCAGAAACTTGAACTGACCAATGTCTCTCAGCTTGTGAGAACCAGAACTGGAACTCAAGCCAGATCTCCCGACTTCAGGCGATTCCTCTTTCTTCAGAGCCCGGACAGTGGGTGTGAATGTCTGTGAATGTGGTGGGTGGGGGTGTTGGGAAGCTAGACAGCAGCCCCAGTTCTCTTCTAATAGTCTCCCCAGGGTTAATACTTAGTCCTTCTTTGGGACCAGCTCATGGTCCCTTTTCCTGGCACCCTGTAACTCAATTCATCTAGTGGTGCACTGGCACAGCAGCCCCCAAAACTCAGTGCTTTAGGTGGATACCTGTTGGTTCACAACCTCGGGAGCTTCCCAGGTGAGATCTGAAACTGGCCCCATACAGAGGGTAAGGAGAGATCGAAGAAAGAGGCAGACCTCTCTAGATTGGTGGGTGGCAGCTTTAATAAGTAAGGGAACTTACTTATGAGGCTTGTCTTGGAGGCCATAAGATGAGTAGGTCTCTGCAGCTGCCTGCTAGAATCTGAAAAGTTTATACAGAAGCCTTAACTGGATTCAGTCATGTATTCAGTCCAGACGGTCTCAACACCACCTTGCTCTCTCAAGACTGCCTGCTTGAAATGGCTGCCCTTCTAAGGACAAGGTAGGGAGTGAGAAGCCTTCAATTGCCTGGACCCAGCTCATGGATCAACTTGCAGTCAAGTCCTCTTGATGACCTCCTCCAATAATACCACATAAATATTACTAACAGCACAATACGAAACATTCACACCTATCATGATATCTAATCCATTACCACGTGCAGTTAACTTTACTTCCTAAATATCTCTCAGATAGATCCACTTTTCTCCATTTCCATTTCACCATTCTAGTGTAAGCCACCATTATCTCCATCAGGGCCACTGTAAGAATCTCCTGGATTGTCTCCCCTCTTTGTGTACTCTGATGCCCCCTTCGATACATTCTCCTCTCTGCATCCCAAGGTCAAGGCCTTCTCTCTTGGTTGTCCTGGAACAGCTCCCCTCTTTTGCCTACTTAACATCCACTCACCCTTCAGATCTCAGCACCGCAAGAGTCACATCTTAGGGAGGTTGTCCTTGCCTCCCAAGTTCTTGTATTATTTGCTCTTAAAGAAATTTATTCTTTTACTTCATAGATTTATCTCCACTGATTATTATACACTCATCTGTGTGCCTATTGGATTAATGGATGCCTCCCCTACTAGACTATAAAATCTGAGAGAAGGGGATCCATCCATATCAGTCTCCCTCTCTTCCTTCCCTCATCTGTTTCTCTCTACTTCCCTTCCTCTCCTGGACCTCACTTTTTTCCCATAAGAACTTTTATCTTCTCAACAAACAAAGGGTCTGAACTATTCCACATTGAAAGGAAAAATGGAAGTTATTCTCCTTTCAAGGGCAAGCTTCAGACCTGAGGTGGTCCAGTAAAGTCTGAGTTAAAGCAACACTGCCAGGGCCTCCTACAACCTTATAGGTTTCAATAAATTTCTTTTACTTATTTTGGTTCTTTTTTTCATTCTTACACTGTTTTATTTATCAAACTTTTTAACAGAAAATTTCAACATTACGTGGAAGAAAATAGTATTATGAACGTCATGCACTATCACCTAGCTTTAACCATTAATAACATTTTGTCAGACTCATTTCCTCTTCCTCCTTCTACGTTCATTGTTGTTGTTCTTGGTGGTGTAATTTAAGGAAAATGCTGACATCATATCCTTTTACCCATAAATAGTTCAGTAACTAACTCTAACACACAAGGAGTTCTAAAAACATAACCTCAATGCCATTATCATTCCTAACAAAAATAATTCTTTCATATAGCTTTAATAATACCTAATTCCTGGCCCATGCTCAAATCTTCCCCATTGCCTAAAAACTGTCTTATAATTGGTTGATTTAGGCTAGGATCAAATCGGTCCCCACACTGCATTGTTTCCTAAGTCTCTTTTGATCCATAACTGTTCCTCCTCCTTCCACTGTTTAAAATTCCATTTATTCCTTGGAGAAACTAGGTCATTTATTGCATACAGTTTCCTAGGTCTTGTAGATTTGGTTGATTGCTTCCTCGTCTGACTTGTTCTTTACTTGTTCTTTTATCCCCTGTATTTCCTGCAAACTGGTAGCTAGATCTCTAGACTTGATTAGATTCAGATGTACCCTCTTTGACAAGAATAACTCCGAGGTGGTGCTGTGTATTTCTTACTGCACCACATCAGGAGACACATCATGTCCCATCTTAGTGATGTTAAAATTGATCTGCTGATTAGACTGTTGAGAGACAGCTCTCCATGGAGCTCTTGCATTTCTCTATCTTTTGCATGAAGAGGCTCTAACTGCCATTTGTCTGCATTATCTTTTCAAGGATGTTGTATGGTGAGCAGTCTTGGAAGAAAGAGATAGTGTCTCCCACTGGAGCAAAGGACAGGCAAGTTTAATGTACAGTATAAAAATATTAGAATTCCCTAATCTTGAGTTTCCTTTCCTCTGGTGCAATCCCCTATGTGTAAGGCTCATCTGACCCTCTTTGTCTCGCTCTGTTAGAGTTGAGGATCAGCAAACCAGTGTGAAAGTAATGATACTCTGGCTGTTGCTATTGCTGTAAGTAATAGATGGTCCTTGGTCTCTGTGTTAATCTGGGTTCTCCAGAGAAATATATGTATTTCTGAATAGGGTGTATCTGAATCTAATCAAGTCTAGAGAGAGAGACAGAGATAGACAGAGAGACAGAGAGAGAGAGGCGGGGGTGTAGGGATTGATTTACTGTGAGGAATTGGCTCACATGATTATGGAGGCTGGGAAGGCCAAGGTCTGCAGTCAGCAAGCTGGACCCAGGAGAACTGATGGTGTTAAGTTCCATTCCACATCCAAAGGCCTGAGACGCAGGAGAGCAGGTCGCGTAAGTTTCAGCTGAGTCCAAGTCTGAAGGTAGGAGGAGACTGATGTCCCAGCTCGAAGACAGAATTCTTTTTTACTCAGCCTTTCATTCTGTTCATGCCTTTGACAGATTGATGAGGCCCACCTACACTGGGGAGGGCAGTCTACTTTACTCAGTCTACTGATTCGAATGTTATGTTAATATTATCCAGAAACACCCTCGCAGGCA
Organism: Equus caballus; assembly: GCF_041296265.1. Classification (NCBI taxonomy): domain Eukaryota; kingdom Metazoa; phylum Chordata; class Mammalia; order Perissodactyla; family Equidae; genus Equus; species Equus caballus. The sequence continues at coordinate 18,192,590 of NC_091707.1, forward strand.
CACCCAGAAATAATGTTTAACCAAATATCTGGGCACCCCACGTTCCAATCAAGTTAACACATAAAATTGACCATCACTACCTTTCACCCAAAGTCTGTGTCTTCTTTCAGCTTCCCTGAGATGTGGCAGGTTAATTTGTCAGCTTGCAAATACAGTCATGTGTCACATAACGATGGGAATACGTTCTGAGAAATGCATCATTGTTCAATTTCATCATTGTGCAATTTTGTTGTTGTGTGAACATCATAGAGTGTACTTATACAAACTTAAATGGTATAGCTTACTACACACCTAGGCTATATGGTACTAATCTTACAGGAACACTGTCATACACGTGGTCCATTGTTGATCAAAACGGCGTTTTGCGGCGCATGACTGTACAGTAAAATCTTAGACTCTTCACAGCTCTTAATTCATACTTAAATAAAAAAAATAAAAATATTGATCAGTGGGTTCAGGTGGTGTCAGCCTGACCTCTTTATTACAAAACTCTCATCAGCTTTTCCTCTAAAGATTTAGTATCCATTGATGTTTACTGCTTAAATCCATTATTTTACTAGGAGTTGCAACATGGTGTCACTCTAATTTTGCCATTCTGTTTTTTTTATTGAGTTCATAAAAGTTTACATCAATGTGAGATTTCAGTTGTACATTATTTCTTGACTGTCACCACATAAGTGTGCCTCTTCACCTCCTATGCCCTCCCCTCCCCTTCCCCTGGTAACTGCTGAACTGTTTTCTCTGTCCCAGTACTTGTTTATACTCCACATACGAATGAAATCATCTGGTGTTTGTCTTTCTCAGACTGGCTTATTTCGCTTAGCATAATTCTCTCTAGGTCCTTCCGTGTTATTGCAAATGGGATGAATTTGTCTTTTTTTCTGGCTGAGCAGTATTCCATTGTATATATATATACCACATCTTTATCCAAACATTGGTTGATGGGCACTTGGGTTGCTTCCATGTCTTGGCTATTGTGAATAGGGCTGCAATGAACATAGGGGTGCATATGTTACTTTGGATTGTTAATTTCAAGTTGTATGGGTAGATACCCAGTAGTGGGGTATCTGGGTCATATGGTAGGTCTCTTTTTAGTTTTTTGAGGAATCTCCATACTGTTTTCCATAGTGGTTGCACCAGTTTGCATTCCCACCAGCAGTGTATGAGAGTTCCCTTCTCTCCACACTCTCTCTAACATTTGTTATTTTTAGTCTTAGTGATTATAGCCATTTTAACAGGTCTAAGGTGGTATCTTAGTGTAGCTTTGATTTGCATTTCCCTGATGATGAGTGATATTGAACATCTTTTCATGTGTTTATTGGCCATCTGTATATCTTCTTTGGAAAAATGTCTGTTCATCTCCTCTGCCCACTTTTTGATCGAGTTGTTTGCTTTCTTATTGTTCAGTTGTGTGAGTTCCTTATATATTATGGAGATTAACCCCCTGTCAGATATATGATTTGCAAATATTTTCTCCCAATTAGTGGGTTGTCTCCTTGTTTTGATCCTAGTTTCTTTTGTGTTGCAGAACTCTTTAGTCTGATGAATTCCCACTTGTGTATTTTTTCTTTTGTTTCCCTTGTCTGAAAGGACATGGTATTCGAAAAGATTCTTTTTAGTTCGATGTCAGAGTGTACTACCCATATTATCTTCCAGGAGTTTTATAGTTTCAGGATGTATCTTCAAGTCTTTGATCCATTTTGAGTTTATTTTTGTGCATGGTGTAAGATAACGATCTACCTTCATTCTTTTGCATGTGGCTGTCCAGTTTTCCCAGCACCATTTATTGAAGAGACTATTTGCCATTCTGTTTTATTTATTAGTAGGAATGTTTCTATAAAGAAGAATTTTCTTTCACCAACTATTTGATTATGCTAAAATTCAATTTGTATGGGAAAAGCAGGATTAATTGCTAGTTCTTTCCTGTTATTTACTAATTTTAAGAATAATGAGTTGGTGTGGTAGAAATCTCCAAGGTGATCAGTATATTCATGTTTTAAGTGTTATCATGAACTAACGGATTTTTATAAATTTCATATTTTAATCCATTGCAGTTATTTTTTTATGCTCAAATTGGCCAGTTGGAACCCCTTCAGGTGGTGACTGTACCTTTTAAATAAGGTATCAATAGTATTTGACAACTTCCTTTCTTTCTTGCACAAGGAAGCGGTCCAGGATCATCTTGCACGTTCCTGCTGCTTACTGGAATCAGTCATTTTTCCAAACAGCCCTGATTCCTTTTAGTAGGAAATGGTCTTTAGAGAATGCAATTTGGATGGGTGGTGCTCATGGCTACTGGATTGTTGTGGCTTCCAGGCCTTTTTAGTAGCTAGAGCTAGAACATATATTTTTTTAAAGAAAAAATATCATGCGTTTATATTGAAATTTCCCAACTCAAATTTTAGAGGATAGAGTTTTACTGAATTTCTTTGATTTTACATTTATCCGTCTTTTCTTTTATGCTGAAAATCTTGGTTCATAATTATCTATTTGTTTTATTCTACAACATGTATATGATTGTTTCAAATGTTACCACTATCAGTAAGATAACCGAGACAGTTTGCTTTCTTCATGGTTCTTTTAATCTTTAGGCTTTCGTCCTTTATCCCGCTCAAGACCTGGAGTCAAAGTGCTGTGCTTAATAGTTACTTGAAATAATCATTCTCTGTGTGGTTATGTCACCAATTTTATACACAAACCATTTGTTTTCAATATTTAGAGATTGCTTTTTTATCTTTGATTTAATTTTATTTTTAATTATGTAAAAGGTTTATATAATTCCAAATTCTCCACCTAATTATATTAAGCTGCATGGAAACTTGAAGCAGTCTTTTCATACCACATGTTCATTCATTCATTCAGCAGGTATTTGTGAAGAACCTGTGGTAGGCTAGCGCTGGGCCTATGGTATGAACAAACCAGACAGAAGTATTCACCTTCATGGAGCTTGCATTTTAGTGTGATGTTTGGAGAAACAACCATCTTGACAGTCTCTGCAGCTCTCCCTTCTGTCTTCTCCTCCACGCCCCTTCGTTGCTCTTCTCTTCTCCAGGGCTCTGTGTGAAGCAGAAGTTACAATTGGTCGTGGGTGGTTAAGGAAAAGGAAAACTTCCTCAGTTCCTTTTCCTAATTTCTCTATATCCACATTATATTAGTCAAGTTACTTAATATTTCTGAGGCTAAGTTTACAATATGAAAAATAGGGGAAAAATTTAAAAGTGGAAAAAATAATGATCACTTCATAGGGTTTGGAGGATTAAATGACATAGGTATGTCATTTATATGTCCATATTTATATTTATACATATAATATATAATATTTTATATAATATATGAAGATTCAAGAGGATGGGGTAACAGAGCCCTCTCTCAAGGGAGAAAGTAACAAAGAATTTATAGCCATACTAGGAAATAAGTATATATATAAATTTATGCATAAGTAAATATATAAATATAAATAAATTTATAATATTATATATATATATATATTTATTTCCCACTGTGGCTACAAATTCCTTGTTACTCTCTGCATTGAGAGATGAGTCTGTTTCCCCATCCTCTTGAATCTGAGTTAGATCTCTGACTGTTTTGACCAACTGATATGGCAAAAGTGACACTGCACCAGTTTCAAGTCCAGTTTTTAAAAGGACTGGCAGTTTCCATTTCCTTCTTGGGATCAGTTGCCATGCTGTAAGGAAGCCCGGGCAGCCACATGGAGAGACTCCTGTTGAAGAGAACTGAAGCCCCGGGCTGACAGTCCCCAGTTGAAAGCCTAGAACAGTCTGCCAGGCATGTGAGTGAGCCATCTTGGAAGTGGATTCTCCAGTGTCAGAAGTGCTCCAGCCGATGTCATATGGCACAGAGACAAGCTGTCGTACCAAGCCCTGCCTAAATTGCAAAATTTGAGCAAATAAATGATTATTTGAAGCCACTAAATTTTGGAGTGGCTTGTTATGCAGCAATAGAGAAGCAACGCAGTAGGTATTGATTGAGAAGTAATTCTATTCTGGAATATACTTATGTATTTACAAAGCTTAAATTAACCTTAACAAATTAATAGTGAGTTTCTGCTCAGGGTTTGATGTAGCGACATCTCATCAAGGATTTCTGTTAATGTCTTGACCATTTAGATTAAGAAACTGTGGCAGAGACTGTCACCCACGATTCAAAGATTTCTGGCTCTGGCAATGCTTTTTCTTGTCTGTATCTGCTACAATCTCCCTATTCCTTGTCTTTGAATCTTCATGTTGTTTTCCTAATGATCAATATTATTATTATTATAATCATACCCCTTCACAAGTCATCGTTCTTATAGGCTAATCCTTATAAACAAGTTTTCATTTATCAAAATAACTTTCAGCACATTTGCATCTGTGCTAATATGTTTTAAGTCAGCTCTCCAGTGAATTATCACCCTAGACCCAGACAACCACAAGGGATTGCAAAAATCCTCTGGTCCAGCGTCCCCCAGCACCTAGACAGATGGACAGATATTTTATTTTCCAATGTCTACAGAGAAGATCCTAGCCTGCAGGGAAAAGGAAAGAGATGCAGAGTAGCCCAACAGATTCTGAAGACGAAATAGCAATGGGGAAGATTAAAAGTGGGAGTGGGGAAGGAAGAATAAGTCACGGGACAGACTCCGTCCTCAGGGTTCGGTGGGCGATGCATCCTGTCCTGATGCCTTCGGTGATCTGCAGGGAGCACTGCGTAATAACTGGGGTGGCTTACCGAGCCTGCTCTAAGAGCTCCCAGACTGCTAGTAATTAGCTAGTATTTCAAAGCCTTGGTATGTGCTTTATAGCCTATTTTTAGGACCACCTCTGAAACACTGTCAGGAAAGAAGCCATAAGCTAGATAACAGGAACTTTGAAAAGAATAATGGAAAAAACTGAAGTCAGCTCAGAACAAGACAAGGTCAGGGCCAGATCCCCTGACCTGTTTTCCAGGAAAGGCTAATAAGGAATGCCTTGGCATCTGGAACCCCCGGGAGGAAAGCAGGCACGGAAGAAATGCTGGAGTGGGCGAGAAGACTGGAAGCAGAGATTTTAGGAAAAAATCTTTACTGTTCCCAACTTTCTGTGATTAACTTTACCTTTTTTTTAAACTAAGGAGTACATGTAATGAGAATGGCCAGCAGAGGGCCTTCAGATGCCCATGAGCACATTTAATGTTTGAGTGGGATCTTCCAGCTTTGGTTCTCTTCCCTATATGGGAAGTATTTTGCTGGGAAATAGTTTCAAAAGTCTACCGGCCTCAATGTCCATCGCTGGCGTGGCTGGCTGTTAGCAATCTCCATTTCATGGAGAACAAGGCACTTCAGCAAAAGGTCAGTAGGTGGCGAACTTCTACAACCCTTAGACTGAAGAAGGTCTATGATGGGTAGATCCCATTGCAGAGAAATACTGGGTTTCTCGATTCTTCTTTGGGAGGATGGGTAGTGGTTGGCTTGTGTGTGTGCGTCATGTTGTAAAATACACTGCATGAAAAATGTCTCTTTTCAAATAGTTATGAAGACATTTACTGGTTAAACTAAATCAGTATGTGTAAGAATTAGTTGGTCAACCAGTCTCTCCTGAAGATCACCTATGAGTGCTGTGGTTATCTCATCCCCTGAGGGAGAAAGCGTGGAATGAAAGCTCCCAAATTCCCCTGCGATTCCAGTAATCCGTGGTTGGAGATGCTCCACCCTGATCCTAAGTCTTAGTGCCTCAGTAAGCCTCCCAAAGTCTTATGAACTGGAAGTAGATGTAGAGAGTCCCCACCTTTATGTGGTGGGATGAAGCTTGGATTATATTTTGGAAGGCTTTTTGGCGGGGGGGGGGGGGGGGGGGGCGGAATTTTTAAGGGTAACAGGAACATTTGAATAAATCCATTGGGATACAAAAAATAGGACATTGTAAAATTGCCTTCTGTTTCTTTACTGAAAACCTGGATTCAAGGTTAACGTCTTTTTTCACTCCTAGAATCCCCAAATTTAGAGTTTATGCTGATAAATTCTGGGGAAAATCTATTTCTTCACCCATTCTCTTAGAGAGGCAATTCATTGTTTTTAGAACTATCAGGCACCTCCACCGTCTCCTCTCAAGCTCCTCCATCACCATGCTGATGTTCTGGGACAGCACTACGCCCTTGCTACACTTTACACATGTGGTGTTTCAGGGAGGCAGCCAGTCCCTACGCATCCATTTCTAGTAGACATCTGCTGCTTTTATTCAGTGTCCTTGAAGCATTTCTTTGGGGAACTGCCCATCCCAGTTCCATGTGACTCTGTGAGGCTCTCAATCACCTGGACCTACCTTCCCAAAGGGTGGGGACGTGACTCAGCAGGGCCGTCAGATTCTTTTTCGGGATTTGGTTTTCATGCTGGGGGTGGCATGTAATACGATCTATTATTTCTGTCCTTGCTAAACTGGAAGGATATATAACTGGCTGCTGATGGTGATGATGCCTGTTATATGCTCTGAAGTCTACTTTGTCTAATACTAATATGGCCATTCCAGGTTTCTTTTGATTAATGTTTACATGGTATACCTTGTTCATCTTTTTACTTTTAACCTATTTGAGTCTTTATATAAGTTTGTTTCTTGTGCATAGCTCTTAGATTATTTTTTATTATTTGATTTTATCTCCTCTTATTGGCTTACTAGCTATTCCTCCCTTTTTGTGTGTGTGGTTGCTATAGGGTTTATAGTATACTTTAGCATATCACAATCTACCTTCAAGTAATATTATACTGCTCACATATAGTGTAAAAACCTTATTACAGAATACTTCCATTTCTTCCTTCCTGGCTTTTATGCTCTTGTTGTCAACACATACATTTTACTTCTGTATAAATATATTATAAACTCCACAATGCATTGTTATTATTTTTCTTTAAACAGTCAATTAACTTATATAGAGATTTCAAAAATAAGAAAAAAAGTATTTTATATTTACCCACGTATATTTACCATTTCTAGTACTCGTCCTTCCTTTGGGTAGATCCATAGTTCTTTCTGATAACATTTTTCTTCTGCCTAAAGAACTTCCTATGACATTTTTTTGCAATGCTGATGAGCTGATAATGAATTCTTTCAGCCTTTGAATGTCTAAAATAGTCTTCACTTTGCCTTCATTTAGGAAATATATTTCCTCTGGATATAAAATTCTAGGTTGACAGGTTTTTTTCCTTTTAGTACTTTAAAGTTATCATCTTCTGGCTTGCATAGTTTTTGGTGAAAGTCTACTGCCATCTTTGTTCCTCTGCATGTCGTATCTTTTTTCTAAGGGAGGGGAATTATTAGATCCATCTGTCATGGTTTACCCTTCTCTTCCACATTCTTGGAGATTTCCTTGCACAAATTTTTTCAGCTTACTAAATTATTCTTCAGTGTCAGTTATGCAATTCAGCTCATTTATTGAGGTTTCTATTTTTTAAATTGCATTTTACATTTTAAGATCTTAAATTGTGTCTTTTTCATCTGTTGAATTTATAAACACTTGTTTTTGTTTCACGGCTATGTCAGCATCTTTTATCTCTGTGAAATTACTAAATATATTTATTTTAAAGTCTTTCACTTTTGTAATGCTGCATTGAACGTCTTTGTATTCAAATAATTTTTACATACTCATTTCTTTAGGAATTTGTCCTATAAATAGAATATTGGGTCAAAGAGAATAAATAATTTTGAAGACTTTCTTGGAATCTTTTAATTTACTTCCTGGAAAAACAAAATCACTTCCACTATCATCCATGTATTCATTAATTCAAAATATTAGTAATTGAGTATGCATGTTGGCATCTGGCATGAATATCTGTTTTGCTACACCTTGCAATGGTTCAAACTATACTGAAATATATAAATTGCACTGGACCATCTCCTCCTCCTACTCCAGAGCATACACTGTTCTCCTCTACGTCCCCTTGAATACCTTTTGACATTTGGTGTCCCCTTCCTTTCGGGCCATATGCTTTCACTTCCAATGGCCTGCACCTGAGACTCTTCTTCAGGAAACTGCCCTTGGGCTCCTGGAGCTGCTTGCCACCGTGAACGGAGGGCTGGAAGTGCCAGGCAGTCACTCTCCCCCAGGGCATCCCTAGCCAGTGACTGGAGCTTGCGGGAGTATGAATACCCAGCTCCCTGCATCAGTCTCAACAACTCTGAGATGTAAATTACACTCCAGAGTCCCCTGTGAGATAAGTGGCCCTTTTCAGAATTTTGCCTGAAATTGCACCTTTACTTGGGTTCTTTCCCTTCCTTGTCTTGCTTCCCCCAACCCCCTATTAATTTCTCCCGGGAGCTCTTCTCTAATAAATCACTTGCACTCAAATCATCTCAGTTCTGGGGAAATCGACCTAAGATACACTCCATCTCACCCTACTATAAACACTGTTAATTTGGAGTGTTTTGTCTCATCCTTTTTCTCTGGCTTCTACAACATGTATACACATGAAAAAAGTGTTACACCTTATACATATCATCTGTAACTGGCCTTTACTTATTTAGTAATATATCATGGACATCTCCTCAAATAAAAAAACCAATTCTCTGTGTAAAAAATGTTAGATCAACTTTATTGAGGTTCCGTACTATGGATATACTCTAATTTTTCAATTATCACTATAGATTGACATTAATATTATTTCAAATTTTGTGCTATTCAATCCTAAATTTAAAAAGTCAGCCTCTTGAGAGAGAAGATGACTTTTGCATTGAAGAAAGTTCTCTTTAGGTGTTAAGAGCCAGAGCTGGAAAGTCTGAGAACATGGAGAACATAATGTTTATGTTCTGGACTTGGGGTGAGAGGCTGTAAGATGACAATTTGGTAACAGGTTTCCTACCATTCAGGGAAGAAAGAAAACTCCTTCTTGGATTGGAGGCAAGTATTTTGGAAGAAACTGAGAGAAGAAAGCAAGAGAGCTTAGAAGCGCATGTGTGGCCTTCTTCCTGGCCTCTGCTTTGGTGTGAAAGCACAAGAGGAGGATTCATGTTGACTCCAGGCAGATTCTCGCTCAGTAAATCCTGTTCAGAAGACCGTGTTGGAGCCATTCTGATTGGCTGCTGCCAGTGCGCTGAGTATAGCTCAACATTTTGACTATCATTCTTGCCCTCAGGAAGATTTGTTGATCTAAAAGCAGAAAAGCTATGTCTTTGTCTGTGGAGCGGACAGAAACATATATTTTTGGAGGGTCCTCTTTAAGAAAATGAATAAAAATGTGAATATAAAATTAGGTATGGAAGTGAATATTGAGAATGAGAAAAGAAATTAAAACAAATCATAAACTTTTGAAAGTTGAAAAATACCACAAATATCCCGGAAATCAGAAAAACAATATAATATTTTTATGAATTAACTACCTGACATACCACAGACTAGCTCTGGCTAGTATATTTAAAACCTTGTTTCTCCTCTACTAGTCACATACTTCCAGTGCAGGCACTGGGGGATATGCCCACATTGCAACATGACCTCTGGCCCCACAGCTCTGTGTGGATCAGCGTGGATCAGCACAGCAGGCAGTTGGAAGCCATCCCTTCATCACAATGATTAGCAATAACTCAACTAAACATGGAAATGAGTGTGAATCATATAAACATACCCCACTAAACCTCAACTAAGTACATCCCCAGCTCAACTTCCCTTAGCCAGATCCTCAGAATGGCTGGTAACTTCCAATGCCACCTGATCAGAAGCGAAGAATGACAGAAGGGACACTGGAGTGAAAAAAGATGGCAGCCTTTATCAATTAAAGTTACTTTTGCACTTTTTACAAAAATATAACCAAGTTGCAGCAGGCTGTTGGTGCCCCCATGCATATCTTCTCAGACCTTCATTTGGCCTGGCTTTTGTCAGGAAATATATCTTTGGGCCTGAGAACTTTCCTTGGCAGATGGAATCTGAGGACACAGGGCATTTGGGAAGTGGCAGAGAATTAAGACACCTCCCGCCATACTCTGGGAGTCCTCCACCATGACTGAGTAGAGGTGGTGTAGAAATACCCCAGGACACTTCTCTCTCAGATGAGATCACTCTGAAGCACACAATTCCCCAACAAGATTAAGCTCCTACTATCCAGGGTAGACGCTGTTGATTATGCCCCGGGAATGGCTGCCTCCCCAGTTTCACTTCCCTGCCTCCCTACTGGTATTTCCTGGGATCCTCTACTAGATCAACCACTTGCGCTCAATCCTTGTCTGCTCCTAGGGGAGCAATATGGAGACTCATGTAAATGAATTGCCAGGGCCCCTCCTAGGGCAGGGGACTGTGAGTGACAGGCCCAGAAGCTTAAGCTTGATGAGCTTCAGGGTCTATTGCCTTTGCCTGTCTGCTACTCCAGCAGAGGATGGCTTGCAACCTGCCTTGTAGCAACATCTGGGGGCTGTAGCTGAATAACAATGGCAACAAGACGTGTTTCGGTAGAGCGGGCCTGAGATAGCTGCACCCCCAAGCCTTGACTCCTGCAGGTCATGGAGAGAATATCTGCAAAGTTTCCAAGGCTTCCAAGCAGGGAGCTGAGAACTGAGACCCAAGGGGACTCCTTCACGCAGTGTGTGAGATGGAGAGCCTACGCCAGGGACTGCATAGAAGATATAGTTGATTCTGGGAGGCTAAATAGCACCCTCCAAGCTGAGGTGGGGCCCAAGTCAGCAGAAGAAAACCACTGAGCTTCCTCACAAGCAATCATTGTACAAAGCCAGTGCCGAGAATATGGCGGAAGTAACATCAGCCAGGGAGGCTGGGGTGCATGTTAAGAAGAGGGAGTCAACGCCCAAGGTGATCAAGATCAATATCTTTCGGTTGTGGCCAGAGAGGACAAAGGACAGCACTGATGAGGTATTGCCCACGCCCCATAAAGACAGGGCCATAAGCAAGGCCTGTACTTCCCCCAAACACGGACTCTTGCTGGGGAGAGAAAAAGAGAGGGAGGGAGAATCTTAAGAGTTTGCATTTTAAGCCAGAAGCCACTAAAGTACCTTGAACTGGCAAGAGGACAGTTTCAACCAGTAATGAAAATGGAAGCTTGAGAGCTAGAGTTACAGAGAAAGAAAGGACATTCCAACAAGTGCGCCCTGAAACATTCCTCTCAAGATTAGTGAACCCACTCTTTATCCTTGAACATTTGTCTTTGCACACGTCTGTGTTTATTTTTGTTGGAAAAATTCCAAGAAATGGTTTGCAAAAGCTGTTGATTTAAAAATGTATCTATTTTATCCAGATACCTATTTAATTCGATTATTAATTCTAGAAGTTTTTCGGTTGATTCCTTTCGGTGGTCTAGGCACGTAATCACATCACCTGTGCCTCATGGTAAACTCGTTTTCACAGTTCTATAGCTACATACTTCTGGCTTTGTTCTACGTCTTGTTGAACAAACCAGACTTCTAGAGCCACAAAAATTTCTTATTTTATTCCTAATTTCAATGGGAATATCACTGCTAGTTAACGACCATGTACTGAGCAGGCTCTACATGTCAGGCACCGTGCTAAGCACTCTACACGTGTGATCTTATTTCACTGTCACCACAACACTGTGAGGCAGCCACCGTCAACATCTCCATTTTACAATAAGGAAGCTGCGGCCAAGAGGTTCGATAACTTACTAAGACAGGAAGCGGCAGAGCCAGGATGTGAACCGTGACACTACAGCCTGTTGGTCTTACCTCCAGACAGGTGTGCTGGTAAATGTTTAACGTCCAATTTTCTGAGAAAAAGGCCCTGATTTGTAACATTTGCCAATTTTTATTGTGTAAATACCCCCATCATGACTGACATGGTGTCACTAGATATAGATTGGGGAAGAGACCCTCGTAATTCGGGAACTGGCCGCTCCCATCAATTCCAGCACTGTACCGTTATACCCTAAAGCCAGGAGGGGGTGTTACTTAAGACAGCGACTAGCTGAGATTCTTTGGTTTTAAGAAACAGAAATCAGCTGGTGCTGGCCCAAGCAGAAGGTGGAATTTATAAGGATACAGTCTCAGAACGAAGGGCAGGAGGGTCTTAGAAGGGCTGGGAATGAAGAACAGATGTGTTGCAGGGCCTCACAGGGTCCCTTCTCTCTTCTTCTCTGTTTACTGCAGGTCAGTGCTCTTGCATCTCCGGCCCACAGGACAGAACACTACTACCCATCGCTGCTCCTGAACTCGCTTGCTGCGGTTCCTGCCGCCAGCAGAGACGGCAGTCCTCTCTGCCTGGCTCAGCTGGGTCAAGGGTCAGCCCCAGGTCCACCATCTATCGCCATGCGCCTCTGTTCATGATCATATTGGAGTCTGAACTAGGACCAGCCCCTCTGTCTGTGAAATTCTGTTACGCTTGGGACCCGTCGTCTTGCTGGGGTCATCTGGGCTCCTCCCCATCCAGGTCCTGCCAGCCTCTCTGATGTCAGCCCCGTCGGTCTCCCCGTGCTCACTCTGCCGTTCTGGTCTGCTGGTTGGCCCTAGAGTATGACGAGCTCATCTCACCTCAGAGCCTTCGTACTTGCTCTTCCAATGTCTGGAAAACTTTTTTCACAGCTCCGCTCACAGCTCCTCTCACGGCTCACACGCTTCCTTCATACAGAGTCCTTCCATGAGCATCCTGCCTGAAACAGTGCAGTCCCTCCCTGCCTGTCATCTTGCCTGCTTTATTTCTCTTCGTCATGCCTGATAGTACCTGAAATCGTATCACTTATTCAACCGTTTGCTCATGGTCTCCCCACCGGCATGTAACCATGGCTGTGGGGACTTTGTCTTATTATGGCTGTATTTTCACACCTGGAACAGCGCTTGGCATGTAGTAGTAAATACTCAGAACCTGTCTGTTGAATGCTTGATTGAATGAATGAATGAGTGAGTGGCAGACTTATCGTGAAGTATATATTTAAAAGCAAACCTTAACTGTTGACCTTGTTTTCAATTTTCTTTACTCTGTACTTGAATAAAATAGCATTTCTTTAAAAATGAGATGCAATTCGGGTTTTTAATGGTGTGACCTTCCCTAATCTACCCCTCAGTGCACTTTCTCCCAACCCCCTCTACAGTATTCTAAACCAGTGAGGTTTTGCAGTAAAATGTGGAAACAGACTTTTGCTGTTTGTTCAAGGTAGGAAATAGTTGGTATTAATTAGATTTGGTGACCATATGCTTTCCTGGTAAGAAAGGGAGCGGCGTGAAGAGCTGATGTTTTGTTTTGTTTTTACAGACTCTGTGTAAGCAGAAAACATTGTCTATTTGTTTACAAGACTATTTCACAGATGACTCCTGCAAGAGTCGTCTTTAGTTAAATCCTGGTAAAGTAACTCACAGTTATCAAGCTAGATAGAAGAGGAAGAATGACTCTGCCTGAGAAAAGCATGCCCAAAAGATATGCCCCCCACAAAAGACATTTCTCTTTCTCATGAAAAATTCGGAGCAAGAAGGAAAATATTATTTTCACAAGAGAAAGCATGCATTTGGCCAGAAACAAGCTTTTTTCTTTCCAAAGCCGAGGAGATTTTCAGTTGAAGAAAATTGACAACTTTGCCTGCAGGCTGAATTTTGTAGTTCTCACCAGCACCTGCTGTGTTTACTGATGGCTTCACGTTCCCCCAACAGAGTCAAGATTAACTCAAGGATGGGTGTTCTCAGACATTTACCAGCAAAACGAACATTCTCTTTCTGTTTGTGGTGCTCCAGGCCTCATGTTCTTACCTTTGAAAAATTACCCCCAAAGTTGCTGCTTTCAAAGAGAGCGGTTGATCTATCTATCCGGTAGAGTTCACACTGCTGAAGAGGTGGTCTCACCCTTAGCTGCGCGTTAGATTCACCTGGAACTTAAGGAGAAAACACCAGCCCGGTGCCAGGACTCTACCGCGACCCAGCTGCATCAAAGGTGGACCCCGTAAGTCCTAACTGTTACTAGTTTTTGATCATCTGCCAGGTGATTGATTGCAAACGGTGGCCAGCCTTGAGACCCACACCCCCAGCCCCAGGCGCAGGTGCAGCTGAGGTCCATCCCGGATGGGGCGGCGGGGACTGCTCACCGACCCTGCTCCCAGGCAGCACTGTGAAGATGGTTGAGTCTGTCTGTCCTCTCTTACCTGCCTTTCCCTACCCCTCTCCCCATTCCTGGGAAACATCCCCTCCTGACATTTCGCAGGTGTTCTTATCTCCCCTGTGCCCATAGCTAAGTTATCAGGCTCCAAGGAAATTCTTCCTTGTTAAAAAATAACCCCACTGGGGCTGGCCCCGTGGCCGAGTGGTTAAGTTCGCGCGCTCCGCTGCAGGCGGCCCAGTGTTTCATTGGTTCAAATCCTGGGCGCGGACATGGCACTGCTCATCAGACCACGCTGAGGCAGCGTCCCACATGCCACAACCAGAAGGACCCACAACGAAGAATATACGACTATGTACCGGGGGGCTTTGGAGAGAAAAAGGAAAAAAATAAAATCTTTAAAAAAAAAAAATAACCCCACAAAGCTCTCGCCCTTTGCGGTGTAGCATTCTCTCTCCAAAAAACCAAAAAATGAAAACAAAAACAATAAGAACAACAAGAAATCCACCACATAATAGGAAAAAACTGTGGAATGCCACATAACACAGCTGGGGGGGTGGAGGTGAAATTAGGGAGAGGAGGGAAGCGGCCCCTGGTAAGCAGCGGTCTGCTCCAAAGGGCGGCTAAGGAACTCTGGCAAGTTATTTAACCTCTCTGTGCCTGAGTTTTCTTATCTGTAAAATGGGGTGGTATTAATACTGACCCACAAAGTTGTTGTGAGGATTAACTATGTAAAGCATTTGAAGCGTGCCTGATACACAATAAGTAGTCTATGCACATTAGCGGTTATTGCTGTCTCCATTATTGTTAATATTACTTCACAATCTTGAATTTATACTTGAGTGAGGGAGAGTTCCATATGGAGTAGGCAAATAAACTCAAACAGAGAAGTCATTGTGATAGATTTTCTTTTGCGGCTGACACACTGATAGAGTTTCAAAAAGTATTTTGAGCTATGGTGTACTCATTGGCATACAGGTGTGTCTAGCTCATGCATCCCAAGGCAATGTCTAATTTATGCCATCCAATTAGATGGATAAATTCTAAGAACTTTTGAAAAAACTTGCCTTTCTTTACTGTATAATCAACCTCGTACATCTAAGATTTGGGAGATGATGGAAATGAGAGCGAGCAGCTGCACGGCTGGAGAGAAACACGCGCCCTCTAATTCGCTAGTTCACTCAACGCATAAATTAATGAATTCAACAAATATTTAATAGTAAACTCTGGGCCAGATGTAGTGCCAGGAAGCAGGGATACCACAGGGAGGAGACGTAGTCCGTGCCCTCATGTAGCTCACAGGCCCCTTAGCGTCTGGAATGAGGCGTCGTCCAATTTCAAGCCATACTCCAGAGTGATGAAGACTTGCTTAGACCCTGCTGTCTTCAGCATTGGGAGCCGACTGTCTACTTTGGTTTGAACCTTCTGGATAAACCATAATATGTGAGGACATTATGAATAGGTCAGACTCATTTCTCCTCTCAAGGATCTTATTTTTTCAGGAAGGCTGACTGGTCAAACAATTTCTGTGTTCCTTTGCAGGAAATATGCTTTTGGCCTACCACATGAAAAGTAAGAATACTTCTCACAAAGAACTGGGAGTAGAAGTACCCCCGGTAACTTAATGGCCTTCCATTCGTGGGAGAAACGCGCATGTCCATCCTTTGACACAGCTGTCCTTCTGTCTTCTTAGTGACTGATCTGAATGCACAGAATGTCAAATTCAGGGTGGGGGCGCGCTATTTTTTTCTTTTTTGGAATTTCCTAGAGAAAGGTTAAAAGGGCATTTTTGTTTGGCTTTGTTTTAAAGTTTCACTAAATCCTTAGAAGCTTCTGGATGGCTTAAGTGTTTTTAGATTATGCTAAAAGTACAGCCTAATTTTACACAAAAGCTCTTAAAATTGCCTAAAAATCTGATTTTTGTAAATGGAGTAACTTTTGGATTGAGCATAAAGTTCCTTTTAGTTTTGAAAAGACCTAAGATCTACCTCATAATCTAAGAGATCATTTAATTTTGAGCTTTAATTCACAACAACCATTATTTCACACCTGCCATTGTTCCACCTCTTTTCCTGTCACCTGCTATGAGGTGATAAGCTGCTGACTCCCAAGAAAGTGACCTGTGTGAGCTTAGTCTCTGATATGGCATTACTGTGACTTTTCTTTAAAAACTCATTTTTATTTGTATCAAATCTACTCTCTCATCTATTAGTTTTATAAGATCTAATTTGCTTTTTTTTTGGGGTGGCAAGTCTCCAAGATGGGCACCAGTGGACCATGCTTTGGAATTCACGCTGTTTTCACTGACTGCTATCTGGCCTGTGGCTTGCTCTGACCAATAGAACGTGGTGGGAATGACGCGGAACCCCTTCCTTGACTAGCCTTTAAGGGGAGGGTGGCTTCTACTCTCTCTTCTTGGAATGTTTGCTTTTGGGAGCCCTGGGCTGATATAAAAGAAAACTCACTCCCCTGCTGGAGATAGCACTTGGGGAAACCATGTGAAGGGGCTCTGAGACCATATGGAGAAGGGCAAGTTCCAGCTGTCTCAGTGTCCTTGAGTTTCCAGATGACTCCAGCCCTAGCTGCCATTGGACTTCATCTACATGAAAGACTTCAAGACCCCAGCAAAGAACCACCCACCTGAGCCCAGCAACCCACAGAAAAGGGGGACAATAAGTGGCTGTTATTTAAGCCCCTAAGTTTTGAGGCAGTTATGCAGCATAATTAACAATATATGTCACATCTGTAAATTGTAAGACTCCAAATGAAAAGAAAGTGAACTGGTTTCCTCAGAACAATTCATATACTAACTTGGAGAATTTTCACAGGAAAGCAAGCTTGCCATGCGCTCAGTGTCTCGGTGAGTGAACAGCATTCTTATTCTCGATCGAAAAACTCATCAAAAAGTGGGATTCTCTCTGTCCTGGTCCTCACCAGCGCTCTCGGTTTCTTCTCAACTTTCCCCACCTCGTCTGAGTCAGAGCTGGAGCTGTCCCCGAGCAGCTGTCCCCGGGCCTCTTGTTCACGGAGCCATGTTTCCATTTTGCCAATTTTCCGGGGACAACAGTCATTCCTTGCTTGATGTTCCAAAAGTTCTGCATTCTGTGAATTTCCTACAAAAAATTAAAAATTCACTTAATTTTTTTCCCTGACAATGAGGTATTTATTTAAGAACATCTCCTCTTCCACCTTCATTATCTTCTTTTTTCCTAACACTATTTTAAATAATCAAGTCAATAGTTTTGCAGAATGACCCTAAATTTGGGCTTGTCTGTTTCCTTGTGATTAAATCAAGGTTAAGCATTTTTGGTGAGAATATTGCACAGGCGATGTCACCGAGTGTGATTTACTGAACACCTACTGCGTGCTAGGCGCATGATGTATAGACTTTCTAACCTTCACATCAACTCTGATTTCTTAGCAGAATCACCAAGGGAGCCTCTTAGAAACACAGCTGACTGGGCTGCACCCAGACCTGCAGAGCCGGGGAGTTCAAAGGGTCAGGCGTTTTATTTTACTTCCTATTTTCTTTTTAGAAGAGATTTAATTTATTTGTTTAATTTACTTTTTGGTGTGGAATTTTATGTCTGTCTGCATTCGCTTTAGCTTTTTGTTTGAGCAGTCCTCACTGCTCTTTTAGAACGCACTTCAGAACAAAGGGCGCTTCATTCAAGGAAGGCCGCTTTTAAGAAAACAAAATCTTAACGACCACTCCTGAGCTGGGGAAACCATCCTGAGTCAAGGCTCAGAGTCTCCCTTCAGCCTGGCTGGACCAGCCATAACTTTCTGGATGTCATCTTAATGACACTGTTTATTGAATCTTTTTTTTTTTTTTGCAAGGAAGATTGGTCCTCAGCTAACATTTGTTCCCAATCTTCCTCTTTCTTTCCTTTTACTTTTTTTCCTCCCCAAAGCCCCAGAACATAGCTGTATATCCTAGATGCAAGTCATTCCAGTTCTTCTATGTGGGATGCCGCCACAGCATGGCTTGATGAGTGGTTCGTAGGATACAAATCGGTGATCCCCAGGCTGCCAAAGCAGAGCTTGCAACTTAACCCCTTGGTCCTGGGGCTGGCTCCTGTTTATTAAATCTTATGGCAGATTTTATTTAAGCCTTTGCTATCTAAAGTTGCATACTGTTGTGGAAGAAAATCAAGCATTTCAATGTGAGGATTCCCCCTTGTGATTCACTAGTTTCCTTTCCGCCTTCGTGAGGGGCTGCCCTCCTCTCCCTTGAGTATTATTATAATTACTATCATTGTCTACTTACACAGCACTGACAGAAAACTATAGCAAATTTATGTCTGCAGCCCTAATCTCTCTCCTGAGCTGTAGTAAACTTTTTTGTACAACTGGTCACCTCCACTTTGACGTTTCCTGGCAATACATCGGACTCACCCTTTCTTTCTCTCACAAACCCACCTTTCCTCTTTTCCTCTAATCCAGCAAATGGTCCTACCTTTGCCCTGTCATCGGCCTCGTCCTTCAAGAGAAACCCAAGGACCCTCCCGGCCTTCTCGCTTCCTCCACAAACCCACGTCTACTCCATCACCAAGTTCTGCCAATCCTACCTTGTAAATATCTCGTATCTGGCTCTTTGTCTCCATCCCATTGTCACCCTACTCTCCTGGTCCAAGCACCGTCTCTCACTTGTGCTGCTGCTCTGTCCTTCTACCCTGGCTCCGCACATCCTCTTGCACTCCTATCCTATCCATTCTCCACAGTGTAGACAGAGTGATGTTTAGAATATAAACCTGATTGTGTTGCTCCCCTGCCCTTTCAATGGCTTCCCAGTGATCTTAAGATAGAGTTCAAAGTCCTAATTTGACATGATTAGAAGACCCTGTGTGCTCTGGGCTCTGCCTATGCCTGCAGAGCCACCACCTGTCATTCTCTATCTGGATCTCTCTTCTCCACCAGTGTCTAGCATCCGTCAGCCTCCTTCCCACCTGAGGGCTTTTGCACGTGCTGTTATCAATTGCAGTTGAATGTTCCAGTGCTCTGGTCCTCACACTCACATGCATTCCTGCCCCCCTGGTCCAGCTACTTCCTGTCTCAGCTTAAACATCACTTCCTCATGGAAACTTCCAACTCCTCAGGTTATTAGGTCTCCCAGTTATACTCTCATTTGACTTCCCATTTATTGTCTGTACAGTTGTATAAGCTCCAAAGCCAGGAACCACATCTACCTTGCTCAGTAAGTATCTGTTGAATGAGTAAATGAATAAATGAATGAAAGGTAAGCCATCAGAGAACTTTGGGAGGCGGGAAGTATTGTTAACTAGGACCTGGGAAAGTCTTCATTCCTTGGGGCCAGATGGTGACAATCATCTCTGCCCTACAAATGAGCCCAGAACTACTGGAGGCATCGCTCAGACTGGGAACAGGAATTTCCTGCCGGCCAGAGGCAGGAGCTTTGAAACCGGAAGAGAACGTTTGTTAACAGTGGGATCTAGGGTAATATTAGCAATAGCTTAAGTCCCACAACTCTCTTAGTATTAAGATAATTCAGATCTAAAGTTAGAGTGTAAGGCAAAATTCACGTTTAGTTTCATCCTTGAAAATCCTTAGATCACCTGTGAAGTCCTGTATATAAAGTTTTGTAGACAAAGCACTGACATTTGAGAACTTCTGAGCTAGTGACGTCTTATTATGTGTTACATTTTTATAAATCTGTTTTTCTCTGTAGTTGCTAGACTTAAGAAAAAACTAAAAATAAAAACATAGCCTTTAAAAACCTAGATGGGTTTTAGGTGAGCAGAATAGAGGAAAGTGAATCCTACTTCAAAATTACTTTGGAGGAAGAGAGAAGCAACAGAGGTCAGTGGGGAAAGCAGGAGTGATCTTAGGTAGTACAAGGATCATGGAAAACAGTGAAAATGTTTCACGTTTGTGCATTTCATAACGTGTTTTAGAAAAATGTGCTGCCACTATATCAAACTCATAATTTCATGATTATTTCACAGACAAGGCTAAATTTTTTCTTTTAAAGATTTTATTTTTCCTTTTTCTCTCCAAAGCCCCCCAGTACATAGCTGTGTATTTTTAGTTGTGGGTCCTTCTAGTTGTGGCATGTGGAATGCCTCCTCAGCATGGCCTGATGAGCGGTGCCATGTCTGTGCCCAGGATTCAAACTGGCGAAACCCTAGGCTGCCGAAGCAGAGTGGGCGAACTTAACCACTCGGCCAGGGCCGGCCCCCAAGGCTAAATTTTAAAAACAAAACAAGATATCTTGAAGAAAAATACTAAGTAAATAATGGTACAGGTGGCCAGATAAGACCGGAATTGTGAAGATGACATTCAAATGATGTGTTTAGGGTGGCTTTTCCCCGAAGCATGGAGTTATTTTCACTGTAAGACATCAGTTCCATCTTCCTTCAGTTTTGTCCATATTCCCATGCAGTTAGACGGCAATTTACATTTCATATGTGCCTTTATACATATTAGAATAATTTTTGCATAAAACCTACATGGTAGACGATGGTTTATACTCATTTTACAGATGTGGAAACTGAGGCTCACAGAGGTTAAATAACTGGAATTTAGCTATACTCTCTATATAGAATAAAGCTATGTAGACAAATAAATAGTTAATATTTATTGAGAGGCTGCTCTGAACCAGGCACTGTTCTAGGACAAGCAGAGGTCCCTGCCCCCAGGGAGCTTCAATTTAGTAAGTGGACTGTTGGGGCTCAAATGAGGACTTTGATTGCCAGGCGAGTGCTTTTTCTACCCTCTATACTCATATCATGGCTTCTGGAAAGGGCAGGAGCCACATAAATATGTTTACACTCATAGCACTGTACACCCAAAAGAGTTATGTTCACCTGTGTAAGTTATATGTCACTATATGTTATATGTAATTAATTATATAGAAGTATGCAAACGCTATGTAAAGCGAGGCTGATTTCATTTTAAAGAGGCAGCAGAAGACAAAGACCAACTTTATCTCACAGGAGGCCTAAACTCTCATCCCACCTTCCAAAAGAGGAAACAAGAAGGGGCAAATACAGCATTAAATGAGTGGAGACGGGGACAGAGGAGCCTTAATTAACAGCACCCGACTAGCAGAACACTCATGTAAGTCTATGATCTTGGCTATGCTCCCCTTTTAGGAGAAAGCAAAGTAAACTGCTTTGAGGAGACAGAGGGAGAAATCAAAGATGCTCTCTGGGAATAAGCAGGAAGGAACCACTGCTCGAGGACATGCCTGGTGTAGGGGTGAGGTCGGTAGGCTTTGCAGAGGGCAGCCTTCTCTTGCAAGATAAGGTTGAGGACTCAGGACCTGTACATCTGCAGACACTTCCCCTGTTGTCCTGGACAGAGCTGCGAGTCCCTGGAGTACTGATGAGGCCATAAGAGGGGGTGGGAGGGAGTGCACACTTTGGAGTCAGAAGGAGCTGGCCGTGAATCCTGGCTCTGTCACATGGGGGCTCATAGTAACTCCTGCCTTCCAGGCAGTGTGAGGATTGCACACCATAATGCCTGTTAGGGTGGACCACAGGGCCTGGCTCACAGTGAGCACTTGGTAAACTGTAGCTGGAACGAAATGAAGCAGCTTTAAAAAGCATCAGGAGAGCAGAGGAAACGACCTTCCCCATGTGCCACAGGCTCTCCTCGCCCTCCCCCAGACCTGCGTGTCTTCTAAAAGCTTCACCAACATTGATTTTTCTTGGCCTGCCTTCAAGTGATGACTCTAAGTGTCTACCTTTAGCTGAGACACCTTTCTTGGTTGTTTTGCCAGTATTTTTTAAATTGCAAAAGTTGCTTGTCTATGTGACGACAGCACATATTTCATTCTTGGACTTGGGAGTATAGGTTAAATAGATGCCCCAGGTAGATTTTCAATTATTCAGCCTTTTCTTATTTAACTAACTTATTGATTAAGCATCTTGTTCCTCTGAGCAGAAGCAGCGTCTCTTTCAACTGGCAATTTTGCATCCTAGAAGCTCGAGACCTCCAGGGGCACAGGCAACATCTCTGTAGCCCTCTCGCTCAGTGGTCAGTCTTGCTGCTGTGGGGATTTGGCCCACAGCACAGTAATCTGCGTGACGGAACAATGCTGTACATCTGCAACTGCGAGCTTGCCCTGCGGAATACACAGAGGGGAAGCTTAATGGGATGCTAACTGGTGAGGCAACACAGCACAGAGGTTATGAACACTGATTTCTGTTGGAAATCACAGAGCAATCTGAGGTCGCTGAGCAATCTGGCCTTGCTGGAGTGTGGGGGTTGGGCGCAAGAGTGGCAGGAGATGAAGCCAGGAAGGGCGGCAGTGGCTAGACGCTGAAAGCTTGGAGAACCAGGGTAAGCAGTTCAGACTGTGTCCTCAGCTGAGGGAGACTCACTGAAGGATTTTAAAAATTTTAGCAGAAGCGTGCTATGGTCAGATTTGCATTTTATAAGATTACTCTGCTGTTAGTGCAGTGTTTCCAGAACTTTAT
Organism: Equus caballus; assembly: GCF_041296265.1. Lineage (NCBI taxonomy): Eukaryota > Metazoa > Chordata > Mammalia > Perissodactyla > Equidae > Equus > Equus caballus. The sequence continues at coordinate 18,215,032 of NC_091707.1, forward strand.
TGTGCATGAGAATCACTTTGGGATCCTGATAAAATGCAGATCCTGATTGAGTAGGTCTGGGGTGGAGCCTGAGATTCTGCATTTCAAATAAGCTCCCAGGTGATGCAGATGCTGTGGTCTTTGGACAATACTTTGAACAGAAGCAGAGCAGTGGTTCTGAAACTTTAGAGGCACCAGAATCACCTGGGGCGGGGGGTTAAACCTAGATTGCTGGGCCTCACCCCTACAGCTTCCGATTCAGTCATTCTGGCAAGAGCCCTAACTACTCCCAGGTGATGCTGGTGCTGGTTGTCTGTGGACCACACTGAGAACCACCAAGGTGGAGGGTTAATGGAAGGAGGGTAAGATCTGGGGGAGGAGCGCAGTCAGGAGGCCGTAGCAGTAGCCCTAGTGTGGCATGACGACCTAAGGGTGGCATTGGGAATGGAAGAGAGAGCGGACGTTTCAGTGCTAGGTGACATCAGCGGGACTTTGTGAGTAAACAAGTGCAAGGAGAGGGAGCAGAAAGGTGGAAAGGCTCAGGTCTCGGCCTGAGTGACGGACAGCATGGAGACCTCACCGACTGAGACAGTGCGTGCAGCAGGAGCAAGCTGGGGTGGGCAGTGACACTGGATTCAGCTTTAGACATTCTGAAGGAGCCGAAGAGGGCTGCAGGGGAAAGAGGCGGGTAGGAGAGAGAGTGGCTGCAAATGGCACCAAACTGGCTGATACCCAATCACCATTTAATACATCTCCATGTGCTTCATTCTCTTTAACTACAAGATGAGGCTCTTTGCCTTTTCTCCTCCTAAAGATGGAGCAGGGATTGCAACAATTCAGGGAAAGGACAGTGAACTTCTGAAAAGACACATCTTATTACAGTGCTTAAGCTTCTGTCTTTTCCTCTTGGCCACCCAAAATTACGTGACAATATGATCATTACATTCCAGGAAGTACAATGTCAGCAGGCTATTTGCTATCCACCCCTGCTACCGGAAGTTTATTTGATGAAATTTTAAAAACACTTCAAATATTTTATTTTGCTAAAAAAATTACGTGACTCACCTAGACTTCTGTTCAAGGTTTCATCAGGCAACAAGGTTAGGAGTTCACCACCATCATTTATTGGGATGCTTTGAAGGATTTTCTTGGCTTTATGGTCCCTCAGATTTTGCTTATTAATTCTCGCCTCCCTGTGAAGACTTTTCTTCAACTCCACTTGGGCCTGAAAATGATCAGCTATAAATGGTTAATGTTCTCCCCCTGAGCTACTTCCACCAGAATAGGTCAACAGATGAGCCACTTTGCAAGTTGTGTGCTTATCTGCACACATCAGTGGTCCCCTAACCAGAACACTTTTTTTTATTTCCCATTAGAAGATATGGAAACTCTCTTTATGCACAGGCTTGTTAGGAGAATGGAGAGCATGCCCACAGTATCAAAAAGGTATTGAGATGAAGACCTTTGTAAAAACATTTCCCTGTAGGCCAGCTGATCTATTTGGAATTGCAGAAGACAATGACTTTAGGCTTATTTGCTAGAGTGAGGAATTTGGAATACGACAGTCACAGAAGACATTACTGTAAAGGGGTTTGTTACAAGAGATCTTTCTTGTAAGATAATTCTATGGGATGAATTGTGGAGAGATGCCGAGGTATCAAAAAGACCAAATCACCCCCCTCCATTTACTAAACCAGAAAAAATTATTTGACCCCAATTTCCTACTGGAGCCAGAATGTCATAGTAGGAATTTGTTTAAAAAAAAGAGGGAGCCTTGCAACACAGGCGCATCCCTTGGAGGAGTGAAAATAGAACAGACTCAGCGGGGCTGGTAGCAGAAGGGATCTTGCCCATTCTTCCCAGCTCCAGGAGTTGAACTTTGGGCTCCAATGACTATATTTAAAGTGCTAAGTAAAGACTGGAGAGGAATGCTTAACCATATTCATGTGCCAGGGCAGTGACTATGTCAAGTAAATTTGGTAAATATGACACTCTTCTTCTCTCTGTTCATATTTACCTCTTGTCTTTTACGGTTCATTTCCAGCATTTGCATCTTATGTAAATATTGTCTTTTCCCGGAAGTATGAATTGGAGTTTGCATCTTCTTTTCCGATTCCTGCTATGAAAGATGACACACTCATTACTATGGGGTAATTTGTTACTGACTCTGAAATCCATAGCTTGAAATCCTTTTTGGAAGAGAGTGAGATCTTAATCAATCATTAATCATAATCCATAGAGATCTCATGATATCAAAGGTGGATTATTGCAGTTCCCCGACAAGTCCTTTGTGTAGCTATCAGTGAATGAAGTGGAGCTTTGCTGTGTATATAATGTAGTTTTTAAGGTTCCTGTAGAGTTTTGCAAACTTTGAATGGAAATATCTTTCCACAACTCATTTTGACAAGATATCACTTCCCCTGTCAACAGATGCTTATTACTATCTCCCCAGAAATGTATTCTGGTTGATGAGGCCTGCCTCTCTCTCCTGCCTCTTCTGCCGTTGACTAGTTATCTGCCTGCGAAATTAGAGAGGAGCCACTGCATGGTTAAATGGAAGCTATTTCTATAACGTGTATCCCACATACCAATACAAACCCTGGTATGTTGCAGTTTAGGAAGGATTTGAAGTTGATTATCAGTAACTTTGGTGATCTCGCCCTGGAGCCTCATAAACTCCAGTGGGAGTGTACAGACAGTTATTGAGGGCAACCAGGGTGGATATACTCTCATTCCTCACTTGCTGTGGCCAGGAAAGGGAAGATGTGGCAGTCAAATGTGTTCAGTGACATCTTTTATGTTGCCCTGTGGACAATGACAGTGTTGGCTGATGAGAACCTCAGGGAGGGGCCCATCTCCACAGGCATCGTCAGCATCACAGTCATGGCCCTGAGAATCTAAAAGCACCTGGACATCTTTTGCCAAACCAACCAGCCACGCAGCAGCATCTAGCTGGCTCCACAATGAATCAGGAGTGGAAAGTGGCAAACGTCTACTCCTACCTCACAGTTTTGATTCCTACATGAAGGCAGTTTTCTCAGCAGAGTGTGACAAGTTTATAAAAGGAAAACGCTCTAGAGAAGACCCTTTCCAGGATTGCTGTTTGGTGAGGTTGTGGTAAATAAGTCAAGAACAACTTATAGATATGATTTTCCTTGAAAACTGAGAATGAGAAGAAATTTCAAACTGAGGGGAAGAATGAAAGGGGAGAGTTATGCTGGATTTTTCACAAATCTGAACACTTCTAGAATCACCAATTTCCAAATAAAATTCCTCTCTTTCACCTACATCTGCCTGTTTTCACAGGAAGCAGAGAAGGGCCCAGAGATCATCTGAGAGGCCAGAGTAGTTGCCAGTCGGAGGCGGGCCCAGCAGAGAATGGATAGCTTTGGAAAGTTCTGACTCTGACTGACTTCATAGTTTGCTGTGTCTTGGAAGTCCACAGTGCAGGGGTGTGTGAAAGGGAGAGCCAGCCCGTCCCCACCCCTCGGCTATCACTGCAGTTCACCTTTGCTTTGTGAGCTGTCCAGGCTTCTTGCTGGCTCAGGAGCCTTTCAGAAGTAATTACATGTGGCAGGTCAACGGGTTCAAGCTTCTAGAAGTCCAACATTTAGAGCGTTCAGCATTCCTCATGCCATGAGACGATGAAACATAAAAGCCAGACATTAAACTATCTTAACACTTTATAAAAGTAGCACTTACTCCTGAGAGCACATAGGCAAGGCGATTTCAACAGGATTACGGTCATGTCTGTGCAAAAGGCTTTTCAACCTACCCGGGTTCTTGATTGTTCTATTGCACTGTTGCCAGTGACTTATTGATCTAAATAGAGAGTTAAAAGACTAAGAATCCTTTGCTGTCTGCATTGAGGGAGCATGTCTAAAGTTATCAAACAACAAGCATCTTAAAATATTAGAGATGAAAGAGGTACCAGGAAGTTACTCTATTTTACTCATCCCTTGACCACCCAGACGAACGATTCTAGTCCTTAGGGAAGTGACTCATTTGTAATATCTCCAGAGAAGCCCCCTCAGCCTCCTCAGTAGTAATCACTTGTTCCTATGAGGCACATTTAAAATGGAAGTGCAATGTGCTAAAAAATATGAGACATGGCTCTTTCTAGTAGGGGCTTGCCTTTATGGAGGAGGTCATGCTGGAGTTTCAAGGGGTCACTAAGACTGGGCACAACTGATGAACTGGTGGATCTGCCTTCAGTCCTACTTGCCTTGATGACTCAGTGCTCTGGAAGCTGGAGTACTGGGAAGTGATTGAGCAGGCCTGGGAGACAGAGGCTGGTCTCTTCACATTGACATGCAATCAGGGACCTTGAGGCTCCCAGAGTTTATTTGTCCACTCAGTGAGTACTTACTGAATGACTGCTACATTCCAGGCATGGGGGTGCAACGATCAACAGAAATGAGCATGGTCTCTATGGAGCTTAAAACCAATGGGGGTAGGCATAGAGTGATGTCAGCATGATGACAGACTGAGTTGTTCCCTTTGTCTCTCCCCTGTAAGTTATAACCACTCAGACATCCATTGACCAACAAAGGAGTCCCTGCACAGCTACCAGAATGCCTGAGAGATCCATGCATCTATGTATCTGAAGGTGGGTGGACTGGACCTCCCAGAGGCAGTGGAACTAGGGGAACAGGCTCTTCCCCAGCAGTGATGATCAAAAATGTGGATCCTCACACTGTCGTGCATTTTGGTGGCCACAGGCTATAGGGGCAAACACAGCACTCTTGGCTTAGATCCTGGCCCCCAACCCCCCAGCAGTGGTGGGTGGTGCACACACCCTGAGGATTCAGGACACAGAGTGGAGCCAGTGAGCCAGCCCCTGCCGCCCCCCCCCCCCCGCCCCCCACCGCCAGGGAGTAGTGCTGGTCTTTCCAGCAGTGGGGACAGCATCCAAAACCTGAATTTCCCCGGCAGGGGTGGGGTGCCCTGAATTGAGGTTTCAAAGTACACTGGCACATGCCAGCACCAGTGACCAGAGGCTGCATGAGCAGCAATGACACTCATTTGTGGTTTAGCCCCTGGCTCCCCACAGTGGTGATGGATGGTGCACATGTCCTGAGGATGCAGGACACAGAGCAGTGCCAGTGACCCAGCCTCCTCCTCCCCTGGCAGTCGTCCTGGTCTTTCCAGCATTGGGACAGTATCCGAAATGTGGATTTCCCTTGCAGGAGCAGTGTGCCCTGAGCTGAGGTCTCAAAAAGCACACTGGTGTGCACCAGTGCCCAGAGGCTGCAGGACCAGCAACAACACTTGCAGATTAGCTCCAGTCCCTCCCCCGATGGTGGCACGTGGCACTTGTGACCTGAGGCTTCAGGAACCACAGCAGAAACCGTGACTCAGCCCCCAGTGGTGGCACCCCCAACACTGGGTCTACCAGCAGTGGGGGCTTCATACAAGAACCAAGGCCCCTGGCAGCAGTGCTGCCAGCACCCCTAAATAACCCAGGAGTGGCAGTGTGGGTGGTACATTGGGCACCCGCACTTGAGCCTGTGGAGATCCCACAGAGAGCCAGTGGGGGAACATAAGACCCAGGCAATCCCGGAAGCAGCAGAAGTGCTCATGGCCTGGTGACCCCAGTGGCAACACTTGAGACTGCAGCGACATCATAAGCAGCAAGGCACCAGCAACCTCAGAGGCATAAGTGACACAAAGAAGGCACTGACAATGACTCTAGCAGAGGCAGTGGATGATGGAAAGCAAATACAACCAGAAGCAGCTCAGAACCAAAGTAACCAAAGCCATAGTCAAATAAGAAAGGCGGTTGCTACCACAAATGTGCTGGCAGAGAATCAATTCATTAAGTATCATGAAGAACTACCATAACACAGTAGAACAGGAAGAGAATGACAACCCTCCAGAAGCCAAATTTGAAGTCACAGGAGATTACAATCTAACTGACAGAGAATTCAAAATAGTGTCATGAAGAAACTCAGTGAGTTACAAGAAAACTCAGAAAGACAGTTCAATGAGCTCAGGAATAAAATTAATAAACAGAAGGAATACTTCACCAAAGATATTGAAACTCTAGGAAAAAAACCCCAGAAATACTGGAGATGAAGAACACAATTAATGAGATGAAAAATAAAGTAGAAAGCATTAAAAATAGAGCAGACCATATAGAAGAGAGAATTAGTGAGCTTGAAGATAGAAGCCTACAAATGATTCAGGTGGAGGAGGAGAGAGAACTAAGGCTTCAAAAAAAGGAAGAAATTCTACGATCAATATCTGACTCACTTAGGAAAACTGACTTAAGGATAATAGGTATCCCAGAAGGAGAAGAGAGGGGAAAAGGAGCAGAGAGCTTATTCAAAGAAATAATAACTGAGAACTTCCCAAACCTGGAGAAGGAACTGGACATACAAGTACATGAAGCTAATAGAACTCCTAATTACCTCAATGCAAAAAAAAAAAAAAAAAACTTTCTTCAAGGTTTGTAATATTAAAACTATCAAAAGTCAATGACAAACAAAGAATACTAAGGGCAGCCAGAGAGAAGAAAATAACCTACAAAGGAACCCCATCAGGCTTTCAGCAGATTTCTCAGCAGAAATCCTGAAGGCTAGGAGAGAGTAGAATGATATATTCAAAATACTGAAAAACAAAAATTACCAGCCAAGAATACTCCATCCAGCAAAATTATCCTTCAGATATTATGGAGAAATAAAAGCTTTCCCAGACAAATAAAAGCTGAGAGAGTTATTCACCACTAGACCTGGCTTACAAGAAATGTTGAATGGGGCCCTCCTACCTGAAATAAAAAAGCAAAGATTTACAAAGCTCTGAGCAAGGAGATAAATAGATAGGCAGAATCAGAAAATTGCAGCTCTATATCAGAATAGGTTTGTAAACACTTAATTATAACAGAAAAGATAAAGGGAAAGAAAGCATCAAAAATAACTATAACCACTTCAATTTGGTCACAAACTCACAACACAAAAAAGAATAATTAGTGACAACAAAAACATAGACAGAAAAGAGGAAAAGGACAGAACCTACATAGGCAAATGACGATAAGATGCTATCAGCAGAAAAAGGACGATCTTATCTATGAGACCTTTTATACAAACCTCATGGTAACCACAAAACAAAAAATCAGAGCAGAGTTACAAATCATAAATAAAGAGAAAAATGATAAAAACATACAAAACCCACCAAACTGAAATGGCAGTCAGAAATACAAGGAAAAAGAAACAATGAAATATAGAACAACCAGAAAACAAAATATAAAATCTCAGTATTAAGCTCTCATATAATCAATAATCACTCTAAATGTAAATAAATTCAATTCTTCAATCAAAAGACACAGAGTGGCTGGATGGATTAAAAAAAAAAGACCCAACAATGTGCTGCCTCCAGGAAACACATCTCAGCTCTAAGGACAAACATAGGATCAGAGTGAAGGGATGGAAGATGATACCCTAAGCAAATGGCAACAAAAAGAAAGCAAGTGTAGTCACACTTATATCAGGAAAAACAGACTTCAAGACAAAAAAGATAAGAGACAAAGATAGGCATAATATAATGATAAAAGGGACATTGTACCAAGAAGACATAACAATTATTTATATATATATACACATACCTAACACAGGAGCACCACAGTATATCCAGCAACTATTAGCAGACCTAAAGGGAATTGACAGCAATGCAATAACAGTAGGAGACTTTAACACTCCACTTATGTCAATGGATAGATCATCCAGACAGAAATTCAACAAGGAAACAGTGGTCTTAAATGAAACACTAGACCAGATGGACTTAATAGACATATAGAGAACATTCCATCCAAAAACAGCAGAATACATGTTCTTCTGAAGTTCACATGGAACGTTCTCAAAGGTAGACCATATGTTGGAAAACAAAGCAAGCCTCAATAAATTTAAGAAGATTGAAATCATATCAAGCATCTTTTCCAACCACAATGGTATGAAACTAGAAATAAGCTACAAGAAAAAAGCTGGAAAAATCACAAATATGTGGAGACTAAAGAACATGCTACTGAACAACTACTGAATCAATGAAGAAATCAAAGGAGAATCAAAAAATACCTGGAGACAAATGAAAATGAAAACAGAACATACCAAAACTTATGGGATGCAGCACAAGCAGTACTAAGAGGGAAGTTTATAGCAGTAGAGGCCTACCTCAAGAAATGAGAAAAATCTCAAATAAACAATCTTACACTATACCTAAAAGAATTAGAAAAAGAAGAACAAACAAAGCAATGAGTCAGTAGAAGAAAGGAAATAATAAAAATTAGAGCAGAAATAAATAAAATAGAGGCAAAAAAAAAAACAAAAACCAATAGAAAGGATCAACGAAACTAAGACTCAGTTCTTTGGGAAGATAAACTAAATTGACAAACCCTTAGTCAGACTCACTAAGAAAAAAAGAGAGAAGACTTGAATAAATAAAATCAGAAATGAAAGCAGAGAAACTACAACACACATCACAGAAATACAAAGGCTTATAAGAGAATACTATGAAAAGCTATATGTCAACAACTTGGATAATCTAGAAGAAATGGATAAATTCTTAGACTCATACAAGCTCCCAAAACTGAATCAAGAGGAAAGAGAGAATCTGAATAGACCAATTACAAGCAGAGATTGAAACAGTAATCAAAAACCTCCCAAGAAACAAAAGTCCAGGGCCAGATGGCATCTCTGGAGAATTCTACCAAACATTCAAAGAAGATTTAATACCTATCCTTCTCAAACTCTTCCAAAAAGTTGAAGAGGATGAGATGTTTCCTAACTCATGTTACAAGGCCAATATTATCCTGATACCAAAACCAGACAAGGACCACACAAAAAAAGAAAGTTACAGGCCAATATTGCTGATGAACATAGACATAAAAATCCTCAACAAAATAGTAGCAAATCAAATACAACAATACATTAAAAGGGTCATATACCAGTTAGGTGGGGTTTATTCCAGGGATGCAGGGATGGTTCAACATTTGTAAACCAACCAATGTAATACATCACATTAACAAAATGAAGAATAAAAATCACATTATCATCTCAATAGATGCAGAGAAAGCATTTAACAAGATCCAACATCCATTTATGACAAAAACTCTCAATAAAATGGGTATAGAAGGAAAGTACCTCAGTATAATACAGGCCATGTATGACAAACCCACAGCCAACATCATACTCAATGATGAAAAACTGAAAGCCATTCCTCTGAGAACAGGAACAAGACAAGGAAGCCCACTTTTGCCATTTTTACTCAACATAGTACTGGAAGTTTTAGCCAGAGCAATTAGGCAAGAAAAAAAGAAGCAAAAGGGATCCAAATTGGAAAGGAAGAAGTAAAACTGTCCCTATTTGTGGATGACATGATTCTATATATAGAGAACCCTAAAGAACACACCAAAAATGATTAGAAATAATCAACAAATACGGTAAAGTTGCAGGGTACAAGGTCAACATACAAAAGTCAACTGCATTTCTATACACTAATAATGAACTAGCAGAAAGAGAAATCAAGAATATAATCCCAGATCCAGCCCCGTGGCTGAACAGTTAAGTTTGGGCGCTCCACTTTGGTGACCCAGGGTTTTGCCAGTTCAGATCCTGGGCATGGACATGGCACCGCTCATTAGGCCATGCTGAGGTGGCATCTCACATACCACAACTAGAAGGATTCACAACTAAAAGATAAACCTATGTACTGGGGGGATTTGGGGAGTAAAAAAAGAAGATTGGCAACAGTTGTTAGCTCAGGTGCCAATCTTAAAATAAAGAGAATATAATCCCACTTACTATCACAAAAAATAAGAATAAAATAACTAGGAATAAATTTAACCAGAGGTGAAAGGCATATACACTGAAAACTATAAGACTTTACTGAAAGAAATTGAGGAAGACATAAAGAAATAGAGATATTCCATGCTCCTGGATTGAAAGAATAAACAGTTAAAATGTCCATATTACCTAAAACAATCTACAGATTCAATGTAATCCCAATCAGAATCCCAATGACATTCTTCACGGAAATGGAACAAAGAATCCTGAAATTTATATGGAACAAGAAAAGACCCTAAAGAGGCCAAGAAATCCTAAGAAAAAAGAATAAAGTTGGAGGTATTACACTCCATGATTTCAAAATATATTACAAAGCTGTAGTAATCAAAACAGCATGGTAGTGGCAGAAAAACAGACACACAGATCAATGGAACAGAATTGAGAGCCTAGAAATAAAACCACACATTTATGGACAACTAATCTTCAACAAAAGAGCCAAGAACATACAATGGAGAAAGGAAAGTCTCTTCAATAAATGGTGTTGGAAAAACTGGACAGCCACATGCAAAAGAATGAAAGTAGATGATTATCTTACACTGTACACAAAAATTAACTCAAAATGGATTAAAGACTTGAAAGTAAGACCTGAAACCATAAAACTTCTAGAAGAAAAAATAGGCAGTGTGCTCTTTGACATTAGTCTTAGCAGTATCTTTTTGAATACCATGTCTGCTCAGGCAAGGGAAACAAAAGAAAAAATAAGCAATTGAGGCTACATCAGACTAAAAATCTTCTGCACAGCAAAGGAAACCATCAACAAAATGAAAAGACAACCCACCAACTGGAAGAAAATATTTGCAAATCGTATATCTGACAAGGGATTAATTTCCAAAATATATAAAGAACTCATACAATGCAACAGCAAAAAAATGAACAACCCAATCAAAAAATGGGCAGAGGATATAAACAGACATTTTTCCAAAGAAGATGAACAGATGGCCAACAGGCACATGAAAACATGTTCAACATCACTAACTATTAGGGAAATGCAAATCAAAACTACAATGAGATATCACCTCACACCTATCAGAATGGCTATAATGAACAAGACAAGAAATAACAAGTGTTGGAGAGGATGTGGAGAAAAGGAAAACCTCATACACTGCTGGTGGGAATGCAAACTGTTGCAGCCACTAGGAAAAACAATATGAAGATTTCTCAAAAAATTAAAAATAGAAATACCATATGATCCAGCTACTCCACTTCTGGGTATTTATGCAAAGAACATGAAATAAGTAATTCAAAAAGATACATGCACCCCTATGTTCATTGCAGCATTATTCACAATAGCCAAGATGTGGAAGCAACCCAAGTGCCCATCAACCGATGAATGGATAAAGAACATGTGGTATATACATACAATGGAATACTACTCAGCCATAAAAAGAGTTGAAATCGTGCCATTTGCTATAACATGGATGGACCTTGAGGGTATTATGCTAAATGAAATAAGTCAGACAGAGAAAGACAAATACTGTATGATTTCACATATGTAGAAGATAAATCAACCAACAAACATATAGACAAGGAGGATAAATTGATGGTTACCAGAGGGGAAGGGAGTAGCGGAAGGTGAAAAGGGTAAAGGGGCAGGCACATATGTATGGCGATGGATGGAAACTAGACTATGGGTGGTGAACACGACGCAGTCTATACAGAAACTGAAATATCATCATGTACTCCTGAAATTTACTCAATGTTATAAGCCAATGTGACCTCAATAAAATAATTTTTAAAAAATTGATGGGGGGGAACAAATACGCTTTTGTTCGTGTGAATATTTCATTAATAATTACAAACTGTGATCAGTGCTTTGAAGAAAAAGTCTACAGGGCAGGACTATGACAATTTATAACTGGAGGTACAACTGGAAATGGGGGTGGTATGAGTTGAATCGTGTCCCCCTACAAATTCATATGTTGAAGTCCTAACCCTCCAGTACCTCAGACTGTGACCTTATTTTGAAAATAAGGTCCTTGCAGATGTAATTAATTAAGATGAAGACATATTGGAGTCAGGTGGACCCTTAATCTGATATGTCTGGTGTCCTCATAAAAAGGGGAAATTTGGACACAGGCAAGCCCACAGGGGGAACACCATGGGAAAAAGGCAGAGATTGGGGTGACGCCTCTACAAACCAAGGAATGCCAAAGATTGCCAGCAAACCACCAGAAGCTAACAGAGAGGCATGAAACAGATTCTATCTCTCAGAAGTCAGAAGGAACTAACCCTGCCAACACCTTGATCTTGGACTTCTAACTTCCAGAACTGTGAGATAATACATTTCTATTGTAGGTCCCACAGTTTGTTGTACTATGTTATGGCAGCCTTAGAAAACTAATACAAGGGGGAGAGGAGTAAGGAAGTAGCCCAAGAAAGTTTCCTGAGGAAGTAACTTTTCAGCAGAAGTTGGAAGTTTGGAAATTTTAGGGGACTAAGGTGTTCCAGGTGGAGGGAGCAACGTGAGTAATAGCTCTGAGGTGGGCGACAGCATGATCTGTTGAAGGAATTGCAAGAAGTCAGTCAACTGCAGTTCAGAGTGAGAGAAAGAATGGCTCAAAGGAGGCTGGGGAGGTAGGCAGGGGCCCGCTCACACAGGACCTCATGGGGCATTCTGAAGACCTTGGTCTCCTTAAGAGCAGTGGGCAGCCATTGACATGTGTCGAGCAAAGCAGTGACATGATTACATTTGCTTTTTAACAAACAATCACAGTAGCTGCAGTGTGGAAACTAGACTAGAGAAGAGCAGTTATGGGTGTGGAGAGAGCAGTTAGGAGGCTGGGGGCTCCCAGAGAGGAAACTGATGGGCTCCACAAACATTTAAAACAGATCAAACAAGATTGTTATGGCTGGCGAGAGAGAGTGAAGTGTCCAATGACATCCAAACACAAGGGGTGAATAATGTTATCATTCACTGAGATGGGGAATCCTAGAGGAGGACTGGGTTTGGGTGGGATACAGCAGGAAGACACAAATTCGGTTTAGAGCAGATTGAGTTTGAGACGCCTTTGAGACATAGCAGTGTAGAGGCTGAGTAGATAATTAGATATACAGGCGTGGAGCTCAGAGGAGAGGTCTGTGCTGGAGACACATACCTGAGAATCACCCCTGGGCTGAGAACAACTGAAACTATAGTGAGAGGGAGGTCAAGAGCGAGAAGAGCAGAGCCAGAGACTGAAGACTTGAGGAGGTGGAACACAGAGAGGCTGGTGGACGGGGATGAGCTGCCAAGGAGACTGAGAATCCACGGCTCCAGGAGTAGGAAGAAAACCGGGAGGATGCCATGCTATAGCCGACAGTGTGAGCACCACTCTCACATCAGTCCAACACTAAAGGTAAATGCTAATTTATTTAAAAATTATTTTTAAGTTTAGTCTCATTTGTCATATTATTAAGGGGTAGACCTGGAAGCTAGCTTGGCTTTCAAGGTGACCAGAGTGAGAAGAGAAAGGGAGAGTCCATGGAAAATGGATGCTGAGCATCCAGTACTCACAGTGGGGGCATGACCTGTGCCTCCCACTACTTCATTGGAGAGCAATTTCCTGGTCCCTGGGCCTGGGCCTGAGCTGTTCCAGGGAAAGCAGCCAGCAGTCCTTTCTGCTGGAGCAGCCCAAAGCTCACCTGGCAAGGAGGAAAAGAAGGGCACAGGATATGGAGACGGGGGGAGAGACAAAGGGGCAGAGCTCATCTTTATGTTAGTTTTGTGCCAGGCAATTTGCATTTGTGGTGGGAGGTGGTTCTCTGTCCCATTCTCACCTCAGGGGCGGAAGTGGGTTTTCTAAACATAATGACTTAGCAAGCAGGTAATGGGAGGTGATCAATCCCCGTAAGAGAAAGGTGTGTCTGGCTTTCTTCTCTGAAGAACTCAAAGGTGGAGGTTCACAGCAAAAGTACAGAGAGTTTCCATATACTCCCTGTGTCTACATGAGCAAAACCTCCTCATCAACATCCCTCACCAGAGTGTACATTTGTTATAACTGATAAACTTACATTCACATATCATTATCATCCAAAGTACCTGGCTTATATTAGGGTTCGCTCTCGGTGCTGTACATTCTATGGGTTTGGACAAATGCATAGTCATGTATCCACCAATGTAGTATCATACAGAGCACTTTCACTGCCCTAAAAATTCTTTATGTCCCGCCTATTCATCCCTCCCTCCCCCAACCCCTGGCAATCACTGATCTTTTACTGTCTCCACAATTTTGCCTTTTCTAGAATGTTAATATACTTGGAATCTTATAGTATGTAGCCTTTCAGATTGGCTTCTTTCACTTAATAATATACATTTAAGTTTCCTCCATGTTTCTTCATGGAGTGATAGTTCATTTCTGTTTAGTGCTGAATATTTCGTAATGCGAATGTACCACAGTTTATCCATTCCATGACTGAAGGACGTCTTGATTGCTTCCAAGTTTTGGAAATTTTGAATAAAGCTGCCATAAACATCCATGTGCAGGTTTTTGTGTGGACATAACTTTTCAATTAATTTGGGTAAATACCAAGGAGCATGATTGCTGGATTATATGATAAGGCTATGTTTAGCTTGTAGGAGACTGCCAAACCAACTTCCAAAGTGGCTGTACCATTTTGCATTCCCACTAGCAATGAATGAGAGTTCCTGTTGCTCCACATCCTTACCAGCTTTTGGTGTTGCTGGTGTTCCGGATTTTGACCATTCTAACAGGTATATAGTGATATCTCATAGTTATTTTAATTCTCATTTCCCTGGTGACATATGATGTTGGACATATTTTCATATGCTTACTTGCCATCTGTACATCTTCTCTTCTCATCTTCTTATTCTCTTGACCTTATCTTTCACAGAGCAGGAGTTTTTAATTTTAATGAAGTCCAGCTTATCAATTGTTTCTTTGGAATATATATTTTTTCAAAACTCTCTAGGGGATTCTGATGATTTCCTAGGGTGGGGTCCACTGGCTTCCAAATGGCCCAGGTGAATCAAGGAACTACATTAGAGTAGACCACAGAGGATTTGTTTGTGGAGACTTCTTGCAAAATTGAGCCTGAAAAAGCCAGCTATTTAAATATTTTCAGCTATCTAAAATAATCTATCCATAGGTTCTTAGGGCCAGGTTTTTCTTTGAAAGGGTGAATATATATTCTTCTATTTTCAGCCTCATTTTATTTAAATTCATGGTTCTGATAGGGGTTAAATAGTAGATGTCTGTAAGAACTCTCTCCAGGCAGCTACCTTATTCCTAGCCTTTGGAAAGAACTTAAGAATCACACTATTCCTCCACCAGGGACACTAGATGGCAGCAACTTACATTGCAAATAGGGTCCCTCCACTAGATCATTTGTACTCAGCCTGGGAAGCACTGCAAAAAAACTGTTGGAAATTTGGCTTCTCTAAACAAACCAGCCAAATTAAATAGACTCAGAATTCTGGGTTCATATCAATGATCCTTCTCCCCACCTGGGAAGCAAGAAGCCTCACTTTGTCATCTTCAAAGAGAACACAGTGGAAGGAATTCCTAGAGAATTGGTAGAAAGACACCTTTATTCATATCATGCTATAAAAAAATGTATCGTTTATCTAACAGTTTCTGGGTTATTTGGCTTCTCAAACAAAGCAAATAGTTGGATAATCATTTGAAGTGTCAGCTGGGGGAAGCAGGACTGGAGATTAAATCAGGCGTAAATCACTGAGCTTGGTGACACACTAACCTGAGACGGTTGCTTCTGTTTACCAGCGGAATAGAAAGGTGGGCAGGGGCCACTCAAAGAAACTTTACAGTTTGTTTGGTAAAATGACTTAAAAATGTGTCCTTTAAGGTTCTGGGAGGAATTTCTGGTCAAGGCATTGCAGTGAGTTCATACTGAAATAACATTCTTTGCTCCAAACATCTAGCAATGAAAAATAAAACATAAAACCAAAAAGATACAAGACATACATCTTCATAGAACAGAAGCCCATACTAGTGGGCAGCTGATTCAAAACACATTTAGGGCTCCTGATGGCTGTGAGTTATTTCTTTAGGTTAAAGGGACCTAAAAATGCTCCATATAAGATGGGAAACTAGAGCCAGGACCACAGCTTGAAATCAGGGGCTGAGTTGTTCTCCCCGTCTCTACCTGGGATAAAAGAGCTCCATCAAAATGTAAGCTGGAAGATTTGTTTTACAAGCATTATCAAAACATTGACTATGAAGAAGGTAAGACTTTAGAACAATAAATTTGAAATCTTAGGGACATGGATAATTTTCTGGAAAAATATAAATTTGCAATATTGAATCACGAAGAAAATAAGATACCTAAATGAACTAAAAAATTTAGTAGGAAAATTTCTTACGCTTCCAAACTCCAGGTGACCAAAGATGGTTTCACAGGCCTGTTTCATTAAGCTTTTAAGGAATGGATAACAACAGCAACTATATCAAATGTTTTAGAGAATAGAAAAGACAGAAGGGTAATCAACTCATTTTACAAAACTAGTACAACCTTGAGAGCAAAACTGGAGAAAAGACAGTCTAGGGAAGTTATAGAACAACTTCACTTACAAAAATAGATACAAAAAGCCCAAGCATATAAAATTCACCACTGTATTTATATATGTATCTCATGACCAAGTAGGATTTACGCCAAGAATGCAAGCATGGTTCAATATCATAAAATCTATTAGTGTAATACATTATATTGACTGATTAAAAAAGAAAATCCATAAGATTATTTTAATAGATGGAGAAAAAAAATCAATAAAATTTAACACTCAGCCCTAAGAAAAACTCTTAGTATACTAGGAATAGAGGGAATGTCAATAATTTAATAAACAGCTTTGTGCCAGAGATCTTCCATTTGTTTCTCCATATCCACTTGCCACATATCTCTACTCTGTTCTCTGCATGTAAGGACTAACCAGTTTCTCCTGCCTTCTAGATTTCCATTGGATTCAGCCACTGAGGAGCCCTGGCAGGAGATCTGAGAGAGGAAAGAGAATGAGATCGGGATATTTCTTCCTCTGGTGCCCTCCCTGCAAGGTCATATTGTGTTGGCTGTGTCCCACTGCTCTTCTCAAAGGAGCTTCCTCTACCTGACTCTCTCCTCCAGGTTCCAGGAATCTCTCACTCTCCCAGTCCCTTGGCCTAGAGGTGGTTACCCCTCAGCTGCCAATAGTGGTTATTGCAATGTCCTCTGTGGTTCCCCTAATCCAAATCTCTGCAAATAGTTGTTTGCAAAGAAAACTTTCTTGAATATCCTAATTTGAGTGTGCCATCTGTTTCCTTTTGGGAGTCTAAGTAGCATCTATCAAAATCCTATTGCAAATGTACTTGGTTTTCAAACCAGTCCCATTTATGTCATGGATAAGACAAGGATGCCCATTATCACTGCTTATATTCAACATTACAAGAGAAGTTCTAGCCAATGCAAAAGTAAAAAAAAAAAAAACAAAAAAAACCCAAAAAAAAAAACAAGTAGAAGCAATAAGAATTGTGAAGACAGAAGAAAAATTATTCTTATTTATGGAAGATATTGTCTATGTAGAAAATTTGGAAGACTCTATAGACAATTAGAATTAACAAGGTATTTTAATAAAGTAGTGGAACACAAAATTCAATATACAAAAATCAGTAACTTTTTAATTCACAAATAATAATCATTTAGAAAATGAAATGGGAAAAAAGACCTCATTCATAACAGGAGGAAAAAACCCCTGTAATGTATATTGTTGGCCAGTGTCAACTTGGGTAGGCTACAGTCTCCAGTTATTCAAACACTAATCTAAGTGTTGCTGCAAAATTATCTTGTAGATGTGATTAAAGTCCATAATCAGTTGACTTTAAGTAAGGAGGATTATTTCAGATAATCTGGGTGGGCCTGATTCAATCAATTGAAAGGATTAAGAACAGAACCGAGGCTTCCCTGAAGAAGAGGAAATTCTACTTGTGGATGGCAGCTTCACTCATCCTGGAGAGTGCCCTTCCTGACGGCCTGCCCTATGGATTTCAAACTTGCCTTGCCAGCCTCTATCATCATGTAAACCAATTCCTTGCAATAAGTCTCTTAATATATGTTTCTCCTAACCATTCTGTTTCTCTGATTGGACCCCAACTGACACAGGTACCTAGAAACAAACCTAAAAAAATCACACAACACCTCTGTAAAGAAATGATGAAACATTATTGAAAGATATAAAATCTGAGTGAAAATGAAGATTTGTGCTATGCTTGTGGTTCAGAAGACAATCTTGTAAACATGATCAATTTTCCCCAAATTAATCTATGAATGCATTAAATCAGAATACTAATGGGAAGATCCAAACTTCAAATGGAAGAGCAAAGGACCATAAATAGCAAAGACAGTTGTAAAGAAGAAGGATGTGAGGGGACTTGCCATATTAGATATAAAGACTTAGCTTAAAGGTACATAATTAAGACAGTCTGGAATCCCTGTGGAAAGACACAAATAGACCAATGTGACAGAAGAGATAGCCCAGAAACAGATTCATGAAGCTCTGGAAATTGGATATATAACAGAAGTAACATTTTAATTCAATGGCCAAAGAATAGATGATTCTATAAAGAGCGCTGGTGCAAAAGATTAACCCAATGGAAAAAAAAGTAAAATTAGATTCCAGTTTTGCTCCTGCACACAAATGAATTTCAGATGGATTAAGAACTAAATGTGAAAAGTTAAATATTATACATTTTGGAAAGAAAGAAGAATATCCTCATGACCTTGGGGAAGATGAAAATTTCTTAGACAAAATACAGGAAATACAAAACACAAAGATTAAGATTGAGAAATTTGACAACAGTAAAAGTGGAAATCTTTGTACACACACAAGCAAAATGAAAAGGCAAATCACATATGGAGAGAAGATGTTTGCAATATATATAACTAACAAAGGACTCATCTAAGATATATAAAGAACTCTCACAGATCACAAAGAAAAAGATAATAGAAAATGGGCAAAGGATTAGAAAAGGCAAGGAAAGGGAATAAGTTGGTAACAATTTGTCTAATGATTAAATGACATAATGAAACCATCCAGGTCAGAACCACCCTCCTTATCCCTTACTAGCAGTATTCATGCTCACCTTTCTCTCCTCTCCATTCATTCGTCCAACATTTATTCAATACCTACTTATTGATCACTTATTACGTGCCAGGGACTGTTCTAGAAACTTGGATACATTAGTGAAGACAACAGACAAAATCTCTGCCTCTATAAAGATGATATTCTAGTATTGGCAGGGAGGCAGTGAAGAAAATACACAATGGACATAATAGATGAGTAAATTGCTTGGTGTTAGATGGAAATAAGTGCTCTGGGGAAAAGAAAAGAGAGTGAAGTGTCAGGGGAATCAGGAGTGCCAGGGTAAGAGTTGCAACTGTCCATTGGTTGTCATGATAAGCCTTATGGGAAGGTGAAATTTAAGCAAATCTTTGGAGACAAGGAAGTCATCTGAGGAATCACCGGAGGACACATGATATGGGGCAGGAGGGGACCTAACTCCACTTTAGGTAGGACCTGAGATGGTTGGACAAGAAGGTGAATCAGCCGGAGGAACAGTGATGATCAGCTCTTCGACGTAGCACATTTGACTCAAGTTCCCTGGCAGAGGCTCTCAGCTCTCAGCAGCTCTGCGTGGGGGACCTCAGTGCATGACCTGCTCTTTACTTGAGGAGTAGATGTTCAGGAAGTGGAGAATGCCAAATATGCACTCAAGTTATTAGGATACAATTAGATTTGGTTTAATAATTAGAAATACTTTTAGAATTTTCTTTGGCAGAGATTAGGCTATTAATTAGCATGTCATGGGAACCCAGCATTTATTATTCTCTCAAAAACCCATTTGTGGTAGAAAATGTGCTGAGCCTTATTTGTGAAGATAATTATAGTTGATATCTTTGGGAGTGTCTGCCAAATTCCCAGTGATTTCCCTCTTCTCTAGGAGGTGTCTCCAGAACCTATGGGGCGGGGGGATTCTCTGCCCACATTTCTACTGCATGAGCATATCCGCTGGTCATAGCTCGTTGGACCAGAACTGGAATTACGAGAAAAATGAGCCAATAAGATCTTTTCTCTCAGGAATTTGGAATTGGAGCCAAGAGGGCCAGGCCAGTGTGTCCTTTGACTGAAACTACAAGGTGCAAATTCAGGGTGGCCATATTTCACCAAGTGGTCTTAAGGAGCAGAGAAAGTCAATCTGCAGGGAGAGAGTAAAGCAAATGCAGGGAGAAGAGCTTAGGGGAGACACACACAGAGTTCCTCTGCCTTTAAGGTTCCAAGGCACAGCTCTTCCCTGAAGTCCAGGTACCTCCCAACTCTTGGGTTCAATAAAACACTCCTCTATCCCTATAACTCATCACATGGTTGTTTTGGCTAGTCAACCGGACTTCCCATACAGTGATGCTTCAGGTCTGCAATAGCAAGGAGTGCATTTGATTTTTTTTCCTGTTGGGGATAATGGGTCTCATTGTCATTCAATCATCTATTCATTCATTCACAAACTTTTGTGGGATAGATATTAAGTGTTAGTGACTGAAGATATAAGACTGAATAAGACATAGTCTTTGCACTCAAACAATTCATTTATTTTGATTCTTCATTTTTAAGGTGGTTGATTAGGATGTGGGGGTGCAGTATTTTACTCTGAAATACCAAAGGTCTCTTTTTGGGCTTAATTGACTTAAGAGTATCAAAGCCTATAGATGTAGAAAGTACTTTATAAACTGTCAACTGCTACTTCAATACTTTTCACCAGTTATAGTAATGGCTCTGAGTTATTCAGCTCAGAAATTCCACAGGAACATATATCAAGACACTCCTTTGAAAGCACGCATTTGATTCAGAAATAAAACATAAGTTTTTAAGTTGTCCAGTTTAGCTAGAGATATGCTCAAAAATTCAAAAATTAGATATTAATTTGATAGAATTATATTTTATCTTTTATCAGCCAAACAATATTTTGAGGTTTCTAATATTTTGGGAGAAGATGCTCTCTTTGTACCCAAAGGATATAACCACTTCAAATAATGATTATCAGCCTCTGAAGAAGACAAGTAAATGAAAACTGACTGAAACAGAAATAATCCCCAACAAATGAGCTCAAATACTCCTGGGATTGGTCCAGACACCCCGGTGAAATGCGTGACAGGTGGGATTTGGCTCCAATTCCCTTTTTAAATGTCAGTGACAGAGCCTGCACACAAGAGAGCCCCCAGTCTTCTTTTTAGCTGATGCTCATTGTCAAGGACCCACGCAGATCTCTTTCCCCTTCTAGGATGCGAGTTCTCGGAATTTATGGTTCTCTAGAGAGAATTCATTAAATATTTATTAAGGTGAATGCACTTAAAGCTCTTGCTTTGCTGCCTTGGAATCCAATGTCCTCAATTTCAACAACCAGTTAACATTTAGAAGGATAAAAGGTTAGGGACAGAGGGCCATGGAGATCATCTATGCTGATGGTTAAGAGCGTGGGCTCTGGAGAAAGACCTGGTTGACATCCAGCCTCTGTTGTCCTTGGGCAAGTGACTTGACTCTCTGAACTCATGTATAAAACAAAAATAATACATCCTCTCTTATAGGGGGGTATGAGGATTAAATGAATCCAGATCAAATTGTCTAGGGTGTATCTGCCTTACAGTAGGTGGTAATTAAACAGTAACAGTAGGTGTTATTGTTATTATTGTTTATTACAAGTGACTTCCCATAGTCATCCAACTAACTAGGGCAAGATTCAGGTCCCTTGAATCCCATCATGCCTATGTTCTAAACCATTACAAAAGGAAATACGGAAGAAATATGGTGTTTGCAATTGACAACATTCTCATTCTCATTAGCATGGTCATTATCAATATCCCTCTTTTATGATTAGAGTTAAAAAGGGATGTTACCATTAAATCCAAGAAATTCCTTATGAAGCCTTTTAAATTCATCTTACTTGAAGTCTTCGGGGTGGATGCCTTTTAATAATACTTGTTTCTCCCTGTTCCAGTGGGATGTCAAAATACATGGCCCTGGGCACTTGAAGGGTTAGGGGAGAAACAAGAACAAACCATTAAAAACAATTTACTATTAAATTAGGCTGATTGTTAATTTTTAAACTTTGTTAATAAAATTTTGGGCCTTTTCAGTTGTATGTGTCTAACCTATGGGTTGAATGTGAAGATGAAACACATAAAGCAGCACCCCTACATGGATGCAGAAGATAAAATACTAGCCTAGACCTAGGATTTAATTTCTGCTTTCCTCATTTCCCTCCCAGATTGATATTTAGAGGATGATCCACACAATTAACAGTGTTTGACTACAAATGTTATTCAAACATAAAATTTGGCCTGGAAAATAGAAACAATGATTTGTTTTAATTTCATGAAATCTCCCCCAAATAATATAGAAAATCAGAAAAAATACAGCTTTAAGAAATGAAAACAAATTCTCTCTTCAGATGAAATAGATAGATGATAGGTATGAGATAGAGAGATGATAAAGAAATGGAGCATGAGTGTGTCATAGGAGTATACAATACTTAGCATTGTATCTGCCCAATTAAATAGCCCCCCAACCAGGGAAAGAAATTCCCACAAGTTGCCACTATCATACAACGGATCAATGTTCTTTCCTGATACAACAACCCGGGCTACAGAGTTAAGCCTCATTAGGAAAGAGAGAGCCTTGAGAGATCTATTATGGATTTGATTTTTTAGCTTCATTGTCCTGGGCCCTTGGGACTACTACCATGACCAACCCTGCTTGAATGAAGCTTTCTCTCTCGTCCTTTCCTCTTAACAATTTGGGAGCATTCTGATTTCTAGATTGTTGTGTAGACTATCCTATAGTCCTACTTTACATTTCAAATGGAAAAATCCCTGGGTAGTTATGTGTTTCTATCCTTAAGACATTTGAATGACCTCCTTAAGAACTTCACTGTATTCTTATTTTCTTTCAAGAGATGCTAGCTCATTGAGCAAGACAGAAGCAACAATAATGACAACAAAAAACATGTTGGATTTAAAAATGCAAATATTTTCAGCAAAACTTTTTTCAGCAGCATGACTACTCCTTATTGTCATACTATGATTTGAGTGATATCACCCCATAGTTTAATTTGATTCTCCCAAAATGGCACAGGCTGTGTCAGGCAGTTATTTTTACCTGATTTACAGGTGAAGAAGATTGATGAAGTAATTTGCCCAAAGTTATGCTATTTGGCATTTGGTGGAGCTGGGGATAGAATATGGGCCCCTTGAAAATAGTGATCAGAATGCCCACCATCCCTTTGTTATTTATTTTTAATGTGATTTTACCATTTCAAAAAAGAGAACATTTCCCAGTTGGGACTCTAATGCATTAGAATCAGCTTTTACCATTCAGTTACCAAAATCTTAAGGCTCTGGATAGCGGGTTTGAATAAAAAAGGAATTCTCCAATGAAACTAAGAGGAAAATTTGCACTCATGTGCTTAGGAAGTTGAACATAAGATAGGCCATATATTGGGGCTGGCTCCATGACATAGTGATTAAGTTTGGTGCACTCTGCTTTGGTGTCCCAGGATCACGGGTTTGGATCCCAGGTGCAGACCTGCACCACTTGTCAGCCATGCTTTGGCAGTGACCCACATATAAAGTTGAGGAATATTGGCACAGACGTTAGCTCAGGGCTGATCCTCCTCAAGCAAAAAAAGAGGAAGATTGGAAACAGATGTTAGCTCAGGGCTAGTCTTCCTCACGAAAAAACACAATAGACCATATAGAACCAATCAAAGATTGTCAGTTCTACAGAAAGTAGCCATGAAAATTATTCTAGGTAAGGTCTCCTAGTTACTGAAAGAGAATACAAGACCTTGAGGTCAAGTTGACCTATAGTGGGAACTTAGTTTTGTTACTGATCCAGAAAGAGAAGGAAAGAGGAAATTACATACATATATACATAGGTATACATTATACGTGTATATTTCTCTTCCCTAGTTAGAATGTTTATTTAATTATCATTGTGTTCATCACTAATTATCATTGTGATTGTCATAAAACATTTTACATGTTTTGTAAAATATCCCAGGAAAATTTATCCCAGCCACTTCAGTCTCAGAGCTTCTAATCATAAAGGGAAAAAATTCTCTCAGTTCTGCAGACGACCATGAAGAATATGAGATTGGCGAGAGGGTGATTCATGTACTCATCTGTGCTGCAATCAATCAGTTCTGTGTGAGGTGGTTTCCAAATTCACATTAGAATGGATTCACTCTTAAAGCGCTGCTTTCAAAACAACAAAGCCTGATGCATTCAACAGCACTGGAGAAAATGATTTAAATTTAGAATCTAACTGAAACATATGATTGTTATAACTCATCACATCTTTATACAATTTTAATCGTCTGGCAATGCTAGGTATAAACATTGGAAGTACTATAAACTAAGCTGAAACAAAATGATTTTTTCCTTCTCATGTGGAATGGTGAAAGCCCCTTGTATACAGCGTAATGTACCCCATCTAAGGTACCATTCTAACGTACCCAGAATACTTAGAACTGACAAATATTCAGCCTCCCATTGAAAGATTTTCCTTTACGTTTCAGCAATTTAGAAACTTTCTAAGATGATGAGATAGACAGGTAAATCTATCAGTAGCTCTCCTTGGCCCAAATACACAAATATCAAGTGGGGTTTCACGTTTACCTGCAGAATACCTTCCATACCAGGTCTCTCGTAGAGGTGGCAGCTGCCCTTCCAAAGCTTTACTCCGGTCCTGCAGTCTCGTGAACGAATATGAACTCTTTTCTTCCAGCTTCTGATTGAATACAACGTCCACAGGGCCAGCTGAGCGAGGCTCTTCCTCTTTGTTTTGCAAAGGTGCTACTTTGGTCACCCTTGGGTGAGCCCTCGAGTGGCTCAGGCCCATTTCACGTTAAAGACATTCAGAGGAAAACCATGAAGGATGTGGTTTGGGGGCCACTCATGCAGCTTGCTGTAATCAAGGTACTCAGAAGTTTAGCCCTGCCTTACAAAGCAGTCATCTCCTTCGTGACATCTTTCTGGCTCTATTTCACCACACACTGACCCTCTGGCCACTTCCTGGTGGCCTGTTTCCATGGAGACCTCCCTTCAACTCCTACTTTGCCATTTCAGACCCAAAGAATCCAGTTAAACATTGACTAGTTATACTGCTTTCTGAAAGACTCAGTGGTAGGAATAGAAGCCACTATTGATCATTAAACAAATCTCTAACACCAGGAAGGCCATTAACAGAGATGGAGTGCAGAGGGTTAGAGAAGTCTTAAACTTGACCCTTCCCCTGCATGCACCTTTAATCACCATCTGCAATCACTACCAACTGAGAACAGCCAAGTCACCTTTGGAAACAGGGGTGCATGCTAATCATTGAAGGCTTTGTTAATCTTTAATTTAAATGGAGAATTTATCTTCCAGATAGGAAAGGAAACAGCAGAGTGGCTAAAATAATTTGATTTTTCTGTCAAAAACTTGAATAACCTTTGAGGGAGATGGACGTGTTATGGGAGTGTGGGGAGGCAACAGCAATCTTTTCCTGGGGACAAGGGAACAAACTTCTTGAATGTATGGTTCACGTAAAACTTGAGCTTTCAAAGATAGCCATTTACTATGTTAAAAAAAAATACGGAAAAAAAAGACTGGAAGGAAATGGCTGAAATGTTGAGTAGTGATTTTTGAATACTGGGATTATAGGTGACTTTTATTTTATTTATTAGGTTTAGAAACAGAACTCACTTTCCAGTTCTAATTGTTCATGATCACAGATTACTTGTTTTCGTCATATCACCGTAGAGAAGTTCAAAGACATTCATTTTCCATTTTTGCAGAACCCGTGTTCTAGGAAGCTAACATGAGTTTGGACAGTCTTGATACTGATATAGTTCATCTGAAAAGATGTCTGAGCTTAATCTTCCTCCACTTGTGTGGCATTTTACACACAATTTTCTCTGTGGCAGAGAGACTTGTAAGAAAGAATCATATACTAGTAGAAGCTGGAACAAAATTACCTCTGGTAACTAGAGACTATCTTAATTATAAAGATGACAATTCTTGCACAATATCTAGTCGGATTTATTTTTGAATACGATCAGTTTAAGTATTTCTAAGGGCAGGGGGAAGTATTGCAAACTAACAAGTGAAGTAGAAATTATACTGGAAACTGTGGACTTCATGGATCTGGACCAGTGAGGATTCAGCTCTCATTTTTCACCTTATTATTATTTAATTTCGAGAGACTATTTCTATGGAGAACATGAGCCTTTGTAGAGGCAGTTGGTTAGTTGTTGAGGACATGGTTAAAGAACTGAAGATTTACACCATGTATGTTTCTCTTTTTATTTCTAGCCACTTCCAAGCTTTGTAATTTGTGCAGATTATGTATTCCATGCCTCCATGCCCTCATCTGTAAAATGTGGTTAATCATAGTACTTTGTGAGGAATGAATCAATTGATTCCGTTTATAGCTCTTAGAATAATACCTGACATACGGCAAGCTCGGAGTAAACCTCAGCCAGCGTTCTCTTCCTGAGGAAGTATTGCTACACGTCTACATGTAATAGGACGGTCCTTATTACCCATCGGTCAGAATCCATTAACTAGACATAGCTCTGTCTAAAGGAGTTTACACTTAGTATAGAACGGACCAGTGAAGAAGGAGTGAATTAATTGGGCCTATTGACTGAGAAAACAGTGATGCCTAAGGTCGATCACTAAAAATCTTCGTGTGCCGAAAGGATTATATTAGAATGATACTGAAAAATAACTTCAATTTCATTAAAAGGGGAAAAGGAGAATTTAACCTCACCTATATAGTTATATGTAAGACATAATTTCTTTTTTTTATTTATTTATTTTTTTATTTTATTTTTTCATTTTTCTCCCCAAAGCCCCCCGGTACATAGTTGTGTATTCTTCGTTGTGGGTTCTTCTAGTTGTGGCATGTGGGACGCTGCCTCAGCGTGGTCTGACGAGCAGTGACATGTCCGCGCCCAGGACTCGAACCAACGAAACACTGGGCCGCCTGCAGCGGAGCGCGCGAACTTAACCACTCGGCCACGGGGCCAGCCCCAGACATAATTTCTTAACTGGAAGAGTTGGAAAACATTAAGAAGCTCTCACCCACCAAAAAACCTTGACCTCTTCTCAGACTGCTGGTGATACTTTATAATGATTCTTTCCTAGTTCAAGAATGGTTATGAATATGCATTATTGTGTGTAAAGATGATAAAATATGATGTTATTTGTAAGAGAATTTGTGAATATGAAATGAGAATCTAAGTTTATAAATCTGTTAAGATAAGGCAGAGAAGGGATTAGTTAAACTTTTCTAAAGCTCAAGATAACGCCCAGAGAAAACTTTATTTTCTTTTTCAGGTGTACCTTGTAATATACTTCAAATTCTGTGTAGATTACATCATATTCACCACCCAAAGACTAATTACAATCCATCACCACACACATGTGCCTAATCACCCCTTTCACCCTCCTCCTTCCCGCCTGCTCCTCTGGTAACCACTTATCCAATCTCTGTTGCTATTTGTTGTTTGTTGTTGTTTTTATTTTCTACTTATGAGTGAGATCATATGGTATTTGACTTTCTCCCTCTGACTTACCTCATTGAGCATAACACCTTCAAGGCCCATCCATGTTGTCACAAATGGCCAGATTTCATCATTTCTTATGGCAGAGTAGTATTCCATTGTGTATATATACCACATCTTCTTTTTTTTTTTATTGAGTTAATGATAGGTTACAGTCTTGTGAAGTTTCAGTTGTACATTAATGTTTGTCATTCATGTTGTAGGTGCACCACTTCACCCTTTGTGCCCACACTCCCCCCTCCCCCCCACCTTTCCCCTGGTATCCACTAAACTGTTCTTAGTCCATAATTTTAAATTCCTCATATGAGTGGAGTCATACACAGATTATCCTTCTCTAGCTGGCTTATTTCACTTAACATAATTCCCTCAAGGTCCATCCATGTTATTGCAAATGGAATGATTTTGTTCTGTTTTGCAGCTGAGTAGTATTCCATTGTATATATGTACCACATCTTCTTTACCCATTTGTCTGTTGATGGGCACTTAGGTTGCTTCCATGTCTTGGCTATTGTAAATAATGCTGCAATGAACATTGGGGTGCATAGGACTTTTGGGATTGCTGACTTCAAGCTCTTTGGATAAATACCCAGTAGTGGGATGGCTGGATCGTATGGTAGTTCTATTTTTAATTTTTTGAGGAATCTCCATGCTGTTTTCCATAGTGGCTGCACCAGTTTGCATTCCCACCAGCAGTGTGTGAGGGTTCCTTTTTCTCCAAACCCTCTCCAACATTTGATATTTTTAGTTTTAGTGATCATAGCCATTTTAATAGGTGTAAGGTGGTATCTTAGTGTAGTTTTGATTTGCATTTGCCTGATGATTAGTGATCTTGAACATCTTTTCATGTGTTTATTGGCCATCTGTATATCTTCTTTGGAAAAATGTCTGTTCATATCCTCTGCCCATTTTTTGATCGGGCTGTTTGTTTTTTTATTGTTTAGTTGTGTGAGTTCCTTTATATTATAGAGATTAATCCCTTATCAGATATATGATTTGCCAAAATTTTCTCCCAGTTGGGGGATTGTCTTTTGGTTTTGATCCTAGTTGCTTTTGCCTTACAGAAGCTCTTTAGTCTGACGAAATCCTACTTGTTTATTTTGTTTGTTTGTTTCCCTTGTCTGAGAAGACACAGTATTCAAAAAGATCCTCTTAAGTTCCATGTCAAAGAGTGTACTGCCTATATTATCTTCCAGGAGTTTTACAGTTTCAGGACTTATTTTCAAGTCTTTGATCCATTTTGAGTTTATTTTTGTTTATGGTGTGAGATAATGGTCTACTTTCATTCTTTTGCATGTGGCTGTCCAGTTTTCCCAATACCATTTATTGAAGAGACTGTCTTTTCTCCATTTTATGTTCTTGGCAGCTTTGTCAAAGATTAGTTGTCCGTATATGTGTGGTTTTAGTTTTCATTGTATAAGTCCTTTGCCTCCTTAGTTAAATTTATTCCTAGGTACTTTATTCTTTTGTTGCAATTGTAAATGGAATTGTATTCTTTTTTTTCTTTTTTTAAAGATTGGCACCTGAGCTAACAACTGTTGACAATCTTTTTTTTCCCTGCTTTTTCTCCCCCAAAACCCCCAGTACATAGTTGTATATTTTAGCCATAGGGCCATCTAGTTGTAGCATGTGGGATGCCACCTCAACGTGGCCTGACGAGCGGTGCCATGTCTGCACCCAGGATCCGAACCAGTGAAACCCTGAGCTGCCAAAGTGGAGCTTGAGAACTTAAGCACTTGGCCATGGGGCCAGCCCCAGAATTATATTCTTGAGCTCTTTTCTGTAAGTTCCTTATTAAAGTACAGAAACACAACTGATCTTTATAAGTTGATTTTGTACCCCGCAAGTTTACTGTAGTTGTTAATTATTGCTAATAGTTTTCCAGTGGATTCTTTAGGCTTTTCTATATGTAAGATCATGTTGTCTGCAAACAGTGAGAGTTTCACTTCTTCACTCCCTATTTGGACTCCTTTTACTCCTTTGTCTTGCCTAATTCCTCTGGCCCAAACTGCCAGTACTATGTTGAATAAGAGTGGTCATAGTGGGCATCCTTGTCTTGTTCCTCTTCTCAGAGGGATGGCTTTCAATTTTTCCCCATTGAGTATGATGTCGGCTGTGGGTTTGTCATATATGGCCTTTATTATGCTGAGGTAATTTCCTTCTATCCCCATTTTGTTAAGAGTTTTTATCATAAATGACTGTTGGAGCTTGTCAAATGTCTTCTCTGCATCTATTAAGATGATCATGTAGTTTTTATTCCTAATTTTGTTAATGTAGTGTATCACATTGATTGATTTGCAGATGTTGAACTATCCCTGTGTCCTTGGAATAAATCCCACTTGATCATGGTATATGATCTTTTCGATGTATTGCTATATTCGGGTTGCCAATATTTTGTTGAGGATTTTTGCATCTGTATTCATCAGTGATATTCGCCCGTAGTTTTCCTTTTTGTGTTGTCCTTGTCAGGCTTTGGTATCAGAGTGAGGTTGGCCTGGTAGAATGTGTTAGGAAGCATTCCACCTCCCCTAGTTTTTTGGAATAGCTTGAGAAGGATAGGTGTTAAGTCCTCTCTGAAAGTTTGGTAGAATTCCCCAGGGAAGCCATCTGGTCCTGGGCTTTTATTCTTTGGGATGATTTTGATTACTGTTTGAATCTCTTTGCTTGTGATTGGTCTATTAAGATTCTCTATTGCTTCTTGATTCAGCTTTGGGAGGTTGTAAGAGTGTAAGAATTTATCCATTTCCACTAGATTGTCCATTTCGTTGGCACATAGTTTTTCGTAGTATTCTCTTATAATCTGTTGTATTTCTGTGGTGTATGTTGTTATTTCTCCTCTTTCATTTCTAATTTTATTTATCTGAGCTTTCTGTCTTTTTTTCTTTGTAAATCTGGCTAGGGGTTTGTAAATTTTATTTATCTTCTCAGAGAACAAGCTCTTTGTTTCATTGATCCTTTCTACTGTCTTTTTTGTTTCAATGGCATTTATTTCTGCTCTCATTTTTATTATTTTGTTCCTTCTGATGACTTTGGGTTTTATTTGTTCTTCTTTTTCTAATTGAATTAGGTGTAGTTTGAGATTGCTTCTTTGGGATTTTTCTTGTTTGTTAAGGTGAGCCTGTATTGCAATGAATTTTCCTCTTAATACAGCTTTTGCTGCACCCCATATGAGTTGGTATGGTATGTTTTCACTTTCATTTTTCTCCAGATTTTTTTTATTTCTCCTTTAATTTCTTAAATGATCTATTGGTTGTTCAATAGCATGTTGTTTAGTTTCCACATCTTTATCCTTTTCTCAGTTTTATTCTTGTAATTAATTTCTAGCTTGATAGCATTGTGATCAGAAAAGATACTTGTTATTATTTCAATCTTCTTAAATTTATTGAGGCTTGCCTTGTTTCCAAACATACGGTCTATTCTTGATAATGTTCTGTGTACACTTGAGAAGAATGTGTATTCTGCTGTTTTAGGATGGAATGTTAACTATAGATGTATATTCAGTCCATCTGCCTAGCCTTTCATTTAATTCTACTGTTTCCTTGTTGATTTTCTGTCTGGATGATCTATCCATTAATGTCAGTGGAGTGTTGAGGTCCCCTACTATTATTGTGACATTATTAATGTCTTCTTTTAGGTTTGTTATTAGTTGCTTTATATACTTTGGTGCTCCTGTGTTGGGTGCATAGATATTTATGTGTTATTTCTTCGTGATAGAATGTCCCTTTGATCATTATAGATTACCCCTCTTTGACTCTCTTTACCTGTCTTATCTTGAAGTCTACTTTGTCTGATATAAGTGTTGCAACACCTGCTTTCTTTTGTTTGCCATTAGCTTAGAGTATTGTCATCCATCCCTTCACTCTGAGCCTGTATTTGTCATTGGAGCTGAGATGTGTGTCCTGGAGGCAGCATATTGTTGGGGCTTGTTCTTTAATCCATCTCACCATTCTGTGTCTTTTTATTGGAAAATTCAATCCTTTTAGGTTTAGGGTGATTATTGACATATGAGGGCTTAATGCTGCCATTTTATCAATCATTTTCCAGTTCTCTTGCATTTCTTTTGTTTCTCATCCTGTGTATTTTGGTCTACCAATCGAGTTATGTAGTTTTTTATGTTGTGTTTCTTTATTTTCTCTTTATTTATTATTTTTGTCTCTCTTCTGCTTTTTTGTTTGGTGATTACTCTGAGGTTTGTATTCAAGATCCTGTGGATAAAATAGACCCTTTTCTGATGGCTTCTAACTTCCTTAGACTAAATCAATTCAGTCCCTTTCCTCTTCCCTTCCTAAGTTGTTTTTCTCACATCTTATTCCATCTTGTGTTATGAGTTTGTGGTTAAAATGACAAGATCATCTTTGTTTTTGGTGTTTTTCTTTCCTTTCTCTTTAATGCTATACTTGAGCATTTGCTAACCTCCTCTGATTCTACCTATTTAACTCCTTACTCCATGCTTTGTAACCCCTTTCTCCCCCCCTTTTTTTTTTCAGATATGAGGGCCTTCTTGAGGATATCTTGGGGGGGAGGCGGGTCTCATGGCTATGAACTCCCTTAGCTTATGTTTGTCTGGGAAAGTTTTCATTTCTCCATGATCTCTGAAGGATATTTCACTGGATAGAGTATTCTTGGTTGAAAATTTGTGTCCTCCAAAGATTTGCGTATATCATTCCAGTCTCCCCTAGCCTGTAAAGTTTCTGCAGACAAATCTGCTGAAAGCCTGATGGGGGTTCCTTTGTAGATTATTTTCTTCAGCCTTGCTGCCCCTAGTATTCTTTCTTTGTCATTCAGTTTTGATACCTACCCTGACATCAGTTTCCCTAAATTAAACCCAGTATATATGGGGTTAAAACCAAAACACTCATTCCCTGCTTACTCTCTGGCTTCCTGGCTCCAGAATCCACTATCCTCCATGGAGACAGACACTGCCAAGGATAAGCACCTGGATTCATTATCTCCACCCAGCAAAGAGATACAGGCTGGTGGGAAAGCTGCTGACCAGCAGGGTCATGGTTCCCTCCCCTCTGCAAGTAGTCTCAGGGCCAAAGACAGGCTGGTGGGAAAGCTCCAACCAGCAAGGCCATATGCTCCCCCTCCCCTACCTAAAACCCCAAATAATAACCCTTCCTTTTAGCTTTTCAGGGAGTTTGGGATTTCAGCATTAGCTGCCCTCTCTCCTTGCTCAGCACTGTGCAATAATAAAATTCCTACTTTCTTCCACTACACTCGGCATCAGAGATTGCCTTGCTGTGCAACGGGTGAGCAAACTCACTTCAGGTTCGATATCAGTTTCACTATCATATGCTTTGCAGTAGGTCTTTTTATATTGACATATTTAGGAGATCTGGCAGCCTCTTCCACATGGATTTCCTTCCCTAGGTTTGGGAAGTTCTCTCCTATTATTTCTTTGAACAAGCTTTCTAATCCATTCCCCTTCTCTTCTCCTTCTTGAATACCTATAATTCTCATGTTGCATTTCCTAATTGAGTTGGATATTTCTTGGAGAGTTTCTTCATTTCTTTTTAGTCTTAGTTCTCTCTCCTCCTCTAACTAGAGCATTTAAACATGTCTATCTTCAATAATGCTGGTACGCTCCTCTATGATGTCCACTCAAGCATTCAGGGAATCTGTATTTTGTTTTATTTCTTCCATTGTGTCTTTCATCTATAACATTTCTGATTGATTCTTCTTTATAGTTTCAATCTCTTTCGTGAAGTAGCTCCTGAACTTGTTGAATTGTTTCTCTACATTCTCTTTTACCTCGTTGGGTTTTTTGATGATGGCTGTTTTGAATTCTTTGTCATTTAGATTACATATTTATGCGTCCTCAGGACTGATTTCTGGGCATTTGTCATTTTTCTCTCTTGTCTGGAGAGCTAATATAGTGTTTGATATTGCTAGAGGGAGTTGTCCTGTTCTTTAGCATCCTGGTGTTATTTCGTTGCAGTTACTGCCCATCACCACTGGGTGGGGTCAAGAGCCATGTATTCTGAGTCCTCTGCTTTCAGCCAAAATCCCAGGAGCTGGAGCCACACTGAGTGGCTGGGGGAGGGGTGCTTTCTCCTGCGTGCTCTCGGGGTTGTCTCCCTCTGCTCACCTGGAGTGTTGGCTTGATGAGGTCACCCCCCTTGCAAAAGCTTTTGCCCTTGTAGAGGGCTTCCCTCTAGGCTGCAAGGGCCCTTGGGAGTCCTTGATGTTCCCCCAAACGACCATCACCTCACCCATTCTGTCTGTCTCGGAGGCCTCCTGCAGTCCCAGATCACAGTCTTTTGTGGAGGGGGTGAAGATTTCTCTTACCCTGTTCCACCTCCTCTAAGGGGGGCTCCAGTCTCTCCACCCTCCATCGTATGGATGCATGGGTCTCTCTGGCATTTTTTTTTCTTCCCAAAGGCCCCCAGTACACAGTTGTATATTCTAGTTGTGGGTCCTTCTAGTTGTGGCATGTGGGATGCTGCCTCAGCGTGGCCTGATGAGCAGTGCCATGTCTGCACCCAGGATCCGAACCGGTGAAACCCTGGGCTGCTGAAGCGGAGTGCCTGAACTTAACTACTTGGCCATGGGGCCGGCCCTTCTCTGGCATTTTTTGTGTTGTTTGGATGTCCTCTGTTGGATTATGGATTTTTTTTTGTTATTGTATATTGGAGGGGAAAGATTTCTGGGATACCTCACTCTGCCATGATGCTGATGTCACTCGCCAGCTTTTGCCCAAGTTTTGATGAACTTCCCAGGGTCATCCACACTCTCTTGTTCCCCCACCTTGATAAGACAGCTCTGGGCTGAAGAAATGCAGATTTTTCTGAGGTAGCTCACCTGGGACAATGTGAACCAAACAGGAAATGGTGACTGCAGGGGCAGGAGCAGGAGCAGGAGGTTCTAAGCAGCTACAGACAAGTCGAAAACCAGCCAAATGCTCGATGGCTGTGTGCATTAATGAGAAGTAAATTTTAACAATTAAACAATCTAATATTGGACAAATGGCTTGCAATGGGCCATGGACATACACATTTGGATGGTCTATATTAAGCAAACGCTAAGGCAATATTCCTTAGGATAGGATGGTGGCAGGCTGGAGTCAGGTTGGTTAAATTGCCTTTTGATCCTTTGGCACACAGTCTTCTGGGAAAGGCTTCAGAAAGCATTGAAAATGACACGTATATAAATATTCCTTAGGGTTGGATTTAATTTCACACGTGTTAATTACTCTGAGTTGGTCATTCAGCAAGTAGGGTTTAAATCCTAAATGTTTACAGGATTCCTAAATTATGCTTCTAATAAAGTTACAGCCTTTTCTGCAATTGGTCTGTAATGGATAAGCAGTCACTGGGGGCTTTTCAGCAATGTGAACTACGTGTTTGGATGCCAACTAAGCAGAGTTGATGTATGACCCAAACTTTCATTTTCCTCCCACTGATTATTTCACTCTATCTTTATCCTCACATTGGGTGTGAGGGTGATGGTGCAACCCAACCGGCTTGGTTTGGAAGTGCTGAAGCAAAACAAATGGAAAAAATGTGAATTGAAGCTTCTTGTAAAAACTGTCAAATGCGATCCGTTGAATCAAATGTATATCTTTACCGGTTAATTACAATCTGTAAGGGCATCATTGAATTAAATGCTGAAACCAAACCATCACATACCTGCTACTCCAAAGACAGCCATGCACGAGTTTCTTAAAATGTGTTGCTAACAGATTTAATTTAGGACAAAGAATTTCTGTATGTTCTCTCTCTCATTGGGAGAACATCAACCTTTGGCTATAATAATCCTTTTTAAGACATCTTTAGAAAAACCTTTTTCCTTCCTTCCTTCTTTCCTTAAAATAAGACATTTTAACTGTTGTCCATAGATGTTTGTCTCAAGAATTTACACTGAAATTTAATCTTTAATACATGGTCTCTGTCTGGTTTAAACAATCAGGATATAGGCCTAAATCAAATAATATGCAGTTTTTTACTAAGACAAAAGGCCTACCCTTAGTGATGCCTACTATAAACAAATTTTGGAGTTCCTCTTTTTGAGAAATTTAAATTGTGAACCCATAGGTGAAGACGTAAGCTTCTGGATTTCAAGGCAGCGTAAGAACATGGTGGAGAGGATGAGGAACCAGCTGCCCCGAAGTGCAGAGTGGGCCACAGGGGCCCAGGGTGCAGCTTTAGCTGGTGTCACTGAACCGAACACTAGCCCCGCCAGTGCCAGTGCCCGACCACAGAAATCTCGGTCATCAGAGATGGGTTTTAAAGCACACCTGTTCTGCGGCCTGCCCAGACCAAGGCTGTCTCCCTGCCTGGGGAAAGTCTGTACTTTGATTTTTAAAAATTGCTTTGAGATGAAATTTAGAGGACACCTTCCCCAAAGATTTCCCTTTCCTTCATTCCCTCTTTTGTTACTTTCATTTCCCATGAAATGCAATGCCAAGCAGACCAAGATACGTCCCTCACTGCTCAGGCCCTCTGCCTGACAGATTCCTCATTCCTCCAGGTACCCAGAACCCCATCTGGCTCAGGACACGTGGCAGCGCAGTGAGGACAGAGGGCCCCCTGTTGCCTGTGGCTGAGCCCCTGCCAGCAGAGTCAGGTGGCCACTCTGACCTCGTTCAACGCTTTCCTTGCGGCAGAAATGATGTGTCCTGATGACATCCAATCCTAACGCTATGCTCTCTTTTGGGACTCTGTAGGGCAAGTTTCTGCTTTATTTTTTCTTTCTTAAATACAAGTAAAAAGCAAATCAGCATAATTGCTAAACAAAGGGATACGGGCAAAGGATTTGCTCATCTTAAACTTGCCTCCTTGCTGCCAGTTCGTAG
This sequence comes from Equus caballus, assembly GCF_041296265.1. Taxonomy (NCBI): domain Eukaryota; kingdom Metazoa; phylum Chordata; class Mammalia; order Perissodactyla; family Equidae; genus Equus; species Equus caballus. Next base: position 18,251,223 of record NC_091707.1, read on the forward strand.
CCTAGTGAGACACAGAGCTCGGAGTACTTGCTTTAGAACAACAGGCCCGGTCTGTTTACTCCATCTGCTCCTCACGAGAAGGGGAAAACACTGTTACTAGAGGTGTTCTAGTGGACACATCTTCCCAAGGATCTGCCACTGCAACAGCTGCTTGGCCTACTCTCTCTGAAGCAGGTCCAAGAGCAGGATGCGAAGCCTTGCAACAGTTTGGCAGCTGCCTAAGCTTATTGCCCAGGGTTTGTGGGTCTCGCCAGCATGCTCGCAGGCACAGCCGCTGAAGCCGGGCAGGGGGTAAGATTCTCTCTATTAGAGCGGTGTGGGTCACACGTGGCTCTTCCAGGGCCCTGTCAGTTATCCTGTGGAAGGCAGGTCCCCTGGGGCTCGACTCACCGGCAGCCAGATGCTCCCTCAGACCTTGGTCCCTTCTAGATGTTTCCTGCTATAACTAGCATGATGCCCTCTGCAGGATGTTACACTTAGACTTCAGATATTTCCAAGCAGAAAGAAGCAGCTGATTTCTATTTAACTGTTTGCAGCCAAGATGGCTACAATGCATTGGCTCTGTGTAACCAAGGTCTCCGGGTACCTCCAGCTTCCTCACCCGTCGCTCCTGGTGGCAAGCAGGCTGGGGAGGCTGCTGCGGAGGAGAAGCTGGAGGCAGCCCACAGTGCCAGGTACTACATGGGAAGTATCTAACCGCAAGGAGATGCAACACTTACTGCTCCTACTGGATTCAAAATTTAGCCCTGATGGTGGAATGGCAAGGGAGGGCCAGAGCTCAGAGCTCTAGAATGACACTGATAGCTGCCGTTTAGCGAGCACTTCAACAGCTTCCTCCCGCCCTTTGGGTAAAATCCAAATTCTTTTTTTTTTTTGAGGAAGATTAGCCCCGAGCTAACATCTGCTGCTAATCCTCCTCTTTTTGCTGAGGAAAACTGGCCCTGAGCTCACATCTGTGCCCATCTTCCTCTACTTTATCTGTGGGACGCCCGTCACACCATGGCGTGCCAAGCGGTGCCATGTCCGCACCCGGGATCTGAACTGGGGACCTCAAATTCATTGTTATGGTGTCTTAGTTTGGGCTCCCTTAGACAAAGCTTCCAGTGCAAGTGGTTTATTTGGGAGGCGATCCTAGAAATCACAGGTGGCAGGTGGGAAAGTAATTCCGGGAAGGGAAAGGCTAATAAGGGGGTATTATCTAGCTCGCCCCAGGGCGAGTGAGGGAGCTTAATCGTGCTGTGGGTTTCCGGAAACAGTGTGGAAAACACACCTGAGAGATCTCTCCCCAGAGGGGCGGGCAGCTGGGATAGCGATTCCCGGCCTCTCTGTCGCTGGGGAGGACCGCCCAGGGGAGGGCGGGGGGTGTAGGTCCCGGGCGCGACCCGGTGAAGGCCCGGGAGACGCGGCAGGGCAGTGCCGGCCGGTGCCCTCCACGCTCTCACACGTTCCCGCCTCTGCTGACCTTTCCAGTCTGAACTCAGGGACAGGCTTTGTGTTTGGGGAGCTGATCTTTCCCATCGGGCGGGTTAGGCATCACCATGTAGAGAGGCTGGTGAGCGATAAGCAGCAAGATCGCCGCGGGCGCCCGGCGTTCCCCAGTAGCAGTTTCTTCAATCGTCAGATCTCCTGGACGACGCGAACAGCTGCTGTTTTTGAGGACTCTGTATGCCCACGCGCTAGCGAAAGGCTTTCACGCTTTTTCTGTTTATCTTCACAACAGCCCTGAAGTAGAATGCATTGTTTTCTTTTTTGTGGGTAAGGAATTAGGGCTCAGAGAAGTTCAGTAACTTGTCTGAGGCCACGTACCTGTAAGTGGTAAAGACAATCGTAAACCCACTTGTCTAACTCCACAGCCTTTTGTTTCGTTGGTTGTTGTGTCTCTAAAATGTCAAATCTTTTCATCTAAAGCAATCCTACCACCTTTTACATGCCACTAACTTGCTGAAAGGACTGGAATCAGTTGTCCGGTGGCATGTGCCATATTCTGGATCTGATTGTTTCCTCCTGGTGTGGCTTAGCTTGTTCCTCCAGCCCTGGATTTTCTGTAAACTGGGAGTTAGGTCTAAAGGCTTGTTAGATGCAGGTTCAGTGGTTCAGCAGCACGGATTCCAGCTGGTCCTGTACCCGGCACCCTGCATCCATGCGGAGGCCAGATGCCAAGCTCAATCCATGGGCTCAGGAGGGGACAGTCGATTCTGCGCTTTTTTCCCTTAGAATCAGTGAGTAATCCGTGGCGTGATAGTTTCAAGGCCTGTGCTCTTAATTATAATGTAATAGAACTGTCTCAACCCCAAAGTTTCAAATTAGATGTGACCATGCCAAATCTGACTCCCACCAAAGAGGCCAAGCGTTCGCTGACAGAGGAGCCTCAGACTCCAGACCCTTGGCCTTCATTTGAAAAGAGATGGAGAAGAGGCTGATGTGCCTCCTTCAGATTTCCCTCCACTCGGCCTTGGTAGAGGCTTCTGACCTTGCCTTTGCAGTTTCCACGTGGAAGGAGCCATCAGGCCTGAGGACTGCAGAGGCGGAGCAAGAGGAGGGTGGCCAGGTGTCGGCATGGAGCCAAGGGCACCGGCTCAGCTCTGGGCTCCCAGCTTCCCTCTGGGGCCGGCCAAGTGGTAGGGGTGGCCCCTCCTTTCCTGCACTTGCCCGCATTCCTCCCAGATGATACTGAGACGCTGCTTGTCTTTCAAGCCAGCTGCTGAAGGTTCCGAACAAGCAAAGAAACGCCAGCTTCCACTTCCACTTATGTCAAATGGGCCTATTATGCAATCAGATCTGGCTGAGCCCCAGAATAGACCCCAAAGCACCAAGTGATTTGATGACATTCCCACGCAATCTGTTCTTGCTAGCACTCTGCCTGGCCTGGTGAGCTACTCTAAAACATCCAGATGTGTCCCGGGAACTGGAATTCTGCAGGGAGAGCCCAGGGCTGAACTGCTGCTGCTGCTCCCCTGGGGGCCCGGAGGCAGACTCCTCCGGCAGTGTCTGTCGTGTTCTCTGCACTGTCACTACATTTCCTTGACATCTGGTCCAGGGAAAAAGTTTATAGGCCGCTCCGTTTTGAAAAAGTGAGATGCAGCCAATAATAACTGTGGTTTGCTCTTAAGGGCAGGCACAGGGGCTCGGAGCATGTGCGTGCGGGGCTACCCCACCCCGAAGGGACTCCTAAGCTGCTTTCCCCAACCCCCAGTCCAGCCGGGTCAGTGAAGGACACGTGGAAATACCCCTGAGAGAGAAAAGGAGTTGCCAGACTTTTGGCGTCTTTTCCGATCTTATTTTGTTTCTGCAGGACAGGAAGAGGGTCTGCATGAAAGAAGCAAGTTTTTAAGTAAAAAAGAAAGATTTCAAGGCTAAATGAGGGTGCAGTGTGAATAGTGGAAAACTGGCCTGGGCAGCCGTGTGGTCAGGGGAGCGGGGAAGTCGGAGTGAGAAGTTAAGATCCGGGAAGACTGCTCTGCACCTGGAGGGACACGGCCCTGGGGATCCATGCCGTGAAGTCAGGGCCAAAGCCGAGGAGGGGCCAGCTCAGACCCGCAGCGGCTTAGGGCCCGCAGCAGTCAGGACACGCAGGGACTGTAGGTGGCACTGAGGAGAGGAGGAATCCTTAGGTTGGGAGGACTTAGAGCTTTCCTTCTTGTCAAATGTTTTGTGAAACTTCCAATGTTATAGGGAGCCAAACCCCTCAAAGTATATTCCTATTCAAAACACTGCATTTTATCTTTATGAAAACCATGATTAATGTGATTCTTGTCTGCTCTTGGTTATTTACGATAACAATAATAACATATGCTGAGCTCCAACTGTGTACTAGACACTCTACGACACTTCTTAAATGTATTTTACCGTTTAATTCTTGCAACAACGCTCTGATGAAGTCCTATCATTAACCTCATTCTACCAATGAGGAAATGGAAGCTCAGAGAGACCAAGTTGCTCACCCAAAGTCACGGAGCACGTGTTCACTAGGATATGAATTCAGGCGCTTTGACTGGTCTAGAATCCTCACTCTGTCGTGTATTGTGTCACGAATCATAAATTCCTGGAGGGGCTGGCCCGGTGGCGTAGCGGTTAAGTGTGCACATTCTGCTTTGGCGGTCAGGGGTTCACTGGTTTGGATCCTGGGTGCGGACATGGCACCACTTGGCAAGCCATGCTGTAGTAGGCGTCCCACATATAAAGTAGAGGACGATGGGCACAGATGTTAGCTCAGGGCCAGTCTTCCTCAGCAAAAAGAGGAGGATTGGTAGCAGTTAGCTCAGGGCTAATCTTCCTCAAATAAATAAATAAATAAATAAATTCCTGAAGAGCAGCAGCTACGCCTCAGCCTCGTCTTTGTACCGTCTCCCACCCTCCTCACAGGTAATGTGGTCCGTTGCATATAGCAGGCGCTCGTGAGTCTTTATTAGAAGAACAGATATCTTACTGGACTTCCCCTCTCTGCTGCCCAGGCTCTGGGGAAAGAACTCTGGGTTTCTAATTAGTGCTAGATCTTCAGAACAACATAAAGAAAAAAACCCCTTAAATTCTCATTAAGCCCCTAATGAGTTTTATTATCGGATGAAAAGCAGTGACCATTTCGGATCTTGCAGCTGTTGATCTGCGTTGTCTTTATTGTCGTGTTGATCTGCATTGCCTTTATCGTCCTGTACATCATGAAGACTCAAGTGACGCATTTCGAGTCCCTCCATTTGAAGAAAATCTTGGATGCAGAAGCAGCTTTTTAAAAGCCAAAATGCATGTTGGGGGAAGTGTGCCATGAGGTCCGTGGCAGCCCCTCACCCACACAGCCGAAGGACCACTTGCCTCCCGGGGCTGGTCTGAGCTGCAGCTGTCCTGAATGCCCGGTTACAATCCTAATCCATCTCTGGCCTTTCACCGAGACTCCAAATGAGGACATCTGTTTTGCCGAAGTGGTGACCTCCTCACTTAGAAGGGGAAGGAGCGCTCCAGTGCCTTTCACAGCCTTTCACTGGAGATGATTTCCAGCTGCTCCTGAGCAGGATGCAGCAGCCGATTGAAAGGCCAGCGTGGTCTGGAGCTGCTGTCCTGGGTCTGAACATCACGATGAGGTCCAGAACAGAAGATGCAAAAATCTATCGTGTTGCAACTATAAAATGGAGTGAAAAGTCTCCACGTTACCAAATGGTGACTCGTGATCTCTTTGTGTTAAGGAATACTTGACATAGCCCAGTTCCAGGAGAACAAAAAGAGATTGGAACACTGCTTGAAATGGGGTTTGACTTATGGCCACAAGGCCCCGGTGCTTGGGAAGTTCTCACTGTGAGTCCTTTGGGCCCCGACTTCCTCTGGGGAGACAGTGGCTCTTTCTTTTTGTCATTTTCCCTTCTTCTCCAGGGTGGCTCAGAACAAGGTGACCGATACAGCGTGGTGCGAAGGAACGAGCCCGGACACCAAGAAGCCTGCCCTCTGGCGCCAGCTCCTTCTCTAACCGGCACTGATAGCTACTATTCTGTTCACCTCTTGCCACACACGGGGTGTGGTATCAGGCACTTTACACGGCCTAATTTAGAGGCAGTAGACTGAGAGATGGAGAGCTTGCACTCAGGAAGCAGCTGCCTGCTTTGAATCCTGGTTCCACCACTTTTTGGTGTGTAACTTAACGTCTCTCTACACCTCAGTTCTGCATTGTAAAAAGAGGATAAGAGCAGTTCTCACCTCATAGGGCTCTTATGAGGATTAAATGAGTTACTATGTGCGAGGCACTAGAAGAGCGCCTGGCACGGTCGATGTTTATAAGTGTTAATAACAATAACCATAGAAATAGAAGTAAAGCCTCACGACTCTGGGAAGTAGGCAGCTTTCATTTCTGCTTCAAGGATGAGGAAATAGCAGCTCAAAGCAGCTTCTGAGCTCCTGAGAGATGGAGTGGAAACTCCTAACCATGATCTCAGCCACAGCACCTCCGCGGGCCTCAGTTTCCTTGACTGTAAAGTAAGGGGGCCGGTGGGCCGTGGGCTGCCCCTCAGACCCTCGCCTCCTATAGCCCCTGCCCTCTGCCCCGTGTCCTCCGCAGCACTGGCAGTTCCCTCCTTCCGAGGACTTTCCCTTCCACCTTCAGATACGCCCAGCTGTCCCTTGGTCTAAAGAGTCTTCCTTGTGCCTTTCCTTCAGTGCCAGCTTCAGGGTCCCTCTCCTATCTTTAAAGCCCAAGTTAAAAGTCGTAGAGACCCTCCCGCTGACTTCCCATCCAGCTCCCTCTCTCTGCAATCTTTTTCTCTTCCTTCTACCCAAACCCATTCACCTTTTCTTACTTCTTCTGTCTCAGCATCTTTGCAGGATGCAATATGTCAAAATGTAATGATCAAACTGTAATGACAGGTTTCACTCCTCCAGAACCCTCTACATTTGGCAGATCTTTTTCTCTCTCTCAAAAACATAAACAATTTCATATAGTTCATAATATTGTGTTGCTTTGTGTTTTTTTGGTGAGGAAGATTGGCCCTGAGCTAACATCTGTTGCCAATCTTCCTTTTTTTTTCCTCCCCAAAGCCCCAGCAGATAGTTGTATATCCTAGTTGCAAGTTGTATGTTCTAGTTTCAAGTTGTATATTCTAGTTCTTCTGTGTAGGATGCCAACACAACACGGCTTGATAAGCGGCATAGGTCCGCACCCAGGATTGGAACCAGCGAACCCTGGGCCACTGAAGCAGAGTGTGCAAATTTAACCACTCAGCCACAGGGCTGGCCCCTGTGCCACATTTTTACCACCTTTACTCACCATTATGTGTTGGAGATCTTCCCATGTCAATCACTAAGAACTACCTCATTATTTTTTTATTGCTATGCGTTATTTCAGTATGGATACACATACTTAATTACTCCCTAATTGATAGACATTCAGTTTGTTTTCACTTCTTTGATTGCAAACAACACTTCAATGAGCATCCTTGAATATGCTTCTTTGGGCACAGGTGTGAGTAGTTTTCTAGGGTAAATGCCAAGTTGGACTTGCCGGGTTATAGGATATTAAATTTTAATAGATCAGTTGTCTTCATTTCAGCTGCCGCCTTTTAGCTTAGTCCAGCTCAAAGCTAGGATTAAGTCCTGTTCCTGGGAGGGAGGCTCTTAGGAGATCCTGCTTCAGCGGTTTATCATTCACCCTAAGCTGATTTCGCTGCTGCCCCACCTCTGAGGATGGCAACTCAACGTCTGAGCTCCTGCTTTTGTGTGCTTCCTTCTTTGTCTCAGCAACTTGCCCTGATTTCCTCCACTTCTGGGTCTCTGAACCCTGTACCTGTATTTCTGAGATAGCCAATACCTCCCTGTTGGAACCTCCACCAATTACTGCCCTTCGCTCCTCTCGCAGCACATGGGCCTGCATGGACTCGCCAGCTCTGGGCCTCTGCTCTGACCTTGACTTGTGGGATTCTGATCTCACCTGTCCTTTTCCCTTAGTCTAGTGTACTGATGTCACAGGCCCCAGAAGAGTCCATATTCCTGAGCTCCAGTTGGGGTATTAATACCCTAAAATGACCCCTTTTTTGCCTTCTGCCCTGTCCCAAAGTTCTGCCTGGACTCAGCTACTTCCTGGCCTGGTGGCGGACGAAGCTCACACACTGTTACTGGGTTTCACAACATCACACAATACTGGTTATCTTTCATTTCTAACCATATGGCTGTTTTTTTCTCAGTGAAAAGACTTCCTTTCTTTTTCTTTTCCTCTTTCTTTGATATTCTTCAAGACTGGGTGTTTACCCTGCTATTCTTTCTAAGTGCTTACTTCTTCAATATTTTCCTATTCTTACTTAATTTAACAGACTTAAATACAATATTTCCAAATCTACGTATCCAGCTTCACCCTTCCCCACGCTCCATTACTGCGTTTCTAATCGTCTACATAACATCTCCATTTCGATGTTTCCCATCACTTCAATTTCAATATGTCTACACCCAACAGAACCATCTGCTATCATCTTACCCCATCTGTTCTCTTTCCAGTTTTCCCTGTCTCTGTAAATAGCATCACATTTTCCTGATCAGCTACACTAGAAATCTTGGAATTACGTCTGATTTATTTCTTTCTTCACCTCTTATATACAACATATCACTGAATCCTGCTGAATTTTTCTTCTTTGAAAATAACTTTGTGGGTGACTTCTGGTTGAAAAGTGGATTGTGTACACACATGTATCTCTGCGCTTTTCTGAAATGTCACTAAACGGCAGTAAAGATATGTTTTTAAAAGCAAAACCCCATGTAAGACAGGGAAAGGAGAAAACCACAAATTGGAAAGTACATGGATGAATGATAACTTATTTAGCACACCTGAAGAAGCTAAACCATAAGAAAAGAGCAAAAAAAGAACCTGGGAGCACCCCAATTTTCCCATCTCTAAACAAGTTAATGGCCCAGAAGTTTGGAGGTGCTAGGGACATCAAGAAGTGGGAGTGAAGGCAGGGCTAAAGAGAAGAATAATTTGAAAGGTTTTTTAAGGCAGTTAGAACTCTGTTGCCCTTCCCCAATCCTCCCCACCCCAGAAAAAGACTGGAGAGTTACTCTGGAACAGTGGGTTTCTGGCCTGGGGACACCAGTAACTGTTGTATGTTGTACCTAAAACAGGGTGATCAATTAAAAGTTTATATATTGAGAGCTGAGACTTTGTCCCTGCTGCCGCCTAGAGTTCAAGCTTCTCTGACACAGGAAATGGAAGAGGCATCTCTGGGGACTCTGGCCAGCTCAAGAGAAAAGGCCTAGAGATACCGACACCAGAGTCCCCAGTGACATGGCTGGGCCGTATCATCTTCCAGGAAAGCCCATCTAATCAACTTTTTCGTGCCCCACTTTTAAATATGGACAGACAGGGAAGGATTCCAGACATTTGTGGACACTCTTTAACATGAAAGATAGAAATCCAAACAAACAAAAAATAAATTGTAGGAAACAAAGACCTCGCAGGGAGAAGAAAACTGGAGAAAAATGCTCAAACTTCTATTAATATTCTCAAAGATCTAAGAGAATACTTTACATCTATGCAAAGAATACAGATGCTATGTAAAAAAAGAACAGAGAGTAAAAGAGTTCTTGGAAATTGAAGAAATCATAGGAGGAAAAAAACTAGAAATTTTGGGAAATAAGTTTGAAATCTCAGCAAAAAATAAAGATAAGGAGATGGAAAATGGGGAACAATAGAGAACAAAAAATTGATGTTCTAAAGAGGAAGAGCAGCAGAAACAGAAGGGAGGAAGTTATCAGAGAAATAATGGATGATAATCGTCCAGAACTGAAGGACATGAGTTGGCAGACTGGAAAGTTCCGCTGAGCACCTAGCACGAGGGTGAAAGCACTCAGTCCAGTCATTGTGAACTTTCAGAGCACGTGGGACAAAGAGAGGAGCCTGGAAGCTTCCAGAGAGAAAACTCAAGTTTTAAACAAAGAGTGAGAATCAGGATGGTACCAAACTCCCCTACAGGACCGTCAGAAGCTAAAAGACAATGCAGCAATGTCTTAACATTCTGAAGGAATATGATTTCCAGTGTAGAATTTTATACCTAATCAAACCAGCACAATTTAGAATGAGAGTTTAATAAAGTCCGTTTCAGGCACGCCATGTCTCAAAAACTTTACCTGACATGCGCCCTTTCTTAAGAAGAGAATGGTGGCTATGACCCACCAAAATGAGAGTACGTGAAGAGAGGTGAAAGCCTGGGACCCAGGAAAATGTGATTCAATGGAAGTGATAGACAAGAGAAATCCTGGAGTTGAAGGTGAAAGGAAAATCCGAGATGACAGCTGTGCAGCAAGCATGGAGCACCAGCCCATCTGAGCACGTCAGAAGGCTCACGGAGAGATTCCGCCAGGATGAAATCGATAGCTATTTTTCTCCTCCTCCCCATTCTCCTCCTTTTTTCCTTCTTCTTGTCGTTTTCCTCCCCCTCTTCCTTGTTCTTTTTGTGTTATAATTTAGTTCCTTTAAAAGGTTTTTTGCTGTGAAATAGTATCCCTTCATTTCAAAAGTACTGTTTAATCACTGTAACAAATCAAACAATATGCTAATAATAGCTAACAGAAATCAAGTACTTGCTAAGTGTCAAGCACCCTGAGGTGTGTTACATGTGTTATGTCAATCTTCATCCTCAGCCTGTGAGGTTGAAACTATCATATCTCCATTCGCACATGTGGGAATGAGGCACAGAGGTCAAGAACTTCCCAATGACGCATGTGAGAAGTGGTAGGCTTGGGATTTGATGCCAGTGACTCCTGAGCCTATGAGCGTGAGCACTGTGCTATGTATTAAAGGAAAAGTGACATTCTCCCCCATTTCCTCAAACCCAGGAGGTACTCCTTGGTAACAGTTCAGGGTGCATCTTGCTGCATTTTTTGCATGTTCATGTGAACATGTATATGGGGTTCTTTTCCTTTGGAAAAAAAATTGAATCATATTGCATGTTTTCACGTTATTCAATGAACATTTCTTGAAAGCACGTTTTGTGGTTGGCACTGTGCTAGGGATTGGGGTGAAATAAAAGTTATATAGTCCCTGCTTATAAGGAGCCCCTAGATGAATAAATTGAATACCCTGGTTTATTGAGATTATTATCATAAAACACTATTTTTTTCTAAGAATTAGAGTACAATAAATAGATTCAGTGTTAAATTATACTAAACCCGAGCTTTTCTTTGGTTCACACAACACTTTACACTCTTGAATACCTTTGCCTTTTTAGCATGAACTTCAGATATCCTTGAATAATACAGCAAAAAATTGTTATTTGAATTTCCAGGTGTTCAGATTCTAGGGAAGTAAGTCTACACTAGGCATTTCACCAGCCTCTCTGCCAAGCCTCTTCTCTTCGATGCCATCCTCCTCAGGGCCTCATGCTGTGCCACTTTAATATCATTCCTTTGGCCTCAGTCCAGATCCTAGGTAAGCTTTAAAAACCCCCAGCTGACATTGTCTAGGCTGTGGCTGTGTAAGTCTTGGACTAGGGACACACTTTACGGTCTGTTTAGCAGAGAGTTTGCTTCCTCGCTTCACCCCTGGAGGATAAAATGGAAATAACTAAAAAATAAAGACTGTTTAGTCAAAGACAAATTCTTGGCTCAGGATGACACTTGTTTGCTGAGTGTAGCAAGGAAAAAGTAGCGTTGCCACTGATTTGTCTTGAGAGCTGCAAAATTTCTTCTTGTATGTGTTGGTGAAGCTTGGTTAGAGACAGAACTTGAGTTTTGGCTATTTCTACTGGAACTTAAAGATTGTCTCTTTGGAATTCCTTGTGTGGGAGGTAACTAGCCACCTTTAAATCTGGGTGCACTTCCTCATTTGTAATCTTTAACCTGCATAACTTTCCTATAGTTTTGAATTTTGTGTGATAACAGAAGAAAAATTATTGATGTTAAACTGTGTGTGAGAGAAAGTAAGATAATAGATTGTCTCCAGCTCTTTATCTGTAGAATGCAGTATTCCACTGCAGGTAGGAGGGGCTATTTAAGGTCAGGGATATATCAAATCCCCCAAACAAGAGTTGAAGTATGGTCTGTTCAGCGTGACTGACGTTCCAGCATCCGGGAGCATGTTTACTGGCTCTAATCCAGTTCCAGAGGCTGCTGCTGAACAGCTGTGATTGCACTCCACAGATGATTTGTGAAGAGTGTCAGAGCAGGCTGCGATTACAACAATTTGTCCTGCTTCTTTTTTTTTTCTGACCTGCTTAGTGAAGTATGGTTTACAAATGATAAAGCGCATAAATTTTAATTGTACATTTCAACAAGTTCAGACAAATGTACACACCTCTGTAACTACCGCCTCAGTCAATGTGCAGAACGTTTCTGTCTTCCCAGAGTTCCCTTCTGCCCCATCCTAGTCATTCTTTTCTCCATTTCCTGCACCCCTGACCTCAGGCAGCTGATCTCCTTTTGTTGCAGTAGATTGAATTTGTCCTTTCTAGAGTTTCACGTAAATAGAATCATACAGTGTTTGTCTCCTATAGCTCAGCATAATATTTTTGAGATTCGTCCATTTTGTTGCGTGTATGTGCGGTTACTTCCTTTGGGATGTTAAATCATATCCCATTGTATGACTACACCGCAATTCATTGATCCGTCCACTGTTGATGGGATTGTTTTGAATAGTTTCCAACTGTTGGCTGTTATGACTAGAGGTGCTATGCACATTTGTGTACAAGGCCTCGTGTGGACACAAGTTTCTTTTCTCTTGGGTAAATGCATAGAAGCAGAATTGCTGAATCATATGTTGAGTATATGTTTAACTTTTTAAGAAACTGCCAACTGCTTTTGAAAGTGGTTGTACCATTTTACATTCCCACCAACAATATACGAGAGTTCCAGCTGTTCCACATTCTTGCCAACATTTGGAATTTTCAGCCATTTAAATTTTAGCCATTCTAGTGGGTGTGTAGTGGTATCTTGTAATTTTAATTTGGATTTGGATTTGCTTATTTTACATCGTCTATCTTTTTTGGTGAAATATCTGTTCAAGTCTTTTGCCTATTTTACTTTTTTTTTGCCCATTAATTTCTTTCTTTTGTTTTTTTAGTCTTCTTATTCTTGAGTTATAAGTGTTTTTTATGTATTCTGGGAAAAGGTTTTTTTTTTATTGGATATATGCTTTGCAAACATTTTCTCCCAGTTTATGGTTTGCCTTTCCATTTTCTTAAGAATATCTTTTGAAAAGAAACAGTTTTTAAACTTCAATGAAGTCTAACCTTTCAAATTTGTTTATGCATTTTGCTTTTTGTATTCTGAGAAATCTTTGTCTAACTGTTCTGCTACTTTTTAAAAAACTTTTCTTTTACTGATCAAAATGAATTATTCACCTGTGATATGACTATGTACTTAGAAAGACCAAGGCAATCAACTTAACAATTATAAGAGCTAATGAGAATCAAATAAGGTGACCAGAATGAGATTCAGATCTCAACTTTCCTGTATGTATATTAGTCAGCGAGCTGGCAGGACGGTTGGCATATTCAAAAGGGGTGACTGAAGAGAGTCTGACAAAGGGGCACAGGTGTGGGCGGGGTTAAGCACTGGGATCTAACAATAGCAGGAAGCCATTCCTAACTCTAGGCCTGAAGGGTCAAAGGAAAGATGCAATTTCCAGAACCCAGGGAGACTTACAGCTGTGGGAGAGGTTCATCTGATGGAAGCTGTGGTCTTTACCAGAGGAATACACTCACTGTCCACCCACGAGCCAGGAGAGAGGGCGTCAGGTGAATAAATACTCCAATCTCTCTCTCCTCTCATCCTTTGAATCTTCTGCCAGTGGCTCCCATTGGCCAAAATCAACTGGAAGCCAAACGGCAAGGAAGCTCAGCTGATGCAGCCTGTAAAGATCAGCCTTTCAGAGCTGACTGTTGGTTCATCGGCATGAAGCACCCAAATTGACTAGAGCGAAATCTCAGCTTCCAATTTAATGACACGTTGACTGTGTTTACTGGTGGAACCACTTCTCCCTTGAGCAGGACGCCTTACAGAACCATTAAGCTCAAAGTTGCAGCATCAACATAAAGAACCAAAACTCTTTGTGCGGGTTATTAAATCTAATAGTGGGAGGAGCCACTCCCATTTTCACCCCTTGTTTCCCAGAGAAGAGCATTCTAGCCATGAGGAGCTGGCACTGTATATTTGCCTCTGATTTATTGCATATACTTTATCTTGTAGGCAGGCACCCCACCTACAGGATTAGCCTCTAAGCTTGACTTTCAGAAATCTCAGCCCTGTGGCTATGGTGATCTAGTTTCTTTCAGAGCAGTCATAGAAGCTTTCCGATAACTTATGCAGACCTTTAGCTGGAAATGTAAAACCCTAGACTCATCATCTTTTTTTCCCTCCAAGCTCTCCATCTCACTTAGAAGCAAGCAACTAAGCCTGTGGTCCTTATACAATATTTCCATGAAAATGTTCTGTAGCAGCAGCTACTTTGTCACCCAAAGCCTTTACCTTCTATAGGGACCTGACTCCAGGTGACTATACATAGTACTTTAGGAAACATTTTGTTACTCTATACTATCTGTGTACCTTTTATGAATGGAAACATGTCCATTAATACCTTTAAATCTAGCCAATTAGAGAACCGATTCTAGATTTTCATCCTTACCATTCTGTTTTCCTGGAACCACATCTGGTATCAGTAACTTTCAATGCAGGTTTAGGCAGAAGAACAGAGTCCTTATGAGAATGGTGGGACAAGGGATTTATTATAGGAATTAGACCCGAACATAATTAGGGAGGGAGATACGAAAGTGAAGATCTGGAAGTGCCTCCTAAGGCACTTAGGCACCTGTTGCCTCCTAAGGCAATGGCCTTTCCATTTTTTACAGCAAGTTGTATCCATCATCCAAAAACATTCTTGCATTCCAAATCCAGGCACTAGAGGAAGTTGTATTTTGTGGCTCTTTAGTTTGTTTCCACAGCAAAGTTAAAGACTATTAATGAGATGAAAAGACGTTGTCTTCTTTTTCCTTTCAACCTGCCACAAGTTATTGAATCTGTTAATTCATTCAACAAATATTTCTTAGGCACTTGCTGATCTAGAAACTGGAGACAGATTATTGAACAAAATAGGCAAGAAACCCATGCCTTATGGAGCTTGCATTCTGATAAAGGAAGGCTCTAAAGTAAGCGATTCAGCTGTTAGAGTATGTTGGAAGATGAAGAGAAGGGGCTATTGACAGGGAGACCCACAAGCCTGGGACCCATATCCCCCCAAATGGGTGTTTGTGCACCCAGCCTTGTTGGCAACCACAGTCTTGCCCAGCCTTGACTTGCGTACCCTTGTCTTTCACTGCTCCCCAGCACTAACCCTGCCTTCCTATCAAATGAGTCCTTTCTCCCTGTTCTTTCAACAAGCCTTGTCTTTCCTGAAAATTGAGCGTCCCTACCCCTGCGGCAGTTTCTGTGGGTGCCTCCCTGAGGCTGCCCTCTTTGATTCTGGGCTCTGACGCATTCTCAAGCTAAGTTTTCAGCCTCATGTATTCCTAGCACATCCCCTCGTTCTGCTGCCAGACCCCTTTCATCTCTCTCACATGCACACGGCGCTGATAGTACAGCCACTGCTTCTGATCCTGATTTGCAAATTTACGTTTTCCACGGGGCGAATCTTGATCAGGGTGAGTGAAGTGAAGCAATATCTCACTTGACAAAAAAATGTGTCAGGTTGCTGGGGCACAGAGAATGTTCACAGTTGGGAAATATAAACAAGAATGGCTGCAGAAAATAGACTGAGCTGGGGCAGGGTGATGGTTTGCAAGTGGACGTCACATCTTTTCCTTTGGAGAAATTAGCATGTCTCATCCCCCATCCCTAACAGCATTGTCATATTATTCTGCCTTGGAAAGAAAGGGTGATCATCAGGATGCAGATCCGATGCTCTTCCTGGAGACATTGCTGTTCCCCAGTGCCTGGGACAGGGGCAAGCTTAGTCATGGTTCGGGAACAGACGTCTTAGGAACCACCCTTCCTTACATCCAGGGGTCCAAGAGATTGATAGATGTTCTGTGTGCGCTTGCAAAGTCTAGAGGCGGCACGTGGTCTGAAGCCTTGGAAGCCCTGCCCTGCAGCCTGGGATCACGCTTTCAATCTTGTCCAACTCTGTTACCCAGGGTGATTAGGTACCAACACTGCCTCATGACACACCAGTGTGGGGTGGGGTGTGCAGCTGGTGTGGAACTGACTCAGGCCTCGCTGACTGTCCACCTCCCCCAGCTCAGTCAGTCCTCACTGTCATACCGCCTGCTGTGGGGGTCCAGGAGAAGGTTTCCAGGCAAGGTGGTCAGGCTTAAGCTTTCTTTCGAGTAATTTCTAGTCTGATTTTCGCAGTGCAGGCAAATTTCAACTCCAAAGTCAATGCTCAGAAAATTCTCCTGGGAGTCCAAGGAAATAGCATACAGTCTTAAGTACAGGCTGCTTTCCTATTAATAGTTCCTATTGACATCTGTAGAGTGCTTTTAGCAGTAGTAAAGCACTTTCATGTATACAGCCCTGAGAGCACTTCACAGATGAGAAGTGGGCTCAAAGAGATCATACAGGAAGTATGTGGAGGATTCAGGACTTAGACCTACATATTCTGACCCCAGAGCCTGTGCTTTTTATTCCATAGCACACTACATTTTGCCTAATGGATCACAAAATATTGGCCAATCATTCTTTCCTGAGTCTATTATTTTGCCTGGGAGTTTGTTTGTAATTCTGATGCGGTGGGAATCTTTTCGTGGAACGGTAGGGGCAGCATATCTTATTGGAAAGAGCACTAGATTAAAACTCATGAGCCTTGAATTCAAGTCCCAGCTTGGCCACTGGATGGCTGTGTGACCCTGAGCTAGCTTCGCAACCTCTCTGGCCTTAGATTCTATTGAACAAGAGCTCAAACTTGATGATATTTATGCTACTTTTTAAGCTCTCCAATTCTCAAGTGAACCCCATCCTATTGCGGAAAACCATACAGGTGCCACTGAAGGCAGACTTTCTGAAACACAAGCTCCAGTTCTGAATGCCTCGTCAGGGCTTGACTTTCGTAAAGTCAAAGATTTGTCCAAAGACCCCTTGTGGTGTCTGGTGGCCATAACTTTGTGTGTCTGTTTCAGTTATCTTGTGCTATGTAGCCTAAGAGTAGTGGCTTAAAACAACATGATTTAGTATTTCTCACAACTCTGTGGGTTGGCTGGGCTCAGTTGGGCAGTTCGTCTGCTCCCTCTGGGGTCAGTCTGTGGCTTTATTCAGCTAGCTTTTTAGTTGGGCCTAGAATGTCCAAGATGGCCTCACTCACATACCAGGGCCTCAGTTCTGGCTATTGGCTGAGGATCTCAGCTCTCCTCAACTTGTCTCTCCATCCAGCAGGGTAGCCCCCACTTCTTTTCAGGACAGCTCAGAGCTTTGAAGAGGGTGAAAATGCAAATTGCAAGGTTTCTTAAGGCCTCAGCTTGGAAGTCAGACAGCATCCCTTCTCCCGCATTCTATTGGTCAAAGCAAGTCAGGGCCATCCCAGATTCAAGAGGAGGGGAAGTTGACTCCTCTGCCTTTTGATGGGAGTAGTGGCAAAACCACTTTTGCAAGAGTACACAGCATGCCATGTTTAGAAACAATCTGCAAAAGGAGAAGGAAACTATCCACAGAGAACTGGCGATGCAGGAACACAGCATAGGTCAGAAGACTCAGGGTCCCTGAGCATGCTCCATCTCAGAGATCTCCTTAGAGACTCTTCAACTCCTGAGAAAACCACGGGTTTCTGGGAATGCATTGGCAGAATAGATTAACTGTTACCAGTTGTCTGCATTAAGGTATCACCATCACCCCACAAGGTCCTTCTCCTCTCTTTACCTCCTGCTCCTCCCTGTACCACTTCCCCACTTCTTACCCCCACCCCACTCTTATTGGCTCTCTAAACCCTTCTCCTTGAGCTATGTGATTTTTCCTGGGGTAGGGTGAGGGATCTGGTGGGGAGTTGTCTTCATCTGCAACTTAAATACCTGGGCACACGCATACTCAAGGCTGTCCTTTTACGGATCATTAGAGAGTGTGTCATCTGGGGACCACGGTTTGGCTCTCATAGGGTGTTGCTTTGTTTTGTTTGATTTGTGTTCTTCATACAGACTTGCACTGGCCCCCAGCAAACTCTCTTGTTTTACAGCAAGGCTGCTCCATTCTGCTTGTTTCTGTTATCTGCCAGGCCCCTGAGGGCACTTATGTTTGCCCCCTTGATCTAGCTCAATAAGCCCAGTCTACAGGTCAGAGAAACAAGCCCCAGAGAGGTGAGGTGATTGACCTCTCTAAACTAAGTAGAAGAAAACACTCCCCAACCTCTGCTTTCTCATTTATTACCTTTTCTTGTCCTTTCAACAGCCCAGTGGTAGAGTTCATAGATGAGGAAATCAATATTTTGGGTGTCAACAAAGGCCTTACAGCCTCGATGTCTTGGTTTCCTTTCCAGAAGACTTTTCAGTATGGCATGCAGGGTTGGCCTGGAGCATAAGGAAGGAAGAGTATTTGCTGTTCCCCACGTTAAGCCAGCATTTTACAGGGATTCTAGGGGATCATCTGGACTCTCCCTAAGCTCAGCCCCTAAGTACAGAGCAGACTTCATCTGGTGTCCTTGAAAACCCTGAGCGAGTGAGGTTGTTTACAGATCCCCATGAGTCACTTCACTTGTTATCTTAAAGCAAACAATAAAAGCAAATATGGAACTCAAGTGAGCAATATTACTTTGTGTGAACAGCGCAGAATATGTCTTCCATCTTGCATCATAGACTCCTAGAGAGTAGGGACCAGGTCATTCATTTGCTCAGCATCTGAAGAATGAGTAGAAAATAGTCGGTGTTTAATAAATAGTTGAAAGCACGAGGGGATCTTTTTTGATTCCTTGAGTGAGATTTCTCGGCTTTCGCCGTGGGTTAGTAGAGCCTTGGTATCCAGGCTGGCCTCTTCTGCCCCGCCCTATAATCTTATGCAAATCTCCCTGAGCCTCACTTCTCACCTCCAGAATGAGGTTAGAGAAGACAATCTCTTGTGTTCATTCCAGGTCCAAAATTCTGTAATTCCTTCATATTGCACTGGTTCAGGAAATGGGAAAAAGTACTTCAATCCAATGTTTTCTAAGTTTTGGCATCAGTTTCTCATTTTTTGAATTTTGGATTTTAAACCTTCCTACTAAAAGAAGAAGAAGCAGTCAGAGATCCTTGAGAGACTTGACTGGGAAGTTACACTTGAACTGAAGAAGTATATTGCCTCATGGTAAGTATTGAGTGTGGGTCCTTGTGGCTCATTTTTATTTTATGCAGCCAAATCTTGGAAAGAATGAGGATTTTGGAAGGAGAGAACCAGAATAGCCTGGGGGTTTATAGACTAGACCCACTGTTGAAAATATTGCTCATTTAATCGATTACAAGATAGACTGAGAGACATAAACTGGGAGGTAATTATTCCTGTTTTCCTGGATTAGGGAGCAGGCATTTCCTGAATATTCTGCTATGAGTGTGAGCAGGGACACTGTGTCCGGCATCTGACTGATATTCAATAAAACTCTGCCCAGTGAGCAAATGCATGAATCAGTGAATGATCTGTGCTGATTCACTCTTCTCTTCTACCTAAACAGGATTGAACCGGTTGAGTTTCCTTCATTCTTTCTGTTTCTTTCTCTTGGTTTGGATGTTATGCATACTCTTCATAATCTTTCAGTGGTTGTCCTTCCTTCCTCCTTCCCCCAGATACAAGAAAATGTTAAGTCTTCTTAAATTTGATTCCCAGTGCTCTGTCCTCCAATGAGGCAGCCACTGTTCCAACTTGTCATTTTTTCCTGAGGTATAGAGGTAGATTTTCATTATGCTAATGAAGCTGAAGCTCAGAGTCCCTCACTTGCACGCTCCAACATTTTAGTACATATTGAACAAGTGTGAAGTTACTTATTATCTCTGTCGCCTTCCCATGGGGAGGTGCAATACACACATAAAGAACTGCATGATTTTTCCAATTGACATAGACAGAAATCTGGAGACTGTGTGTGGGAATGGATCTCAAGAGTGTGTGATTAAAGTAAAAGGAATATAAAGTTGGAAAGCCTTAAAAGGGGGCCTGAGTTTTCAGGAGGGGAGGGAGAAAGGAGGGGGCATGGAGAGGAGAGAGGTGGAGAAGGAAAGAGAGAGAGAGAAAATTCCACCTGTGGACAACCACTTTGTGCCCGTGGGTTCCAGGTGCTCTCGATCTTCCCATCCTTACTGCCTTTCCTATGGATTTGAACTTGCCTAGCCAGCCCCTACGATTGCGTAAGCCAATTCCTTGTAGTAAATCTCTTAATATATTGTCTCCTACTCGTTCTGCTTCTTTGGTTGAACCTGAGGGTTCAACTTGTCCCGTGATTACAAAGTGCACTTTCTCAAACTGTTCTGTTCCTGCCTTATGGTTCTATTCTATTCCTTGATTTATCTCTTTGAACATTTGAAAATTTTTATTTGGGAGTCTTTCAGAAATGATTCCCTTATTTTGAGTTCTTGATTGCAAATTCTCCCATTTGCTGCGTTGGTACGTATTTTTTCACGTGGGTGCACCTTTTGAGAATGAACTCCGCTTCAGCAGTAGCTGTTCTCTGTGGAGGTCTGTGTGGTTGGAGTGGCGGAAGTATCCTTTTGTTGAATTGTCTCCATAGTGAAATTGTTGCCAGCTCCAGACCATTTTTCATACTGATTTATTGCCCTTGAATGCCTGCAACTTGCAGGGAGTATGATTTCAGATGCCTCACCCATGTAGGTCACCAACTTGGCTCCCAATATTTATGGCAACTCCTTTCCCATTCACACAGTCCCAGGCAGATAGGCAGATTCCTCCCATGATCTTCAAGTCAGTGTACAGAGTACTTCTATCTGGCATTCCCGCGTGGGGCAGCTGTGTGTGACTCTCAGCTTCATTCAGGTGGTTCACTTCTAGGTCTGAGCACACACAGAACCTGGGGCCAGAATCCCCTTCTCAGAGCTTTAGAATCCCAACCTAAGATGTTATTGGCTCATCTGATAATTTGATGAGCTGTTTGGATCCAGCTTTCTCTCACCCCTCTAACTTTTAGTTCATTATTTCTGACACTGGAAGATTTATCTTTCCTGGTTTGAAGCTTATTGTAATGCAGCATTTGAAGAAAAGGGAGATTTCTCACATCAGTTTAATCTACCCTATTGACTAGAAAGGCCCCTAAGTGTAGTTTAAGGAAAATTACAATCCATCCTTTATACAATCATGTTTTTTATGTCCAAAGTCTCTGAATAAATAATTTCCCATCTATCCTTAAAGATCATTTCAAAGATTTCCTTGGAGAAGCCTCTCCTCATTCCCCCAGAGTCTGCCTCTTTCTCCTCATACAACACTCTTTTCAGCCAGAATTTGCTCATTACCCTCAGATATGCAAAGATGTATAGTTTATTTTCTACAGTGGGTATAATCTTCCTCTTGTTCCTTTCTTCTTCCTTCTTGTCCTCCTTAAAACTGGGGATGGGAGAAGGCAATGCTTTGTTTATTTGAAGAATTTGAGATTCATTCCATCCTCAGTGAGAAGGACAGTTTTGATCCCATTTCACTTCTTGAGTAACCTGTACTCGGGTTTCTTTATTTTCCTCTTTGTTTGCAAAGGCAATGGCAGTGGAGGGAGTGGTGAGAAGACTAGAGATTGGGGAAGGAGCATCTTTCCCCTTCCCCCTTCCTCCCCATCTGAATCTCAGACTCTCCTAGTTCTCTGAATACAGCCCCTCTCATGCTGAATGAGGCTCCTCAAAATGTAAGGGACCCAGCAGCCTTGAGTCCTAGATGGAGATTTTTATCCCCTCTGTTTATCCCAAATGGAGACTGTCACTTCCAAAGGCCCTGAAGATAGGTGAACCCTTAGAACATAACACAATGCTAGGAAGGAGATACATATTCTTAGCAAAGTACATTACAAAAAATGTGCTGGCTGGGGTTTAACCCTTATAGCTGAGAAGTGCTAGTTGTCTTTTAGAGACTTTATCTGATGGTTTCTCTCCTCTCCTTTACTACAGTGAGGATATGAATTGACCCCTTCCAATTTTATCCATTTGGGGATAAAGACCAGAGAAAGACATAGAATGATGTATAACTCACAACAAAGGTAATACACAGGAAAGGCAGGGCCTTGATGAGGGAAAATGGGGGTAAAAAGGACCTGGGGTTAGTGGGAGAGACAGAGGGTGTGAGAAGGAGGGAGTAAGGGGAATCTTCTGCTGAGAGATCCTGCTCACCAGACGGGATCAAGATCCAGTACCAAGGAGAGAGCACTTGGAGACATACTGGACAGACTAGAGATGTCACCATCGACTTGACATGGCTAGGAATTTTTCACTGGACCAGAATTAAAGCATGGCCCAACATTCTCTAGTATTGTGTGTGCATGCTTCACTGGCTGATGATAAGACCATTTTGTTTTAGGTTTAACCACCCCTCCCTTTACAATAAAGAGCATAGTTGCAGGGTTACAGTAGAAAAAGAAACCTCATGTGTCAAAGTGAAAACAGCCATAGATCTGTAAGATTCTGATTTAATCTCACTGCTTTTGATATCAAGTCCTCTTGATTCTCTCTAGCCCCACCATCAACTGCAGCAAGTCAGATGTCATGAATATGAGCAACTAGCATTGAGGCATTCTTATGATTTATTAACTCTCTGTACCTCCCAGCAGTGTTATGAATAATTTGTGTTGCACTTAACACAGAGGAAAGCATGCAACAGTTCATTTTTCCATCAGCCAAACCTAAGAGTGACTTTTTGGCCAGTCAGCTATTATTTGATCAATTGACCCCTCAGTTAATCATGCACCTAGGTTAAAAGATAGCTAATGGTGAAATTAAATTGGAATGTTTCGTGAATCAAGGCATTCACATTGAAGAAAAGCATTCATTTCACAAATTGCAAGACTTTTATAAATTACTACTGTGCAAATGGGCACTTTAAAAATGATGCTCTGGGTTCTGGCTTAATTTTCAACTTTTCTGTGTTTTCTTTTTACAAGTTGTGTGCTTTTTTAGGGAAATGGTGCTTTACTTACACTGTTGGGCATGAAACTTTCCTGATTTACTTGTAATAGGAGAATCTTCTTTTAATTTCTTATCCAAATAAAAATGAAGATAGTAGAAGAACAATGGTTAGAACAACCAAAGATACCTGTTTATCGATTTGCCATTTTTTATAGGCACTGGCCTTGAAATTCAATGGCAAATGTGATTCACTATTTTGGAAAGAGAGAACAAAAGCTACTACTTTTGTGAAAACTGATGCCCTTGCCCAGGATGAGATGGAAGGTTCACTCTAGTGAAAAGAGCTGTGGGCCAGGAGTCAGCCTGAGTTCAGGCTACAGATCTACCACAAGCTGATGTGCGATCTAGGACAGGACACTTCACTCCTCTGGGTTTTGTCTTTTTCAAGTGTAAAGTGAGGGCGCTGACTTAGATAAGGTCTAGGATCCTTTCCCACTCTGACATTCTATAGGACCTTATCAGTGATGGCCCCTACCTTTCAGACTCAAAGCTGAGTCTGGGAATAGACAGCTAGTGTGTGTGTGTGTGTGCACGCACATGTGTGCCCTCGCACTTCCCTTCCTCAGCCCCTTTTGACAAGATGGCATAACCTCACTGTGGTAGGCAGCCTCTGAATGGCTGCTGGTGATCCTTGCCTCCTACTATTCATGCCTTTGTGTAGCCCCTTCAATTCTTGCCTTGAGTGTGGGCTGGACTTATTGATTCATTTATAACAAATAGAAAACAGTGAAATTGATGGGGTATGCTTTCTGAGACTAGGTTACAAAAAGACTGTGGCTTCCATCTTGTTCACTCACTCTGACAAAAGCCAACTGCCATGTACTGAGCTGCCCTAGGAGAGGCTCACGTATGGGAAAAGAGACTGATGTCTCTGTCCAACAACCAGCAAGGACTGAGTCCTGCCAGCCACTACGTGACTGAGCTTGTGACAGATTCTCTTAGCAACACCTGGCTTCCTAACCCTCAAAACGCTAATATGATAAATGTATGTTGTTTTAAGCCACTAAATTTTGAAGTAATTTTTTATGCATCATTAGTTAACTAATATACTCATCAAAGTCTTTGCCTTCTAACTTGCACATGTCTCTCAATACCATTTCAGAGATTTCATTCTCCATCTTCAAATTGAGTTTATTTGAAGCCTGGAGACAATGTTAGAAGTGGAAAATCATCCTTTTTTTGCCCTAAATTTTTAAAGAAAATAATAATAGTTTACTCTTATCGAGCACTTACTTTGTGCTAAGCGTTATGTGCTAATACCTGTGGCACTTCTTTAAGGATTGGTAGTATTATTGTTCTCATTGCACAGATGTGGGAATTGAAACTTGGAGAGGGTAAATAATGCAGGATGGTAATAATTCAGGAGGGTAAATAATACACATGAAATAGGGGCCAGCCCGGTGGCGTAGTGGTTAAGTTCGCCATTCCACTTCAGCGGCCTAGGGTTCGCAGGTTCAGATCCTGGGCATGGACGTAGCACTGCTCGTCAAGCCACTCTGGTGGCATCCCACATACAAAATACAGG
Source organism: Equus caballus (assembly GCF_041296265.1). Classification (NCBI taxonomy): domain Eukaryota; kingdom Metazoa; phylum Chordata; class Mammalia; order Perissodactyla; family Equidae; genus Equus; species Equus caballus. The sequence continues at coordinate 18,275,250 of NC_091707.1, forward strand.
AAGATTGGCACTGATGTTAGCTCAGGGCCAATCTTCCTCACAAACACACACAAATACAGATGAAATAAATGAGTAGTGCAGATAAAGTAACATTGGCAAGTGAAGTGATACTATCACTACACCGTGAGCTAGTTAAACCACAAAGTAAGTAGTGAGTTCGCGTTGGGGCACCTCATGTTAAAAAGTATTTTTATATCACTTGGCATATAAATGTAGCATATATATATACTTAGGTTGTTTCCCTCCCTTGGCTATTGTGAATAATACTGCAATGAACATGGGAATTCAGATATCTCTGTGAGATAATAGTTTCGTTTCCTTTGGATATATACCCAGAAGTGGGATTGGAGGCTCATATGGTAGTTCTATGTTTAGTTTCTTCAGAAACCTCCATGCTGTTTTCCATTGGGTACGCCAGTTTACAGTCCCACCAACAGTGAATGAGGGTTCCTTTTCTCCACAGCCTCACCAACACTTGTTATCTCTTATCTTCTTGATAGTCATTCTAACAGGTGTGCGGTGATATCTCACTGTGGTTTTGATTTTCATTTCCCTGGTGATTAGTGATATTGAGCATCTTTTCATGCACCTGTTGGCCATTTGTATGTCTTCTTTAGAAAAATGTCTTTTCAGGTTCTTTGCCCATTTTTTAGTTGGGTTATTTGTTTTTTTATTGAGTTGTATGAGTTCCTTATATATTTTTAATATTAACCCTATTGAATATGTGGTTTTCAAATATTTTCTCCTATTCCCTAAGTTGCTTTTGCATTTTGTTGATGGTTTCCTTTGCTGTGCAGGAGCTTTTTAATTCGATGTTGTTCCACTTGTTTAATTTGCTTTTTTTGCCTTTGCTTTTGGTGTCAAATCCAAAAAATCATAGTGAAGACTAATGTCAAGGAGCTTACTGCCTATGTTTTCTTCTAGGAGTTCTACTGTTTCAGGTCTTATATTCAAGTCCTTAATCCATTTTGAGTTGATTTTCGTGTATAGTGTAAGATATGCCAGACAGAAAAAGTCAAATACCACATAGTATTACTTATATGTGGAATCTTTAAAAAAAAGTCAAACTCATAGAAACAGAGAGTAGAAAAGTGGTTGCCACAGGCTAGGGGGTGAGAGAAATAGGGAGAGGCTGGTAAAGGGTACAAACTTCAGTTATAAGGTGAATACAGTCTGAGGATCTAATATATAACATACTGACTATGTTATTGTATACAATACAATGTATCCACAATGTTGATAACATTGTATTGTATAATGGAAATTTGCTATGAGAGTAGAATTTAAATGTTCTCACCAAAAAAAAGAGGTAAATGTGTGAGGTGATAGATGTGTTAATTAACTTGAAAAAGGATTTTTATAATTCGAAGTGCAATGGTATGCCCATAGAGATATGATTATTTAGCTTAAAGGAAAAATCCAGGAGGAATATGACATACCTCTGTGTAAGAGAAATTTGACTTGCTTGTGTAGGTAACAGAATCATCAGGTGGAAGTCTCAAAAAGGCAAATGTCAGCTCATTTCAGGGAGGACCTCCAACAGTAACAAGAGTTTGGAATGGATGGGCCCCTTACAACAGTTGCATTTCCCCAGGGTGCTCAGGCAAAGACTCAATGGCTGCTCTTCTGGGACGGGGTAGAGGAGATGTGGGCACTGGGCAGGGCTGGAATGTAAGTTCCATGAGGACTTTTCCAACTGAGATTTCGTGATGCTGGACATGGATTTGAATTATGATGAGGAGCCCAGACCTCTTGGCCATCATCCAAGTGAATTATTCTTCCCTTCCTCATCTTTTCATGTCTCTAACCAGAACTCTTCTTGAAGTAGCTAAACAAAATATCATATCTAAAACAGAATTTGCCTGTGGCCTGGGCTGGTTCACAAGACTCTGACTCTAGTACAAAGCTAGGGTGTATCTGTAAAGAGATCAGGACACCTCTCTCCTCCACGTCAGCCTGGGCCACTCCTCAGTCATATACTTTAGGAAAAACAGAATATTCCAAGATCATTGATTTATTTTTTTTAGCCAGTGCTCTTAATCTCTCTCCCTCCCAGTGATACTGGTTCTTGCCAACACATCGAGAGATGGAATTCTAAGTAATTTAAAAATATGTCAATAAGTACTTGTTTAACAAATGAGTAAATCTTTATCTTGGCAGGATTGAGATTCCTTTCTTCCTTCCTCCCACTGAATACCTATTGCTGTGCATTCAAAGATGAGCAGGACAGACTCTGTTTTCAAAAGCTCATGAATGCTTTCTTGAATTACCTAGTTCCATAAGATTTTGATGATTTGTCAACAGATACCAGAAATGATATTACTATTTGACAGAATAAATAGATGATTGAATCTTGGTTTCATTTGATATATTCTATAAATTATATTATTTAATTACAACACGAGCTGTCATTTTTATGGTCTAGCAATAGATTGTCTTCATTAAATATACATATCTGTTAATATATGGTTCTCATTTAGAAGAGCTGGATTGCCAGTTTTCTAAGAATCATAGTCCGTTCATATATACTCACTCCAAACCATATCGAACAGCGGTTTTTCCTGATGATTCAGAAGACACTGTAGAATACACAGAACCACAGGATCCATATTGTGAGTGTGGACTTTTGTATTATTGTAGATGTAAAGAGAGAAGATAAGGATGAAGAAGTGGTACGGATGTGCCAGAGAGCCTCTGGGGACACAGAGAGTTAAGTGACAGGAGTTAACACCATTATTAAGATGAGGTAATAGCAGTGACATCTTGAAGATAGTACTTTTTCAAGCCCAGGAGTAGGAAGAGCTTCAGAGTCCAGCTCAAATATAATCGATGATGTTAACATTTCCAAGACAAGAACCCTGTCACCCACAGGTAGGTGATCAACATGAAACAGAACATATTATAGTGTCCAGTCAGCACTGATCAGAGATATGGGATCATGTTCAGGGTTGTTGAAGGACAGGGGAAATTTTTATGTAAAAGAAAGGAATTGGACTGGTGTTACCTGACAAAAACTAGAATTATTAAAAATAGAAATATAGGTAAAGTTTAAAAATTGCAAGTCAAAGTTTGATTTCTATAGAAGGCTTTTGAAAGATGAAAACTGGAAATATTTTAACGTTAACATGAGTTAATGAAAATAAAATATAACAAGATGAAAATTTTGGTCGAACCTGCCCAGATAAAGCACGTAACCAACAAGATACAGAAGATGGAGAGTACCTTGTTTCTGCCTTCTTGGGAATTTAAGAGTGAGATAAGCCAAGGACACTGATGGAGGTAGAGCAGAGGTCTTGGAAAAGACTGAATTTCAGTGCATCACTTGCAGTTACATACATAAATGGAATCCCTAATTATATTATAACAAGAAAATCCATATGTGAGAGAAGTAATCAGAGAAGGATTAACTCCAGACTTGTTAGCTTTTCCCTTGAGAGAAAAGGAGTTTAGAAGGGATTTGTGTAGCAAAGAATAAGCTCATAAATTGGTTGGTCTATCTGCTGGACACTTCTGGGTACCATGCGTTCCTGTATTGACTGTTTTGGTCATAACCAGTGTCTGTAAATCAAATGCTGGCAAGTCTATGATGTCTCCTTGTTAATATCATTAACTGGAGGAAACTTCAATCCAGGATTTGGGAGAACACATTCTGCTAATGGACTGTGCAACTGGCTTGAGATGGGAGCAATAATACCAGAGGATTGTTCGGATTCCTCTCCTTCCCACCTGCTATTGTCCAGCAGGAATGAACCCATCCTCACAGGGAGTGGGAATTAAAATGGAAATCGAAAACAGAACAGAAGAGTTTGAATCATACATTTGACCCTCTTTGCTTTGGTTTCAGGATCACCAACAACCTTTTCATTTTCAGGTACCAAATCTACCTGCTCAGCTTGCCAGGTAGGGTTGTCTCTTAGGGAAAGGTTGTACTAGCTTTGTGAATGTGAGAGTTTGAGTCCATATGACAGCTCAATTTATGATTATCAGTGACTACATATTCTGTTTGCAGTCCAGTGGTCATTAGCCTGGTGGTTCTTAAACTTTAGCATGCATTGGAATCACCTTCTTCACCTGAGCATGCGCTTAGTTAATTTTAAGCAGGGCTTATTAAAACTAGATTGCTGGGCCCCACCTCCAGAGATTCTGCTCCACTAGGTCTGGGATAAGGCTCAAGAATTTGCATTTCTACCAAGTTCTCAGGTGCTGCTGCTGCTGTATCAGCATCATAATTTGACAGTCACTGAGCTACTCTTTAGGGCACTTACAAGACTTAGTTTCTGAGTCCACAGTGCAGAGGATCAGACCCAAAACATTGGTGACTTCTAAGGAGATGCTGTTTTATGGAAGTTCCTTGATGACTAGCTAACTGTCCCATCCCTGGAGACCACCCTAGCTTGGGGAGCATCTTTTAATTACTGATCAGAGTAAGTTATTACCTTTAGGTCAAATCTATTCTAATCTTATGATTTTTCAGAAACTGTTTACATTAATAAATTCCTGATTTTCACTTTTATTACTTCCTATTTACTAATGTCACAACAGTAGGCAACTCCATTATTGCCTTCTAAAGAACATGATCTAGCTTCTTTTCTGCAAGTTGATTACAATATCTAAAAGTCAAATTAGTCTTTTCCAACATAATTTATTCCTTTCCGCTATGATCTTCATCACTGTCTTTTCACTTTCCAGAATTCAAAGCAGTGTCCATCACGTCCACATCAATAAAACCTGGTGTCAGATGAAAGTTCCTTGCTAGTTTCAACCTACTCGTTCTTCCAGGTCTTCACGTAGTTTTCCAATTGTTCACAAGTTCAAATTGCTGTCCTTGCTCCTATTCCTTCCCTCTCTCTGTCCATTGCTGGAAGCATGAACTTGTATCATGACGTAAAAAACACTTAGTATATTTTTGTCTTGACTGACAGAATCTGAGCAAATAATTGTTTCTTTCCAAAGCTGTTTTCTCCTCCTAAATTTCCCTCACTGTTCCATCTTTATCCCTCTCAGCAAGTCATTCTTAACCTTTCAGAGAATTTCTGCCCGATAGAAATACAACGTGAACCATCAATGCAAGGCTTATATACAATTTTAAAATTTTTAGTAGCTACATTTAAAAAGTAAAAAGAAATTGGTGAAATGGGATTTTAGAATATATTTTATTTAATCCAACATAACCAAAATATTCTTATTTCAACATGTAATGAGTGTAAAGCTATTAATGAAGTAGCCTACATTCATTTTCTCATAGTAAGTTTTCAAAGTCAAGAGCGTTTGAAAGCACGTCTCCGTTGGGACTGGCCATATTTCAACAGCCACACGTGGGTAGTGGCTAACTTAGGGAACAGTGTGGTTTTAGAGCCTCCGAATTCTCTGATTTTATCCTTCCAGAATAAAGCAGCTAAGTTGACACTATTTTGAAAACTCTGTTAGAGATTTTTGGAACAACCCCTGAGCCCATCCCTGGAGCCCAAGTTAGAATTCTTGCTCTTAAGATCGCTCAGACTCCTGGAGAATCACGTGTTCCCGTCTCCAGCAAGCAGTGACAAAATAGCCTGTGCTTTTGTGTCATACAGGTGTGGGCACACTGGTCAATCAGAGCTTTAAAACACGGGCTTCTGCTCTTTCTGCCTCTAGTTCTTGGCACTGGCACGCCCCACCTTCACCTCCTGTACTCTCCCGTTTTTACTTCTCTTCCAATTGCTACAGGTGTGGGGCGGGGGGCAGGGGGGGGGGGGAGGTCGGTGGAGAAAAAGAAAAGGAATTAGAAATAGAGACTTCTTGTTCTAGCCAGCCAGATAAACCAGCATCGCCTGTACTACGTGTTCTTTGTACTGGTGACAGGGGTTTATGGATAGGTAAGAAAGAGGATTTGTACTTAAATATCAGGAACATTCTAACGCTTGGCTGGTTATACTGTTCACTCTTTTATCGCTTGCATTGTCCTTCTCCAAATCATTTGTCCTCTGGTGGATCTTGACAAAGTGCCTGCACAAAATTAATAGGCATGCAAAGCCTGGATGAACAAAAATGATTTGCCTATAATTTGTTTGTGAAGCGCCCAGGACGTGGTTGAAGTGATTTTAATTTCAGAGCCCAAGTTGCCAGTCTGTCTTTTTGTCAGGCAATTAGTTCCACTGACTGGGCCAGAATGCCGCATGCTGGGTGCCCAGGGGACCAGGCAAATGGAGCCATGGTACCCTTTTTTGCTTCCTCCGAGTGTCCCTCATGCCAGGCTTCTTTTGTCTCTCTGGTTTATTTTGGGTACAATTCCCTGCTTGGCACCAGGCTCTGTGACTTTGCTTGGCTGAGGGCTGTGGATAAGGGCTCTGGATACGGACCTGGAGGGAGGCAAATGGACAGAGGAAACCGTAACAGTAGTTAGCACTTCTGGGCTGTCAGGTAGTGTGTTAGGCTCTTCAACACATGGTTTTATTTAATATACCCAATGACCTCAAATGATAGGTACTGCTGTCCTCATTTAACTGATGATGAAATCAAGGGGCAGAGAGAGGTTAGTAATCAGCCAAAGTTGCACGTCTAACGGGTGTGGAGTGGGGGCTGCAGTGTGGGGGGCTCTCAGTCCCTGAACTGAGCTGCCATTCAGTCACCCACAGAAGCCATTGCCTCCTGGATTTTGGGAAGGGACGAGGTTTGGAGAAAGAGACAAGATAATAGTAACCTCAACAAGGCACTTCCATCCGCCCTAGAGAGCAGAGACTTTGTCAGTATCCTCAAAACCTGGCTGAACCTGGCTCGTTGAAGGCACATTGTAGGCACATGCGAGGCACAGCCATATTCATTCAGTGACTGGAATACATGATACCCTCTGACTCCCACAATGAACATAAGACTAGCAAGGAAAGATAGCATCTTTATGATTACTTTACCTGAATTCAAGGGAATATCTCACATTCCCAAAGCAACTTCAGTAAATTTCTGAGTTGTTGTTATTATTTCCATTGTCATGGTAATAACTTACCCCTAGAGTTTGAAGCTCCTGGACTCAGGGACCACGTCCTATGCATTTTACACCCCCTTCCCCACAATGCAGAGAGACAACATTCCTCTGGCTGCAGAAAATTCTCTCCGACAGTGCTGTTCTAGAGGCGGGCAGAGGCCAGTTGCTGATGATCTAACAAAATACCTTACTTCAGAGCTGCGAGTCGAACTGAATAATTTTTGAATGAATAAATGAATGAATACCATAATAGGAGTGTTTTCTTAATATAGATTGAGCTAATTACAGTGATCAGTCATAAGTTGAATTAGTGCTTTCCAGGGTAGCTGACTCCATTTTTCAAAATGAATCATCAAAAAGAGCAAAACAACTCATTTCTTAAAGGTGTCAAAATGCAATTTTAAATGTCATGCTAAGTAATGGCGAGATGCTGGAGTGGGTTAGTCAGCGATTACTGCTATTTAACAGTAATTTAAAAACAAGGCGAGGGCAATGTCCCAATATGGCATTTAAATAGTCAAAGCCAACTCTACTTAGATAATGAATTAATTCATATTTACTAATGCTATATTTCATTTATTTTGTACCATTTTTCATGAAGCTTAAAGTGTGTCATGGTTATTATTTTAGCTAATATCATGTCATCTATCTATGCCAGGAGACTGGCATTGCCTTTTCAAAAAGGGACAGAGAAATGAAAAAACATTACGGTTTTTATTTACCATGACGCCCAGGTATGATGTCCTGGGTCCTCTTTTGTTGCCCTGGGATTGTCTCACCTACACTTTTGGGGACACTTGAATAAAAAGAGAATAGTAAAACAGATGCCAGAAAGGCTTGGCTTCTCACACAAAATTTCCCAGAAAGTGGAGTGTCTCACTTAGACTGTTAGATGTCCTACCCAGCCTCTCAGGGAGGAAGTGCCCTCTATCCTTTCAGCAAGTTGGTATTTTGTGGAAACATGACAAAGGCCGTGGCACATTTAACCCCTTCTGGTCCTTACTGTAGCCAATCCCATCTATGCGAGTGCCTGTCCTTAACTCGGGGGAGGGGGTGTATCTCCAGTGAAAGGCAACCCATGACTTCATTTACCGAATGTCTGTAAGTGCCAGGCACCATGCTTGGGACACAACGATGGCGGCCACACAGCCTCTGCTCTCAAGAAATTCATGGTTTACGGGGAACTCCAAAAGAAGATTGACAATTACCCCACAGGGCGATCAGTACTATAATGGGGGTAAGCACAGCCTTCTAAGGAAGCCCCATTGTGCAGCTTGGGGAATAAGAAAAGACTTGCTGGGAAAATACGAGTAAATCATGTTGTAAAGCTCGGGTAAGGATTATTCAGGTGATGAGAGAGAATATAAAGAGAGCGTGTCTTGATTGAAGAAGTGCAAGAAGTGTAGTGTCGCTAAAGCGTAGAGATTCCAGAGGCCTGCAGAGCGTGGTGTGGTGGAATGAGGCTCTAGAGCTGCACTCTCCAGTGATAGCCAATTTCAAATTAATTGAAAGTAAATAAAATTAGGAGTGCAGTTCCCCAACAGCACTAGCCTTATTTGAAGTGCTCAGTAGCCACTTGAGGCTACTATGTTGGACGGTGCAGACATAGAATATTTCCATCGTGACTGAAAGTCCTATTAGATGATGCCTCTCTAGAGGCAGGCAGGCACCAGTTGGTGATGAGCTCTGAATGACATGCAAGGTGTTTGGACCTTATTCTGAGGACAATGAGGTGCCACTCAAGGGTGTTATACAAGGGAGTAGAATGATCAAATTTATTATTAGAAAGGTCACTCTGCAGGCTACAAAGGGAGTAGAGAGAGGCAAGACCAGGAGTTTAGAGAGACCAGTAAAGAGAATATTTCATTAATCAGGGCAAGAGATGATGGGGGCCTGGGACAGGTAGCATACAGAGAAGTGTATAGATTCAAGAAATGTTAAGAAAGAGAATCAATAGGACTTACGGTTTAGGTGTGGAGGGTGAGGGAGGCAGAAGGTTCATTAGGAGGAGGCAGATTAACAGGTTGATCCCTAGCTTGGGCAGCTAGTGAATGATATTATCATTAACCTAGACAGGGAACAAGAAAGAGGAAGAAATAGATCTGGGATGGAGAGATGATAAATTCAACTTTGGTCTTGAATTTGGTGTGAACAATGAGGCATCCAGTGAGCTTGCAGAAGGCATTTGGGTAGTCAGATCTGAAGCTCAGGGACAAATCCGGGCTGGAGATGAAGATTTTGAAGCCGTCGTTACATGGATGACATTGGAAGCAGATGGGATTCTGCAGGGAGAGAGTGTGGAGTGAGATGCTAAGAAGGCCAAAGACAATGATGACAGTGATGAGACCAGCCTAGAAAGAAGAACCCAGAGAAGCAGCCAGTGAGGCAGAAAGAGAGCCAGGGGACTGTAACGGGATCCAAGTGACAAGAATATTTTAGGAAAAAGGAGTGGTCACTGTGTCAAATGCTGCAGAGTGGACAATAAAGTAAGGGTTGAACGGTGTCAATATGATTTTGCAAGAGAGAGGTCATTGGTGACTGGTGCATGCACTCCCAGAGGATGATTGGGCTAAAGGTGGATTGCAGTGGGTTGAAGAATGAACGGGAATGGAGGAAGAAGTGACAGCAAATATGAACACCTCTTTCAAAAAGCTTGGTGGTGAGGGACTTTAGAGATGACTGGTAACAGCTGTCCTCTCCATACCACTGTGCCATTTTCAAATGTCTGCCTCATATTAGAGATATTTGTAAACTCTCATAGGCTCTTACCACTGTAAGCACATTGAAAGGACTGACGGGTCTTCTATATCTTCACACCTTCATTGTTCCTAGTGTGGGTCTTGCGGATAGAAGACACTGTTGATATTTAATTACTTTCCAGCTTTCAAGTTTAAGGTTCCTATTGGACTTACATATATACAAGGCGTGTCTCTTTTTCTTGTGGTTTCCTCTTATGCAACATTCTCTGATGGAACAAAAAGGTCTCAATTCCAGGTGAGAAATGGTAACGACAAGCCAATAACTTAACAGAATCTCATGTTTCCAGGAAATTTGGTGAATAAGGGGGAAAACCGCCAAAACAGAAGAAATAGAGCAAGATAAAAATGTTTTAATAAAAAAATTTATTATGATTATTTACACCAGTTCCTTGATAAGCATAGAAATGTAAACTTTTATTTTGGCGTTATTTCACATATGACTTATCCAAATTCAGAGTTAATACTGTCATTTGAGTGTACTGGTAGCGAGAAAATTTTATTATATTCACAGAATATACATACACGTGCATTCAAAATGTGTCCTCTTTAAGCCAGTGGGATAGACACTGTCCCATTGGCCCTGCTCCTGCTTCGCAGGTGTACGCTGGAATCAGTGATGTCATCCACATGCTCCTCATTCTTCTTCTCCTTCAGGCTGTTGATGAATCTCAGGGTAATTTCATCCCACTCCTCAGGCAATAGCATCAGCAGAAACCCAATGCAGATGATGATGGTAGCAGCCAGGCGGACAACATTGAATATCACCTCCTGCTTCAGGAGATCCACAGCTAGGGCAGAAATACCCAGTCAGACACAGTCTATGGCTGTTTCTAAGCTGCTCTGAAAACACATGAACAAAGTCACTGCTACTTCCAGAGATTTCCAAAAGTCTCCCTTGTTCTTTCAAGCTCATCTTCCTTTTTCTATTCCATTACCTATGTTGTTCCCTTCATTTGCTTTCTCTTCCTTCTGTCTATATCATACTTATCCTTCAAGGCTCACGTGACCTGATTTAATTACCTCTGCAGTTCTATTTCTTAAGACTTTCCTCTGCACACCTTCACCCTTGCCCAGTTTCACTGGACCACTGAAGATGTTTAAAATGAGCCAAACCTGTTAATGTCTAGTTCTTTGCACATGCTGTTCTTTTAAAACTTCTTAATTGAGGTGAAATTCACATAATTTAAAATTAACCATTTAAAAGTGAATTTAGTACATTCATAATTTTGTACAACCACCACCTCCATCTGGTTCCAAAACATCTCCGTCACTTCAAAATGAAACTCTGCATCCATTAAGCAGCACCCACCCCCACGCCCTAGCCCCTGGCAACCACCAATCTGCTGTTTGTTTCTATGGATTTACGTATTCTGGATATTTTATCTAAATGGAATCACACAACATGCGACCTTTTATGCCTGGCTTCTTTCATTAGCATCATGTTTTCAAAGTTCATCCAGGTTGTAGCCTGTATTAGTATTTTACTCCTTTTTGGGGCTGAATAATATCTCATTGTATATATCGCAGGTTGTTTATCCATTCATTAGTTGACGGACATTTGGGTGTTTCCACCTTTTGGCCGTTGTGAGCAGGGCTGCCATGCACTTTCACACGTATCTTTTTGAGTCCCTGTTTTCATTTTTTCGGGTATGTACCTAGCAGTGGAATTGTTGGTCATGCACATGCTGTTCTCTTTGCATGGAATGCCCTTCCTCCTCATGTCCACATCATCCAGCGAAACCCTCGTTAGGTCTCTCCCTTTAGGCTTCTTGCAGGAAGCTGCCTTGGATGCCCCTCCTGTGTGCTCTCAGAGCATTCAGTCCATCCCTCCAGCAAAGCAATTCTCTCTCTACGCTGTAATTACTCATTTCCTTTTGTCTCCCTCTCTCTACTACGTGGTCCTGGGAGCAGGGAGTGTGTTATTCAGGTGGCATCTATCAACAATGTTAGCACAGTTCCTGGCATACACCAAGCGCTCAGAATGAATGAATGAATGAATCCATGGATGAATGAATGAATTTCTTGATAACTCCACTCCTCCCTGATGTTCCTTTCCTCTGAATATCTTATAGTCCTTGGAGTCTGTCTCCCACAATTTGGCATTTACTAATAAATTACTTTGTAGAGTTCTGTTATTTCATGTATGTTGGTCTTGTTTTCCAAATTCAGTGAAAGCTTCTTATATAATGCCATTTTTTTTTTCCTGTCTCTCCTACAGTCCTGATCACATAGTAAGTGCTCACTCAACATTTGCTGATTGTCCTGGGGCAAAGAAAGGAGATTACCTAAGACTTGGAAACATTGAATTTTAAAGTTAGAAGGACTGTACAGTCACCTAGATAACCCACTTTCATTACTTGTTCCACTGACAGCTTTCACTAGAAAGATTATCCTGGAAAAATAGCTTCTCCCCTTGTCCCTGAAGTGAGTCAAACTGCTCTTCCTATATCTGTCCCAGAGGGCCATCTGCTCTGCCCCTGGGAGAAGCTTCTGCAGCTCCCCATGGATAGTCTGATGGGGAGCCAACACCCTGTACATTTCCCACACTTTCATTAGTGACGTTTACTTGCGAGTCCTATGCTGGGATGCCTTTTGTTTCCTCGGGACTTCCTCTAAAAATACCACAAAATTAGGTTGTCAGGGAGATTACATGAAGCCCAAATGATACATTTGGTGTTTAATTCTGAAAGCACGACCAAGTGAAAACAGTGTTTGTAGCTGCAAATTTAAAATCTGCTGCATAGTTATTCTGTTGTCTGCCACCTTCATGATATTTAAAAACATCTTCCCAGGCAAGGGACATAATTCACAACTGCTCAAAGAAACAACTGAGGGTGTAAAACAAACACAAGCAGGAGACTTACTGTGCACGTGTCAAACCATACCCGTACCTGCGTTTCCAGGAACGCTGAGCACTGTCCCAATGGAGATGAGGATCGGGTACGTCAGCACCACGCCCACATTCACCAGGATGTTGAAGGCTATAAAGTAAAGGAGGATGGACAGGATGAAGGGAGTTGGTAGGCTAGGCTCTTTTCTTCTTAATGTAAAAGAATCAATGTCGTCGTTAAACATGCCTTCTGACTCTTTGCACCTTTGGTCAATTAATCCTCTAATTCTGGAGATGGATGCAAGCATTATCGCACCTGAATAAGGCGTAATCTTTTTTTCCTCCTCTGCCACCCTGGCTTCCCTAATCTCCTGCCAATTGGCTGGCAAAGGGGTACGGAGGAAATGCAAAGAGGTGAAATAATCACTTCACTTCACCACTTGTTAGCACTATAAAGGTAGGTTGGGGCCAGCCAGAAGGCGAAAGCAGGCAATCGATTGAATCTGGGCTTTATCAGTTTGTTACTTTGCGATATTATGCCATTTTCCCGCATGACTAAAAGGCTCTAGTGTTACTGCCTAAAGGAAGTTCTATCCTATGCTGGACAGCCTATGCCTTTTCATCCTCTTCTCTTGTGATGAGCATCACATGGGCTCACAAAGGTGTGTTCAATGTAATTCACCGACCCCCAGGAGCCTTTTCCACATCCTGATTTGTGGCAGGACCACAGAACCAACAGAAGGTGTAACTTGATACCCCTTAATTAATATATTTGGACCTTTTTGGTTAAATATAAAGTTAGTTAAAACAATCATCTGCCCTCTACAAAAATACAGATTTTCAAAAAGAAAAACAATTGTAAATTACATAGCATTACTTTAACAGATTTCAATCCAATGTTTTTAGGGGTCAGAGAGATGAGTGTTAATAACTACAAAAGGTCCTCAATTCAGAGAGGATTTCTATGGAAATGACTCAACTACATTGCCCATATCTGTGTAGAACCAAAGATAGTTCTAGAACAATTCTGGTTAGGACAATGTCTATTCTTCTATTGTTATCCATAGTTCTTGCTTTACTTCAGCTCTCTAACTTAGTTATCTGGAGTCACTTGAGCTTGGTAGTTAGAGACAATTGAGCTTGGTAGTTAGAGACAATGGGTTTGACTTCCACAAGATTTGGGCTCCTTCATCATTTTCATACAATAGTAGCGGCAATCAAGCGAGAGGGGCTTCTAAGTTAATAACTGCTCCTCCTTCAGGGCAGGGCTGCAGTGGGCACCTCCACTCTCTCCTCAGATCCCTGAAAGCAAATACGGCACATTCTAACACGTCAGGGATTTGATAAATGCAGCACAGACTCTGCTCAACACCCCATCTGTGATTTGATTGGCTGGACTGGAGATTTTAGCAGATTGAATGAAAGTATTGGTACTTGGGTGAGAACTGAGACCTTCTCACTCAATAAGAATCAGGGGGCTTTACCAAAATGTGTTGTCTGTTTTTCCTTAGTTCTTTGGATGGAATACTTACATTCTCTTTTGACAACCTAAGGACAAGAATATATCATTCAACATGCTATCTGTGGCCTGGGGCCTAGCCCGAGTTCAAGTGGGACTCAAATAAGTCAGCTGAGTGGATGAGGCCGACCTGCATTTGGGTGAAGGCACTGCCTGAAAGGCCAACCTGAGAGGAGTGAGGCAACGTGAACCTAAGCAAATAGAAGCTGTAGTTACGGAGGAGCACTGAAGGTTGTGAAAACCAGGGGGTGTGACCCAGTCAGGAGAGAGGCTATCTCCTCAGACAGCAGCTTTGGCACAGTGAGGACTGTAGGGCCCTGGGGTGGGCCTGGTGGAGCGGCTCTCATGGAGTGTGCAGACCACGCTGCTGGTGGAGAACTCCAGTGTCCAGCTAGCATGGTGATGCCCAGCCTGAGCAGGCTTGCTTAGGAGCATGTATTAGACTCGCCAAAGGATACACGCGGGCAGAGGGCGACTGCGGTAAGCTGGAGATCACGTGAACACAGCTGGGGCCAAGAGCCAGTGAAATTTTGGTTATGCTTGTTCCCAGTTACATTGTTTTTGGCCAGGAAATTACTAGGCATTTTTAATTAGGATGTTTTGGTCTTACGGAAACAGGGCTGTTGGTTTCTATCAATTCAGCAGAGGTTATGAGAGGTCATAACCACATATTTTTGGGCTTCAGAAGTAGAATTCAAAGGACTAACAATTAACATTTGATCCTTCCCTTGAAGGTTTCTTGTCTCGTGTAAGACCTCCCCTTACGTGCTGAGGCCAGAGTAGAAAAAGGTGACTCAATGCCTACGTGGGAATGCAATAAGGGCATTTTTTTCTCCCAGGAATTGCAGTGCTGTTTCAGATTATGTTTCGGATTACGTCACATTGATAAAGAAGTCAACTGAGGGTTGGCAGAGGTCCTGCAGGTTGAATGTGGTGGGTAAACGTGGAACAGGCAGAGGGGGCCATCCTTAGGAAGTCTGAGGAAAGAGGAGCAGAGGGAAAATGATGTGATCCTGAGTGAAGAGACGCTGAGTCACTGGGTGGTGATTTTTGTTTGACTGCTTGGTGAGAGAAGAGCAGGCTTGTTATTTTTCAGTTCCTCTCACATCAAGTGACAGCGACAACATAGTTGAAAGGGGGAGCCCCCTGGTTGCTCAGGTGAAGCAGACAGCCCCAGAGTTATGGGGAGTTTGGAGACAGGACATTAAAAAGACTCCAGGTGACTTTTTACTGGTCGTCTACTAGGTAGGCATAGCCTCCTTATCAGGCACAGCCACCAAGTTCACTCTGCTTCTTCCCTTGCTTAATGAGGGCTTCCTATCTCAAACCTGTGCTCCACACACGGCCACAGGGGGCTGTTTAAATGCACATGTGAGCTTGTCACCTCCCTGCTTAAAGATTACTAAGTGGATTTTAAATCCAACCCCCTCAACATGGCTTTCCAGGCCCTTCACGACCTGCTTCCCTCCTGAATGTCATCTCCTACTTCCCTCCCCATTCTCCCTGCGCTCAGTGCTCCAGCCATTTGGATCCACTTCGAGTTGCTTGAATATACCATTCCCTCTCTCCCTCTGCGTGACGTACTGTGCATGGAACACAATAACATCATACAGTCCGTCATGCAGAATGGACAACGCTGCTCGGAGACCACTGGTGATGAGAGTGGTCTGGGCCTCCGGCTCACACCTTAACTCATGGGAGACATACCAGTTGGATAACTCTGATCTAATCAAGAAATAGCCTACAAAGAACCTTCTCACCATTAACCAATCTTAGGTAAGTTTGGGAAATAGAGGACAGAGGTACCTGAGGGAATAATCCTACTATGATAATTTAAGCCAAGAAAAGGTGAGTGACAAAGGGAATGGAAGGCAAGTTGGGACCACTTACTCAGCCACAGCCCTGCCATCCCACAGAGATAGCCCCACGGCAGAGCTGCAAAAGAGGACCAGTGCTCCACCTTGGTGAAATACAAGATGACCGGGGTGAAGGAGATGAAGATCAAATTGAAGAAACCCAAAGTGGAGACAAAGTGTGCGGCTTCCCCAAAGTTGGCACTTCCAAGAAACATCTTAAACAAAACCTGGAATGGGAAAGAGACTCTTAAGCCACACGGTTGGAGAGCTGGGTCAGAAAGGTGAGCTCTATTCCTCTACACAGTGAACTCACCAGCCCAGAGCTTATCCTCCATTTCTCTTACTCTGCCATCGCCATGGCACCTAATGCATTGTTGAGATAAGGAATTAAAAAGCCCTATAGCCTTCATATGAGCGAGCAAATGCCAGAAAATGAATTCCTTATGGTGTTGAAAACTGCTGGGGGACCGTATACTGTGTCAAGCACCACCATCAGTGAGGGGTATAGGGTGAATGATAAATAAGAGTGCAGACAAGCCCAGAAAAACTTCTAGGATTGAGATGCCATCAATTCTTCCCTTCAAGCATGGGATTCATTTCACCCTTATTTTGACAGATACTGGAAAATAAATTGGACAGGGAGAGCCTGGCATTATTTTGCTGAGAGAAATAATAATGATGCTTTGGATTTATCAACGCTTTTCTCTCTGAGCTTAAACTATTTTCACAAATACTATGTTTATTCTCTAGATTAAAACATTTTTTTTCTGGATTATAAATCTGTGTACAGAGAAAAATGACAAGGATATGTGAACGGCTCACCTACAGTCACACATCAGGCTGGGGAGGAGTCGGGTCTCTAGTCCATATTTCTTGGCTTTTTAACCCCTCTGCTTCCTATATTAATCCTCGAACAATGTAGGATGGAGCAGATCTTTTCTATGGTGCACATATGATTTTGTGCATGTCAGCAAATATTACCACTCCCAGAGTGAATACATCTGTAACATGGTCAGGAGAATTCTCTCTATAACATAGCCATCCCAGTCACATAACAATTCCAGTTATCGCTTTCAATTTCAACTGAACTTGTTATTTTTTCTCTTGAGAGACTTAATCAAGAGAGCCGAGCACATGCTAGTCTTTGGTCAGATCAGACATGTCAGTGGAGTCTCAGTTGGGGGCAAGTTAGACACTAACGGCGATTGAGTGAACACTTGTCAAGCTTGTCACAGAATCAATGGGCCAGGAAATGTCAATATGGATATAGACTCAATGCCCTCTGAGCCGCAGTGTTGGTGAATAATCAGAACAGGCATCCAGGAGGGATGCAAAGGGCATTTTCTGCCTTTCAGAGAGCATTTTCTCATTGAAACAGCGAGAGAGGTGAAAGTGGAGCGGGCCTTTAGCTACATCCAGAAAGTTGGCTCTGAAAAGTGGAGCTTTAGGGAATAACCTTTTAGATCTGCTCTGTTAGTACTCACTTCTGAAGTCAGGGGCGATGACTCTGAATAGAATGTTCACTGATGACAGGCAGCTCCAGTGGAGAGAGAGCAGTGAGTACACAGTGCAGACACAGAGCACCCATCAGAGAGGAGAAGGGCCTCTTTGTTTTGCCCATAACATGAGCCCCTGTGGCAAGGGGTTAACATGTAGCAAATGCTCAGCTCTCAAGGTTGTTCATTATTTTGAACACCTCATTGGAGTTAAAATAATGACCACGGACAGTTAAAGTAAAGAAACATCAAGAGAGGAGAGGTCTTCCTCAGGCCCGCTACAGCTGCTCCATGGTTTGTGAGGGGCTGGGGCTGGAGCGCAGGCTTTGGGGTTGGCCAGAGTTTAAATCCAGGCTCTATCACTTCCTGGCTGTATGACCTTGGGCAAATTACTTAGTCTTTCAAAGCCTCGGTTTCCTCATCTGGAAAGCGAGGATGGTTACCTATGCTTCATAAGGGTGTGTTAACACAGGTGAAATTTTCTGGTAAGTGTCCAGCGTGCAGCAAGTACTCATTATTATTTAAACTATCTTATTTTTTTCTAGCAAAGATTTTCTTTGTCCTTCCTTACTTTATTACTTGTCTAAGCTACGAATGACAGTTAACTGCATAAAAAGTGCACAGCATACCTTATATAACGCAGAAGTAGAGGCTGAGCCCACGGCAAATGCCACTCCAACGATGGAATCAGTGTGGAAGTTGTCTGCATACGCCATCATGACGATGCCCGTGATCGCCATTATTGCGGCAACTATCTGTCGAAGAGAAAGCAAAGAAATAAAAAAATTGATGCTTTCATATCCTAGAGCAAGCAATTGAAGACTTCATGAGAGTCGTTAAATGCTTCCTCAAACCCAGCTACCTCCTATACATCATGTTTAAATGTAGGAAGGGTCAGTTTTAACAAGAAATCAGTATGCTCGTGAGACCTCCAGGCAGAGAACATAAAAGCGACTCACACACTAATTGAGGGCTAGTAATTTTTGTTTAACTTTTTATCTCAACTTCCTAGAGATTAATACCCATATTATTGAAATAAATTTAATAGGAAGTCACTTCTAAGCATTTTCATCCGTACTGTATTCTCTTTCTTCAAACAATTCAGCATACATTTTAATGAGCTCTTTAGATCAGTGCATGTGTCTGAAGCTCTCCACACAAGCAGGACTTGACTGGGGAGACACCATATTGACGCAGCTAAGAGGCAAATTTCAGGCCAAGGGGAAAAAAAGTGAATAATCTCTCAGAGTGATCCATAAGGCGTGAGCCGAGTTTGCACTGTCACTTGGAATGTCAAATGGAGGCCAGTTCTTCTTTTTGTTTACATGCAAATTAAACCACAGAAAGATAATTTCATTCAATTAACTGCATAACTGAAATATTCATAATTTGATTGAAATATTAATGGTTTACTGTAAATTGACATGATCCTTGGTATATTCAAAACAGGAGTCCGCTCCCTTAGTGAAATGCTGCTTTGAATCTATTTCTTTAATTATCTTGAACTGGTTCTACTGGAAAACAGGTCAAAGCTACAGTACATGTAAGATAACCCTGGAATAGGGAACAATAAGTCACTTCCTAGTGAAATAGTCTCATTGACTTTAAAATCTACACAGACCTTTGTGAGAAATTTAAACACACATGGCCATTAATTTTGTTAGGCTTCAGTTCTGAGTATTCCCCAGTAAGTCAATTCCTCTGTAGATGGCTTTTTTACATATGTGATTTTTGGGGGGCTCTTGCGAACATTATCAGCGAAATATTTATGACAGCAAACTCTAGATCTTTAACACATAACTGTAGACTCGCTCCAGGCCAGTGCAAAGTGTGATAACAATGACACACATAATTTAGATGCTGCTAAAGCAATTGTTTTGTTAATGACCACCAAAAGCAAGCGCACAGTTGGTTTCAGAGCCAGCTCCATACTAAAGCGTCTTTTATGAAAAACAGCAGGAGTACTTGAGAACAGACGCTGACATGTCAGCAGTGAAAAACTGTCTTCATAAAGCCTTCTCCGGGGCGGCTGCTTGATGGGAGGCGTTTCTCTTGCTGAGTGCATATCCATCCTCTAAAGCTGCCAGGCGTGCATTCTAGTCAGACTCTGCCTCAAACTATAGGGAATGGAATTTAATACACACACTATGAAGTCGCAAAGGAATTTTCCAAACAAGAAGTAATAGACTCATAAATAAACATGGCGAAGGGGTTATCTAGCCCTGGAAATTACATAGGGGTTATCATTTTCTTTGATTTGGGGATTTACGGTTCAGCCAGGGATTTGCAACAATTCTTTGGGCAGTCTGATTTCAGAGAAATGAAAGGGCACATTAGACACAGGCATTTTCTGGCTTGTTTTTGTGTTTCCATAACTCTCATGGGTTACAGTATTCAAGTGTGCCAACAGGTTTCCCTCATAAGACTGACCTTGTAGGATAGTAAATTTAAATTAATATTTGCTTTCTTTTGGGCAAGCATCAGTTGTATTTTCTTGGTCAAATAAACAGTTTGTTTCTCCAAGACAGGGTTAATAGAACGCAGTGTTAAGCCTAATGAACTTCAGCATGATGTGCTGTTTCATATTTAAAATTATTAAAATTATTCCATAATTTATAATTTCTGAGTTTAGGCAATTGTATATAATATATAATTCTGGGGTTAGGAAATTATGAAAACAAACAGCCCATACCAAAAAGAAAAAGGCAAAAACAAAAATACTGTCTGGAAAATGATGATCATTTAATACTATTAGCTCCAGGATATGGCCTTAGTCGGGAACTCGCCCTTTTCTGAGACATCCATTAGTAAAAATATATAGGCACAATATTTCGATTGTAAGTTTTCTTAAGATAGGAATTGAATATGGACAAAGATAATTTTCTAGCAATTCAACATTATAACCATGATGAGCCTCTTAAGATCTCCATTACATTTTATATTCAAGTGCTTGTGAAAATATCAGCCTAGAGCACTTGAAGTGACATATCAATTACACCAGTGTCTCTTTCAATTGCCTTCATGGAGAGAAGCATTTTTCACTTCAGGGGGCCAGACAATGCTGTTAGCTAAGTTCTAAAAGCATGAAAATCTGAATATTTGAGACGTTAGAAAAATTCTTCTCTGTGGTACAAATGGTAATATATAGGTTAATAATTTACAGGTTATATAGGTTTCCTGGGGGGAAGAGATAAGTTAAACTATTTTCCACATTTTTATTTAAATTTCACAACTATCTGATAGAACAATTCTCTAGGGCCATGTTTTAAGAAATTTTCAATATGTTTCTTATCTACACAGTTGGAACTAAGAGAAGGGAGTTCAGCTAATCTAGAAACTGCAGGAAAATGGGTGGAAGGCTTATTTGGAGCGGTCACTCAGATGATCCCACAGTGGCCCTCCTTGGCACCATTGCTTAACTGCAGAGGAAACACTGTGCAAATCTCCAGAAAATGATAACCTAAACACAGATCTGAGTCACTTGCCTTTTCAGAATTAATCAGTCATCAAGGAAGTATTAATACTCTGTTTTTCTCAAAAGAAAAACATAAAATGACTCTTCTCCGGCTCAGGACACTGGAAATATGTCAGCAGGAAGCCTGTGCCTTAAATATTGTGTCAGAAGTGCTCATATTCGCACATCCTCGTGGTGACAACTACAAAAATGCTTCTGAGAACATTAGCATCCATGAGGGACTCTTCTGATCAAAACGCACCGTCTCATGGCACCACCTGCTTGGATTTGGAGAAACGTGGCCTCACCACCCATTCCAGTTCCAGCTCCACAGCCCACCAGCCGTGTCTAAATAAGAAGGAAAACCCACTGCTACCATTACCTGAATCTGATCTGGGTTAGCATGTTAGTAACCCTAGTGACCACAGGAGTGCCAATGCCTCATTTTTAACTTTCTAAACCTCTCTGTCCTTTCACATTACGGTGTGCCCACCTGGGGTGAGTGTCCTGAGGAAGAGGATCCGTTTCGCCCATCACCCCAGCATGCCACTTAACGCCATCACCTGAGCCAGTTGCCTTCCTCTGCAGGCCTAGGCCCCTCTGAGAGCCTATCAGGGCCAATCAGAGGGGACCATGAGGCTGTTTGAGCCTGTTCCTAAAGCGGCATCTAAAGGTGACCCCACTGTGCTATTTACCGCCTGTGACCCTGAAAGCTAGGTTTCTTTCACCTCTCCAAGAATTAGTTTGTCCAGATAAAGGCTAGAGAAGCACATGGCTTTTGGCTGATTTTGTTTTCTTGTATCTTCCTTTTTTTCCTCTTTTGGCTCAGGCCCTCAAAATCCACAAGAGCCTGGCCCTTCTCTGGATCTCCATGAGGGTTTACCAGGCTCTTTGCATTCACTGTGTTTCCCATCGACAAATGGTTTCTAGAATTATTATTCACATGACAATACCAGCTCTTAGGGTTCAGGATATTGAGATGAACCTTTAATTGCTTCTTTTTCTAATTGTAACCAAACATCTTTCCTTAATTTACCTTGTGGTTAAGTCTGTTTCTGAAGCTGGGTGGAGCATGGGGGAGCTTCATTGACTCACAGTGGACCCTTGCATCACAATACCTACAGCTGACTCTACAATGGAGGCCCTCAAAGCTCAGCTGCCAGGGGCAGGGCTGTACTCAAGTTCAAGACTAAACGTCAGCAGCTGAAGATGGGACACACATTAGGAGCTTGGCTAATGAGACCTGCACTGATGATCATCCTGTTCTATCTGAGTATATTTAGACAGAGTCCATTTTCAAGGAATCATGGCTATACAGAATCTTTAAATTTATCCACATGTTACCTTTAAGGTTCCATGAAGAAGAACCATCTGTCTTACTCAGATCCATGAAACTGGACAAGAGTTGAAGTGTGCGAAATGAAAGAGGTGAGCAGTCTCTAGACATTCAGATACTGCATGTGCGTGAGGGGGATGAGGGTCATCCCCAGGACAGGTCAAAGCCAAGGGGTACAGAGCCTCAGACTAAGATTCCTACCCCCACCCCCCGCCACACAGACACATCTATTTTTATATAAATAAAATCCATCTGAAAATGATCTCAAAAGGAGACCAAGATGGAAAAGGAAAGAAATCCCATAAGGAAAGACTGACGAGTGTGTGCGGAAGATAAAGCAGAGCTGTTGACTGCACCTTGTTAAGGGGGTTATGGATTCCTTGTGGGCATAAAATTGGAGAGCCATTACAACCCAGATTTCTCTTCTCTGTATTCATGAGTCATCTTCCTGCCAAGAGGGGAATGAAAGTGGTGAGTTTCACTACCCATCCTCTGTTACCTCCTCCAGGAAGCATGAAGATTCTGGATAGAGGATTCCGCACTGCATACGAAGGAACAGTTACTACATAAATGTCAACCAAAGGCAAGATGGAAACAAGAGATGATCTTGAATCTTATCTAAATATGTAATATTGTCACTAATCAGCAGTAGCTCAGCTCCACTGTCCTGATTTAGAGAGCTCTGGAGCCCAATTTCAACTCAGAGAAGTGCAGTTCAAGCAATGAAAAGATTCAGTGTAACTGATATACTCTAGTTGGTCCTTGGTGGATCTTGGAAAGTCTCCAAAAGAGCCACAGTTTGGGAAGTTAACTGCATAGGGACCCAATTACAGCTAAAAAATACATGGGTGCCAAGCTGAAGGGACACGAATTTATTTCCTAAATCTGCTAAAAAAAAAAAAAAAGTTGGGGTCTGCTGAACTACTCACCATCCATCAATTTTCTCTGAATGTTCAAGGAAATTTTAAATGAAAGAAAAATTTCAATTAATAATATAAAAAATAAGAGAAGGACAAGATCTGAAAGAAAGGGTTTTAACTTTCTAGTCTGACATTTACTTTTCATTGGAGCGAAATAGATGCCAGCAACAGAGAAAACACCCCAGCCAGCGGCTCATTTTCTTTGAGGAGAACGTGTTTTTCTTAAAATGGTTTCTCTGGTGCTCATGGGTTTAAGAACTTTAGTAAAAAAGACAGGATCCTAGAGATGGAAAAACACCCATCTTCAAAGCTGCAAGAGTTGGAGTCTCACCAACATTTTTGCAATTAAAAAAAATATGATCTTTTAAAGAAGTTTACTAATTTCCGTGGAATGACCATACATCGGCTATAAGCAACTACTCATGAAAGAGTTTTTTTAACACATCCAAGTTTATGGGCAAATTGGTTGAAATGATTTCATAAGAGAAAACTAAATGTACGGTGCATTACCTTTTCATCTGTAATTCAATAAATAGTCCAAGGAAACAAAATATTTTTAACAAGTTATTCATAATACATAATTAGTTTTTATGTGAACATTGCTGATATTCTGGCCAACTAGTACTCCAGATAAACTCACATTTACTGATATGATAACGTCAAGCATCCCTCATTCTGCTCATACTGTTATTTTTACATGAAAAATAGAAGTAGAGAAGGCCATAGAGTTCATCTTAAATGCGATCATTCTCGTCTCAAGCAATGAGAATTATAATCCCAAATGATCTGCTTTTAGACTACCAAAGCCTTAGAAGAGTCAAGAGCATAAATTTTAATTTGACGACTGAAAGCAACCCTTCAACTATTTTGAAAAAAAGAGTAATCCAAGCAGGGTGCCATCTACAGGCTGCGCTTTAGAGTATTTATGGATGTCGGCACTAAAAGCTGCATTTATGTTGTCAGTATTCTATTTGCCCTCCTTTAATTTCTCAAATGACCTAATTATACACGTTCTCAGCATGTCTCAGGAGGGAAAGAATTGCTGATATTGTGAAACAGCAAAATGCTGAATATGTTTTGGTGCTTCTCATATACCACGGCCTGATTACAGGCATCATTAAAATTACACCTTGACATTCTTCTGGAACATTCCATTAAACACTTTCTAATGTTTCACAGTAAGAAGTGGAACACTTCCTGTCATTTAAATCAAAAAATATCTGACTTCTACCAGCATGTCTGACATGATTGCTTACCATTGTGCCATTTATGATGTCTTAATTTACGTATATACTTATGATGTCTTAATTTATGTGTATACTCATTAACAAGTACTTACTGGCTTTCCTGTTAGCACCATGGAGTCGATTCTGACTCCTAGAGACCCTGTGTCCAGAAGAGTGAAACCCTGACCGGTCTTTTCGGGCCATCCTCTCACCTTCCTGCACTGTATCATTTGATCCTCTGCTGCTATTGCTGCTCTTCATGGGGTTTTCACGGCCAATATTTCTGGAAGTGGGTAGCCAGCTCCTTCTTCCTAGTCTGTCTTAGTCTGGAAGCTCTGCTGAAAGCTGTTCCCCATGGGTGGTGCTGCTGGTATTTGAACTACCACTGGCATAGCTTTTAGCATCACAGCAACAGGCAGCCACCACAGTATGACAACTGCCAGATGGGTGATGTGGTCCCCTGACCAGAAACAAACCCTGGGCTGTGGTGGTGAGAGCGCTGAATCTTAACAACTAGACCACCAGGGCTGGCACTTATTGGCTACTTAGCATTCATTCTCTCAGGTCTTATTAGTCCCAGATGCTGTGTTAGTTTCCTGAAGCTCCTGTAACAAATTACCACAAACTTGGTGACTAAAAGCAACAGAAATTTATTCTCTTACAGTTCTGGAGGCCAGAAATTCAGAACCCACAGGGCCACACTCCCGATGGCAGCTCCAGGACAGAATACACTCCTTGCCTCCTCCAGGTTCCGTGGCTGCCCTGGCTTTCCTGGGCTTGCGCCTACTTCAATCCAGTCTTTGTCTCTGTGGCCACATCACCTCCTTCTCTTTTGTGTGTCTCTCCTATGTGTGTCTCTTATAAGGATACTTGTTATTGGATTTAAGGCCACCCAGATAATCCAGAATGATCTCCTCTCTGCAAGATCCTTAAGTTAAGTATGTCTGCAAAGACCATTTTTCCCAAATAAGGTCACATTCGCAGGTTCCAGGCATTAGGATGTGGACATTTTATTGGGGGCCAGTTTTAGAGAGGCAACGGTTTATAGCCTCTAGGCAGATTTCCTAAATCTGTGATTTCAATACAAGTTACACAGCTGACTTTTTTTTTCCCTAAAAGATCTCAAATAAATATTGAACTTCTTTTGATATGACCTCTTCCATCAGTAACTTTCATGGTTAAATGCGTTTATTCATTCTAATACAATTGATTTCTCACTGGTAAATCTAATAGTAAATGTATATTTCCTTTGGTGTTCAGAAGCCACTAAAAGAGCAGAAAAGCCCCTAAATCTCCTCTCTTTCCCCCTCTTCTAACAAGGCCCTTCAAATTCTCATGGGTGATCCACAGGGGTAGTAGAGAGAAAAGAGAGTGATCTCATACGCACGAGTTCATTCACTATATCTTCAAATATCTATTGATTGTCCCCTGTATACTCTAGGTGTCAGAGGCAGAGCTGATTTCGTGGGCATATGATCTGTGCAGATGCACAGGGCTCCATGATTAGAAGGGCCCCAACCTCAGTTTAATGCTCTGCTGTTGCCATCTTGAAATTATTAATAATTTTTTTTAACAGGGGGCCCTGCATTTCTTCTTGCACTGGGCCCCACAAATTATGTAGCCCATTCTGATGGAGCAGTGAGCAATGTTGGGAAGTCCCTGCTCTCAAGGACTTGTCAGGGTACCTAATGCTGACAGCCAGCATCAATGGTCCACATATAGAAACATGATGCTAAGCCCTTTGGTGGTCAAATCTAAGATCAGCTGGTGGAGAGTGTGGTACCACATCTGGGTATATTTTAATGATATCATGGACTGAATCACTTTCTTATCTTCTACAATGACTTTCTACTTCTTGCTCATGTCAAGCTTCAGTTTTGAATTTCTGAGCAGCATCTCCAAAGATACAACCAGAATTTGTTAATGGGTTATTTGAAAAAAGAGTTTTCAGGGTTAATGGCTATCACAAACTCTCTCTCTAATATGGACATTAATTTCAGCATTTATGGAGGCAAGGACCCCGGAATCATTGCAAATAGAGCAATATTTTGATAGCAAAGTATGTTTCAAATCCAATCTTGGACATCTCTTTCAGAGAACAATAATTGTGTGGCGTTTATCTTCTGAGAAAAAGCTATTTATCTGGACCTTCTAAAGAATGATTTTCTCAATATTTTCATCATGGGAGCATGCCAGATTATATGAGTGAGATCTGGCTCCTTAAAGCAGCATGGCTTTCAATCAATCTAACAGAACAAGCATACAAAAAAATTTATTTTTAAATCTATGATACTTCTGAAAGGAATAAACTCAGAACTGAAGTGGTTGGAAGTTTAATACAGTTCAATTAAGGATTTGTACCCAAAAGGACAAGTTGTTGCTTTTAGTTCCACTTCTAGATTAGTCACACGAGATATATAGCCACTTTTAACAGCATTGTGCCATCACCAGTGACTTTAATTACTGTTTGGTAATTTTATCTGCTTACACCAATATTAATTAAATCTATCTCTGGGGGCAAAAAGAAAAAAGCACGAGGGAGTTGTCCCAACATATATTGATCGGAAAAAAGCAAATCATAATCTTTACTGTGGCTAATTTTCTCAGATTCTTCTTTCCTGAGGAAAGAAGGCGTTGATCACACCATTAATTCTAAAAAAAGAACTTATTTTCCCTTTAGTTTTAGTGCCTCCTGTTGAAATTAGCAGACTGCCCAATGAAAACAATCTCTTTGTCCTTTCATGTTGTTGTAACTGCCTGGGCATCTTAATGCATCTTCAAATTCCAATTCGTACTCAGAACCAATGGGAAAAGTTTTACAGAAAGTCCATGAAACAAAGCAGCTCTCCTGACGCCCAGGATTTACGTTAAGGGCGGCCTCACGCATTGAATCAAGTGTGCCATTACCCTCACGCCCATGAACCTGTCTTTCAGCACGATCCACGACAGCAAGAAGACAAAGGCTTTGTTACAACAGAACAGAGCAGAGACATCTGTGGCTGTCAGCTTCTTTAAAGCCAGTAAATACAGGTAATTAGTCAAAGTCCACAGAATAGAAAAGGGAGCAGTTCTTTTAAGAAAGAGCTTCAACGTCAGGCCATCTTCACCAAAAATCCGACTGCATTCCCTAGGAAAGAAAAAGAGGTTAATAGTCAGGTACTAACTGTGACACCTCTCTGTTGCTTAACTCTTGACAGCCATTTTCAGGCAAGAGCACAAACACTCAAGACCCATCGTTCATCTGTGGAACCTATGCAACCCAGTTCCGCCACCTACAGGCCACACAAGTGAAAAGGGTTCCATGGAAAATTGCCCCCATCTCCCCAGGCCCAGAGCCAGGCCTCTCCTACCTATTCTCTCGAGATTGCTGGGCAGCCATTTGGTTGTTGCTGAACATTCTCAGAGAAGCCTGGGGAAATACAGACACGAGGAGTTGCTGGAATTACTAGCTATTGGAAGAGAAAGAAGATTCTTTCCCAATGGGTGAATGCGGCAGGATCAAGATGGCTGGTACCATGGGAATCGGATAGAGACCAACCAGCCGCCTCACTTTTCAGGAAAGCCACACACAGCTTGGGGTTTTCTTATTCCTCCAGCACTATGCTTCTTTCTATCTATCTGCCTAATTAACCAATTTCTTCTTCATCTAGCATTCTGAAGGCAGGAAAAATGGAGAAAGCTTCTGTGATAACCCCAAAAGGCAAAAAAATAAAAATAAAAGTAAAATTCAGGTTGTATTTATATACAAACTTTTGCCTGTTTTGGAGGAATTCTCTCAATTCATTGTATAAAATAGGCACTTCAGTTAAATCTGTGATTTGTTTGATTTCTGACTAAATTTATTATTTAACCCAAGGGGCCATTTTAATCAAAATATTTAAGCTAGAGATCCAGACAGGCAAGGATGGAAGGGCTAGAAGACTAGTGCTTAGTCGGCCATGGACTAGGAGGAGAATTGCTGCTGGGAGAATTCAGCTGTATTCTTTTCACTCAGTTATTCACTAACATCCAAGCATTTATTGGGCAATTATGTGCCAGGCATTGCATTTTCAAGGGTAGTATAAATATCTTGTTCAAAGCAATAAGTTACTAATTCTTGCTCATTTATAATGAAATCCATTTATGTGGTTCTAAATAGCACCAGCACTGGTTTCTCTTCCAGGTTTTGCTGAAGAGAAATAATTGCCTCAAAGCATCACAAACCAAGGTGCTCTCTAGCCAGTTTGCCTCACCTGTGCGAAGCAACTTACCACCCCACCCCCCACCCCGCCCCCCACAGGAGGACCAGGTAGAGGGAGGGAGGGACAAAGTGGTGAGGCTCTAGCACAGGGGTGTGGCCTTCAATATCCAACCTCACAGTAAACATGCTTCCGGGCAGGAGGTCAGCAAATCCAGAGAGGTGGAAAATGTATATTGCATACATAGAAACCCATGTAGTGGTTTTACTTTTATGTGGGAGATAACCAAAAAGGAAAGATTTTTGTAAAATGAAAATGTGACTTCCCAAAGGCAAATTTTTTTTTTTTTGAGGAAGATTAGCCTTGAGCTAACATCTGCCACCAATCCTCCTCTTTTTGCTGAGGAAGACTGGCCCTGAGCTAACATCCATGCCCATCTTCCTCTACTTTATATGTAGGATGCCTGCCACAGCATGGCTTGACATGTGGTGTGTAGGTCCGCAGCCAGGATCCGAACTGGCGAACCCCAGACCACGGAAGCAGAATGTGTGAACTTAATCACTGTGCCACTGGGCTGGCCCCCTCAAAGGTAAATTTTAACTTGAAAGAAATAAAAATTCAATGAAGGGACTAAATAAACTAAAGACAAAATCTTTTGCAAAGTAAACAAATCACATGTGCTCACACACACAGGAAAATGGATGGCCTCTCTCAAGCCTACAGCCGTGGAGTTGCTCTGAATCAGAACCACACGTAGATCAAGCAGCAGTTTTCATAGACCATCCTGGGCACGAGTTTCTGTACAGGCAGACCTTGGAGATACTGCGGGTTCAGTTCCAGACCACCGCAATAAAGCTAATATCGCAATAAAGCAAGTCACAGTGCATGCAAAAGTTATATTTACATTATAGTGTAACTTATTAAGTGTGCAGTATAATTCTGTGTAAAAAACCAATGTACACACCTTAAGTAAAACATATTTTATTGCTAAAAATTGCTAACCATCATCCGAGCCTTCAGCAAGTCATAGTCTTGTTGCTGGCAGAGGGTTTTGCCTTGCTGTTGCTGGCTGCTGACTGATCAGGGTGGTGGTTGCTGAAGGTTGAGGTGGCCATGGCACTTTCTTAAAATAAGACAAGTTTGCCACATTGATTGACTCTTCCTTTCAAAATGATGTCTCTATAGCATGTGATGCTGTTTGATAGCATTTTACCCACAGTAGAACTTAGTTCAAAATTGGAGTCAGTTTTCATAAACCCTGCCACCACTTTATCAACTAAGTTTATGTAATGTTCTAAATCCTTTGTTGTCATTTCAACAATCTTCACAGCATCTTCACCAAGAGTAGATTGCATCTCAAGAAACCACTTTCTTTGCTCAACCGTAACTCTTCATCCATTAAACTTTTATCACAAGACGGCAGCAATTCAGTCACATCTTCAGGCTCCACTTCTAATTCTAGTTCTCTTGCTGTTTCCACCACATCTGCAGTTACTTCCTCCACTGAAGTCTTGAATCCCTAAAAGTCATCTATGAAGACTGGAATCAACTTCTTCCAAACTCCTATTAGTGTTGATGTTTTGACCTCTTCCCATGAATCACAAATGTTCTTAATGGCATTTAGGATACTGAATCCTTTTCAGAAGGTTTAAAAATTTTTTTGCCCAGATCCATCAGAGGAATTGCTCTCTATGGCAGCTATATTTAAGAAATGTATTTCTTAAATAATAAGACTTGAAAGTGAAACTTACTCCTTGATTCATGGGCTGCAGAGCGGCTGTTGTGTTAACAACCGTGAAAACAACATTAATCTCATGGTACATCTTCGTCAGAGCTCTTGGGTGACCAGGTGCATTGTCAATGAGCAGTAATATTTTGAAAGGAATCTTTTCTCTAAGCAGTAGGTCTCAACCGTGGGCTTAAAATATTGGGTAAACTATGTTTTAAACAGGTGTGTTCTCATCCAGGCTTTGCTGTTTCATTTTCAGAGCACAGGCAGAGTAGATTTGGCATAATTCTTAAGGGCCCTAGGATTGGGGGAATGGTAAATGAGCACCGGCTTCAACTTAAAGTCACCAGTTGCATTAGCTCCTAACAAGAGAGTCAGCCTGTCCTTTGAAGCTTTGAAACCAGGTATTAACTTCTCCTCTCCAGCTATGAAGGTCCTAGATGAAGCATCTTCCAATGTAAGGCTGTTTCGTCTACATTGAAAATCTGCTGTTCAGTGTGGCCACCTTCATTAATGATCTTGGCTGGATCTCCTGGAGAACTTGCTGCAGCTTCTGCATCAGCATTTGCCGCTTCACCCTGTGCTGTTATGTTACGGAGACGGCTTCTTTCCTTAAACCTCGGGAACCAATCTCTGCTCGCCTCAGGCTTTTCTTCTGCAGCTTCCTCGCCTCTCTCAGCCTTCACAGAATTGAGGAGTGTGAGGGCCTGGCTCTGGGTTAGGCTTTGGCTTAAGGGAAAGTTGTGGCTGGTTTGATCTTCTAACCAGACCACTAAAACTTTCTCCACATCAGCAAGAAGGCTGTTTCACTTTCTTATCATTTGTGTGTTCACTGGAGTAACTCTTTTAATTTCCTTCAAGAACTTTTCCTTTTCATTCACAACTTGGCTAGTTGCTTGGCACAAGAGGCCTAGCTTTCAGCCTGTCTCAGCTTTCAACATGCCTTCCTCACTAAGCTTCATCATTTCTAGCTTTTGATTTAAAGTGAGAGAGGTGCGCCTCTTCCTTTCACTTGAACACTTAGAGGTCATTGTACGGTTATTAATTGGCCTAATTTCAATATTGCTGTCTCAGGGAATAGGGAGGCCAGAGGAGAGGGAGAGAGATGGAGGACTGGCCAGTCAGTGGAGCAGTCAGAACACAGACAACATTTATTAATTGTTTGCTGTCTTATATGGATGCAGTTTGTGGTACCCCAAAACAATTACAATAGTAACATCAAAGATTGCTGATCATGGAGCACCATGACAAATATAATAATGATGGAAAATTTTAAAATATTGTGAGAATTACCAAAATGTGACACACAGACCAGAGTGAAAATGCTGTTGGAAAATGGCACCAAGAGATTGCCTGCCACAGGGTTGCCACAAACCTTCAATTTGTGGGAAAAAAAAAAGCAATATCTGCAATAAACTGAGGCACCATGAAAGGAAGCACCTGTATTCTGTATTCTCTCTCTGTGAGAGTCTACCAGGAAGAGCAAAGCTGAGAGCTGTGGGTTTATCCTGACGTAGACAACTAATAAATGACTTTTTAAATACACATTTATGAAGAACCACAACAAACCCATTTCCGATTAGAGGATTTCTTTTCTTTCTTCCTTTTTTTCCCTTAAAGATTGGCACCTGAGCTAACATCTGTTGCCAATTTTTTTCCTCTGTTCTTCTCCCCAAAGACCCCAGTACATAGCTGTGTATTTTTAGTTGTAGGTCCCTCTGGTTGTGCTATGTGGGATGCTGCCTCAGCATGGCCTGATGAGCGGTGCCATGTCCCTGCCAGGGATCCAAACTGGTGAAACCCTGGGCTGCCAGAGTGGAGCAAGCGGACTTAACCACTTAGCCTCGGGGCGGCCCCAAGGATTTCTTTTCTTACCACTGGCCCTAGCTGGTGCTGGTTCTTTCTTCCCAGAGCCCACCATCATGCTAGGTTGAGTGCTCTCAAGCCAAGACTTACATGCACGTGAGTGAATGTTCCGACCCTGGCACAGACCAGCAGAGGCCTCTGGACAGGGAGATTCCCCAGGCAAAGCGCTGCTGCCTGCCCAGAGACTGACTTCCTCATTGTTCCTCTCTTTTTTCCTTGTCTCACTGCCAACCTTCTCCCCATTTGTCAATGCGGTTGCAGGAATTAAAAGTGCTCTCCTTCAAATGCCAGGTCACCTGTGTAGAATCTTATCCTATGTAAGCACTAAGTGCTAAGAAATGCAAAAATTCAAAAGAGAATGGATTTCTATGGAGAAACTAATAACAGTAGGTCTCTTCTTGGGATGATGAGATCAGAATTTCTGGACGAGGCATTGACAGGTGGCATAACTTGGACTGAAGCTTAGAAGTCGGGTAGACACTAGTACTTCACTTATGCTCATCCTGTTACAGCAGCTACCAGTCACAGAACCCTTTCTGTATGTCACGCGGCATCTTTAAGCACATTCCGTAGGTGCCTGACATAGATGAATTTATCTTTGGCTCTACTTTCACGCTTTCTAGAGATTTTTTCGTTAAGAAAATACTCTTGCCAAAGCTATGTTATATAATTTTTTTCTTCTTAAATTTCCAATTCACCTGAGGCAACTGAAGTCTCTTGGTAGTATGTAAATGGAATGATTCAAATATCAAAAAACGACTTCCAAAGGAACAATCCTTATCATCTAGTTTTGATAATTTACTGAAACTTCTTTTGATTTAAGTGATAAGAAGACAACTGGAGATGCTTTCACACCATTCAAGAGAAAAGGAGACAATAGTCAGAGGTCCTGGTGCTAAGGGATGAATTCTGTTTCCAGTCTTCACACTACCTCTCTTCCCCTCGTTCTGCATGGGAGCTTCTGGGAGTGACTTCTTGGCAGATGGTGTTAATGAGTCTACAGGGACTAAACCATCAAGGATCTCAGAATTGTCTGGCTGTCATATGCAAGGGGCCTCTGGAGAATATTCCCTTCAAAGAGAGTGTTTTCTGCTTGACAATAAAAGCTCTTTGATTCGGTTTCAGAAATGGTCAACTTCCCTCTACCTGCACTAACAGGTGGAGGTGTCTTGTCAAATCACAGATTTCACTAAATTCAGAGTTAGTCTGACGTGAGAAATGTGGTGAGGATGAAGCTCATTCCCAAAACGACATTTCCAGCAGCAGCAGCCCCTTGTTGTAAATGTGTTATCTTAAACCAAACTGCCTGGCTTCCTTTGAGGTGCTCTAAGGCACTACTTCCCATACAAAACTTCTGTTGTTTTTATCAGCTTGTTTGTCTAAGCCACGTGAGCATTTGAGGAAAACACACATGCTATGGGTAAATGCAGGCATTTTCAAACAGGGAGAATTTTAATCTGATAATCACATTCCCTGCAATCATTTATTAAATATTGTTATTTAAAAAAGCCCTTATGGATCTTGCATGATGTCAGCAACATGGTGGAGTGAGCAGTTTTCTTTGTCTCTCCCCCTTCGAACTACAACTAATTGGACATTCATCAGTCAACAAAGGCTATCCACACAGCATCTCAGGACACCTGAGAGACCTGTGCTGCTATACATCGGAAGGTGGACGGACTTCCCCCCAGGAGGAGGGGGAGATAGGTGAAAACTCTCTGACCCCTGGACAGCCTAGTACCTGCAAGCGACTTTCTACCAGCAGACACACTCATAGCATTGCCACAGCACCAAGGGTGGGCATGTGTGCGCATTGGCGGAGTCACGGTTGGAAACAGGTGACTACAGCCCTACCTAAGCCCCCCACGATTGCCCCTTAGCCCAGTGGGAAAATCCACGGTCCCACAGCAGCCACAGGGAAAGCCTCTACTCCGCATTAGCGGAGAGGCCCTGGCCAGCATTCAGAATGCTGGGAGGTCCCAGGGCGGGAGGATCCTGGGTGGTGCAGCAACCCGCCAGCCACCTCTGACTCACAAACTCCTGCTGTGGCCCAGAGCGGGCAAGGGAGACCCAGTGAGTCCGTGTGAGTGGGCAGTGGAAAGTTGGAGCTCCAGCAAGCCTGCTCTGTGGTCCAAGGGGAAATCCACAGTCCCACAGCAGCCACAGGAAAAGCCTCTGTGCAGTGTTAGTGGAGAGGCTCCACCTGGCAATCACAAGGCTGGAAGGTCCTGAGGCAGAAGTGGCACAGCTGGGTGAGCTAACCACAGACTGCAGTAGATACCTGTAGCTCTGCTGTCGCCCATAGTGGACAAGTGGGATCCTGCAGGCCCTGACAATGACAGAGCTGCAAGTCTAGGTGAACCTGCTCCCAGCTGCTGTGAAAGCCCATAGCACTGCTTCAGACCCTAAGGAGGGAGCACATCTAGGTGGTCTGTGACAGTAGACACCAGCAACCTGAGGCCCCCTTGCGATTGTCCCCACAGCTGATGAGAGACTCCACAGGGCCACTGTGACCACGAGGAGGGGCCCAGGTCTGGTCAGCAACAGCTGACAGGGATCCTGGTTGGCGCAGATTACACAGCTGCTGCCCCCCGCCCCCACGAAATCCAGTAGAAGCAAGAGGAAGCAAGAACTAAACTCTATCTCTATGCAGAGGCACAAATCCATGCCATCAAGCAGTATGAAAAAATATATTAAATCTCCAGAACAGAAGGAAAATGACAAGTACCCAGAAAACAATCCCAAAGACACTGAAATTTATAACCTAAATGACAATGAATTTAAAATAGCCATCATTAAAAAACTCAATGAGTTAAAAGAGAATACAGATAGACAACTCAATCAGTTCAGGAGATATGTCACAAAAGAGCTTGATACTATAAAGAAGAACCAATCAGAAATATTGGAGATGAAGAACACAATGGAGGAGATTAAGAAAAATCTAGACTCTCTGAACAGTAGGGTCGATAATATGGAAGACAGAATTAGCAATTTGGAGGATAGGAATATAGAAATGCTGCAGATAAAGGAGGAGAGAGAACTAAGACTAAAAAGATATGAAGAAACTCTCCGAGAAATATCCGACTCAATTAGGAAATGCAACATAAGGATTATAGGTATCCAAGAAGGAGAAGAGAAGGATAAGGGGGCAGAAAGTCTGTTCAAAGAAATAATGGCTGAGAACTTCCCAAACCAGGGGAGAGAGATGGAACTCCATGTGACAGAAGCTAATAGATCTCCAAACTTTATCAATGTAAGAAGGCATATAGTAGTGAAGCTTGCAAAAGTAAATTACAGAGAGAAAATACTAAGGGCAGCAAGACAGAAGAAAACAACCTACAAAGGAACCCCCATAAGGCTGTCAGCAAATTTCTCAGCAGATACCTTACAGGCTAGAAGAGAGTAGAATGATATATTCAAAACTCTGAAGGACAAAAACCTGCAGCCAAGAATACTCTATCCAGTGAAAATATCCTTCGAATATGATGGAGAAGCAAAAACTTTCCCAGATAAACAAAAGTTAAGGGAGATCATTGCCAGAAGACCTCCCCTACAAGAAATGCTCAGGAAGACCCTCATACTTGAAAAATCAAAAACAAAAAGGAAAGGGGTTACAAAACCCAGAGCTAAGGATATAAATAGAAAGACAAAATCAGAAAGTTGCAGCTCTCCATCAGAATAGGTTAGCAAAGGCTAAGTATAACATTAAAGATAAAAGGAAGGGAAACACCAAGAATAAACATAATCTTGTCATTTTAACCACAAACTCACAACACAAGAAGGAAGAAAAAAAATCTGACAATAACAACCTGGAAGGGAAAGAGGCAAGGGATGGAACAGCTTAATCTAAGGAAATAAGAGGCTATCAGAAAATGGACTATCTCATCTATGAGATGTTTTATACAAACCACATGGTAACCACTAAACAAATAACAAGAATAAAGACACAAACTACAAATAAGAAGAAAGCCAATATAGAAATCTACCTACCTGCATTGGTAGTCCAAAAATCATGGGACAAGAAACAAAGGAAATACAAGAGAACCAGAAAACAAGCAATAAAATGGCAGCATTAGGCCCCCCACATTTCAATAATCACTCTAAATGTAAATGGATTGAACCCTCCAATCAAAAAACACAGAGTGGCAGGATGGATTAAAGAACAAGACCCAACAATATGCTGCCTCCAGGAAACACACCTCAGCCCCAAAGACAAATACAGACTCAGAGTGAAGGGATGGAAGATGATACTCCAAGCTAATAATGAACATAAGAAAGCAGGTGTTGCCATACTTATATCAGACAAAGTAGACTTCAAAGCAAAACAGATAAAGAGAGACGAAGAGCGGCAGTTTATAATGATAAAAGGGACACTCCACCAAGAAGACATAACACTTATAAATATATACGTACCCAACACAGGAGCACCAAAATATATATGTACCCAACATAGGAGCACCAAAATATGTAAAGCAACTATTAACAAAACTAAGAGGAGACATCAACAACGATACAATAATAGTAAGGGACCTCAGCACCCAATTAACACCAATGGATAGATCATCCAGACAGAAAGTCAACAAGGAAATTATAGAATTAAATGAAAAATTAGACCAGATGGACTTAATAGATATATATAGAACACTCCATCCACAAACAGCAGGTTACACATTCTTCTCAAGTGTGCATGGAACATTCTCAAGGATAGACCATATCTTGGGAAACAAAGCAAGCCTCAACAAATTCAAGAGGGTTGAAATAATAGCAAGCATCTTTTCTGATCATAATGCTATGAAACTAGAAATCAACTACAAGAATCAAGCTGGGAAAGGGGCAAAAATGTGGAGACTAAACAACATGTTACTGAACAAACAATGCATTACTGAAGAAATTAAAGAAGAAATCAAATGTTATCTGGAGACAAATGAAAATGAAAACACCCAATACCAACTCATTTGGGACGCAGAAAAATGGTCCTAAGAGGGAAATTCATTGCAATACAGGCTCACCTTAATAAACAAGAAAAATCTCAGATAAGCAATCTAAAACGATGACTAACAGAATTAGAAAAAGAAGAACAAAGCCCAAAGTCAGTAGAATGAGGAAATAATAAAAATTAGAGCGGAAATAAATGAAATTGAAACAAAAAAGACAGTAGAAAGGATCAATGAAACAAAGAGTTGGTTCTTTGAAAAAATAAACAAAACTGACAAACCCTTAGCCAGACTCACTAAGAAAAAAAGAGAGAAGACTCAAATAAATAAAATCAGAAATGAGAGAGGGGAAATCACAACGGATACCACATAAATACAAAAGATCATAAGAGAATACTATGAAAAACTATATGCCAACAAATTGGATAACCTAGAAGAAATGGATAAATTCTTAGACTCTTACAACCTCCCAAAACTGAAGCAGGAAGAAATAGAGAATCTGAATAGGTGAATCACAAATAAAGAAATTGAAACAGTAATCAAAAACCTCCCCAAAAATAAAAGTCCAAGACCAGACGGCTTCTCTGGAGAATTCTACCAAACATTCAAAGAAGATTTAATACTTATCCTTCTCAAACTATTCTGGAAAATTGAGGAAGATGGAGCACTCCCTAACACATTCTATGAAGCCAACATCACCCTGATCCCCAAACCTGACAAGGACAACACAAAGAAGGAAAACTATAGGCCAATATCACTGATGAACATAGATGCAAAAATCCTCAAAAAAATTTTGCCAAACCAAATACAGAAATACATTAAAAAGATTATACACCATGATCAAGTGGGATTTACACCAGGGACACAGGGATGGTTCAACATCTGCAAGTCAATCAACGTGATACACTACATTAACAAAATGAGAAACAAAACCCACATCATCATCTCAATAGATGCAGAGAAAGCATTCAAGATCCAACATCCATTTATGATAAAAAACTCTCAATAAAACAGGTATAAAAGGAAAGTACCTCAACATAATAATGGCCATATATGACAAACCCACAGCCAACATCATACTCAATGGGCAAAAACTGAAAGCCATTCCTCTGAGAAGAGGAACAAGACAAGGGTGTCCACTCTCACCACTCTTATTCAACGTAATACTGGAGGTTTTGGCCAGAGCAATTAGGCAGGAAAAAGAAAGAAAAGGAGTCCGAATAGGCAATGAAGAAGTGAAACTCTCACTGTTTGCAGACAACATGATCTTATAGATAGAAAACTCCAAAGAATCCAGAGGAAAACTATTAGAAATAACAGCTACAGCAAAGTTGCAGGGTATAAAATCAACATACATAAATCAGCAGCTTTTCTATACACTAACAATGAACTAACAGAAAAAGAACTCAAGAACTCAATCCCATTCACAATAGCAACAAAAAGAATAAAATACCTTGGGGTAAATTTAACCAAGGAAGTGAAAGACCTATACAACAAAACTACAAGACTTTCCTGAAAGACCTTGATGACGACATAAAGAGATGGAAAGACATTCCATGCACGTGGATTGGAAGAATAAACATAGTTAAAATGTCCGTTCTACCTAAAGCAATCTACAGATTCAAAGCTATCCCAATCAGAATCCCAATGACATTCTTTACAGAAATAGAACAAAGAACCCTAAAATTCATATGGGGCAACAAAAGACCCCAAATTGCTAAAGCAATCCTAAGAAAAAAGAACAAACCTGCAGGCATCACGATCCCTGACTTCAAAGCATACTACAAAGCTACAGTAATCAAAACAGCATGGTACTGGTACAAAAACAGGTGCATAGATCAATGGAACAGAATTGAAAGCCCAGAAATAAAATCACACATCTATGGACAGCTAATCTTCGACAAAGGAGCTGAGGGCATACACTGGAGAAAAGAAAGTCTCTTCAACAAATGGTGCTGGGAAAACTGGACGCCACATGTAAAAGAATGAAAATTAACCATTCTTTTTCATTGTTCACAAAAATAAACTCAAAATGGATCAAAGACCTAAAGATTAGACCTGAAACCATAAGGCTTCTTGAAGAAAATATAGGCAGTACACTCTTTGACATCAGTATCAAAAGGATCTTTTTGGACACCATAACTCCTCAGATGAGGGAAACAATAGAAAGAATAAACAAATGGGACTTCATCAGACTAAAGAGCTTCTTCAAGGCAAGGAAAAACAGGATTGAAACAAAAGAACGACCCACTAGTTGGGAAAAAATATTTACAAGTTATATATCCAACAAAGGGTTAATCTCCATAATATATAAAGAATTCACACAGCTCAACAACAAAAAATCAAACAACCCAATCAAAAAATGGGCAGGGAACATGAACAGACATTTCTCCAAAGAAGATATACGGATGGCCAACAGACACATGAAAAGATGCTCATCATCACTAATCATCAGGGAAATGCAAATCAAAACTACACTAAGATATCACCTTACACCTGTTAGAATGGCAAAAATAACCAAAACAAAAAGTGACAAATGTTGGAGAGGTTGTGGAGAAAAAGGAACCTTCACACACTGTTAGTGGGAATGCAAACTGGTGCAGCCACTATGGAAAACAGTATGGAGATTTCTCAAAAAATTAAAAATAGCAATACCATATGGCCATCCCACTAGTGGGTATCTATCCAAAGAACTTGAAGTCAGCAATTCCAAAAGTCCCATGCACCCCTATCTTCATCGCAGCATTATTTACAATAGCCAAGACGTGGAAGCAACCTAAGTGCCCATCAACTGATGATTGGATAAAGAAGATATGGTATATATATACAATGGAATACAACTCAGCCATAAAAAAGGATAAAATCGTCCCATTCACAACAACATGGATAGACCTTGAGGGAATTATGTTAAGTGAAATAAGCCAGGCAGAGAAAGACAAACTCTGCATGACTCCACTCATATGTGGAAGTTAAACATACAGACAAAGAGAACTGATTGGTGGTTACCAGGGGAAAAGGGGGGTTGGGGGAGGGCACAAAGGGTAAAGTGGTTCACCTACAACATGACTGACAATAATGTACAAGTGAAATTTCACAAGGTTGTAAACTATCATAATCTTAATAAAAATTTTTTAAAAAGCCCTTATGCCCCAAGATCATGCCTATTTTGATGGGAAGTACAAAGTATCTTCAGTAATTACAAAAAGGCATAAGGCTTTTTTCTTTCCTCTAAACCAGAAAACATTTATTATTTTTAAATTGGTTTTTGTTTCTTTAATTATGATTGAATTTTTACGGGCGCACATGCCAAATCACCTCACAGCATGACTCTAATATTCCCGGGCGCTTCCAAACAGTGATAGAAAATGGAAGTTGGAGATACACCCTTCACAGTTCAAGTGCTTAAGAGCAATCTTATACTGCACCAATTCTAATAGTCGTTCCTTCTTTTCATTAGGTACAGGAGCGAGAAAGAAAGGTCACTTTGGCTCCTGCAAGACAAATTTACTGTCATTCTGCTGAGGAGCAATAAGCTGGTGGAGAACTGTTACTCACCCCGCCACCCTCTGAGGTCCTGACCACTGTTTTTTCTCGGTGATCAGAGTGATTGTTCTGGAAGTTGTTCCTTAGCTCTGGGTTTTTCCTTTTCAAGAAGCTGTCCATTAGCAAAGGCGCTTTGACCCAAATGCTGCTTCTGCCTTCCTTGAATCCTGTGCAGGTCTGCATGATTTCGGCCTGCTGGCTTCCTGAGCTCCCCGTGATGGGGCTGAAGAAGCACGGAGCACAGAGCGACCACTAGAACCATGGCATTACCAAATTCGCAGGTGGCAGACCAACAGACGTGGCCCCACGTGCTCCTAGCCAGCAAAGAATGGCATCTTTTAAACCATCCCAGGGTCAAACTTCCCTTTGCGTGAAACGAGGTCATTTCATCTGCTTAGGCACCTCAGTACCCAGAATACTGAGAAAATGTTTTTGTAACAATTAATCTGGGGTATTCTTTTACAATATGACTTTCAGAGACAAATAGATCTGAATTTAAATCTGGGTTCCATTATCTATAAGTGTGTGGCCTTGGATAAGTCATTTAACCTTTCTAAATCCATTTCCTCTTTTGTTAAAATGGGGATAAAAAAACACCACATTAAGAGGTAGATGTTACCACCAATGATGATTAAATAAGATAAGATACAAAAGCACCAGCACAATGCCTGGCATGTTGAAGACACTCAAATTTTCTTTTTTCTAGGGTGGAACTGATTCTATTTCTTAGCCTTCATGTGTTCATTGCTGACCTGAGATCCTCCTCTCCCCACTACTCAAGTAGACTCAGCTCACATTCCAAAGAGACGAAATTGTGGATATTTGCATGAAATTATTTTAAAACATCTCCTATTGGCCAGTTAACATGAAACTTACCTGAATTTTTTCATTGGAGATTGCTTTTCTTGAGCAGTGGCCAGATGACCAGAATAATAGACTGGGAAAAACATAATGTTCCAGTTTGTTGAAAACCAAGTCATGAAAAATGGGCAGTAGAAGTTCTTATAAGTAATTTTTACAATCTGTGTGGTTCCAACCCAAGATGATGACACTGACAAGATGATCAAGAGTCCCCAGACAGCCTTCAAAACCGCAGACGTGCAGGACCGGCAGCGAGCCTTGATTCTGTTTTCTTGGCTGCTGTTCTCAGGATGAGTCTGTGTTCCATCATCCCCTGAAATCAGGAAAGGAATACAAATGTCTGGAAATCAGGTTATAAAACAGCAATCAAAGAGGCAGACAGTAGAACCATCAGTGTTTTTCTTTTTTACCATCATTTGAAGAGACTGATAACTCTGGCTCATTTTCTCTCTGGAATCTCTACTCTATAAGGTATAGTAGGTGTCTGGACCTTCAACCAGGCCATGACTATGCTCATGAACTTGGTGGATGCTATGCCATTCTCCAGTGTACCCTACCCACTTCCTTGTAAAAGCATCACACATTTCAGCTCCAAGACTTTGGCCTTGGCAGCATGACTTGTTTTGCCTAATCAAACATGAGCAGATGTGAGGTGTCCCACCTCCCAGCTGAAGCTTTGAGAGGCATCATAAGGTCCCACCAGCTCTCTTGCTCTTCTTCTCTATCAGTGGAATGGAAAATCCCCAAAAGAGCTGTCTTTTTGGTCTACGTAGGAGAATGAGCAGAATCCAGCCAAAGCAGCCTGTATCTTCTGACATAAAAAGAGAGTGAAAAATAAGTACTTGTTATATTCCACTGAGCTGTTTTTTTTCTTTACAGCAAAGATGACTATTAAATTGAAAAGCAACATGACCCAAGAACAGAGCAAGTCCTAACTACACAAAGTCGTCTCCCACCTCAGAACAAATTACTGTCTAATGTATTTCGGAGAGCACAATGAGTTCTGCTTTGTAATTTTATATTTACTGAGAAAAATTAGCAGCATTTTTTTCACACTAAAATAGTCAAAGCTCTCTGAAAGTGACAATCACAAAGGCCTTCTCCCTGATAGAGAAAACAAGTTCAACACAATGAATTTATGTATCTATCAGGAAGTTAAATTTTAGCAGAGGTCACCCTGAGTCCCCATGCTGAGATCCCAAATGGGAGAATCCTAGGGGAAGGGAGGCAGAATTGTCTGCAAGATTATCTTGTGTCTCCAGGTACCTCCCTTAAGCACAAGATTTATCGTGGGGGTTAAGAAAGTGGTGCAGCACACAGATTGCAAGTGATCATGGATGGGTTTCTCACTTTACCTTTCCAGAACCTGCTGGCTCTCTTCTGAACGTGTTCCTACTGCTTAATGGGCCAGGTGCAACTGCCCCACTGGGGTAAAGACTTTCTCCCAGCTAAGGCTTCCTGATGTAATTATTTGGGGACAGTGGGTACCAAGGCTTGAAAGTGAATTCTTCATTGGGGAATATAAACCAAGTAAGGATGAACACAGCAATTACCCCATGACCTCCAAGTCTTATAAACAGCGCTGAATTCTCAGGGCCTAGGCCTCCAGAAGATGAAAACTGATATTCTGTTATTTGCTTATTCAACAAAATTCCATGGAGATTACCAAGAGCTAGTTAGGTGGCAGGGGTTCAAAGATGAAAGATTTGAGCTCACGGCCCAGTGGAAAGCCAGAACACACACACCTAATACAATGTGGTAAGGGCCAACTATGGCAGATACAAGGCCCTGTGGAGGCAGAGGAGAAGCACTTGTTAAGGGGTGGGGCGGGAAATGATCAGGAGAAACTTCCATGACGCAGTGACATTGAGATGAGTCTGGAAGTAGGAGTTAGCCAGCTCCCTCGATTGTGCACAGACAATATCTGCTCTTGATAACTGTTCTGCACATTCCCTCTATGACCATGTGGCCACGCATGAGTAGAAGTAAAAAGCTCAAATGAATGAGTGGGTAGAATAAGTTGGGAGGCTGGGAAGGGAACACAAACTTACCCAGTTAAGTAGGTATTATCATTCCTATTTTACAGATGCAAAAACTAAGGCTTGTGTTACAGTTGTCCAAGGTTGAACCCAGGGCCTAAAGTTTTTATTCTAAATTTCATTCTGTCTAGGTTTCAGGCTTGGGATCTCTGTTCAAGTGCTGGAAGTTTCAGGAGTGGTTTGGAGAAAAAGTTCTGTTTCCTGGCGGTAATGGCAGTCTTCCATGAGGGTTCAGAGAAAAGTGTACTCTTAGGAGAAAGGCGGCCCCTACTACACTTCGGACCACGTTAT
This sequence comes from Equus caballus, assembly GCF_041296265.1. NCBI lineage: Eukaryota > Metazoa > Chordata > Mammalia > Perissodactyla > Equidae > Equus > Equus caballus. The sequence continues at coordinate 18,319,042 of NC_091707.1, forward strand.
TCTCAGGGACTGTCTCATAGAGGAGAGACAACTCTACAGAGATTCTAAGGATCCCTTTAAGGGGACACCTGCCTGCATCGTCACCTTCTTTGAAGACTGCTTCTGACCCACCATCAAACCATGGGCAGTACCTTTGATGACACCAAAATCCCCTACACCCCTCCATATTAGTGACCCATTCTTCCTCTGATGACTAGACTTCATTGTTGCCAATTCTTTCATTTTACCACCCAGAGATACCATAGAACAACTGGGTCTCCAGAGGTCTTTTATTTTTCTGACCATTTTTAACATGATTTTCTATAGTCCTGCTTAGATTTACAGTTTTGTATATGTCGTTAAAACTGATTTACCAGAAGTTCCATCCATGTCTATGAACCTTGGTTGGAGTCATACAAACTGATGGTAGAGGCCACAGGAATTTGGAACCCCGGGTGTAAGTCCTAGCCCTGCCAGTCTATGGCCCTGAGGACAGGTTTGATTCCAGTCTTAGCTCCTTTCTCTGTCAAGCAGTGATAATATCCATCTCACAGGATTCGTTCTGAGGTTAAGCACCATAACATTCATGAAGCATGGTGATCCGCTTTTGAGATTATTCTCCTTTTCTCTTTTCTCTGTGGTGCCCTGGAATATCCCCAAGTGCCTCCAAATCATCACAGAAAGAGTAAATTATGCCCCATGTGATCTTTAATAGTATAGTCTTTGAAATTTGTAATCTACATATGATAGATAAGGCAAGTCTTTATTAACCAGCATATTCAATTAACTGGAACATTCTGTTCCGCAGATAACTGGGATAATAGGAATATTACTGCAACTTATTAAAGCCAATTAAAACTTCCTGAAGATTTAAGATATAATTTTCTTTACTTTTTTTTAAAACAGTTTTAGCCTCGGCGCCCATAATTGCTGAGATACCATTTTAAAATATTGTCACTTTTTTGAAAAATATCTTTTCTCATATAAAAAACCTCTTCTTGAATTAGTAATCAGTAGGCCCCTAGAAGAAGCTTTCATATCTCCTCTATACCCTTGTTTGCCCCCCATCCCTCACGGTGTCCCCTGAATTGCCATTTCTCTTCTGTTTTTAATCCATTTTTCTCAAAGTATTGGGGTTTGTTTTTTTTTTTTACTACCCATTTATTTTGGATGGAGTATTTTGTTGTTTTGCTGTTGTTATAATTGTTTTTAAGGACGCAAGAGATTTTAATATGTTGCTGGTCAAGCTGAAGGAACAAATGGAGAAGGAGAGATTGGACATGCAGGTGAAGAGATGGAGAGGCAGTGATCATGGATACAGGAAAAGAGTTAACATTGGAACGGTAGAAAACACACAAGTCAAAGGCAGTCCTGCAATGATGGTAACGGGCAAACAAAAGACCAGAGAGGACTGAGTCAGAGAGGGAAGCATCTGCTGGCACACAATTGTTTTGCTCTTTTCGGGAAGTACAAGTGCGGTCATACGATGAGAAGTGAGTATGGACTCGGGGCTTGAGAGCATTCTCTGGGGAAGGCAATAGATCTCCACTACCAAAAAGTAACAGTATTGGGCAGCAGCCCAGTGGACCCAGCTTCATTTGAAAATTATAAATTTGCTGGGAAACTCATGGATATAGTTACAAGATTTGTCTAGTAATTCCAGTAACCCAAGTAACTCAGGAGCTGATGAGTGGTCAGGTGGATATGAGGAAAAGGCTAAAGGTCTCGACTGATCAGTAAACGCTGACCAGGGAGGCAAGTGAAGGGTCCTGAAGGAGATGTAAAAGTGGAAAAACTAGAAGGACTCCCAGGGTTGGCAGTCCTGATGAGGATAAGAGCAGAGTCTGTGATTTTACTGGTACTTTTATTCTTCTCAGAATGGGCACAGTGTGTGCTCTTACTGAATCCCAGTGTTGAGGCAAAAGATGCTGGCTTTTGACATTTTTTTTTTTGAGGAAGATTAGCTCTGAGCAAACTGTTGCCAATCCTCCTCTTTTTGCTGAGGAAGACTGGCCCTGAGCTAACATCCATGCCCATCTTCCTCTACTTTATACTTGGGATGCCTACCACAGCATGGCTTTTGCCAAGCGGCGCCATGTCCGCACCCAGGATCCAAACCAGTGAACCCCGGGCCACCGTGCCAAGAAGCAGAACATGTGAACTTAACCGCTGTGCCACTGGGCCGGCCCCTTGACATCTTGAAGATGAGAAAACTAGTTACTTTACAAGCTTCCTTAGACATCACTGTTTAACCATGTGTTGAGCTCTTCAAAGACAGGTTTGGGTATTCGGTTTCTCTGCTACACTGAACAGCACTACTAGCTTGAATCTGCACATTTCCCTTCTTCCTGCTCCTCCCACTTGATAAACCTTCCCCACGCCCACTCCTAAGAGTCCACGCAGCATCTCTGCTTTCTGTGCCAGTGGCGAAATCTTTCATGGCTGGTTGGAAGGTTACCTGGACATACTACTAATTAAAAGGAGGTCACCAGCATACCTGATCTGTTCTGCCTCTCCACTCTGTGTCCACAAACTCCAGAGGATCCGCGATTCTGAAGTTCAAGAATAGGAGCAGAAGAATCTTCAGTAACAGACAGAGGGGACAGTTGTCTACTGATGCCACTGTGTGAACTGGGGCAGTTGGCTCCTGGTTTACACCGAGTAGCTGATGATCTGGAGGTACCTGAGAAGAAAGAGTTCACACCCGTGTGAGAACTGCCTGTAGGAAAAATCGGAAACAGATTGAAATGCCTTGGCAGTGAAATGTATAGTGGCAACATCACGGTCCTGATGGAACATCCATTGAGCTCATTTCTAATCTCATAAAAGGGGTTCCTAAGAAGAAAATGCTACCAGGTCTGTGTTCCTAAGATAAAGGGTCTTTTTAGATAAAGTCATTAACTAGAAATGAACATCAGAAGATGGTGTTTGGGTTCATAAATCTGTTCTGAATTAGAACTGTCAACACAGTTGAATAGTTTACCTTAAGGAAAGCCGAATTTTTTTTATGCTTGCTTCCTCCCTTTTCTTCCTAAGGCTGGCTGTTGAATTTCTGGCTGGTAAAGCTGCCAGCAACGTCACCTATCAAATCCACTATACACTTTTCCATCAGATTGATGACTAAAATCCAACTTATTTATATCTCCTCAGTCACCTCTGGCCTCCATCCAGTTATAGACCAAAAGCCAGCCTTCAGGATCCTCCACAGGCTAAGTCCCTTCCTATCCTGATTAACGTTCCGTGAACCCCCAACCCAAGGTTGGCTCCAGGGCCTGCGACCAGGGCAGTCACACACGGTGCTGTGCTCAGAAGTCCCCCTACCCGCCAGGCACACACACCTGGGGATTGATTATGCACAGTCATCATCTGGAAATTTGAAATACGTTTATCTTTCAATTTGTGTTTTGTAAGTGAGTTCTGATGGGATAATGGAGCGCACACAGGTGGCCTGGAGCCTCAGCTTGGGAATGGTCTTGCTTCCTGTTGTCTCCCCGCCTTTTGGGTTGGGTTTTCAGCTGCTCACCCCTTGTCCCTGCCTAGCAACCTTATAGGGGCCTAGGCACTGGTGTGCGGAAGGTTGGGGTCTCAGGGTGAGGCCCCCAGTGTCTGTGGGGGTCTGCACTTATCCAGCGAGTATCCCCATGTCCAAGGGAGCAGACTTTAAATAGCAAATAAAAAACGCTGTGGCATGGGGGTGGAAAGAGAGAGAAAGAAAGAAATAAGGAGGAAGAGAAGAAGGAAGAGAGAGAGAGAGAAAATAAGAAAGGAAAAAGCCATTTTTCTGCTTTTTGAATAAGGGGCCCTATATTTTCATTTGGTACTGGGACCTCAAATTAGTTCTGGCTGTGTTCTGACACCTTACTCTCGGTACTGATGGCTTTTAAGCCTTTGACTGGGCAGTTTCTCTACCTGGAACACAGGATCTACTCAAATCCTTGAACGCTAAGATCAGGTCCTGATTGGTCCGTGCAGTCTTTGCTGTTTGATCACGTGCATCTGTACTTTGTACATCTGAGCTCATTTTGACAGCAGTCATGCACCAGCTGCCTCAATACCTAACTTTCTCTCTTGTGAATGCTTTGACTGTCTCCACCTGCATAAGCTGCATGATGTCAGAGACTTTCTACACACACACACACACACACACACACACAAACTCACTTTGTCTCTCTTTTTAAATACACTTTTAATTTGGAATAATTGTACATTTATGGAAAAGTTGCAAAGATAGTTAGAGTTCTCATATACCCTTCATCCAGTTTCTGTAATGTTAACATCTTACATAACCCTGGTACATTTAAATAAACCTTGACAGTTAAGGTCAAAATTAAGAGATTAACACTGGCACATTACTATTATCCACACTCTGAATTTCATTTGGATTTGACTACTTTTATCATGAATGCCCTATTTCCGTTCCAGGATCCCATCCAGGACACCACAACACATTTAGTCATTATGTCTCCTTAGCCGTCTAGCGTCTGTGACAGGTTTTCAGTCTTTCCTGGTTTTTCACGACGCTGACAGTTTTGAGAAGTGCTGTTGAACTATTTTGTAGACTGTCCCTCAATTGGGGTTTTTCAGATGGTGTGTCTCCTGGTTATATTTGGATTATGCATTTTGGGGAAGAGTATCATAAAGGTGAAGTGTCCGTATCACAATCTGCTACCAATATGATTTATCAGTGACGATGTGAACCCTGGTCACAGGGCCTAGGGAGTGCTTGCCGGGATGCTCCACTGTCTTTTCCCCCTTTCCACTCTGTTCTTTGGAAGCAAGTCACTAAGTCCAGCCCACAGTCTGGGGAGAGGGATGGGGAAGTTCAGCTTTCTCTTCTGGTGGGGGAAGGTCTACTTATATTATTTGGAATTCTTCTGAGAAGATTTGTCTTTCCTTTCCTTTATCCACTCAATCATTTATTTATATCAGTATGGACCCATGTATATTTATTTCATACTTTGGCTTATGATCAAAACTGGATTGTTTATTCTTTTGCTCAAATTACTCCAGCTTTGGCTGTTGGGAGTCCTTTCAGATTGGCTTCTGAATTCCTTTGACATGTCCCCATTCTTTTGTTTTTTGAACTCTTCCTTACTTTCTGGCACTACAAAATGCTCCAGGCTTATCTTTCATTTTCCCTGCCCCAATCCTAGAATCAGTCATTTCTCCAAGGATTCCTATTTCCTTTTATTGGAGAATGGTGTTTAGAAACCAACATCTGGCTGTGAGTGTGCTCATTGTTATTGGGGTTCCCCTGAATCTAGGTCATCTCAGTTGTCAGAGCTGGGAAATGTGTATGTGTATGTCAATCCTTGTGTATACCTATGTCCATAATTATTCTGTATCTGTCTTCTTACTCTTCTTTAAAATAATCTCTAAGTACCAGATAAAATGTTCTATGTGACCTCAGACAATATCTGTTGACTTGGATGAAGATCAGTTGGGATGATTAGATGTAGAATACCAGAATAAACTTGGACACTGCTGGGCATCAGCTCCAAGATAGCTGTATTGCTCTGACCACTTTCTGGGGTGTTTGTGTTTGTTCTTCCTTGTAAGTTGTGAGTTTCCTTATTCTCACTGATATGAGGTAGAGAACAGAGGCTATCATTCCTTCTGGGACATGGAGGCTATGTCTTGGTGTGGTGCTTCCGAGATGGTAGAGAGGAGGTAGAAACTGTCCAATGAAGAGCCACCTCTTGAAATAGCAGTGGCATCTTGGCTTTAATTTGGCTTCGAATACATCATGTTTTGTACAATGTGAGTAATCACTTAACCACTCAAATCAGAACCTCAAAAAGCAGTGGTGCCCCCAAAAAGAAAGCTGCAGTTCCTGAACCATCATCTCTAACGAGAACAAAGTAGAATAGCAGTGTAACTGAGAAGCAAGTGTCAGTTCCACAACTCAGCCTCTTCATCTAGGACGAAAGTGCATCTTGGTTTTTTTTCTTTCTTTTTTTTTCCCCTCAATCTTGGGAAAAATAAGTAGAGGTATATAAAAGTGTAGTTAGCTGTACCATCTATTATTAAGTGTCTCATGTTGACCAATTAAAATTTATTATTTAATCTTGGATAAAAAATATAAAGTGCACAGCTACTAAAAAAATCAACAGAAGCACTACATACCGATTACTATGCTTAAATTAATGCTATGTTAATATTGTTATTATAAAAGCGTCAAAAATACATAAGATTATTTTATGTATTCAAAATGCTTCCTGTAACTTTCATAAGTATGTTTCTATTTGAATATTTCAAATTCAATAACAGGACGCTTTCTAAAATTCAGTGAACTCTCATTTATTCATGCTCTTCAAGAGGGGCTGACACTCAAATACTCTGAGAGTTATTTTAAATTTGTCTTTCAAGTATCTTTTATATTTTTACATGGTGTGCCTTCTCATGTTTTCTTAGGTTAATATTAGATTTCATTTTGTGATCATTTGGTAATTGTAGGTGGAAAGGAGGAAGTCTGAAATAGGTTGGGTAGTACGTTGAGATATAACATTGGCCATAGTTACCTAAAATGTTGGTAAATTGTGTGTCACTAGCAAGCATTGGATTTGTAAGCCAAACTAATGATTTTTCTTGCTTCCTCATTTTTGCTGGGGTATTATGTCCTGCCTCCTGTACCTCCTGTACCTTATGCAATTTAGTTTAACACCCATTGCCTGCTGCCACCTGCCTCCCACTGGCTGATCTGTGGAAGAGACCCAAGAGTAGTTCAGTGACTGGAGACATTTTAATCATTGTCCTGAAAAGGCAAACTTTAAACTTCAGAGCCAGGCCCAGAGGCGTGTTCAGGGCTTGGCCATGAAACAGCCATCTCCAAGCCTGGAAATAAAGACAGCGTCCCATCCTATATGGTCTTATGCCACTCAATAAATAAAAAGCCAGCCCCGACAAAAAAATAAATATTCAGAGTGTTGCCTGGGATGCAGTCAAGGATCATAAATAAATCATATCTATTTTCTATTATATATGCCACAGCGAGTGCCTGGGCATTGCAAATTCAGTTAGTGAACAGTGTTCAGACTTTAATAGGTATTGAGAGTAAACTGTATTAGGTGTGATGGGTTGGAAGTCTCTCATTAGTCACATCAGATGGTCCCCCCTCTCTTTTGTAAAGACGTCTCACCTGAACCATAGCAGTAGGACCATCTTGTGCCCTTTTTCATATTTGTCCAGGCACACGAATACAATTTCTTCATCTGCACTGGTTAGGCTCTGCAAGCTCCCCAGATCAATTTAACTCAACAAGTAGACATTGAGCCCCTATTCCAGGGCAGGTCTTGAGTCAGGAGCAGGAGTTAGACAAATGAAGAATACACAGTCCGTGCCTGCACGGAGCTCTCAACATAGTAATAGCATGAGACGTGTAGCCAATTAACCATAATTGAATGTGAACTGGAGAGCAAGAAGAAAGGGAGGGAGTGATCCATTCAGCCTGGAGCAGGGAAGGCTCTATGGGAGGTTACAGCAAAGTTGGCTTTGAAGGATGAGCGGGACTTTGCCAGGTAGAGTTTTAGGCTGAGGAACAGGCAATAGAGTCAGAAGAAACCATGGGAGCAAATACTCAGAGGTGCAGAGTACACACTGTGAGGCTTAGAAAGATGATCAGCTGTAAGAGTTGGATTCTGAGTACAAAAGAGCATTGAAAATCCCGTTCTTTTACCTTTGCCTGTTACTTGAAAAGGAACTTTGGTCAATCAGAGATCCAGACAGAAGGAAGTGGTGAAGAACTCAGACTGTTTAAATCTGGGGAGACCGGGTAGGAATCTGGGCCCAGGCATGTAGATAGCTTTATGATACTGAGCCAGAAAATGGCCACGTAATCTCTCTCAGCTTGAGTTTTCTCTCCTGTTATACCCACCTCTGAGGAGTGTTGTGCAGATTAAATGGCCCGAAGAAGGTACCCAGTAAATGCAGACTATTATAACTAATAATGAGCAGGTAAACAAAAATGACCATTAGTGATACTTTATCAGTTAGACTGTTTGACTTCATATAATAGAAATCCACACTGAATTAGTTTAAGCAAAAATGGGGAGTTTTTAACAAACAAGGGACAGGACAGCCAGGAATGTCCCTAAACCTCAGCAATAACTGGACCCCTGGGTGTGGTGGAGTCGAACAGTCTCCCCATCTCTCTCTTCTGGGTGCTAGCTTCATTTCTCCTCGCTTGGCTGCCGCTTGCCTTTCTCTGCAGAAAATTCGGTTGTTCAGAGTTCCCAAGTGTCCGATCTCACAGCTGTAGATTCCTGGGAGAAATCGAGTTGCCCAGAGTCAAAGATCTTGAGGATGGAATTTGCGTCTTATACCAACTCCTGGTCCAATTTCTGCGACTAGAAAACATTGCAACAGGCTGCAGCTCCCAGGAAAGGGTGGACGGAGCTGGGCACAGAGTCCCTTGGGTGTCCACTTAAAACTTCAGAGGAAAAAGGGCAAAGAAGAGCTACAGCTGCTGAGGAAGTGATGGCCTTAACAGATGGAGTGTAGACTGTGGGGTTCTCAGATAACAACCTGAGAAACCAGGTCGAGAAAGATTAACTAGAAAAAGATCTTTGGAAAGTAGATGGGGAGAAGCAAAGTGTCAGGTAAGTTTCCGTGTGAGTGAGTAATAGATAGACCAGACTCTCACATATCAGACAAGGGCCCTGCCATTGACTCTTATCTCCTGTGAGCACAGAAGGCCAATGAAACATTTGGTTCTACCCAGCACTATGTTGAAAACTGAGCTAGAGATCTTTTCCCGACTTGCCCCAAACTATGGTGCATGCTTACCTGAGACACCACGTGTAGCTCTGGTGCCTAAACCTACAAGCAGAGATCGTGGAAATCCAAAGGGCAACTACACAATCCAGGGGATGGATTGTTGGGGTGGGGAGGCAGGTCCGTGGGAGTTGCTGTATGACAAGAGGCAGCAGAGTATTCTGGAAAGACTTCCCTGAAAGGCAGGACACCAATCGGCTGTGTCATCTCTGGTAAATCACTTGACCTCTCTTTGACTACATTCTTTCTGCTCTGAAATTTAAGGATCGGACAAAATGATTTCCTGAATTCCTACAGTTTTCTCTTCTTTGATTTAAAGATGTTTCAAACAAGCACCTGCAAATTATGTTCAACTATAAAACAAACTTCATCTGTTTTCAACTAATTTTTTATAGCCATTTATAGTAGTCAAGGTTCCAGAAGGAAGAGATAGCAAACTCAAATTAGGATAATTAATAAAACGATGGTCAAGGTATAGAGCTATAGGGCAGTGGCTCTCTAAGCGCCTGGCCCCATCATCACCTAGGAGCTTGTTACAAATGCAAATTCTCAGCAACCACCTCAGATCTATTGAATCAGAAACTCTGCAGTGGAGGTAACTTGTGGTTTAAGGAGCCTTTCAGGTGGTCCCAATGCAAGTGAACATGCGAGAACTGCTGTGCATGAGAAACCGCAGGGGCTAGGGCAGTATCCAAGTATACAACAGCTCTCACTACTCTTGAAGGGAGAAGGGAAGGAGTGATTAGAAAAATCTGGAAGGAGAAGGTTGCCTGATTTGAGCTATGACTTTTCATTAAGGTAGGCTTCCAGCAGGGTGATTCTGAAAATACTCCCTTCCTTTGATGTCCTGTGGGGACTCCCCATTGACGATTCTTCCAACTAATCTCTTGCAAATCATATTTTAAGCATAAACCCACCTCTGACTATTTTAAACTAACTTTTTATGTGTGTTTCTTTTAAATAACCACGTTCTTTCCTGTGAACATGTTATAATCACTGAAGAAGCATCAAAGATAGACATATAATTCTGAATTTTGGCTTGGAATTGGTTGGAAGCCATTATTAGCACTTTGACATTTTTTCTTATAAAAAGAGATAAGATATCAATAATCAACAAAAGATTATGTGAAAAGCTGGATTTAAGCTTATTTTTAAACTCATATTTCATTGAATTACAATGGCAGCAAATATTCCCTGTAGTAAGGGAATATTTATTGTCGTCAGTATTGGTTGAGTTTTCATAGAAGTCCACAAGGGATTTGCCAAAAAGTTACTCTCTTCTTAGGTAAACATTTAGCCCTAGAATTATTGAAAGAGGTCAGCCTGTTGCATGGTTAATGCACAAGCAATATGCGAACTTTCCATTTCAGTCTGTACCCCTTTATTCTCTAAAGAGTGAAACCCCCAGCATAGTACCGTTTTATTTACCAAGTATTATCCACTCTCTGTAGCTCTGAACACTATGATTTCACAGAGAAACATCTTTTAAAATGACCTGGCTGTTGGTTATATTATTATCCATATTTTTGGTATGACTTACATGTTTCATATTAAAAAAATTTTTTTAAGACTTGCTAATTATCTTATTGCAAATGATAATCAAATGCCCATTACCTAAAAGCTAGATTTTCAAGATGCAAATCAGAAATATTTGAGTATTTATACATGCATATTAAAGTGACTTGTTAAAAAACCTTTTAAAAGCTAATTCATTTTTATTTACTTAAAATCTGTACTTGGAAGAAAGGACTAGTAATTGCTATACTTCTGCTGTACACATCTTGTCCCTAAAACAGTATTAATTCATTCTATCTGGAATATGACTTAATTTCTCTATTTATAACTGACTTTGAAACTAAAAAGTATATCACTGCTCTCTATATTTACAATGTAAAAATAACATCTCACATGTATTTAATACCTACCACGTGCCAGGAGCTTTACATATATGATCTTCAGACATCGCAACAATACCATGGGGTGGATTTTACTATCCCCATTTTACAGGCAAGGAAAGTGAGTCTCCAATAGCCCAAGTTTAAAAGCCAGGCACGCCCAGTTCCAAAGCCCCTGTTCTTTCCAGTGTTCTTCGCTGCCCTCCCATTTCAGCTAACCAGTGCGGTGGAGCTCTGTTTGTATTCAAGAAGCTAACAGTCTTGTTGGGAAGATAAGAGGATATTCATTCACAAGAATACCTAAGAACATGAAGGGGAAGCAGGTCAGCAGTACAGAAAATAAGGACAATTATTGTTCAGACAGTGATGAGATTCCTTTCAGCCTGGACCATTAGAAAATGCTTAGTACAGCACGATGGATTCCAGCAGATCCCAGAGCAAGGCAGGGTTTGGATAGGAAGAGAGCCTGGAGCAGCTTCCAACAACGGCCAATGGGGATCTAGCCCTTTTAGGTATTGAGAGCAGAGGAGGCTTTGTGAAGAGGGACGATGGTGTGGAAGCGGGAACTCGTGAAGGCAAAACTGGCAGGAGAGGGCAGGATGCACAGAACCCAGAGAACCTGGAAGGAGGGCTCCTACTCAGGAGTTGTTCAAACAAAAACGTGTTTGTTTAGAAACGTGTCTTGCAGTAGGACCCTTTTTCTCCCGCTAAGATCCAGGAATTCACATGGTAAGAGTATAAAGAACATCAATAATGATAGTATCTCATGCATGTAAACTGGTCATAGTTGTTCTTTCGGGTCGTGAACTCACCCCTGTGCAAGGCAAACACAGCACCCCTTACCCTGGGCCTGTGTATGCCAGAGGAGCTCCATTCTTGCTTAGGCAACCCTTATATTTGTCAGGCACATGTTCTAGATTTATATTCTAAGGAAGAGGTTGGGGTCAAGATGCATTTCTTCTGGCTGCCTTCCCCTAAATCAAATATCGACCTCAACACCTGCTTGTTTAGATCACTTCTGGGCCTGTCTCCCTCCAGCACCAAGCCTTTATTTCCTCAGTGCTGCCGGAGGACGGCCCCCTTCCCGCAGCTCGGGCCCTAGTCACAGGCATGTTTTGTTAGGTCTGAAGTTGTTTTCCTAATTCCAGCTGCCTCTTATCTTGCCCATCCGCAGTCTCTGACTATCCAGCCTTGTTACTCCTTACACCTCTTGTCATCTGTAGAATGAGATTATGGGTTAACCTTGATTTTGGCTGAACATTCATAGAAATCTGAAATGGATTTTTGAGTATTCCTAAGGTACCTAAGAAAGAATTTTGAACCTATTTGGCTGATCCTAGATATGAATCAGCAGAAGTACCACAAAATTGCCTTTAAAACTTTTTTGGTCTTAAATAATTTCCCAGATAATATGAAGCGTTTTTCATTGCAAAAGAACAAATAATTTTTAAAATCTCCAAGCTCAGTTAACAACTCCCTGAGTGTTTTTAATGTGCACACCTTGGCCCTCTGTCCTATTTTTAACTGCCCAGCACCCCGTTCCCTTCCCATTCAGGGGGAGCTCCCCCTATTACATTTTGTGGGAAAGTGCCCCATGGCCCACAGTGGAAGCTGCGGGAAACCAAATAACTCTCCCTGCCCCTGGCAGCAGGCGCAGGCGAGCCGGAGCCTCTGTGGCCGCGGATCAGACCCGCCTCTCCGAAAGGTGGGACCTCCGGGAAGCCAGAAAGGCGGAAGTGCCTCGAGCGGAGGCAGCAGGCTTTGGATCAGGTGTCGGGCGGTGATGGTGACACACACGTCCTGGCAGATTGTCCTGGCTCTGAAGGCCTCTCGTTCCTGCACATTTCCCAAGGTCCTGCCAGTCTCTTCTCCCAAGTCCACCTCGTACATCTCCCTTTTGCTAACCAATTGGTCATAACGGAGTTCTGAGGCTTCCAGTCGAGAGCCCTGTCTGATCCCGACTCTCCAGGGCCTTCCCATGTGCCCACCCCCAGCTCCCTCCTCACCTGTCCTTTCCCCTTTCTCTCCATGCCTTCATTCACTACTTCTGTTTGTATTGCAGTTATCTCTATGGGTGACAATCTCTGTCCTCAGAGAAGGGCCCACTGAAAGCACTTAGGGAGATTTTCTGGAATTCTTGCCAGCCTCCCTGTAAGAACCCAAGGCAGACATTCTCAAGGAGGTATAGCTGACCGTGACCTTTGCTGAACAGCTGGGGACAAGTTTTCCCCCCCGAAGAGAGCTGGCTGATTCCCAGGGGAAGCTGGAAAGGGAGCATCTCTAAGATGCACCAACCTCACTTCTCCCTCATGTCACTCCTGTCCCTCTGACACCAACAGCAAATGGAATGTCACTGGCCACATGGTGAAAAGGCCTGTCCTGATGGTTCTGAAATACTCTCTTTAACCCAGGAAAACCCAAAGAAATTTAGGATCCACTTTAGAACATTCCCAAAGAGATCAGCTCAATAAATTGAAGCAAAATAGTTAAGAAAATGCTGTGCTGTACGAAGAAAATACAACTAAAAGCGCCCTCCTGGTCTGGTGTAAATTTATAGCTCAGCTCCTCCTACAGCAGAAAATGCAGTTCTGGAAATTATATGCCTGGATACACACCCCCTTCTCCTGGTTGGTAAGATGCTGGCATTAAGACTATACAACTATTTTGCTTTTTATCATACCATATATATTATTCCTAAAACACAAATAATGTAATGGTATTTTCAAATCATATTTCAGGTGCAGTGAGAATGTTTATGCTTGAAATAATAACTTCTTGTTAAAAGAAGTAACTGGTTCTAACTTACTTTCTAATTCTGGATTTTCACAACTTGAGCTTGCTTCTTTGAATTGTCCCATTTGCTTCTGTTTAAGCCTTCATGTTGACTTTCTTCCAGGTGAGCCTTTGTCTCTTCTGCCCCCAAAGTCCTCATTTCCTTCTGGTTTGAACTAAGGTATCTACCCACAGACAGGCGCATATAAAGCGGACTAAGATCCCTAGGTACTTTGCAGCATCACTACCACCCTCTTGCAACATCACTATTGCCCTGAAAATCTTCATAAATATTCTCTACTGACTGTCAAAACCCTCTGCTTACAAATTCCCTCCTGGTAGGCGCTTCTGGAATACATTCCCTTCCAAATGGCCTTGGTGAGTTTCTTGATTGATGGATTTGACAAAGCATTAATAAGGCAGGCTTATAATTAATCAGAGTCCAAAAACCAATTCTTTTGGAACCAAAAGACCTGTGGCTATTGACCTAATTCTGTGATAACCCATTAATTAACAAGTTATTGATGTCTTCTATGTACCTAGCCCTCTGCTAAGTACAAGGAAGACAAGAAGGATGATGCCTGCCCTCATTTTCTTATGGTCCAGGAGGGAAACAGCCAATTACACAGTCATTTCTATGAAGAGCGCTGAGGGCTGAGTGGGTGGACAAGCCAGCCTTTAATCCGGGAGCCAGCCGACTGCTCAGCCTCTTGCCACTGCCAATGGTCCACAGTATCTTCCCATTTGGGAACTGGGCTTTTAAACCATAAGCCTATGGATCAGTTCACAAAATATTTATGCCTTGTTCATGAGCAGAAAGAAATAAACAGGCAGACAAGCACGCCAGGGTACAGCTAATGCTGTTAGCACACACATTTGCCACTTGGGGAAGAGGGCAAGGCAGGAACTGACAGAGGCAGCTGCTTAAGCAGCTCTGCTGTGATTTAAGCCCCAATCTAAATACAACTATTTCCGAGTTTCTGTCTCTGGCAATATGGAGAAGCCTAAACAACTAGCATCAAGTTGTTTTCATAATTGTTATGGTGTCCACACCTACCAGTTGGGTAGGCTGGCACAATCCTTGAACCTAAACCCACCATGGGGAGACCCAGCCCCATACCTCACTTACCTAGATCTACTCGTCCTTCAATGTCCAGTTCAAGGCCTAACACCAACTGGGCCCAATGTCTATTTCCAACGGCACTCACTGCCACTGAATGGTTTTAAGCAGAACAATGACGGGATTTTGGTTTTTAGAAGTTTGCTCTGCAATGTGGAAAATGAATTGAGAGGGAGTAAAATCAGAGCAGAAGGACTTAAGAGACCACTGGAGTGGTCTGAGCGAGAGATAATAGTGGCCTTGAAGAGGTGGTAGCAGTAAGGTCAAAGAGAGGTAGATTTGAGAAGTATTGCAGAGATCAAATTGGCATAACTTGGGAAATTATTAGATGTGGTTGTAGAAATGAGAGTGAAGGAGGAGTCAAGATTAACTATCAGTTTCTGTACAGGACAACTGAACTGATAAAGCACCGTTCACTGAGCGAGAAGAAGGACCTAGTTAGCCAGGAGGGTGATGAATACAGTCTTAGACATGTTGAGTTTAAGGTATATGAGAGTCACCCAAGAGGAGATGGACTGTGGGCAGTTGGGCACATAGATCTGGAGTTCAGAGGACAGATTTAGGCTGGAGACACAGATTTGAGAGTCACCTGTATATGGACAAGTCGTTGAAGCGATGGGAGAGGTTCTGTGTTGAACTGTATCCTCCACAATTCACATCTTGAAGCCCTGTACCCATATCTCAGATTGTGACCTTATCTGGAGACAGGATCTTTACAGAGGTAATCAAATTAAAATGAGGTCAGTTAGCTGGGCCCTAATCTCATATGACTGGTGTCTTTGTAAAAACGGGACATTTGTACACAGACACACGTGCAGGGAGAACACCATTTGAAGATGAAGGCCGATGCTGGGGTGATGCTTCTCTTCTACAAGCCAAAGAATGCCGAAGATTGTCAACAGATCACCAGGAGCTGGGCGAGAGGCACGGAACAGATTCCTTCTCACAGGCCTCGGAAGGAAGTGAGCCTGAGACCACCTGATCTCAGACTTGAAGCCTCCAGAGCTGTGAGATGATACAGTTCTGTTATGTAAGGCACCAAGTTTGTGGTACTTGTTATGGCAGCCCTAGGAAACTAAGACAGGAGGAGATGAGCTCAACCAGAGGGAGAATGCTGACTAAGGAAAGCAGATAACCAGGGCTGAGATTAAAGAAAACCAGTAACTAAAGGGATATGAACCTGTAAAAAGGCAGCCAAAAAGGTGGGGGAAAAACCAGGAGCATATAACAATATGGCAGCTGAAGGAAGAGAGTGGGAGAAGTCCCATGGTACAAAGTAAGGCATTAGTGACATGACAGTCATTGTTGATGATGGAGAGAGTACTGTTTGGAGCAGTGGGGGCAAAAGGATTGGCGTTTACTGAGGAAGGTGTGGGAGGTGAGAAAGCTCATGCAGGAAGTGTCGACAGAATGCAAATACAAAGAGAAAGGAAGTATTTTCTGTACAGAGATTTTGAAAATGCAGAAATCGTATTATTTTAGGGAGCAGACAAACCATCCCAAATCTGTTATGTGGGAGGTGAGGATGGACACGTGTGGATGGATGGATGGAAGAAAAGACGGCAAAGCCAGGTAATTCAGGGTAGTTCTGTTTAGAAGAAAGATAATCCTTTATTCACAGTGCAAAAGATTCATAAAAATCATGGATGGGTTTGTAAGGTAATGGGAGAAGATGTGAAACTTTCTTTAAGCTCCCTGAATTCTTCCTACCCAGAATGCAGGGGAACTGATTTAGCATGTTAATCACTTCCCTGACTCCCATGGTTATTGCACATGTTCAATCAAAATCTCACCATAAAGGTTATTTCTTGGCCAAAGATGAGGGATCAACATTAAAGTATTTGTTCTGTTCCTTTGGTAAGCAAACGAGAGTAAATTATCCCCCGGGAGCACTGTACTCACCCATGTGAGGCAAATTACACGAGCCATGCAAGCGTTAGAACGCTTACTGCGCTGGTGCTGACAGCTGAGCATAATATGTTTAAAAATTCTCTGGTGGAGGCAGCACTTGCAGTTTGTTAGGCATGCTCTCCTCTCGCAACCCTAAATGTATCTAATTGAGTGGAAGCTGCTTCCCCTGATGTTCACCCTGTCTGGAAGATGACTTAAATTTACTATACAGGCCCTGGAATAAGACCAAGGGTCCTGCTGGCATCACCTGATAAACATTCCATGAATCCATCTCCTCTTGCCATCCTTACCCCTCCAGTTTTCCACATTAGGCCCGTGTTCTTGCATAACTGACTGCCACGTGCTCCTCAGCCCCAGGATTGCACAGAGTTGCTGCTACGTGAGGATGGAAGTTATCTGATATCAGAGAGAAAACTATGGTTTAACCCACAAACTTGTAGCTCCGAGACTAATTTTCTTGGCCACTATTTGTTTGGCTAGAAGAGATCTGGCAACCCGTAGTCATTCATCCATCAACATTTCCTGAGGGGGTCTCCTGGGTGCCAGACATTGAACCAGGCTCCGTGGGCTACAAAGAGGGTGAAGACCAAGTCTCTCTGCCTTGGCTCACAGTATACTGGGGCAAAGAGGCTGGAAAACAGGTCAATTATAACCCACCACGGAAAGCGCTAATAAACTGACAAATCCTGGGCTTGACGGAAAGGAGAATCTGCAGGAACCTGGGCCTGGAGGGTACGAGAAACTGTAAGCCCCAGAAGCAGGAACAGCACTTCCAGGGTGATCGCTTCTTGGGAAACTGGTCAAAACCGGCTGGAAAATAGCCTGATGACTACTTGTGGTCTCTGGGTCGCCTGTACCATCTGGGCTCAACAACAGTGAAGCTAAGCCGTAACGAAGTGCTATTTAGGCTGTGAGACCAATTGTGGTTTTCAGCTTTAAAACCCCTGTAGCCAGCTCCTTTGCCCAAAACCCCATCCCACAGAACCTAACCCTCAGTTTCTCTTAGCTCAGTCTTCACTTTGTCTCAGAAACTTTATTTTTCTTTACTAATATCTGAACAAAAGGTTGCAGGAGTATGGAAGACTGTGGTTTATATGTTTCTGTCTCCAACATCGATGCCTAACACTGGAAAGCTGGGGTGGAGGATCCTTCCATAGAGAAGAAGAGGGTAGTGAGTCTGGGTATGAGCTCACTCATGCATCCAACGGATATTTACTGACTACCTCCTATGCGCCAGGTACCATGCTAGTTGGCAAGCAGGGCTTAACTGATAAAACAGACATGGTCTCAGTCCTTGTGAAGCTTAGAGTAAGTGAACAAACACATAAACCTGTGAATACAGCATCAAATAATTACAAATTCTACATATTATGAAGAAAGCAAGAAGCAGTAGTGATAGAGAATAACAGAGTCGTGTCTAAGTAGACTGTCAAGGGAAGTCTCTCCAAGGAGATTACAGGTAAACTTAGACCTTAGGATGAGGAGAAGAGAGACATGCAAAAACAGAGGGAAGAGTGCTTCAGGAAGCAGGAACAGCATATGCAAAGACCTTGAGGTGGGAAAGAAGTTGGTCTGTTCTAGGAACTAAATGCTGGTCAGTGTAGATGGAATATAGTAGACAAAGGAGAGAAGAGCATAAGATCAGGTGAAAAAGGAGACAGAAGCCAGGTCACTTTGAGGTGGGATATCCAACACAAATATCTACTAGGCACCTGGAGAACTCTGACAAGAATTTGGGTGAAGAAGACAGGATTGGTCACACAAAGTTGGAATCATTAGCATAAAAGAGATAATGAAAGGACAAGAAATTAACTATCTAAAGCTATGAACATAGAGTAGATGCCCAGAGGGTCCAGAATAAGCCCCCTGTGGAACAGTCCTGGGGACACGTGCCACCAGGTGATGGAGAAAGCAAGACCAGCAAACCGAAGACAGAAGGAGGAATCAGAGACAAAAGCAGAGTCAAAGAGATGAGAATCCGAGAGAAGAGAGTTTCAAAAGGAGATACAAGTTAGTAATTTCAAATACTACCAAGAGGTCAGGGAGACTGAAGGTGGAAGAAATACCCATTGACTATGGCAATAAAGATGTCACAGGGGACTTGTGTCCTCAGTAGAGGAAGTGAAGGAAGGGGAAGCAATAGGAACGGAAGCAGAGGTTTGAGAAATTGGAAGGTACACAGCATCAGGGTCAAGTGAAGCTGGACTCAAGATAAGAGAAAGTTCCAGCTGTGATGAAGTAACTTGTACAGGACTTGTCCTCCCTCTGACTGCAAACAAAACAAAACTGGACAAACCATATGAGGCAACTGTTTTCAATCATTGGCCAACAGGTGGCGCAAGAGTGCAATCTCTAAGAAAGGCCCAAGGTCTGCCCATGATCTCTAGCTTCTGTTGGGGGACCATTTCCTCCCTGTGGTGCAGAATGCTGAATCTGAGCAGAGCCCTGAGGTACCACTGAGTAGAGGAAGTAGAGATCAAAGTTTGGGGCATCTGAAGTAGCTGGAATTCATGGGGCAGTCGGAGAGGAGGGAGCTGTGACTTCTGAGGCTGTTACAGGAGGTCACAAGCTTGCCTTTTTCTCTAGCCATGCCATTGACCACTTCTCTCCATCCAGACCCCAGGCCCACATTCTATGAACTTATATTTAAGCTTTAACACTAAGTTCAAGTGTTGCCCTCCCTCAAGGGCGTTCCTTGACCACTTGCCCTCCTCTGCGCATGCTCCACTTACCTAATTTCACTATATGGTATTTAATTTCTGGTTTACTTATTTTTCTCCGTGGCTGTCAGTTTCTCAATAGCATCAGCTCTGTCTTGGCTATTTCTGTATCCCCAGTCCTGGCATTTACTAGCTTTTCATGAGCATTTGTTGAGTTGCCTGGCCCTTGAGGAGAAACTAAGTGTAGCACCTAATTATGCTCTACTATGTTCAATAACTTTAATGTGTATATGTATAGCATCCTTGCACATACTCAAGAAACATTTGTTTAATGATGAAATGAATAAATTGACAAGATTAGAAATGCCTTAATTAAAGACAAGAACCAATTTCTACTTGTTTTGAGTCTCATATGCCTCTATGAAAAGATGTTGTACATAAAATAACTATTCAATAAATACTTGTAAAATTGGGTGATCAGCAGAAAAGTCAATAAACGCCAGATGCATCAACAGTTTCCTCATTTTTGCGTCTTTGAAATGTGAGCATGGAATGCAAACTGCACTGGCAATTACTTTGAGTTCTCTCATGAATACCGGATGCTGTTGACTGTAGGGAGCTATCACATTTAAGATCTGGGCAAGGACAGGGTTGTTTTCGTGTCCCTGTTTCTGACTTCTGGATGGAGACCTTAACAGACACGCTGAGTTGGGCTGGTCAGCAGGTGCATGGAATAAAATCAGCTCTCCAGGCTTTTTGGCAAATCTTAATAGAGTAATTATTTAACTTATTGTGTGTCTGCCTCCATCAGGGGTTTAGATCAAAGTGAAATATCTGAGGCTTGATATTTACAAAGTCTTGTTGAGGGGCAACAGGAGAGTCTGTCACACACAGTTTGTGCCTCTGAGCAGATGGCAGTTTGTGCCTCTCCCAACCTCCCCTTCTCTCCTCACCCATGGGCCCCTCACAGTCACAAGCTCCAGTATTTCCCTGTCCTCCTGGAGTTTCTGTTGCCCCACTGATAGCTTTTGATCTCCCAGTAACTTGGAATTGCATTCACTCAGAGACATTTCTAATGTAGCAATAGGCAGAGGAAACTTTTTCCCATCTGAGATTTAGCACAAATTCTTATCTTTCCCCAGAAGCTACTGACAGCATAGTTTCCAAAGATCTTCTAAGGTCCAGAGTGGTTTCTGGCATGGTCTCCTTAGAGCACAATTTCTGCACCACAGCACTTTTGAAAGAGCCCAGACTTGGAAGTCAGATGACATAGGATGGAACGTCTGCTCTGCCTCTCACCAGTGTTGTGCCCTGGAACAAGCGAGCTTTCCTCTCAAGCCTCAGTTTCTTCATTGGCAAGGAGGAAAGTAACATCAACCTAGTAGGGTTGTTGTAAGGATTAGATGAGATAAAGTATCTTGTCGTTTTATTTGCAGCATATCACAGCCCCAGAACGGTGCCTGCCACCTAGGAGGCTCTCAAAAACTATTCACTGATTGAATTTTAGTAAACTCAAGGCATATGCCATAGGCAGAATCTGACTTATGAACTGGAGTTTTGCTCAACTCTAAATGCATTTCCACATATACACAAGGTTGTAAATTGTGGTTTGACTGCAGATTGGTGCTAAAATCCCATTTGGTGGATAATATTGTAAAATACTGTACATTTGCAGTGGGGAAGCAGAGTCATTAAGCAAACAAGAGAACATTGCCTAAAACCAGTTTATGTTTACCTTGAAAGCTTGCGGTTGAGCGAAAGTAGATTCAATTTAAGGAAGAGGAAGAAGTTGTAGACAATTATAGGAGGGGATCCTGAGGGGAAAGTGTGTATTTCCCAAAGACTCTCAGTGTTGACACCCTTCATCTGTATTTCATTTAATTTCCCATCAAACCTTAGGACTACTTTTGTCGATGCAGGTAAACCATTGGCATCAATTCCTTGCTCATCAACAGTGACAAACATTTCTTTTAGCTCACAAATGGTGGAATTTCAAGAGTACAGTTGTTATTTCCTAAGGAATAAAACTGAAAAAAAGGGAGGAATGAGAGAGAAACAGAACAGCAACAGAGATTTTTACAGTAACTCTAAGAACAAGTTGAAAAAGATATCGGAAGTAGACAGAGTTAAAAGTAGCAGAGTGTGTGTGTGTGTGTGTGTGCGTACACGTGTGTACGTGTGTTTGTGTGACAATTCTACCTCAGCAATCATTGTCACGAAGAGGTGAGCTGTCACGGCAGAGGAAAATGGCATATGCGCTGTCCCGCTCTCTCTAGGGCTGAAAATGGGAGCGTGGTGGAGATTTCAGAACAGAGAGTTCCCACAAGGCGTTCTAGGTGGTATATGAGCTATTTGAAAACTTGGTTCTTGTTCTAAACAACTGCATTAGGAGAGTTTGTGAGGCAACATGAAGGGAGGAGGCTGGGTGACCTTGAGAAGCCGCTTAACCTTCCTAGATTTGTGTGTTCTCAACTGTAAAATGAGAAAGTGGGACTAGACACTCTACGGGAAATTTCAGTGTAAAAATTTTAAATTTTGTGAAGACTTCATGAAGACCAAAATCATAGACTTTGCTTATGAAACGCATTATGGCTTTTCACCCTCACTTCCTTAAAAAGTTGCTTTCAGGAAATATCAATGCACTTGGAACCATGGTCCCAAATAAAAGATCTAAGTGAGAATCCCCGAAAGAACAGGAAACAGAAACTTTCTTTTAAAATATAAAAACTGCTCATATTCTTCAGTGTTAAATGCTGCTTTAAAGGGTGTATTTTCAAGAAAAAATCTAGTAGGACATATGACGAATTTGTTACTAAGGGCTTCTATCACAGGACGTAATTTTAAAAATCCACTGTGCACATTGTGAAATCGATCTTCTTCACAAAACAGCCTTCTGAGGCTTTTAGAATTGCAGTTACACAGAGTGAAAGGGTAGGGTTGGATGTGGAGTTTTGCCTGAAAAGAACACTGTACCAGAAATTAGGATTCCCAGGGCTTAGTGGTGGGTTTAATTCCTAACTGAGCGTCTGACTCTGGATGTTTCTTCTGTCATTCTGTCTCTGCATTTTTAATATAAAACTGGGAAATAACTACCATTTCCTCATATCAAGCTCTTATTGCTATTCTCTTATATCCTTTTATTGTGGAATTGTGACAGAACATGAAATCTACCATTTTATTGTGTACGCTTCAGGGGCATTAAGTACACTGGTACTGTTGTTCAACCATCACTACCATCCATCTCCAAAACTTTTTCATCTTCCCAAACTGAAACTCTGGACCTATTCTCTTATTTTGATAGGACTTCTCTTGATCTACTCCGAGCATCAACCAAGAGCATTCTTATACCATGCACTGCTTTAGCGTGCTGGTGAGAAAATAATTTTACAGAATTACGAAGGAGAAATTGAAAACTGCAGACTGGCTAGTTTGATGTCAAATGTGCTGCAAGGCTTACACATCAAGTTGTGATAGTTAAAAGCCCCCTTGGGTTACCCTCAAAAGTGTGAACACTTGAACTCTGTGATGTATATACGCCCCCTGTGAAAAGCACACCAAGAGGATTCTTGTCACTTGTGGTGAAAAACACCAGGTACTCCGTGAGAAGACTGATGTGACTTAAGCATCTCCAGAAGATGAGCCGTCCAGGAAAGCAGATATCAGGCAGGCTGGCTGTGTCTCCCCAGAAGAGACCCCCCTCTGCACCATGGCATCCAGGGGTTTCCCAGTCTCCACATCTTACCTGGCCACTTTCCATTATTTGCAGTTCATTTTGAATCCAACTCCCTTTTCTTGCTGCTCTGGACCATCCCTGCTTCCCTGCCTCTCCTCGCCCATATATTCCAGGTCCCCCTACCTCTCATCTGCAGGCCCCCCCCAATCTTGGAGAAAGACTAGATTCCTTTTTGCTTAATCTTGCCATTGTAGGTCAGCCTCTTCCACTCCTGTCCTGGTCATAGCTGGTGAGGCCTTAGCCCCTTTTCTCTCTTCCCTCTACCCCCTCTCTCATCTCCAACCAGAGCTACAGCCATTGCCTTGCACGTTATGAAAACGTGGTCTTCCACGTTTTGCAAAAACAATGTCAATATTAAATCAGATAACTTGATTGAGTCTCAACTTTCTGATGCTGATATGTAGGTTAGATATATGATACATAGGTCAGACTTCCATGCACAGAAACCCCATATTGGAAATCTGAGCTCATTCTAACTGCAATTATTCTTTAAAAAGAAAGACAGAGCTATGGATGTGGTGTATATATGGATACAATGGAATACTACTCAGTCATAAAAAAGACAAAATCATGCCATTTGCAACAACGTGGACGGACCTCAAGGGTATTATGCTAAGCAAAATAAGCCAGACAGAGAAAGATAAATGCCATATGATTTCACTGATATTTGGAAGATAAAACAAACAAACACATAGATAAGGAGAACAGATTGGTATTTACCAGAGGAGAAGGGGGTGGGGAGAGGGTGAAAGGGGTAAACAGACACATATGTAAGGTGATGGATAGAACATGATGCAGCCTATACAGAAGCCAAAATATAATGATGTACACCTGAAATTTACATAATATTATAAACCATGTGGCCTCGATATAATAAAATTAAGAAAACAGAGATGTCCTTTATCTACAATGTGTTATGCATTTGTTCATCCATTTGCTCAATATTTACTCAATACCCTGCATGTGCTAGGCACATTCTTAGGTACCTGGAAAATAATTGTGAATGAGAATATTGCTGCCTGCACAGAGTTTAAAGCCTTTTGGGAAATATAGACCAGAAAATGGGCAGTAGCAATGGTCTACATAAACTCTGTGATAGGAGAGGTAGAGTGGGTCTGCCTGAGCCATGGCAGGAGCATCTAACCAGGCGTGGGGCTCAGACAAGCCTTCCTGGGGAAGTGATGTCTAACCAGAAGCCCAAGGGGGGACGGAGTTAGCCAGGTGGTGTAGTAAGGAACCTGGGACACACTGCATGCATTTATAGATCATGATGATTTTATTTGTTTTTCAAAAACTAAATGTTTCTGTTATCCAGAAATAAAAACTCTTACCTGATGTGTAGGCAACAGAAAGGACTTTAAAGATGTCATCTAAATACAGTGGAGTCTGCTTGTCCTTGGGTAAATAATGATGCTGTCTTATGATGAAATTTATTTTCTTTTTGCATTTTAGGAATAAAATCATATCAAGTGGGATCCAGAAGAAGATTTAAAACTAGCCCTAAGTGTTTCTGTCTGACATTTACTTTACTCTTAGTACATGAGTGAAACAGATTGATCACATGCCCAAGATTGTAAAATAAAATGTTAAAAGACTTTATATATTTGATTTAAAGAACTCAGTCATGTATGAAGTATCAGTAATGCCTTTACAGCTTCCACCCGACCACACCTAAAAAGATGTGTGCTCTGTCAGGGGCTCTTTACCCAGGGTCCAGGGATATCTTGGGATTTCAGGAGGTCCCAAATGGGAAATTATATCCAAAAATTGTGTGTATGTATACATTACTGAAGAGATGTTCCATAACTTTACGTGGCTACTCAACAGGAAATCCATGTCCCCCAAAGGTTCAAGAACCACCGCTGCGTAGTGTGGTGGTAAGTACCAAAAGGACCATTAGAGCTGGATGGAACTGTAGAGATCCTCAAACATGGATTAGTCATTTGTGGATTAAGAAACGGAGGTACAACTTCATACTCATATTCAAACCGAACGTGTTCTCCAGGCAAGAGCATCAACTTCAAATGTGACAGGCAAGATTTTGGTTAACATAAAGCCTATTTAAGGAAGGAATTCCAAACAATAAGGACAGATAATCAGTAGAGTGGTGTTTCTAAAGAGGAGTGTAGAACTTTCCTCTTTGAAAGATTTTTAAGAAAAATGTGAGGGTTTTATCCCCTGGAAAAGTTTGGTGGGGGGGCTCCTGGCTAAAGGCAAGAGAATGGACAAGGTAACAATGCAGTCCTCAAATGCTTTGCTCATCTGTGGTATCGAACATTCCAGCAAATTAGATCACAAGCCGATCCAAAGGCAAATGCAACGGAGGGTTTTCAACACGCTGCCTTTTCTGTGTAAAATCAGCAGCTGGGAAAGCAGTGTGCTTACTTTTCCAGCATTGCCAGTTGGAGGTAATGGAAGATGTTAGGCCCCATAACTCGATTTAGGATGGACATAAAACCCCATTATTTGGCATTCAAGTATTTCACATTTTGTGATCAAGTGGACATAGGCCAGATTGGAGTTTAGCTTTGCTGTCTCAAAACAGCATCTGGCGAATACATCTGGAGTAATGAAATAAGATTGAGGAAGAACGTTTAGCCTACCAGACCCCTTTGCAAGCATTCTTCTATATATCAACCTCTGACGGAGACTACGCCATCCAGCAATAGCATTTACTCCTTAGAGCAGGTCTAAGCAAAACTTTGTCAGCTAATTGTTTACGAAATTATATCTACTTGAAATAATTCAACTGCTTTTTTAAAAAGAAGCATTTTTTAGTAAACTTTATATTACCTTATGTAAATTTACATTACCTTACAGCTTACTTGAGCTTTTTGCTTATTTAGTTTCATGTTTATTGTTATTCATCACAGAAATAGGAATGAAATATACAGTCTCTAAGATGAACTGAGTAATAATTACTACTCATTCCTGAATACAATATTTATGAAGCAGTTCTTAGCAAAACTAATTCTAAAATATTTCCTAATTAAATAAAAACATTACCTGCTTACCAACCCACAACTTAAAAATCTGATGTCTAACCTAATACAGGTAGTGTTGGTAAAGAGAGAATTTTAATTCTTTTCCTAAAAAATAAAGAAACCAGACTTCAATGTATTAGTCTATAAGATTCAATATTAGTTAACGTCTGTGAGTCAAAAGGACTGACAGTTTCATCCTAAACAATGAATGTTGTTTTCCTTCATTCTTTAGAATTAGACTCAGCCCAAGTTCACATGGAATGTCAGTTAGGCTGACGAGGGTCTCAATTCTACTATGTAGAAAAATGTACACTTTATTCAATTCCCTTAGTATTCCTTTATTTCTTCAATTCTAGACTCTAGTATAGAAATCTTCCTTTAAGTACTTTCCCAATCTACATTGTTAAAAGGATAGCAGCTAAGTAAATTACGGGAACATTACGGAAGTCAAAGACAGAGACTTCTGTAACAAGAATGCAGTAACAGGAGCCTCAGGCTCCAAATAAAATGACACCTAAAGAAGTCAAATCTAAGCAATTTTTTAGAGTTTTACCTTTGGAGAAATCTAACAAACTTTCCCTAAGGTAATTTTCATCTCCAAACTGTCAATTATATAAATAACACCCGTATAAAGGCAACGGCTAATTTCAGCTATATTTCAAGGATTTCTATAGAGAATGAACACAGTGATGGAAACGGTGAGCACGGGGAACACCGAATCCAGCCACATGGGGAAGGGCAATGCCTAGTAAATAGCCTCAGCGTCTGATAGAGGCGAGCTCCCTTCAGAAACCCTGTAGGACGCTGAGCGCACCCCCCCTTGCAGAATGCTTCTTCATCTTTTGAAATGGCTCTGCTGTCCACAGGCTTTCTCTGAGTTTGTTCTGAGTCTTCTGTTCTACAGCAAACACTCTTCTGTGGCTGGTGTCTAGAGGCGGTTCTGGAGATGCTGCTGAAAGCTACAAGTACTGAAGTGCTGTTTCCCTGGGAAACCAGTTGCCACACATTCAAACAATGTTTCACCTCCACTAAAATTTTTCTCTTAATCAATTGTTAGGCATAGTAGGAAACTGAAAAATGAATGGGGAAATCAAGACGGCTTTCCACTTAAGGGCAGCAGCGTTGCTAAACTGAAACATTAACTTTCTAAAGAAGTCCATCTATCCATCTATCCATCTATCCATCTATCCATCTGTCTATCTATCTATCTATCCATCCATCCATCCATCCATCCATCCATCTATCTATCTATCTATCTATCTATGTAAATGTAACTGAGGCATAGTATTTCTATAGAGCAACCGGAAGGAAGCAAATGCAGTACAACCCATAGAAAAATGTTGATTTCATTGTGCAAATACATGGGAAGACTGTGAAACCAGGGTATACAACCTGACTTTGATGAAAGGTGATTAATTTGTATAGAATCTTCAAGATTAAAACCGTTCCATAAATAGAAACGAAACAGAATTTTCTCACTTACTGATCACAGAAATTACCACCACATACACATCAATCTACTCATGACCAGCACAGATAGATCTGTATGGTTGCTATGCAGTTGAATGGCCAAGACTGGAGCCCAGGAAAGAGGGATGGAGGCCAGGAGCATCACTGCGGAGACCACAGCCACGGGAGGAGCTGAGAACTCACAGGGAGAGGCTGCAGGAAGTAAAGTAAAGCAGGCCCTTTGCAGAGCTCTGAAGAATACTTTTTTGAAAAAATTTTTAATTTTGAAATAATTTTAAACACATACAAGTTGCAAAAAGCATACAGAGACATCCTGTGACCCTTCACCCAGGATTTTATCACGTCTAGATTTGTCTAACCACCACCAGCAGGATACGCAACAGCTTCATCACCGTCCAAAACTCCTGCAGTGCATGCCCTTGAGATCCACCCGAGGCGGTCGTGCGTGTCAACAGTTTGCTCCTGTTCCTTTTTACTGCTGAGTAGGATTCCTTGGTGTGATCTACCCCAGCTGGAACACCAACTTTTAAGGGAATGAGAGAAGAAAAGAGGCCCACATATGAGAATGAGAAAACGAGACCAGAGATGTGGGCGGCAGGAGAGCTGGAGCCCAGAGCAGGGGAAGGGAGTGCTCCAAGAAGGCAGGCATGCTCAGCTGGGCCCAAGGCTGCTGAGTGCGACAAGGACTGAAAATTTAGCAGCGACAACCACGACCGAGAAGGTAGTGAGCACCCGCCCTGTGCTAGGAACGTGCTAGACTCTGAGGACAAAGTGGGAAGCAAAACAGACGTGGTCCTGCTCTTGTGAGTCTAGACGGGGAGATGAAACCAAACAGGTAATCTCACTAATAAAATGTAAATTGTGATAAGTGTGGATGAAAGAAAGGGAAGGCTGTTACAAGAATGTATAACAGAGGGACCAGACCTAATCTAGAGTTCATTCATTCATTCCTTTCTTCTTTCATTTTTTTCATTCATTGTGCAAAATGTATTGAGTGCCTAGTATGTGCCAGCTCTGTGCAAGGTGATGGGGATACATCAGCAAACAATATGGACAAGGCTCCTATCTTTGTGGTACTTACAGTCTCAGGTATGGAAGTGATGTTTGAACTGAAAGATCTGAATGATAAGGAGTGAAGGGGCTGGAGAATGACTATTCCACAGAAAGGGAACCATATGCAAAAGTCCTGGGGCAGAGTGAAGCACGGTTCATTGGAGAAACTGAGAAAATTCCCATGTGGCTGCAATGCAGTGAGTGAGAAACATATGGGTGTGAGATAAAGCTGGAAAGGCCATCTTTATGTATTTTTTTTCCCAAGTGTAATTTAAAGCTGTTGGGTGGTTTTAAACATGGAAGTCAGCTGATTTTGTTTATGGTTTAAAAGAACCACTGGGGGGGCTGGCCCCGTGGCTGAGTGGTTAAGTTCGTGCGCTCCGCTGCAGGTGGCCCAGTGTTTCGTTAGTTCGAATCCTGGGCGCGGACATGGCACTGCTCATCAGACCACGCTGAGGCAGCGTCCCACATGCCACAACTAGAAGAACCCACAACGAAGAATACACAACTATGTACCGGGGGGCTTTGGGGAGAAAAAGGAAAAAATAAAATCTTTAAAAAAAAAAAAAAGAACCACTGGGATAATTGTGTGGAAAGTGGACTCTAATAAGGTGGGCAGTTCAGATGAGACATGAGCGAGGCTTCGGCTAGAGCGGTGGAGTGACAATGAAGGTAAACAGCCAGAGACAGGACAGTTTTGGAGATAGACCTGACAAGATCTGGTGATGGATTATCCACCCCGAGCCAGGAGAGGGGTAGAAGGCAGGAGATGAGGGAGGGAAAGAGTTAAGAATAATCCCCAAATTTCTGATTTTTGCAACCAGGTGGATATCACTAAACGATTGAGGAAGAACAAGTATGGGAAAGGGGAGGCCCCATGCGGATTGAGGGGGCGGGCGGGAGACTAAGTGAGACACTTGGGTGTGTTAAGTTTGAGAAGTCGATGAGACAGCCAAGTGGGGATGTCAGAAAGTCCGTTGGATGCCTGATCTGTTGCTCAGAAGATCACACTGGGCTGGAGAAATATGGGAATCGTCAGCTGAGAGATTTTGAAAAATAGCTATAAGTTTGTGTGAGATCAGCTAACACCCGAGAGAGCTACAAGAGGAAACAGTACTAAACCCCCAAACCTCCAACACTGAGAGATGAGGTCCAAATGGAGCCAGTAAAGGAGACAGACGCTTAATAAGCAAGCAAATGTGAACGTGAAATTCAGAAATTTAAGCCTCAAGGATGGTAGCTTAATATGCCACATTCGAAATGCCAAAAGAAATTATTTTCCAGAAACTACAAATGCATTCTTGGAAGCTAATGAGCTGTTTTGATTTCTGAGAACAAATTTAAATGTTTGAAAAATTGCATCAAACAATTTAAGCCAGCGTGCGTAATTACACCAACACACGGCCCCTAAACGCTGCTCACGGCTTCCACGCCTGTGAAGATGGTCACAAAGCCAGGAGAGTCGGGGCTTCACTCACAGTCCTGGCTACACCTGGTGAAGAAAAACAGATTCTACTTCCATTCGGGATTTTATTGTAGATTTGTTGAAGCAGATTTTGCATGCTTTTAACAGATGCTTCAAGAAAATTATCTGGAACTTCTACAGTAAACATTCATGATTGCTTCACAAACACCAAATTAGCCAGAGACGTGACGGGAGCAGAGAGCGGCACGTAGGGATGCGGGGAAACTAGACGTGGTTGGCACAGCTAACTCCCCTGCAGGCTCCCATGTGAGTGAAAACACTGGGCGCAGCCTCCCCTGGGGGAAAACGGGCGCAGCCCAGGAGGAACTGTTTTCTGTAGATTCTAATTAAACGTTTTGAAAACTCCTTTCTGCTCTTTATTGCAGAGGCTACACTGAAAATACCTCACTCAGCGGCTCTGCTCCTTGTGCTTTTATAACACATTTGTAGATGCTGTAATAATTTGTAAAGGCTGCTCATACACCCTCTTTCATGTTACCCTGCTGTTAATCGGAGAGGCTCTTACTATTATCTTTGCTTAACCAATGAGGAAACCAAAGCTTCGAAGGATTGCTGAAAGTAATTTGTCACGTGACTAATAGTTTTCCAAACACACATTCTAACGATTGTTTTATTCCAGAATCATTGTTAAACACTTGCCGTGGGTCACACATTGTGCTGGGATCTGGGAATATAAAAATAAATTAGGTAATGATTTCGGCTCACAGCCCACTGATACTCATTAGCGGGGTTTACCACATAAGATCTCGTGAAATATGCGGGACAGACTTATACTAAAAATTATTCATTGTTTATCTGATTCACATTTAAATGGGCGTTCTGTATTTTTATGTGCAAAATCTGGCAACTTACAAGTTAATCGAAACTTTTTATGAACTACCTAGACCAAAAGAGCTCTCTTGGTTATTTTTACGTTATACAAAAATGATTCTAAATATTTTGTTTTCCAGAAAAATTATATCTGCCAAAAAAATACAAAACACAGACTAATGTTCATTAACCACAGCATAACCAGACAACAAATTGTAAGGCTCTAAGAAAAATTTCCTCGCAATTCGTTATATGTAAAAGTACTTTTTAGTTTATAATGAGTTTTGCGTACATTATCTCATTGGACCTTACACAGAGCAGGTGATATTAACCCCAATTTGTAGATGAGGAAACCGAGGCTTAGAGAAGCCATGTGACTTTTTTGAGAGTAAACAGCAAATAGTTTCGTGGTGCTCTGAAACTAGTCAATGCATTTCCAGCTCACGTGCTTCTTTTTCTGTAAGATTCTGGATGCTGATGACAATAATAATTGCTAAAGTAGAATCCTAAACTTGAACTCATCCTCCCTCAGTTTTGGATGAGGTCACAATGGCAGAGAACAATATAAAAGTTGTCAAATGTCCCAAGATCTTAAAGTCAGGGCGCGTGAGCTGCACCTGCTTGTAGAAGAGATGGCTCTGGAGAGAGCTGTCAATGTGCTGTGTGGCCCCTCGCCCCTGCCCCCAGTGGCGGAGGAACATGCTTCTCCCTCACTTCAGGTGGGGGGGGATGGGCAACACAGGGATCAATGGGGCACTTGGGATGTGTCCTCTGGGGTCTGAAGCTCATGAGCACCACAGCCTGAGTCTCCCCAGGAGAAGTTCCAAGGCGGAATTCTGCGGCTGGAGATGGCCCCGTGTGTCAGCAGGTTAGAAGGAGTAGCACTGGGAGTAAGTAGCCCTTCATCCAACCACTGCGCAAAACGCTATGTGCTGGGGACCAGGGAGGGAGGCGCCTGGTGGTCTTAGAAGAGATCCTGCCCAAGATGGCTGCCAAGAGGGGCGACATGACCCCAACAGAGCAGGGGTATGGGACACCCAGGCACTGAGGGTTGGGGGCATCATAATCAGCCCCTTTGTGTGGCAGAGGCAATTTCTTGGAACTCTTTGAATTGCTTTATATACATTAACTTTTGTTAATTGTTATCACAATCCTATGAACTAAGTACTCTTATGATCCCATTTTACCGATAAGGAAACTCAAGCGTGTATGTAGGTGAATGACCAGCCCAAGTTCATACAGGCGATGAAGCTGGAATGTAAACTGAGGAAGTCTAGCTCCAGAGACAGACTGGTGCACTCTACTGATTCCGTTAGGTCCTTATTTTATTTACTTCTCAAACAACCTACTATTGTCCTATGGTTATATTTAGCTAGGTCAAGAGGATATGAGATGAAAGTTTCTCAGAAACTATTGACACTGTCGTAGAGAACAAAAAAATTAATTTGTCCTTTTCTTGATTTTGCACCACCACACACTAACAAAGGAGATGTGATACATATGTTTACTTCAGGCCATACTCCCCATGCCCTGTTCCCAAAGGCTCTGGAGATCATTTACAAAGAGTAGAAATGATGGAAGACAATACAGTGCAGTGTGCTGCAGAAACATTGAACCTCATGTGCAGTCTCTGGCTATAAGCTTCTGATACTCAGTCACAGGTATTAGGTGGTAGACAGAAGAGAAGAGACAAGAAATAAAGAAATCCTGACCTTCGCTGGATGATAAAAATTTTAATTTATAGAAAAGCCTGCAGTCTTATGCACATTATATGCAAACACATGCAAATATATGAATATATATAAAATGAGATCCTCCTGAGGAAGGTTCCAGCCAGGATTACTGTACTAAAAGCAGCCTCAATCTTCCAGGCTAACTGATGGAGGTGCTAAAATCGCCTCTAAAAGGAATTAGCGCCATTAGACTATACCATCATACAGGTTTGAAATTACTGTTTTAATAAAATTTAATATGAACATTCCTACAAACATTTCCTGAGGAGATTAGGACATGAAGCCAGCTGGTTTGGTGCTTTACAGAGTTAAGTGGGACTAAAGCAAAAATGAGCCTTTCTGATAGGAAAAGGGCTACTGTAAAGAGAGGCAGGTGGCTGGAGGGAACATGTTACTCTCGCCCGACTCAAACCGCTTCTTCACGATAGGCCTATGATTCTCCCATGAGGAACCACCTCTGTTCTACCCTAGGTCAATATGGTTTAGGTGAAGCTGGACACCCCTCCCCATGCCCCACCCATGACCCAGTACTGACCAATCAGTCTGTTCCAGAACTCAGCCACACAAGACTCGGGTTACACCAGGGAGGGCTGGCTCCAGGACTCTTGCCAGAACCTTATGGGAAAAAT
This sequence comes from Equus caballus, assembly GCF_041296265.1. Taxonomy (NCBI): domain Eukaryota; kingdom Metazoa; phylum Chordata; class Mammalia; order Perissodactyla; family Equidae; genus Equus; species Equus caballus. The sequence continues at coordinate 18,352,049 of NC_091707.1, forward strand.
ATCCTTTAGTTGTTGAAACTGCTTAAATTGATAGAGCATGAGCCTGGAGTTGTTGGGCTCATCCTTGCACAAAGGAAATGGAGAGATACAGGACCATGATTGTTTTGGCAATCATATCAGAACTCACCTTAACGCAGTAGGTCCCCTGGACTTTTCAGTTTCATGAGCCTATAAATTCTGTTTTTTTGTTTTGTTTTGTTTTTTCTGAACCGCCCCCCCGCCCTCACCACCACCCCCCCAGTCTGATATAAGGATCTGTCACTTGTAAATGAAGGGATCAGGACCATTTCAATGGCCCTAAGCAAGGGAAGCTGATGATATTTGACCTAATCAGCTATTGCAAGCACTTAGAAAACAATTTGAAAAACAACCTCATTAGCTATATGGAAGATTAAGTCAGCTGCACAGTTTGACCTGACAGGAGATAATGAGAGATGCCCCGAATCAACACACTGCCTGTTTTCTGCCCCAAATGTATCTTGCCTCATTAATGACACAAGCTATCCCACTTCACATTTTTCTCTTGTGAAACCATTTTCTCATCCTCTTTTATTTTATGTGTGTAAATTTAAAAGACAGAAGATTCATTGAGAAATCCCCCCTCTCCCCACCCCCATGTTAGTACAGTATCTTCTGCTTGAGATGAGCTTGGATCTATAACATTTCATGTTGGTTCATGGTGATGCTCCGTTTACTATTCACCAGAACACAAGTTGAATAAAGGACATATTTATTTGTTTCATCAGTGTCAGATAAAACTTTGAAATATGATCTCATATTGAGGCTTCTATAATTTCATATTAAAATAATTTCAGGAACAATATTGCCATCTTGGTGAGAGTCCTGATAATTTATTAGGAGATGCAGCAGAGGACAGGTGCTGACCTCAATTTATTGCATTAAATGACAATGGTCTAAATCTGCTAGTCTCCTGGGTCTGCTCATCATGAGTCTACCCATACATGAGTCTACCATTTCCACCAGCAAACCTCCTGCCTTAAAAACTTGGCCTCTCAGATGTCTGGGAGTAATAAAGGGAAGACACAGGCTGATCTAGCCAGAAGAACTTTCAGAAACTCTTCTCAGCTCATGGTACCATTGACATCACGGGTGTGTGAGGCATCATCTCAAGTCCAAGGTTAAGCAGGAAACTCTTCCTCAAAGCTGACAAAAGCCAGATCCTTCTTCTCTATTAAAATCTTCTCTCCTCTCCTCTCAATACAATCCCTTCCTTTGACCATAACAACCCATATCTCATAAGAAATCATTAAGTCCCTAATCTGGAAAGGCAGGCACAAGAGAGGAGGGAAGGGCAAGGTTTCTCTCCAAGGGTCTCCTCTGGTTTCCTTATCCTCTGATATGCACTGTAAATGTTCCAGATGGGTCTGTGTGTTTCCAACATCTTGACTTCATGGTGTTCTCAACATCTTGGCAACTGAAATTCCATGAATCTGACTGAGTAATAAGGGAAAGATAAAGAATCCATCTCTGCCTGTCTAAACTCTGATCACAAAAAGTACCAAGCAAAAAAGAAATATAAAATGCCTCCAGACTTTAGAAAGGCAGGAGAAAATGTCAGAAAGCTTCAAGCCAAAAGCACACATGGACACACGGGGCTTGAACCAAGTGCAGACTTAGGCATTTTCTACCTCTTAAATGTGACTCAGAGTAACACTCTTTTTTAATTTGGGTACTAGTCCCTCACACCCAACAAATTCCAGTAACATCTTCTTTTGACATGAGCTAAATACTATTTCAGAGTACTGAAAAGGATATTTTATTTGCTCCTTATTCAGTGAGGCATTATCCCTATTGCATAGATGGGAAAATTGGAGTTAAGTAAAACAACCAAGGTTATATGGCAAGTAGAATCACAGAGAGCCCTGATATATCATTCTGGGTAACATACTTCCTATAAGTTTGAACCAAACATAGATTGTCTCTATCAAAATAGTACCTAGAAAAGATAAACATTTTTATGTTCTTAAAAAGAACCACTTGAGACTCAAAAGGAATCAGGTGAAGTTTTACAAATGATAGTAAGATAAAAATAGAGCTTACATGGACTGGACTGAAGGCAGACAAGTGGTAGACTCTGGAATTTATGAAATGATAGAAAATAAAAGTTTATGTGAGCTATGAATTAATTGCTTAATGGGGCTGACTGTGTACACCAATATAATGACTTTCTGGTCTTTTAAAAAGTTCATTTTTTCTTGCCTGAAGGCGTTGCCACAGAAGTGAAAATCAATACAGTGATGTAAAGAAACAGATGCCGTGTAAACAAATACTAACTAGGCTTAGAGAGGAAGCAAAGGTAATTAGTTATAAAATATAAGCCTTTTCTGTTCAATATCGGAAACATGTTGCATATTGTTTACTCAGAGGAAAGATGATCATGGAGATGCTAACTTTAAAAATAGAAATTACTCTAAAAATAAGGTGGTGATAAACAATACCGTCCTCAGTTTCACTGAAAATCTTACCAAAGTCAAGAGAGATGGCCCCAGAATAAGACGCTATGGACCTGAACCGCCAGGTGAGCCTCATCTCTCTGGGCCTCAGTTTCCTCATCTGTAAGATGAGCATGTTGGACTGGATGAGCCCGGACAGCAAAAACCAACAATGAAACAAAAACCCCTCCAAAATAACAAAGGTGGAAATGTAGATACACTTTCTAGCTAAAGATTTGTAATTAGCCAGTCATAATCATGACCTATTTCAAGAAAACTCAATACTTAAGCCTTCAAACTCACAAAATCTAATAAACTAGGAGTTATTAGAAAATGACTCATCCCATGGTTCTTTTAAAGGTCAATATCCTGTGGTACAATTAAAACATGACTTGATTTATAAAAAAGAACAGGATCACCTATAATATTTTAACGCTATAGCTATTACATAGAGCAAGATGCTACATGTTAATATGTAACAATTTGTGAACATCTTTGACTGTTTTTTATGAAGACATGGACATCTTTATGAAGATAAATAACACTCATTTGTCTAGATTAACTGAGGAACAGAGCAGTCTTAAAAGTGGTGGGTATTAGTAACTTCTGGGTTTATGAGCCTCTGTTTTACTAAAAGTCATTGTTTGGGAATTATTAAATATTATCTTATTTGGGCCTTAATTGAGAATTATGCAATCAACTCTAATCTATAAATATAAATGACTATTGTGTTAACATAATTACACAGTCTCTGTTTCTGGAACATCTACATATCTGGAATGCTTGACCTTAGAGCTTCATTAGAGTTTGATTGCCTTACTTCATTTCATTAGTTTATCCCACAGTTGTCCATTAATAAGTAAAATTGTAATGAGGCCACTTTCTAAGGTGAAACTGGGAGGTGATTTTTAACCTTATGTAGATAAACCCCTAATTAACCTTGATTCCAGTCGCCACTTCTTGCTATGCTCAACTCTCATCATTGCTGATAAAGGTATCTTCACTGATAACTGGGTGCTAATAAAAAAGACATCTCTCCTTCAGGGATGATTTCGTATAAACAACAAATTAATTCATGCTTAACAGATAATTTCATCTTTCTAGAGGATTATAGCTGTTTGAAATATTAAAGATCATCCTAGTAATGGTGATTACCATATTTCATAAGATGTAGATTTTTTTCACAGTCTAACACCTCTGAAATCAGGATTTGTCTTAGAGTTAATGGCATCTTATAATCATTGTTAGCCACGTGGCAATTGTGGTGTAATTCCTAGTGGCATGACTGGACAACTTCAATCTCTTGATGTTTCAGTCAATAAACCATTAGGGACTATCTGAGCAGGAAAAGGAATCCTGACTGTGGCTTGAAAACCTTCCACTGATACAAGATAAAAAAACTGCCAACATCATATATGGCACTATGGGTGGTGTGGGGGATCAGAATTTGCCACCTCAAAATGTGTCCCTTTGGCTTGATTATTTTTAAGAACAAAAGACTCTGAAAGGAACTTCGACCTTCCCCATAACCTAAAAGAATTTAAGATAGAAGACCTGTCCTGTAAGATAACTATAATATAATATAAACTAGGTGTGATAGACAGGAAGGCACCAGCAAGCCCATTTTTATCAAAGTTCTCTTTCAGGTCTCATTGTTTACAGATGGCCCAACAAACATTTGTTTATCAAACATTTGCTTTTCCATCTCCATGTAAATTGCCTTCCTCCCCTTTGAAGTCTCAAACTACTATCCCCAACATCCTTATTTGTCCTTAGCTGAAAATGGTATTTAAGTGGTGGCTTCTGCTGTTTTGGAGAGTTAGTTTTCCTGGGTTTCTCCCATGTATACGTGTTATTAAACTTTTTTGATTTTCTCCTGTTATTCTGTCTCATGTCAATTTAATTCTTATACCAGCCGGAAGGACCTAAAGGGATACTTCTTCCTCCCTACAGTGGAAACAGCTTAGAAGAAAATTTGGGGGACAATAATGAAGTGAAGAAATGATACATCCTTATCACTCTTTTTTCTAGGAAGTTTAGCCCTGAGCCAACTGCTGCCAATCCTCCTCTTTTTGCTAAGGAGGACTGGCCCTGAGCTAACATCCATGCCCATCTTCCTCTACTTTTTCATACACGGGATGCCTACCACTTGGCTTGCCAAGCAGTGCCATGTCCGCTCCCGGGATCCGAACCAGTGAACCCTGGGCCACCGAGAAGCAAAATGTGTGCACTTAACCGCTGCGCCACTGGGCCAGCCCCCCTACCCCCCATCACTCTTGATGGCACAGAGGACAGTATAGCATAGAAGCTATGGACTTTAAAAACTGCATTGATGAGTGATTTGGACAATTCAGGCATTTAACTTTTCATATATTCACAAGAGAGATAGATGCTAATGCTTTGTGTCTAAATTAGCCCCAAAGAGCTCTTCAATAAACATAAAAATAAAATTTCAAAACAATAAGAAAATAATGTGTCATGATTTAATTACCATTACTTTCAGAGAGCTACAGAAAATATTGGTGCCTCTTAAAATCTTCGATTCAATGACATACAGTGAGTTTCAGCTTGGATGCCACATCTGGTGAATGAGCAGTGGCTGCTTAAAAGGCAAACTTGAGAGGGACTTTGAGAACATAGTCAGGCTCAGTGAAAAGGAGGGTGCTCAGAGACGTCTGCAACGAAAACTGCAGGGAGAAGTGGGGACTGCCCCCCATTTTTTTCTAGTTCAGCCTCTCCTCAAAACAATATTCCTCCTCCTTTTCAAAATTCTTCAACTTAAAAACATAAATATGAATGGCATGTGACCATTTCTTTAAAAGGAGAGGGTAAACTGAGCTCTTAAAAAATGTGTACAAAGCGGGGCTGGCCCCGTGGCCGAGTGGTTAAGTTCATGCGCTCTGCTGCAGGTGGCCCAGTGTTTCGTTGGTTCGAATCCTGGGCGCGGACATGGCACTGCTCATCAAACCACGCTGAGGCAGCGTCCCACATGCCACAACTAGAAGGACCCACAACGAAGAATATACAACTATGTACCAGGGGGCTTTGGGGAGAAAAAGGAAAAAATAAAAATCTTTAAAAAAAAAAGTGTACAAAGCATTTTTTCCCTGAAAAATAAAATCCAAGCTTTATTCAAGCTCTTCACCAGTGCCCTGCATGATCTGACCTCTGCATCTCCAGTTTCCTTCACACTACTCATCCGATAAAACATTGCATGGGATATACTTATGCTAAAAATTATTTATTGTTTAGCTGAAATTCAAATTTAACTGGGTATCTTGTAATTTTATTTGCTAAATCTGACAACCCTACCGGTCACTCACTCTGCTCCCGTCGCCCCTGCCTGCTCTCTGTTCCCTGACCGCCCAAGCCCTTTCACACGAGCTGTGCCCCTCTGCATCTGCCTAACTCCTCCTTGTCCTTCAGGCCTCAGCTTCATGTCACTCCTCAGAGACGCCATGCTGATTCCCTAACGTTAGTCAGGAGAAACGTCTACCACGCATTTTCCTTCTCTTCACAGCTCTCAGCACAATTCGTAATTCCTCACTTTGTCCCTGTGCTAATATGATTAGCATAGCTATTAGTTTCCTCTTGATGCTACAACAAATTACCAAAAGTTAGTGGCTTAAAACAACACAAATTTATTACCTTGCAGTTCTGGTGGTTAGAAGTCTAAAATTGATTGACAGGGCAGCATTCCTTCCAAAGGCTCTCGGGGAGAACCGTTTCCTTGTTTTTTCCAGCTTCTAGTAGCCGCTTGCCTTCTTGGGCTCATGGCGCCACATAACTCCTGCCTCCATCCTCACAGTTCTGTCTCTGACTCCGACCCTCCTGCCTCCCTCTTATAAGGAACTTGTGTTTGGATGGAGACCCCCTGGATAATCCAGGACAATCTCTCTGCTTCATGATCCTTAATTTATTCCCATCTGCAAAGTCCCTTTGCCTTGTGAGGTAACACATCCACAGATTCAGGGATTAGAATGTGGACGTCTTTGAGGGGTCATTATTCCGCCCACCATAGCATCTCATGGACTGTGGAAATGGACCATGTCTATTTTTTCCCCACTGTATCTCCAGGGACTGGCATGTAATGGACACCAGATAAATGCTGGTGAAATGAATGAATATATGTTTTTTTGTTTCCCTACTCAAAAGCAGATAGCAACCCCCGCTCCACACACACACAGTTTACCAAATAGAACTAATATGAATAGTTAATTCATAGATTTGATATTTTCAAAAGTGTTTCCTGAGGCAGGCAGGTAAGAAATCTCTCCTGTGCCCAGGCGGCCTCAGGTGTGCCCCGATGTTTCTATGCCTTCCTTCATCTCTCCTTCCCACTCAGAGCACTGGATGCCTTCGACCTTCCTTCCGTCTTTAAACACTCACCTCCGTGCTTCCAGGACACCATGCTCTCCTGGCTTCCCTTCCCGCTTTCCAGCAGTTTCTTCTTAGTGTGCTGTCCTAGTGTGACTTCTCCACCTGACCATTAATGTTGGGTTGTCCAAGGCCTTGGTGCAGGGCCCCGTCTCATCTCTGACCACACTCCCTCCTCCAGAGGACCTTGTCCAGGCCTATGGCTTTAATGTTATATACCTGTTGATGACTCCAAATCGTCTCCAGCCGTGAATTTCCCCAAATCACATATCCAGCTTCCTACTTGGTACCCTCACCTGAATGTCTAATATTATCTTACTTACAATGTCCCAAACAGAACTTTTTATTCTTCTCACTTCCAAACACACCTCTCCCCTCAGACATCCACGTCTCAACCAATAGGATCACCATGCAGCCAGTTAACATTCTCCCTGACTCCCTGCATCTAATTCGTTAGCAAGTTCTGTTGATTCTGCCCAAAAAGTACCTCACACACATCCACTTCCCTCCATTTCTAGGCCCATTGCCCTAATCCATACATCAATCATCTCTAGACTGTCCGCCATATTAATCTGCCAACAGATCTCTCTGCTTCCAGCCCTTCCTCCCGCACATTCTCCACACAGCAACCAGAGTGTGGTCTTTTTAAATGTCGGCCAGATCATGCTATTCCCGTGCTTAGATGCTATCAATGGCTTTCCCTGTGCTTAAATACAGACTCTTTTCTTTGCCTTTCAAAGCCCTCCGTGGTCAGACCCCTGCCCGCCCCTCCAGCCCCATCTCATGGCCCTCCGCCCACTCTCTGGTCCCCTGTAGTGTTCTCAAACTGGCCAAGCTTGTTTATGTGTCAGAGCCTTAGCACCCCCTGTACCGGGACCTCTTCCCCAGCTCCTCGCCTGGCTGGGAATTCACAGTCCTGCAGGTCAGAGATCAACTATCACCTCCTTAAAGCCTCCGTCTGAAGTTGCTCCCCTCTTGGTCTCACTCCATACATTACCTCATTTATTTCCTTTAGGCACATGTCACGGTATGAAACCATCTTCATTCATGTGTTTACTCATGTATGGCCTGTCTCTCCCATTAGGGTGCAAGCTCATGAAGACAGGGAGCTTGTCAGTCTTGTTCGCCACATGCATAGTCAGGATCTCACGCATAGTAGGTGCTCAAAAAATGTCAGTGGACTGACTGAATAAGCGAACAAATTGTTTAATAAGACTGAATAGCCCAGAGCTTGCCAATTATATCAACGCCAGACTGTTTTACTTTTGAAGTAGCTTACTGGGGAGTCTCCAGTGGGACATTCTGAGAAATGAGTTGTCCTAGGAGTGAATAGGAATGGTGGAGGGGGCATGAACCACCTTGAGCCTCATGGAGCCCAGCCAGCGCCCCCAGTCAGCACTGGTGAGTGTCTGATGTCCCCACCTCTCTCTGCAGAGCGTTGATAGGCAAGGGACAGCAGCAGCTGCAGATACTGAAAGTGTTCTCTGAAGGAGCACCTCTGTCTGAGTACCAGCCTCTCCACAGAGGCAGCAAGAGGAAGCAGAACAGCTCTTTGGACATGAGGAGAGCAGTGTTCCTCCTCACAGTCAAAGGAGGGGCGAGCTCCAGGCACAGCAGCCAGCTAGACCAGCCATTCGCGCTCCGTGGCTGTGGTTTGGGAAAGTGTCTCTGTATGTGAGTGAGCTGAGATCCCCGCTTACCTAAAGTTCTGTAGTTCTGAGACACTGGGCCCAATGGGGCTAAGGGACCAGGGTGAGTGCAACACTAAGGGAGAGAGAGGCTTACCGTCCTCCTGTAGCAAGAAAAAGAGCTGCTAAGTAGGACCCTGGCCTCGTGAAGCAGTGGGCAGGGCTACACAGCAGCAACAGCCAGAGAGTAGGTCTCTTCTCCCGGAGGAAATGATAAACCGTACTGGCACACTAGACTGCGAAGCATCCTAGGTTCCTGGAGGACCCCCAGGAAGGAAGCTCTAGCGGGAGAAAAGGATGTTCTTGCCACAGGCAGATGGGGTCTCTGAGTCTCTAATGTGAATCTTAAATGGGATGTGACCTCACTTCATTTCCAACATGGGTAAAATCAGATACATAAGTTTAGTGTGGATGAGACCAGAATTTTCTAGAAGCCTTTGCAAGCTTGATTATGAACTCCACAGGGCTAATATTTTAATGATTGTCAGTAAACCATGGGTAAGAAGTAATGATAAGAAACCCCTTGGATGGGTATTGGGGTATCCTGTGCTCTTTCCTGGTGCCTCCAGTTTCCTCAGAAATATCTAAGCCACATACCTTGCTCTTGGTAACTAAAAACCAACTATGATGTGTCCTCATTCCTTCCCAGGAGGAATCCAAAAAATCAATGCTTCTGAAGCACATTCTTCCCTCATTTAGATCGGGGGCTCTCCACAGCGGGGGATTTAGCCTCTTGAGGTACCGAGTCAAGTCTGAAGATGTCTGTTGGCTGTCGCAACCGTAGGGGGCAGGGTGCTATGGCATCCCGTGGGTGGAGGGCAGGGATGCTGCTCACCATCCTACAAGCACGGGACGATAGCCCTCCACCACAGAACCATCCTGCACAAATGTCAACAGTGCTGGGTCTGAGAGTCCTGGTTTACACTAAAATGTACACACATCTCTTCTCTGCTGTGGCTCTGTGATTCTGAGTGCGGGCAGAAGGGGGAAGGATTTGTGATATTGAACGAAAGCTGACAGTTCACCTTGCAAACAGGTCTAATCTAGAGCAGTTTAAGCACTAATTTCCTTTTTTATTTAGTGCTAATGTTGCCTCATGGAAGATTCGTTTCTCCAGGCATTTTCCCCTTCATTGAGTAACCTCTTTAGATTGCAAGCAACCCCTTCAGACTGTTAGAAGCATTTGCCTCCAATATAAAAAAGCCTCAAGTACACATTCCTTTGGAAGTTCAATATTACCAAATCACAAGGCCATTTACAAGGATTACTTTCGAAGGCCTTTTATGGTTACTGTTAAATAAATTGTGTGTTCAGTGTACTGGAGCTTTAGGGAAGAGAAGAAGTAGAACCCTTGCCCTGAAGTGCTTGCAGTCGCCTGCAAGACCCCGGAAAATAAGGCAGGAAAGAGGACTTAACTGTGGCAAGAACAGTCAGGTCTCACGGGGGAAAAATTCACAAGGGAGCCTGTTTCAAAGAGAGGACCCAGCGCAACAAGGCTATTTCCGCTGCTAAAGAACCCAGCGACTGGAGAGCAAGGGGGCGCCTTGGCATGGCTCACTTTACTCCTGCGGTTAACGTGGAGAGACTCACTGGGGTCAGGAGGGGAGCCCCTGGGACCACCGCCCAAGCTGCCCGCTCCGTGTCCAGCCTTGTAGTGAGAGCAGCTCAGTTCTGGACCTTTGCTTCGCTTTCCATCACCACATATTTAGATACCAAACAAAATGGCTGGAAATGCAAGTTCACTTAGCTTCCTTGCCTGCTTCCTACTCAAGACCTTGGCTAGCTCCTGCAAATGTTGCTCTGAAGTACTAGGTGCCAGGGAGCAGATGGTGCCTGCTGCCATTGTGCAGAGGAGAGGCCCCTCCGGGGGTGGTCACCTTATCAGGGCTGGGGCCACTCTTGGTTAGTGTCTTAGTTTGCTAGGCCTGCTGTAACAAAGCACCACAAACTCTGAGTGGCTGAAACAACAGGAATTTATTGTCTTACAATTCTGAAGGCTAGAAGTCTGAGATCAAGGTGTCGAGAGAACTGGTTCCTTCTAAGGGCCGCGAGGGAGAATCTGTTCCATCTTCTCCCCTAGCTTCTGATGGTTCAACAGCAATCTGTGAAGTTCTTTGGCCTGTAGACGCTTCACCCCCATCCCTACCTTCATCTTCACATGGTGGTCCCCCTGTGTGTGTTCTGTGTCCCAGTTCGCTCTTTTTATAAGGACACTCGTCATAATGGATTAGGGGCCCACCCTACTCCAGTATGGCCTCAGCTTAACTAATGGCATCTGCAACAACCCTGTTACAAGATGTGGTCACACTCTGAGGTACTCGGGGTTGGGACCTCAACATACGAGTATTTGGGAGATGAAATTCAACCTATAATAGGAAGCTGGAGAGAAGGGAAGGATTCTGAGCTCCCAGTATTCTTGCTTATTTTAAGATCTGCTGATGATACCAGATGCCTCCAAACCAGAGGATGTTTTAAGGTGTTGTCAGAGCCCTTGATTCTGTGCCCCATCGTGGCCCCTACAGCTAAATCAAGGGCAGCTCTGATTCTTCAGAGCTTAACCTGAGCTGTTCTGGAAATGTCTTTCTCCGCTGTGTAGAGTCACCCTCTTAATTCAGTGTGGTTTTAGCATGTATCAGAAAGGTCGAACTGACACTGAACCACCTCCCGATTTTCGTCGTCAAAAATAAAAATAAAATAAATGTTAAATAAACAACTTATAAATATTATTTTTCTAAAATTGTATGCTATTCAACAAATAGTTGAGTGCCTGCTCTATTTGGGGAAGTGGGGAGCATTGTGCCAAGAGCTGTGGAGGAGCTCAGATAGACAGGCGTCGGTCCTCAGCAAGCACACTATGAGGTGACTGCTGAGAAGCATAGCAATGAGGCATCAGGCCATTTTCACATCCAGTGGTCTAGGGACCTAAATTAGGGCTTCAGTATCCAGAAGTGTCATGAAACCCCGAGTGGTGCAGAGTGATGGGTATTTAGGGCTGCGGCCAAGTGTGTGACATCATTCCAGGGGCTGCCACTCACAGAGGGTACCTATAAAGCTTATCCTACACACAACCACACTCCACAGCTCTGTGCTACCTACCATCGTCTCTTCACCTCCTTGGTCCTTGTAGTACAACCCATCCAAAGCTGTTGCTATGGACTGAATGTTTGTGTCCCCCCAAAATCCATATGTTGAAACCTAATCCCCAATGTCATGGTTTTTGGAGGCAAGGTGATTAGGTCAAGAGGGTGGAGCCCTCATGAATGAGATTAGTGCCCTTATAAGGAGATGCCAGGGAGCTCCCCTGTCCCTTCCACCATGTGAGGAAAGAGAGAGAACACAGCCATCTGTGTACTCGGGTACAGGCTCTCACCAGACATGGAACCTGCTGGTGCCTTGATGTTGGACTTCCCAGCCTTCAGAACTGTGAGAAATAAATTTCTGTGGTTTGTAAGCCACTAGTCTAGGATATTCTGTTACAGCAGCCCTAAAAGATGAGGGCAGCTGCATTCCCGCCAATGCCTTCCCCACAGGCTTCCATGACCCTGTCCTAGTCCTTGTTGCCAACACCTGTAGACTCGCACTCTACACCAATGGCTCTCACCACATGCTTGAGTGTCACAACCAGTTATCAACAGTGTCACTTCCCATTTATCACCATAATAAACTGTCAACATTTAAAAATGGTCACTGTCGGAGGAAGATCCAAGATGGCGCCATGAGTAGTCCTCTTTGTCTCTCGCCCTTCGAGTCTACAATTATTTGGACACTTATCGCTTGACAAAGGATATCCAGACAGCATCTCAGGACGTCTGAGACACCCACGCGACTATACATCGGAAGGCGGACGGACTTTCCTCCGGGAGGATGTGGAAATAGGTGAAAACTCTCCGACCCCGACGGGCAGCCTAGTACCCGCAAGCGGCTTTCTTCCAACGGACGCCCCCAGAGGATCCACACACATCTAGGGCAGGAGCGAGAACACAACAGAGGAGCGACGGTGGAAACAGGTGACCAGAACCCTACCTAAACCCCCCGCAATTACTCCTAAACGCAGAGGGAAACTTTGGAGTTGCACACCTGAGCCCGCGGGGAGAGTCTCTCCCCGCCATTGGCGGGGAGACCCAGCCTGGTGCTCGGGGCGCCCAGAGGGTCCCAGAGAGAGTCACGGAGGGTACGGAGGTCTCCCAGCTGCCGTTGCCCGCCCCGTGGGACTAGGGATTGCCGGAGATCTCGGAGAGGACCGGGGCTGGGGGAACTTTCAAAGGCCGGTTCTGCGACCCGGAGGGGAAGCGCCGGAGCTCCGCCCGGGCAGCAGACAAAACTCTCTGTCTGCCGTTAGCAGAGGGGCCACGCTGAGCATTCACGGCTCCGGGAGAGGCCCGGAGAGAATCCCAGAGGGCGGGGCGACCCCCAGCTGCCGTTGCCCGCCCCGTGGGACTAGGGATTGCCGGAGATCTCGGAGAGGACTGGGGCTGGGGGAAGTTTCAAAGGCCGGTTCTGCGACCCAGAGGGGAAGCGCCGGAGTTCTGCCAGGCAGCAGACAAAACTCTCTGTCTGCCATTAGCAGAGGGGCCACGCCCAGCATTCAGGGCTCCCGGGAGAGGCCCGGAGAGAAGCCCAGGGGGCGGAGCGACCCCCAGCTGCCGTTGCCCGCCCCGTGGGACTAGGGATTGCCGGAGATCTCGGAGAGGACCGGGGCTGGGGGAACTTTCAAAGGCCGGTTCTGCGACCCGGAGGGGAAGCGCCGGAGCTCCGCCCGGGCAGCAGACAAAACTCTCTGTCTGCCATTAGCAGAGGGGCCACGCTGAGCATTCACGGCTCCGGGAGAGGCCCGGAGAGAATCCCAGAGGGCGGGGCGACCCCCAGCTGCCGTTGCCCGCCCCGTGAGACTAGGGATTGCCGGAGATCTCGGAGAGGACTGGGGCTGGAGAGAGTTCCAGAGACCCAGCTTAGTAGCCTGGGGGAAACCCTACAGGCTCACAGCAGCCTTAGGGAAAGCCTCTGCACAGCACCAGTAGAAGGCACCCAGCCGCCAGCCACAAGGCTGGAAGACCCCAGGGCAAAAGCAGCATAGCTAGGTGTACTAACCACAGACTGTAGAAGATGCCAATAGCTCTCCTGCGACCCATAGAGGACAAGTGAGATTCGGTGGGTGCCGACAGCAACGGAGCGACAAATATAAGTGATCCCACCCCTGGCCGCTGGAAAAGCCCATAACACCGTTGCAGGCCCCAAGGAGAGAGCACATCTAGGTGGGCTGCAACAGTAGGCACCTGCAGCCTGAAGCCCCCCTGTGACGGCCCCCACGGCAGAGGAGGGAATCCAAAGGGCCACTGTGGCTACGGAGAGGGGCCCAGGCCCAGTTAGCAACTACGGACAGGGTTCCTGGTTGGTGAAGTATAAACAGCTGCTCCCCCCACTGCAGCAGCTGAAACAAGTGAAAGGAGCAACTAAACTCTATCTCCATGCGGAGGCACAAATCAACAACATCAAGCAATATGAAAAAATACATTAAATCTCCAGAACAGAAAGAAAGTAACAAATACACAGAAAACAATCCCAAAGAAAATGAGATATATAACCTAAATGATGATGACTTCAAAACAGCCATCATTAAGATTCTCAATGAGTTAAGAGAGAATTCTGACCGTCAACTCAACGAGTTCAGGAGCTATGTCACAAAAGAGTTTGATACGATAAAGAAGAACCAAACAGAAATATTGGAAATGAAGAACACAATAGAGGAGATTAAGAAAAATCTAGATGCTCTGAACAGTAGGGCCGATAATATGGAGGAAAGAATTAGCAATTTGGAAGATGGCAATATAGAATTGTTGCAGGCAGAGGAGGAGAGAGAAGCAAGACTTAAAAGAAATGAAGAAACTCTCCGAGAATTATCAGACACAATTAGGAGATGCAACGTAAGGATTATAGGTATACCAGAGGGAGAAGAGAAGGAGAAAGGGGCAGAAAGCCTATTCAAAGAAATAATGGCTGAGAACTTCCCAAATCTGGTGAGGGAGATGGATCTTCAGGTGACAGAAGCCAATAGATCTCCAAACTTTATCAATGCAAGAAGACCAACTCCACGTCATATAGTAGTGAAGCTAGCAAAAGTCAATGACAAGGAGAAAATATTAAGGACAGCCAGGCAAAAGAAACTAACCTACAAAGGAACCCCCATCAGGCTATCAGCAGATTTCTCAGCAGAAACTTTACAGGCTAGAAGAGAGTGGAATGATATATTCAAAAATCTGAAGGACAAAAATCTACAGCCGAGAATTCTCTACCCAGCGAAAATATCCTTCAAATATGATGGAGAAATAAAAACTTTCCCAGATAAACAAAAATTAAGGGAGTTCATTGCCACAAAACCTCCTCTTCAGGAAATCCTCAGGAAAACCCTCATTCCTGAAAAATCCAAAAAAGGAAAGGGGCTACAAAACCAAGAGCAGAGGAGATAAGTAGAAGGACCACAACAGAGAGTAGCAGCTCTGCATCAGAACAGATTAAACCATGGGACGAGAAACAAAGGAAACTGAAGAAAACCGGAAAACAAGACACAAAATGGGAGTGGTAGGCCCCCACGTCTCAATAATCACTCTAAATGTAAATGGATTGAACTCCCCAATCAAAAGACACAGAGTGGCAGGATGGATCAAAGAACAAGATCCAACAATATGCTGCCTCCAGGAAACACACCTCAGCCCCAAAGACAAACACAGACTCAGAGTGAAGGGATGGAGAACAATACTCCAAGCTAATAATGAACAAAAGAAAGCAGGTGTCGCTATACTAATATCAGACAAGGTAGATTTCAAAGCAAAACAGATAAAGAAAGACAAAGAGGGACAGTATATAATGATAAAAGGGACTCTCCACCAAGAAGACATAACACTTATAAATATATACGCACCCAACACAGGAGCACCAAAATTTGTAAAGCAACCCTTAATAGAACTAAAAGAAGACATCAACAACAATACAATAATAGTAGGGGACCTCAACACACCATTAACACCAATGGACAGAACATCCAGACAGAAAATCAACAAGGAAATAATAGAATTAAATGAAAAATTAGACCAGATGGACTTAATAGATATATATAGAACACTTCATCCAAAAACAGCAGGTTACACATTCTTCTCAAGTGCACATGGAACATTCTCAAGGATTGACCATATTTTGGGAACCAAAGCAAACATCAATAAATACAAGAGAGTTGAAATAATATCAAGCATCTTTTCTGATCATAACGCTATTAAACTAGAAATCAACTACAAGAAAAAAGCAGAGAAAGGTGCAAAAATGTGGAGACTAAACAACACGCTTCTCAACAAACAATGGATCATTGAAGAAATTAAAGAAGAAATCAAATATTATCTGGAGACAAATGAAAATGAGAACACGACATACCAAATCATTTGGGATGCAGCAAAAGCAGTCCTAAGAGGGAAATTCATCGCAATACAGGCTCACCTCACTAAACAAGAAAAAGCTCACGTAAGCAACCTCAAACGACACCTAACAGAACTAGAAAAAGAAGAACAAACAAAGCCCAGAGTCAGTAGAAGGAGGGAAATAATAAAAATAAGAGCAGAAATAAACGATATTGAAACAAAAAAGACAATAGAAAGGATCAATGAAACAAAGAGTTGGTTCTTCGAAAGAATTAACAAAATTGACAAACCCCTAGCCAGACTCACCAAGAAAAGAAGAGAGAAATCGCAAATTAATAAAATCAGGAATGACAGAGGAGAAATCACAACAGATACCAATGAAATACAAGAGATCATAAGAGAATACTATGAAAAACTATATGCCAACAAATTGAACAACCTGGAAGAAATGGACAAATTCCTAGACTCCTACAATCTCCCCAAACTGAATCAGGAAGAAATGGAGAATCTGAATAGACCAATCACAAGTAAGGAAATAGAAACGGTAATCAAAAACCTCCCCAAAAACAAGAGTCCAGGACCAGACAGCTTCTCTGGAGAATTCTACCAAACATTCAAAGAAGACTTAATACCTATTCTCCTCAAACTGTTCCAGAAAATTGAGAAAGATGGAGAACTCCCTAACATATTCTATGAAGCCAACATCACTCTGATCCCCAAACCTGACAAGGACAACACAAAGAAGGAGAACTACAGGCCGATATCACTGATGAACATAGATGCAAAAATCCTCAACAAAATTTTGGCAAACCGATTACAGCAATACATCAAAAAGATTATACACCATGATCAAGTGGGATTTATACCAGGGACACAGGGATGGTTCAACATCCGCAAGTCAATCAACGTGATACACTACATCAACAAAATGAAAAACAAAAACCACATGATCATCTCAATAGATGCAGAGAAAGCATTCGACAAGATCCAACACCCATTTATGATAAAAACCCTCAGTAAAATGGGTATAGAAGGAAAGTACCTCAACATAATAAAGGCCATATATGATAGACCCACAGCCAACATCATACTCAATGGACAAAAGCTGAAAGCCATCCCTCTGAGGACAGGAACAAGACAAGGGTGCCCACTTTCACCACTCCTATTCAACATAGTACTGGAGGTGCTGGCCAGAGCAATTCGGCAGGAAAAAGAAATAAAAGGAATCCAAATAGGGAACGAAGAAGTAAAACTCTCGTTGTTTGCAGACGACATGATCTTATACATAGAAAACCCCAAAGAATCCACAGAAAAACTATTAGAAATAATCAACAACTACAGCAAAGTAGCAGGGTATAAAATTAACGTGCATAAATCAGTAGCATTTCTATACACTAACAATAAACTAACAGAAAAAGAACTCAAGAACTCTATCCCATTCACAATCGCAACGAAAAGAATAAAATACCTTGGGATAAACTTAACCAAGGAAGTGAAGGATCTATACAATGAAAACTACAAGACTTTCTTGAAAGAAATAGGCGATGACATAAAGAGATGGAAAGACATTCCTTGCACATGGATTGGAAGAATAAACATAGTTAAAATGTCTATACTACCTAAAGCAATATACAGATTCAATGCTATCCCAATCAGAATCCCAAGAACATTCTTCACAGAAATTGAACAAACAATCCTAAAATTCATATGGGGGAACAAAAGACCGCGAATTGCTAAAGCAATCCTGAGCAAGAAAAACAAAGCCGGCAGAATCACAGTCCCCGATTTCAAAACATACTACAAAGCTACAGTGATCAAAACAGCATGGTACTGGTACAAAAACAGGTCCACAGATCAATGGAACAGAATTGAAAGCCCAGAGATAAAACCACACATCTATGGACAGCTAATCTTCGACAAAGGAGCAGAGGGCCTACAATGGAGAAAAGAAAGTCTCTTCAACAAATGGTGCTGGGAAAACTGGACAGCCACATGCAAAAGATTGAAAATTGACCATTCTTTTTCACCGCACACCAAAATAAACTCAAAATGGATCAAAGACCTAAAGATTAGGCCTGAGACAATAAGTCTTTTGGAAGAGAATATAGGCAGTACACTCTTTGACATCAGTTTCAAAAGAATCTTTTCGGACACTGTAACTCCTCAGTTGAGGGAAACAATAGAAAGAATAAACAAATGGGACTTCATCAGACTAAAGAGCTTCTTCAAGGCAAGGGAAAACAGGATTGAAACAAAAAAACAGCTCACTAATTGGGAAAAAATATTTACAAGCCACTTATCCGACAAAGGGTTAATCTCCATAATATACAAAGAACTCACACTGCTTAACAACAAAAAAACAAACAACCCGATCAAAAAATGGGCAGAGGACATGAACAGACATTTCTCAAAAGAAGATATGAATATGGCCAATAGACACATGAAAAGATGTTCATCATCGCTAATCATCAGGGAAATGCAAATCAAAACTACACTAAGATATCACCTTACCCCCGTTAGATTGGCAAAAACATCCAAAACCAAGAACGACAAATGTTGGAGAGGTTGTGGAGAAAGAGGAACCCTCATACACTGTTGGTGGGAATGCAAACTGGTACAGCCACTATGGAAAACAGTATGGAGATTTCTCAAAAAGTTAAAAATAGAAATACCCTATGACCCAGCAATCCCATTACTGGGTATCTATCCTAAGAACCTGATATCAGATATCTCAAGAGTCCGTTGCACCCCTATGTTCATCGCAGCATTGTTTACAATAGCCAAGACGTGGAACCAGCCTACATGCCCAGAAACTGATGATTGGATAAAGAAGATGTGGTATATATACACAATGGAATACTACTCAGCCATAAAAAAAGACGAAATTGGCCCATTCACAACAACGTGGATGGACCTCGAGGGCATTATGTTAAGCGAAATAAGTCAGTCAGAGAAAGACGATCTCTATATGACTCCACTCATAGGTGGAAATTAGTATATTGAGAAGGAGATCTGATCGGTGGTTACCAGGGAAAAGGGGGGGTGGGGGGAGGGTACGGAGGGGGAAGTGGTGTACCCACAACATGACTAACAAAAATGTACAACTGAAATCTCACAAGGTTGTAATCTATCATAACATTAATAAAAAAAAAAAAAAGAAAAAAAATGGTCACTGTCATAGATTAGTATGGTTATTTCTTTGGTGACCCTCCTACCCATTTATATCCTAATGCATGAGATCCCCTAACCCCATAATCCATGAGGAGCATCCCTGAGGAACAAAAGAAGAGGGCATTGCTCCACGCTGCTGCCAGGATCATTTTCCTAGAGCACAGGGCTGATCCTGTCGCTCTCCTGTTCAAGAGCTTCCCCTGGTGTCCGGAATAAGTGCTGCCTGCCCCCGGGCAGATTATAGGCTCTGCTCCCTCTCTTCCCTACCTGCGTTCCCACCCTCATCTTCTACTACTCTCCCTTCACATCTTGCATTCTAGCCACATGGCACCACTGGTTTCATCTAAATGTTGTTGTTGTTTGTTTTTACTTTCCACTTCTATGCCTTAATTTTCACTTCTTCTCTTGATATTCCTTGCCCCAATGACATGTGCCAAATCCTATCCAAATCCTCCAGTAAGAGTTTATCCTCCCCCCATTCTGTGCTTCCTGACATTCTTAGTATAAATGACTTAGCACAATTATAGCATTCCACCGTGACTTCCCTTCTTGGTGCATCTTGTCTTGGCTATTAGGCAGCATGCTTCATGAGGGATAAACACATCTATTTCCTCAAAGCACCGCACACAGAGACTTACATATGGCAGGTGCTTAGTCCCAGTTCAGTTTCGACTAGAAGCCAAAGCTGTCAAGGAATCATAAAACACAAGTTTAAGCATCATCTGGGTCTTTGACTCAAATAGCTTTTGTTCACTCTCCTTGAGTTCCTCTCTGCCCGGGTCTTTTCCATAGGAACCAGTTTCTAGGAATGCATTTTTCCCTCTATCTTTCCCCTTTGGGGAATGGAGAGGGCAGGGGAATGAGACTGCCACCACGGCTGCTCAGTCCTTCCCTAGGCTCTGATCTTGTCAGGATGTCGTCTTTGTTAGAATGTGTTGAGCTCAACTTTCCAGCACTGATCCTTCTGACAGATCAACTTAAGCTTTGAGTCAGAACTGAGGGCTGTTTCATGCTATGGGTCTTTTCTTCTTTCCAAGAACTTTCTATATTAACAACACATTGCCATCAGTGACTTGGGTTTCTTTTTTGGTGTGAGATAATTTACCCTACTACCTCAGGCTAAGGGATGCTAGAATGCTAGAAAGACTGTCACAATATCATGCATGCATCGTTTCCCCCAAAATACAAGATTTGTGCTGGCCCTTGCTTTTCTCCACTCTGCCACAAATAGCATTACACAGGAGATTCTGTGCAGTGGCAGACAGTTCACACCACCACCTGGGGCTGGATAGCTCTCCACACAATCTGCAGCCCCAACTCAGAAAACAGGTCCCGACTAGGATTTAGTTGGCATAATAATACTGGTGGATAACTCATTATTCTGGGGAATTTGAGGTTTTTAAGCATTCTGAAAAAATTAGATAAAGAAAACTAGAGTTGGAGAGGTACCGAAAGAGAAAGGTTTCAGTTCTGTGTTTGTTACTAATTTACTGCTTAGAGCACAGTGGTATGAACTTGGGTAAGTTGTTGTGTCACTTTGAGAAAGTTACTTGACCTCTCTGAGTCTCAATTATAGTACCTATTTGTGGAGATTTTTGAGAATTGAATGAGAATACACATAAATGTTAACAGTGTGTGTGACACATGGCAAATGCCCAATGAGAAGTAGCTATTATGATTATGAAAACTCAGGCAAGTTCTTTTCTCCTTGGTGTCTCCATTCTTCCCTCTTCAAAACAGAGATCACAGGGGCCTGCCTGGTGGTGGCACAGTGGTTAAGTTCACACATTCCGCTTCGGCAGCCCGGGGTTCGCCAGTTTGGATCCCAGGTGCAGACCTATGTACCGCTCATCAGGCCATGCTGAGGTGGCATCTCACATGTCAAAGTAGGGGAAGATGGGCACAGATGTTAGCTCAGGGCCAGTCTCCCTCAGCAAAAAAGAGGAGGATTGGCAGCAGATGTTAGCTCAGGACTAATCTTCTTCTTCAAAAAAAAAAAAAAAAACCCCGCAGAGATCACAGTCATCTAGCGCCCTCGAGTAAGAGCACTTTATAACTTAATACCCATTAAATGCACTCAGAGTCTCAGATGGAGGCCTCTCTTTGAGGGGAGAAATTTAGACTATTTTTCAGAGAAGCAGTTAGCTATGATTCAATATGAAATATTTGTTCTTGTAATGCTATATTAATAAAACTGATGCCAACTGTGCAAGCTTTCTAAATGTTCCGATTCATTACTTTAAGTGCTTCTTTATCAAATGGAAACATCTGTGTGGAACCACTTTGATTCAGTGCTCGTCACGGTGACAGTGGTCTTTGTCAGATCTACAATAGATTCCTGGGCATGATTGCACGTATTTGATGGGCTCACGATTAATCAGAGAGGGAAGAACTCCTTTAGTAAAAAGAAGAGAACAGACAGGAAAAGAGGAGCCCTTATCCGTCAGGTTCCAAGGGACTTTCTGACATTTTTGCTCTTTTTTCAATTTAAGGGCACATCACTGATTCCTAATTCCAACACCAATTCCCAAACTGAGATCCAGTTTAAATCCAGTGATGGCTCTGGTTGCCAGGGTTCTCTGGAGAAACATTAAGGGTCATGAAGGCTGATTCCATGGGCAAGGCTCCATAGACGTGGATGTCACCTGTCCCCACCACCCCAGCCCCAGATGCAAAGACAGGCAAAGAAACCCTAGAAGAGTGCCTAGCACATAACAGACACCCAATATACATTTCTAACACATAAACAGGCTAATTTCTACCCCTGTTCCCCGTTTGAACATTGCAGGATTATAGATCCAGAAGGAGAGCCTTCAAGCAGAATGGGGTCAGCAAGACCCGGAAAGGAAGAGGAAGAGATGAGGATGAGCAGGCCCGATATCCCTCCCAAGGACAGAGAGGAGACGGGACTGCCGGGCTCCTGGGCATCATGGACCGGGAGGCCAAGGGAAGCCAAGAGACTGTAGAGCAGGATCTTGAGTCACATGACCTTGGGAAGGTTTCTCTGGCTTTCTACCTCCCCATATGGGACTGCTTCCCTGCAGGGATTAGCAGGGAAATCCATAAAAGGAGAAGGAACAGCGTGCCTGGCTGGCAGGACAGCAGAGGGGTGGGATTCGAGCCTCTCCCGGTCCAGTTGGCCACGAGTGGGAAGGAATCCAAGGGACAAAGGAGGTGGGGCGTAATTAAGAAAGGGAAGCAGGCCGGGTCCCCGGAGTCTACCACGAGGGACAAAGGAGTCTTGAAGATGGCCTAAGCCAGGGCAGCACCCCTGGGTCTCGGCAGTGGAGGGTGTAATTTCCTCCGAGGAGCTGTGTCTGCACCACTCAGAAGCCTCAAAGGGAGCAGCTGGAATTGAAGAACAGCTGCAGCTCCAGGTTATTCAGACAGTGCTTCCTGCGAGCCGGATCCTGACTATGGCGCACACGCTAGCAGTAGTCCCATTTCACAGGTCAGGAGACCGAGGCACAATTTTCAAGTATCTTGCCCAACATCTCATTGCTGGTAAATGGGGAAGCAGGATTTGATCCTAAGTGATCAATCTCAGTGCCGAGGCATTCAGTCACCCCACGAATTCTTCCTCTGTAAATTAGGATACAGCTGAGGGTACAGACCTCAGCTATAACATCACTGCTTACTTAAATTCGAGAATAATAAACAATTCAGTGACAAATTACAATTAAGGTCTTAGCTTACTAAACTGTTTCCCCTCAAAATAAGAGTAAAGTGTTTTGGCAATATGATCATGAAAAAAATAAGAGACATCTAATTTCGTGACAGAGCAGATCTACTATAAATGAAAAGTCACTGCAAGAAGCTGCTGAAGCAGCAGGAAGCGGTGCCCTGGGTCGGTGTAGGCACAGTTGTAGGCAGACGTCGCTGCTGCCTCCATCTCAAATCACCGAGAGATAGGCCGCCAAACGTGGGGAGCTCTATGTCTCCGCTCAGCTATGCTAACATGCAAATAAGCAGAAGATCTGTTGGTTTGACTTGCGTACGTGTTTGTGAGGCATTACCAAATACGTTTGAGCATCCTAGAAAAGTGGGACTCAGTTAGAAGGAATAGGCATGGCAAGAAAGCATAGATGAAACATGACGTGCAAAGTCTTTTTGGCTGCTGAACGTTTGCAGGCCCCTATCTTCAGGCATGTGTACATATGCACATATAACTGATCCATGCTGTCACAGTCGTATGCAAATGAAACATCAAAAAGCAGTATCTGGAATACATTTGAAGGCATTACAAGTAACAAAAAAGCTTCAGCTCTCAACTGGCTCCCACTGTCTGCATTTATAGTTCACAGCTGTTCTGACACCTGCACCAGTCATAATTTGGGGAGCAGATCCATCAGGAACTACATGGTCCCTGTCTCCTGGTGTTCACACCCTTGTGTAGTCCCCACCCACACTGAACTAGGGTTGGTCTGTATGACCAATAGCACATGGCAGAACTGATGGCATGTCTCTTTTGAGGCTAGGTTATAAATGACCCTGTCCTTGTGCTCATTCTCTGTATCAGATCATTGGAACTGGGGGAAGCCAGCCGCGGTAGCGTAAGCAGCCCCGAGAAGAGGCCCATGTAGCACGAAGCTGAAGCCTTCTGCCAACATGGGTAAGTCTGAAAGCAGCTCCTCCAGCCCAATCAAACCATCAAACACTTTGACTGCACCCTCATGAGGGACCCAGAGCCAGAACCACCCAATTAAGCGGCTCCCAGATGCCTGACTCTCAGAAACTGTGTGAAACAATAAATATCTGTTGTTGTAAGCTGTACATCGTGGGGTAATTTGTTGCAGCAATAAAGAACTAACGCATCCACTTGGCTAACACTTGCCAGTTTGAATCGCTCCATTTATTCTGCACTGGAGATGTTCTCAGGCAATAGTTTCACCCAAAATTAAATCGGATGGACCAATCCTGTACCATGTGCACAGAGTTACAGAGTATTGGAGCAGCCCTCTCGGGCTTTTTATTTTTACAGATCCAGGTCCACAGACGTGAAATGACTTGTCCCTGGCCAGCTGGGCAACGTCATGTCTTTGCTCTTTCAGGTACCTCAAAACCCACCAAGCGTCTCTGGGGCTCACGGCTACCCCCTGGGATCACAGGCTGAGGCAGCAGTGAGTGGGGATTGGGAGGAGCCTTTTGACCCCTGACGGGCTTATTGCTGCCTATTTCCCTAAGACAATTAGTCTCCAGGTACCCAAGACAAAATGGTTTGAAGAACCATGCACCAAACCAAGGCCTCTCTTCTGCTTGGCTGGGCAAAGGCTTCTAGGGCTTGGGCTCCCGAGGCAGAGAGCAGCCCCCCAGCAGGGGACAGTGACCTCCTGGCACATGAGGAAACAGTGCATTCTCGTCTTCTTCAGGGCCCTACCTCATGTATTCCTCATGCCTGTCAGGTCAGCTCTTGCTCTCAAGGTTTAGAATTTCCAGAATCTATTTTATTACAGTGTTTTACCACCCAAAGTAGAGAAGCCAGACACATGACCCAATGTTATTCACTTCTGAGTTCCACTCTCACCTTTTATGGACCTTTCAACATGATCTTGGCAATGCAATGATCTTAAGCCAGTAAATAGCTGCAGCAACAACAAATCAGTAAGAATCAGTCCCAATACTACTGATAATAGAGGTCAGCTTCCTAAAGAACTTGAGTCAGGACATCAAGCTAGTAGCTACTGCGTGTGCAGGAATAGAAAGGCTACGGATCTAGACTGAACATGCCCTATACGACAGGATAATAAGGGCCCTGACCTCTAGAGCAGTGTCTCAAACCTCAGCGAGCATCAGAATGCCCTGGAAGCCTTGTTAAAACAGTCTGCTTGGCCCTACTTTCGAAGTTCCTGATTCAGTATATCTGGAGTAAAGTCTGATAATCTGCATTTCTAACAAGTTCCCAGTTTGGCCACACTTTGAGAACCACTTCCCTGAGATTTAAATTTAGGGTCACAAACTCAAGGATGTTCGACAGCCAGACAGGAACATAAAGAATTGGGTGTAACGTTAGGGAGTGGTGAGGCCTGTGGTGAGCTGCAAAGTATACTCATGATTTAAAACCCATTCAAATCAAAAGCATTATTTTAAGCACAGCAGGAAGGCAGACATCTGGGACTCTGGCTCAGGGGTTTGCTGCCACTGTTCACTCCAACAGCTCTAAATGCACCTTTTAAAAAAGCATAGAAACTCATACCATAGTCTGAGTTCTATAACTTGGATTGAGCCTCTTTTTTCCCTAGTCTTTTTGTGGAGGTTATAGATCATTAATAATTATGTCATCATACTAACCAATGCCCTTTAGAAATGAACTGATATTGCCCCCTGGGAAATGCTGTGATTGGAGCATCTTCTAAGAGTTGGCAAGGTGTGCTAGGTATTCTCTATTTTCCCCTCCAGACTCACTCTCCATCCTTTCCAATCTGCTGTGTTCCCAGATGCTGACCTCTGGAGTGTACTAGGCTCCCGTGCCTTCCAGTTTCTGGTTGGGATTGGCCAATGTGAAGCACTGATAGGAGACTGGAGGCAGGAGGAACGAGAGGCCACCTCCCTGGGCCACGGTTCTCAGGGCTTCTGCTCTTCTAAGACCACAGCTCCCATTAGGTGGCCCTCTCCTAGAGTTACAGCTACCTTTTCTAGGAAGCCACTCCTGTCCCTGGTAGCTTCATGTCTAAGGGCACAAACAGCTCTCTGCTTCACCATTCCTTCTTGGTTTCCCTCAGCCCTGGCCAAACCTTTGTAACTCATGCCTTTATCACACTCCATTCAATCACCCCTTTGAGGGTGTCATGTGTTCCCTCCCTAGACCCTGCCTGATTCACAGGTTTTTAAAAAAATCTTATTGAGGTCAGAACAGTTTATAACATTGTGAAATTTCATTTGTACATTATTTGTCAGTCACCATATAAATGCTCCCCTTCACCCCTTATGCCTACTCCCCTACCCCTTCCACACTAGTAACCACTAATCTGTTCTCTTTGTCCATGTATTTTTTATCTTCCACATATGATGAAATCATACAGTGTTTGTCTTTCTCTGTCTGGCTTATTTCACTTAACAGAATACCCTCAAGTTTCATCCATGTTGTTGCAAATGGGACGATTTTGTCTTTTGTTATGGCTGAGTAGTATTCCATTGTATATATATACCACATCTTCTTTATCCACTCATCAGTTGACGGGCACTTGGGTTACTTCTACGTCTTGGCTATTGTGGATAATACTGCAGTGAACACAGGGGCAGATAAGTCTTTTTGAATTGTTGATTTCAAGTTCTTTGGATAAATACCCAGTAGTGGGATAGCTGGATCATGTGGTGTTTCTATTTTTAATTTTTTGAAAAATCTCCATACTGTTTTCCATAGTGGCTGCATCAGTTTGCATTCCCACTAGCAGTATCCCTTTTCAACACATCCTCTCCAACGTTTGTTGTTTTTTGTTTTGGTTACTATAGCCATTCTAATGGGTATAAGGTGGTGTCTCATTGTAGTTTTGATTTGCATTTCCCTGATGATTAGTGATGTTGAATATATTTTCATGTGCCTATTGGCCATCTGTATATCTTCTTTGGAAAAATGTCTGTTCATCTCCTCTGCCCATTTTTTGATCAGGTTGTTTGCTTTTTTGTTGTTTGTTGTTTGTTATGAGTTATTTGCATCTTTTGGAGATTAACCCCTTGCCAGATATATGATTTGCAAATGTTTTCTTCCAGTTGGTGGGTGGTCTTTTCATTTTGTTCATGGTTTCCTTTCCCTTGCAGAATCTCTTCAGTCTGATGAAGTCCCATTTGTTTATTATTTCTTTCGTTTCCCTTGCCCGAGTAGGCACGGTATTTGAAAATATCCTTCTAAGACTGATGTCAAAGAGTGTACTGCCTGTATTATCTTCTATGAGTTTTATGGTCTCACATCTTACCTTCAAGTCTTTAATTCATTTTGAGTTAATTCTTGTGTATGGTGAAAGATAATGGTCTACTTTCATTCCTTTGCATGTAGTTGTCCAGTTTTCCCAGCACCATTTATTGAAGGGAATTTCCTTTCTCCATTTTATGTTCCTAGCTCCTTTGGCGAAGATTAGCTGTCTGTAGATGTGTGGTTTTATTTCTGGGCTTTCAATTCTGTTCCATTGATCTGTGCGTCTGTTTTTGTACCAGCACATGCTGTTTTGATCACTAAAGCTTTGTAGTATATTTTGAACTCAGGATTTTTTTCTCAGGATTGTTTTAGCTATTCAGGGTCTTTTGTTCCCCCACATGAATTTTTAGGATTCTTTGTTCTATTTCCATGAAGAATATCATTGGGATTCTGATTGAGATTGCACTGATTCTGTAGGCTACTTTGGGTATTATGGACATTTTAACCATGTTTATTCTTCCAATCCATGTGCATGGAATATCTTTCCATTTCTTTATGTCATCACCAATTTCTTTCAATAATGTCTTATAGTTTTCATTCTATAGGACTTTCACCTCCTTGGTTAAATTTATTCCTAGATATTTCATTCTTTTTGTTGTGACTGTAAATGGGATTGTATTCTTGAGTTCTCTTTCTGTTAGTCTGTTATTAGACTATAGAAATGCAACTGAGTTTCCTAAGTTGATTTTCTCACCTGCAACTTTGCTGTAGTTGTTTATTATTTCTAATAGTTTTCTGATGGACTCCTTAGGGTTTTCTATATATAAAATCATGTAATCTGCAAACAGTGAGAGTTTCACTTGTTCCTTGCCAATTTGGATACCTTTTTTTTCTTTTTCTTGCCTAATTGCTCTGGCCAAAACTTCTACTACCGTGTTGAATAGAGTGGCAAGAGTGGGCACATTTCTCTTGTTTCTGTTCTCAGATGGATGGCTTTCAGTTTTTCCTTGTTGAGTATGATGTTGGCTGTGGGTTTGTCTTATATGACCTTTATTATGTTGAGGTACTTTCCTTCTATAAGCATTTTATTGAGAGTTTTATCATAAATGGATGTTGGATCCTGTCAAATGCTTTCTCAGTGTCTATTGAGATGATCATGTGGTTTTTATTCCTCATTTTGTTAACCCAGTGTATCACATTGATTGATTTGCAGATGTTAAACCATCCCTGTGTCCCTGATATAAATCCCACTTGATCATGGTGTATGATCCTTTTAATGTATTGCTGTATTCGGTTTGCCAATATTTTGTTGAGGATTTTTGCATCTATGTCCATCAGTGATATTGGTCTGTAGTTTTCCTTCTTTGTGTTGTTCTTATCTGGCTCTGGGGTCAGGGTGATGTTGACCTTGTAAAATGTGTTAGGAAGTGCTCCATTTCTTCAATTTTTTGGAATAGTTTGAGAAGGATAGGTACTAAATCTTTGAATGTTTGGTAGAATTCTCCAGAGAAGCCAACTGGTCCTGGACTTTTACTGTTTGGGAGGTTTTTGATTACTGTTTCAATCTTTTTACTTATGATTGGCCTATTCAGATTCTCTATTTCTTCTTGATTCAGTTTTAGGAGGTTGTATGAATCTAAGAATTTCTCCATTTCTTCTGGATTGTCCAATTTGTTCACATATAGTTTATTATAGTACTCTCTTATAATCCTTTGTATTTCTGTGATGTCTGTTGTAACCTCTCCTGTTCATTTCTAATTTTATTTATTTGAGCCTTCTCTCTTTTTTCTTAGTGAGTCTGACTAAGGGTTTGTCAATTGTGTTTATTTTCTCAAAGAACCAGCTCTTACTTTCATTGATCCTTTCTACTGATTTTTTTTGGTTTCTGTTTCATTTATTTCTGCTCTAATTTTTATTATTTCCCTCCTTGTGCTGACTTTTGGCTTTGTTTGTTCTTCATTTTCTAGTTCTATTAGATGTAGTTTAAGATTGCTTATTTGAGATTTTTCTTCTTTGCTGAAGTGGGCCTGTATTGCTATGAATTTCCCTCTTAAGACTGCTTTTGTTGCTTCCCATAAGAGTTGGTATGGTGTGTTTTCATTTGCCTCCACATAGTCTTTGATTTCTCCTTTAATTTCTTCAATGATCCTTTGGTTGTTCAGTAGCCTGTTGTTTAGTCTCCACATGTTTCCCAGTTTTTTTCTTGTAGTTGATTTCAGTTTCATAGCATTATGGGTGGAAAAAGATGATTGATAAGATTTCAGTCTTCTTAAGTTTGTTCAGGCTTGCCTTGTTTCCCATCATATGCTCTGTCTTTGGGAACGCTCCATGTGCACTTGAGAAGAATGTGTATTCTGCTGATTTTGGATGGAGTGTTCCATATACATATCTATTAAGTCCATCTGGTCTAGTTTTTCATTTAGTTCCACTATTTCCTTGTTAACTTTCTATCTGAATGATCTGTCCATTGATGAAATTAAGGTGTTAAGTTCCCTTACTATTATTGTGTTACTGTTAATATTTCCCTTTAGGTCAATTAATAGTTGCTTTATGTATTTGGTGCTCCTGTGTTAGGTGCATATATATTTATAAGTGTTATGTCCTCTTGGTAGAGTGTCCCTTTTATCATTATATATTGTCCCTTTTTGTCTCTCATTGTCCTTTTTATCTTGAAGTCTACTTTGCCTGATATAAGTATGGCAACATCTTCCTTCTTTTGTTTGCTGTTAGCTTGGAGTATCATCTTCCATGCCTTCACTCTGAGCCTATGATTCTCTTTAGAGCTGAGATGTGTTTCTTGTAGGCAGTATATTGTTGGGTCTTGTTTTTTAATCTATCTAGGCACTCCATGTCTTTTGATTGGGAAATTCAATCCATTTACATTTAGAGTGATTATTGACAAATGAGGGCTTAACGCTGCCATTTTATCACTTGTTTTCCAGTTGTTCTATATTTCCCTTGTTCCTTATCCCGTGTATTTCAGACTGCCAGTTCAGTTTAGTGGCTCTCTATGATGGTTTTCTCTGTATTTATCATCTATGTCTCTGTTCTGATTTTTTGTTTAGTGGTTACTGTGAGGTTTCTGTAAGAGATCTCATAGATGAGATAGTCCATTTTCTGATAGCTTTTTATTCCATTAATCTAAGCAGATTACATCCCTTTCCTCATCCCCTTCTAAGTTATTGTTGTCACAACTTATTCCATTTTGTGTTGTGAGTTTGTGGTTAAAATGAAGTGATTGTATTTATTCTTGATGTTTTCCTTCCCTTTATCTTTAATGTTATAATTAAGTGTTCGCTAATCTGTTCTCCTAGAGAGTTACAATTTTCTGATTTTGTCTGCCTGTTTATCTCCTTGCTCAAGGCTTTGTAAACCCTTTCCTCTTTTTTCCAGGTATGAGGACCTTCTTGATTATATCTTATGTGTGTGTGGGGGGGCGGGGGGGGGGGTCTTCTGGCAAAGAACTCCCTCAGCTTTTATTTACCTGAGAAAGTTTTTATTTCGCCATCATTTCTGAAGGATATTTTTCTCTGGATAGAGTATTCTTTGCTGAAGGTTTTTGTCTTTCAGAATTTTGAATACATCATTCCACTCTCTCCTAGCCTGTAAGGTTTCTGCTGAGAAATCTGCTCAAAGTGTGATAGGGGTTCCTTTGTAAGTTGTTTTCTTCTGCCTTGTTGCCCTTAATATTTTTTCTTTGTCATTGAATTTGCCAGTTTTATTAGTATATGCCTTGGAGAAGGTCTTTTTACACTGATGTAAGTAAGAGTTCTATTATCTTCTTTTGCTTGTAATTCCAGCTCCTTCTCTAGTTTTGGACATTCTCAGCTATTATTTCTTTGAACAAGCTCTCTGCTCCTTTCTCCCTCCCTTCTCCCTCTGGAATACCTATAATCCTTATGCTACATTTCTTAATTGAGTTGGATATTTCTCAGAGAATCTCTTCATTTATTTTTAGTCTTAGGTCTCTCTCTTCTTCCATCTGAAGCATTTCTATATTCCTATCCTCTATATTTCTAATTCCATCCTCCAAAATATCAGTCTATTATTTAAGGATTCCAGATTCTTCATCTGATTCATTGTGTTTTTCATCTCCTACATTTCTGATTGGTTTTTCTCTATAGTTTCAATCTCTTTTGTGAATAATTCCCTCTGTTCCTTAATTTCGTTCCTGATTTCATTAATCTGCCTTTCTGAGTTCTCTTGTAACTCGCTGAGTTTTTTTATGATAGCTATTTTGAATTCTCTGTCATTTAGATTGTAGATTTCTGTGCCTTCAAGATTGATTTCCAGGTGGTTGTCTTTTTCCTTCTGGTCTGGAGTATTAATATACTTCTTCATATTATTTGACAGGATGGATTTGTGCCTTTGCACGTTGATAGTATCTGGTCATAGATTCCACCTGCTGCCACTGGGTGGGGGGCAGGAACTGTGTATTCTGAGCCCATCATGATCCCTGTCAGCTGGGCCTGTTGGAGCCTGGGCCACTTCTTGGAACTGAAGCGGCCCTGTGGACTCTCCTACTGAATGGGAGAGTGATCACATGAGAGCTTAGGGCTGCCGCCACCTATTCCCACAATCCCACCAAGACGTGCTCCCCTCTTTGGGATTACAGCAGTACTATGGGCATTCACAGCAGCTGGGAACTCATTCACCTGGGTGCACATATCCACTGCTGCTTCCTCCGAGGTCACACCAGCTGTTGTCCTTGGTAGGCAGGGCCTCCCCATTGGGTCTGAGCCTGGGACCACGGCAGCATTGTGAGCTCTCCCATTGGATGAGAAAGTGATCACGTGGGGGTTCAGGGCTGCTGCTGTCTGCTCCCACAATCCCACCAAGACGTGCTCCCCACTTCGGGGTAGCAGTGGTACTATGGCTGTTTGCAGCAGCCAGGAACTCTTTTGCTTGGGCGTGCAGATCTGCTACCATCTCCTCCTAGGCCACAGCAGCCATTTTGCAGGGCCTCCCCAATGGGTCCGAGCCTGAGCCACTCTCTGGGGACTGTGGTGGCACTATGGGCTTTCTCACCAGATAGGAAAGTGATCACATGGGGGCTCAGGGCTGCTGTCACCTGTTCCTGCAGTCACGCTGAGGCACATTCCTGCCTGTGGGGCCGCAGTGGTGCTATGGGTGCTCCAGCCAAGGGAGCAGTCACATGCACGTACAGGTCTGTGGGGGGGCCAGAGAGTGCTGACCTATCTCTACCACCTCCCCAGGGGTACTCCATCTCCCTTCAGATGTAGAGATGTGCGGGTCTCTTGGGCGTCCTCCCCTGATCAATGAACTTCCATTTGGTTGTAGTTCAAAGAGGGAGGGACAAAGGGAACAGCTCACTCCACTATGTTGCTGACCCCCCTGACTCACAGTTTTACTGGGCAAGATGTAGAATATTCCTCAGCAGTGTCAAAATTGCAGAAGACAATTTAGCAGCAGCAAAGCAAATAGCAGGACAGGGGTCATTTGTCCTCTGGTAAAACTCAGCACTAAATGTTGCCCAACTACAGACTTAACACTTTTGTCCAAGTACCAATCAGCATTCTGCTGCCAGAGCCCAGGTTCATGCTGTTCATGGGAAGGCCAGACAAGCACAGTATCAGTCTTGCCAAGAGCAGGGATGCTGCTGCTGAAGCCTCCTAACCCTTTGTTATTGTTGCCAAGGGACCCTTGGCTCAGCAACCTCTGAAAGCAGTGGGGGGAACCCCGCAGTAAGAGCCTTGTCATTACAGTGCAGGGACCACGGAGCCAGGACCGAGTTGCACTCACCTGACATCTCGACACGATTGCTCAGATTTCTCCAGTTTGTCAGTGACACATTTGGGATAGCATCAACCCTTTAGTTCTGCACGGTTCTGGCAATGGAAAGTGCCACAGGTAACTAAAAACAGAACTTGACAGTCTCCACAAATTGGCCTGCTGGTGAAATCAGGCTGTGGCCATCGTTAGGAGTGACAGGTTAGTATCACTTCTTATTCCATGACAAGAGAATACAAACTGTCCTGGGCCACGAGGCAAAGCTGTGAGAGATGGCAAATTGGCATCTCACAGGCACCACATAATCCATGGGTAAGTTTCATTTGTTCCGCCCAAACAGTGTTTTTATTTTGTCAATTGGTTGCCAACATTCAATATTTTGGAGATTTCAAATAAACATTTGGATTTTCAGCTTATATTGAAATAATTTTTGTTGTAGCAATATGATGTTGTACATAGAGTAGAATGTTGATAAAACTTGGTGTAAATATAAATGTCTATAAACACAAAAGAGAACAAGGATGGTTCAGTGTTGCCCATCACCTAGAGAAACAGTTACTAATAAGCAAGTATCTGGTTGGCAAGGCAGCTACTGGTGATAACTGTACAAAGGATGTACGAGGTTCAGCAAGCACCTGGCTTGTGATCTCAAAATTGCTAAAGAACGACTATGTCCAAGGCCATTGTCTTCTCTTCTATCACTGGAATGGTGGGAGACACCCTTTTAGCAGGTAGCACGGGGCAGGAAGCTGGAAAGCCCAGCTCTGAACCACGGATTACACTGAACTCTTAATGAAAACCACGCTTCCCTCCACGTGTGGCAATAAATGCATCAGGTACTAGGGAGGTGCTTCTATGAAAACCAGGCTTCCTGACCTCCAGGCCTGTCCCGTTGACCTGGAAGCACTCAGCCACAGTGACACATGAGACTCCAGGTCTGCAAACAGAGCCTAATCAAGCAGTGAGAGCAAGAAGTGATGTTGGCTTCCCTGGTTTGCCAAGAAGGTGGCAGGCAAAGTCATGTGTACCCCATTCCTCTGTGGGCCGACTTAATGACACGTTTCCGCTTCAGTGTGGGGTCAAACCATTCCAGGATCTTTCTTTCATCTTCTCCTTTCCTCCCCTTTGTCATCCACTCCTTACACTTTCAAACATGCACACACAGACACCACCTTAAAGACTGAAAACAGTCAGAAGTTTATAGAGAAAAGGACGCTTGCCAGACTGAAAACATCCCACTCCTCAGCTCAGGCCTCCCAGGCAGCCTAGCCAGACTCTTCTCGTCACCCTAATGTCTGCTTAACACACACCACAACTTCAAGTTCTAAATAATAATAATACCTAACATTTACTGCACCAGCCATATAATGATGGCCCATGTATATCACTTTATTTAGACCTCTTCATGTAATTCTCTTGACAATCCTATGAGGCAAGCACCACTTTATCTCAATTCCAAGGCTGAAAAACTGAAGCTCAGGGATGTTCAGTAACTTGTTCAAGGTCATCTGGACGGTAAGTGGCAGAGCCAGGATTCAAAATTGATTTCTCTGATCCCAGAATCTGAGTGACACTGAACATACTAAGGTGATTTTCTCAGAGATGGTCATGGAAAAGTCCTTTGGTGCATGTACAGACATAAAGTGAGGCACAAAGAGGGTAACAGTCTCCTCATATCCCAGTCTCTACATGAGTATATGTGAAGCGAGAAACCCAGAACTTGAACTGGGCTATTCCCCAGGTTCTGCCGAGTTTTGTTTTCTTCATTGAGCACAGTATCATGCAGGCGTCACTCTAGATATGATTATAAGCTTCCAGGAGCTGAGGGCAGCCTTCAGCCCCCAGCCAGCAGAAAGCCGGGGCCCTCAGCCCCACAGCCACAAGGAAAGGAATTCTGCCAGCACCCTGAATGCGCTGGGAAGCGAGTTCTTCCCCACTCGAGCTGAGAACACTGCATGGTTGGCATCTTGATTGCAGCCTTGGGAGACCCCGAGCAGAGGACCCGGTTAAGCTGTGCCCAGACTCCTGACCCACAGAAACCGTTGGATGATAAATGTAAGTTATTTTAAGCCATTAAGTTTGTGGTAATTTGTTGCATAGCAATGAAAAAACTGATACACAAACAATAAAACAGGGATGATGGCCAAAAAGCGCATGTCTAATTTTTTTTCAACTGATAGCAGTCACTCAGAGAAGCAAGAAAACTATCAACGTGGTTTCAAAATGCTCCACTCTGGGGAACCTGGTCTGCGCACAGCACTCTGCTTAGGGGAGGCTGGGCTTGCAGAGGATACAGAGATGCCCAAAACACTGCCCCCAGGGCAACAGAGACTCCAAACAGGGAACTGTGATGCAGAAAGTTCTAGAACAGCAGGATCCATGTAGTCCTCCGGGGCTAGAACACGAGCTACTAACTCTTCAACGGGAGGAAGCAAGGGTAAGAGTAACCTTTGATTTAGGCCTTCTAGGAAGAGAATTGAGAGCACCTTACAAAGCATTCTACCATTACATTGGTGAAGGAAACAGGCCTCATTCTGATTTTCCTTGGTGAAGAAGAACAAGCAGATCCGAGGATACCCTACGTAGCCCTCCCTGACTTCTATTGATTCATATTTAATATTTTCTAATCCCAGAAAGACTGGGAAGCTACAGAAGCTGTAGTGGACACTGGCTACATTTTTTTTTTTTTAAGAAAGATTAGCCCTGAGCTAACTACTGCCAATCCTCCTCCTTTTGCTGAGGAAGACTGGCCCTGAGCTAACATCCGTGCCCATCTTCCTCTACTTTATACATGGGACACCTACCGTAGCATGGATTTTGCCAAGTGGTGCCATGTCCACACCCAGGATCTGAACTGGCGTATCCCAGGCCGCCGAGAAGCGGAACACGTGAACTTAACCACTGTGCCACTGGGCCGGCCCCGGACACTGGCTACGTTTGGTAACCCACCCATTCCTTTCATCAGCTCTGTGCACCCATCCTCAAGCACCTTGACCTTCAGAGGATTGCCCTTGAGCACCGGAACTGCCTTGCCCGTGCAGAGAACCAGAAGTGCCTGGGAGGTGACCGACCTCCCATTCCACCTCAGTGCCCCCAGCTGGGAGCCAAGGATATGATGTGGAAGTCTAAAAGCCCAGCTTCTTTCCTGTGAAGCAGGACAAACCCTGGTACGATTAACTCTGCAGAGCTCCTGACAGAATCAGGCTGAGTGAGGGACATCACTTGAAACCACATCCTTTGTTGGTTTCTTCCCCTTCCCTATCCTGCTTCCTTTGCTCCTTGGAACATTTCCTTAATAATTCCTTTTACTGCAATCCTTAGATCAGGACCTGCTTTGAGGAGGACCCAACTTAAGAGAAAAGAGAAACAGAAACATCCCATGGTTTTAGACATGTGGTGTTTGGCTGCATTTTGGAGCTAAGTGATCTACTTTGCCTAGAGAATATGTCTAGAACATTCTCTGAGGTGGGCTGAGTCACAGCATCATGCCCACCTCCTGAGGTCACGTACTTCTTCCTAAGTGCTCCATTACCTGTTGCCCACTCCTAAGGTCCTTCACCTCCTGCCACCACCTTGCAGCTGGCCAAGCTCAGCCAGGTCACTTGTGGACAAAGATCCTGCAAACATTCTACTTGGCCCGGGCAGGGGACTCTGGCCCAGCTCTGACACCCACATTTAAAAATGAAAAATCAAGAATTATGCCAGTTACTAGTGATCTCAAAAAAACTATAACAGGAACAGTGATCTCACGCTCTAACCCAAAACTTGCGCCGTGACAACATGCATCATGACCCACATGCTCTGTAACGGTCTTTTATGGAGGAAAAATCGGCCCCTGGCACCTTCCCCTGCTACGCTCACAAAGATATGCTACCGACCCCTGTGAAACATGCTAAATCAGGGTGATATTAACACTACTGCTATATAATTATAAAATGACTCTTTCTCATAAAAATAGACAGCTCTCTCCTGTATCATATATCAGATTCATTTATGCTTAAATCTACTTAAGAGAACTTGACATATGCTTTTTAGAGTTGGAAACCAAAGAGAAAAAATAAATGAATAACATATTTCCTTATTTGGATCCTTATCCAGCATGGCAAGACAGATCTAGAAGGTAAATTCTATTTTTTTTCACTAAGAGTTGGAATAACATAGTTGAGTTAGGACAGAAAGTGGGCCACTAGCAAAGGCAGGATTCCGTCATGTGGAACAGAGGCTTGTAACCACATCACCCCTCCCACCAAGTAGCTTTCACAATTTTGCAGGGCCAATTTAAAATTTTCTTTAAGGAAAACAGAAATTAATATTTGCCTAAAACAATCCTTCAATAAAAGGCAAAAAGGGGCCAGCCTGGTGGCGTAGTGGTTAAGTTCACACACTCTGCTTTGGCACCCTGGGGTTTGCAGGTTTGGATCCCAGGTGCAGACCTGGCACCACTCCTCAAGCCACACTGTGGCGGTGTCCCACATAAAATAGAGGAAGATTGGCACAGATGTTAGCTCAGCAACAATCTTCCTCACACACACAAAAAAGAAAAGACAAGAAGGTATTTCAAAGTTGAGTCAGCAATTTATTGCACAAAGCCTGTTTATTTTATTTATTTAGTTTTTTGCTGAGGAAGATTAGCCCATAACTAAAATCTGTTGCTGATCTTCCTCTTTTTGCTTGAGGAAGATTTGCCCTAGCTAACATCTGTGCCCATCTTCTTCTGTTTTGTTATGTGGGTCTCTGCCACAGCATGGCTGCTGACAAGTGATGTAGGTCTGTGCCTGGGAACCAGGCCCAGGCTGCTGAAGCAGAGTGCACCGAATTTAACGACAAGGCCAGGGGCCGGCCCCTTAATCTTCATATTACTTTCAATATGTCACTTTGTTTTGTAAGACAAACCAATTAGGAAACATGAGCAATACAACCGGGAAGCCTCAGAGGATTACAGTGAGAGCTGAACAAAACGGGAGTAAAGCTCGATCGAGTCTGTAACAATAGAGCACAAAGAGCAGACAGCATGGTCTCAGGATTAAGGGAGTGGTGAGGAGCACGGTTTTTGGAATCAGGGAGTTGCAAGTTTTATTCCGGCTGTGGAGCTGGGGGACTCTGAGCAAGTTACTGCACCTCAGTGAGCCTCATTTTCTGGATCTGTAAATGGAACTAATAATGCCTTCACGGGGTCAGGCTGGGGATTAAAGGCGATATGTATGTTAAGAAGATGGAGAAGCATTTATTCCCCAGGACCCCAGCAGGTTTGAGGAGGCTAAGCTGGTCTGATGCGGCTGCTCCCCTCCTCCACCCTCAGTTCCAAGAGGAAGTGGGGAGGGCTGGATGCTTTCCAAAGGAAGGACTGATGTGGGGAGGGTCCAGAGCCAGGGAGGCAGGCTCGGGGGCCAGTGTTAGAAGCGTTTTTAGAGGAAAGCACAGGAGAAAATATCTCTGTGGCTTGTGGATAGTCAAAGGTTTCTTAGAGAAGTCACAGAAAACAGTAAGCATAAAAAGTTTGATAGACTTCATCAAAATTAGGAACTTCTGCTCATTAAAGGATACCATTAAGAAAATTAATAGGCAAGCCATAGACTGAGAGAAATATGTCTAACAAATGACTGATATCAATGAAATAATAAAGAACTCAGTAAACAACCCCCAAAAGGGGGGAAAAATTTAAACACTTTATAAAATAAGATATAGAAATGGCCAATTAACCCAAACAAATGTACTCAACATCGTTAGTCATCAGAGAAATGAAAATTAAAACCACTGTAAGACACCACTATTCTAGCCACCAGAATGGCTAAAATAAGAAAGATTGACACCACCAAATGTTGGCAGTAACAGAACAAGCAGACCTCTCATACATACTGGGAGGAATGTAAAATGGCACAATCCCTTCAGAAAAAGGTTTGGCAGTTTTTAAAATAAGACTAAATGTATGCCTGCCTTATGACCTAGCAATTCAACTCCATGGTACTTACTCCTGCCCCAATGGAAAACAGATATTCATAAAAAAGACTTACACGAGAATTTTCATAGCAGCTCTATTCATAATAGCCAAAAACACTGGACATAGCCCAGGAGAATGGAGAAATAAACTGTGGAATGATGGAATACTACTCAGCAATAAAAAGAAAAGAATTACTTGGGCTGGCCTGGTAGTGTGGTGGTTAAATTCATGCACTCCACTTCGGCAGCCCAGGGTTCGTGGGTTCAGATCCCAGGTGCAGACCTACACACTGCTCATCAAGCCATGCTGTGGCAGGCGCCCCACATACAAAAATGGAGGACGATTGGCACAAATGTTAGCTCAGGGCCAATCTTCCTCCCCAAAAAAAGAAAGAAAGAAAGAAAGAAAAGAATTACTGATAAATGCAACATTGTGGGTGAATCTCAAAAACACGCTGAGAGGAAGAAACTAGAGTACACGCTGAGAACGATGAAAGATGGAAGATTTTACCCCGTTTGGAAGCTAATCAATTAGCCTGCCATCTTTTCACGGAAGCTGCTAGAAGACGCAGACTCCTGGATCAGTGACAAATGACTATTACTCACAGGTATAGCAGTAGCCAGAGCATCCGCATTTTCCTGCACAGGGTTCCTAGGCCCAGTTCCCATAGGGTGACGTGAAGAGCTGGGTGACACTGATGGGCAGTGGAGACCCTGAGCTTGGTGAAGCTGCATCCTCCATTGCGGCCACTGAGCACGCCGGCTCTTTGCTCACCAGGCGGACGCGATCTCTGCACCCAAAGCCGCTCACTATACAAACATCCTTGAAAAGAGGCTGGGACAAAGGCCATCAGCGCTTCTGGTAGCAAGCAGAAATGTGAGCAACGCGTGGAAAACTGTATCTCGACACTGTATATTTCCAGTCACGTGAAATTCTAGAGGAAGCAAGACTTTTATGGCGGAAAGAAATTTACAAAGTGTTTTCCTCTGGTGGAGTGGGGGCAGGGCATCGTGGGGGGCCTTTCTGAGGTAGTGGGGAGGCTCTAGGTTTTGATGTGGTTTGGGTTCTACAGTGTATGCATCTGTCAACTCACTGAAAGAACACAGGGTTTGTGGGCAAATTTTACAGCAAAACAAGAAAGTGTAAGCAAGTACAGAATTTAATGATATGCATGCTGAAGTACCTAAAGGGGAAGTGTATTGTCTGCAGCTTACTTTGAAGAGCACTCAGAATAAGCTGGATTAACGGATTGATAAAAAGATGATAAATAGATGGACAGCTATGCATAAAACAAACATAGTAAAATGTTAGTGGTAGAATCTAGATGGTGCGTATGCAGGTGTTCACTGGACAATTCTTTCAACTCTACTGCTTGAAAATTTTTATAATTAAAATGTTGAATAAAAAAATGAAAGTCTAAAAGAATAAGAAGGAAACACGGATGGACGTGAGGAGAGGGCCTTTCTAAATAAAACAACACAAAAAAGCCATGAAAGGGAAAAACTGATAGAGATGACTACATAATTTTTCTTAACTGGCATACACGCAAAACTCACTCCCTTCTTCCCCCACAGGTATGCACATAGTCAAGTGGTGAAAACTCAGAGTTCTCATAAATCAAAAAGAAAAGCTTAATACCAATAGAAAAATGGGCAAGGGTCATAAACAGGCAGTTCCCAAACAAGGAACGCAAACACTAATACTCTATTACAAACAAAACACGCAGCATCATCAGTAATCGAAGAAGTGCGAACTCACACAGCAGTGAGCTGCCGTTCTTGCCTGCTTCATTGGCAAAGAACGTTTAAACAATTGCACCAACGCTGATGCAGACACAGCTGATTTAACTGGAAGACTGCATGAGCCTGAATCTCAGCTCCTCCGATAAACAAGCTGAGCGAGCTTGGGCAGAGGACTCAACCTGTCTGTGTCTCAATGTCCTCATCTATAATATTGGAAAAATAATAGTATCTATTAAGTTGATTGCACTACATTTTAAGAGTATATCTGGGCACAGAGAATACGGCAATAGTAAAAAAAAAAAAATTAGATTTCGGGAAGGTCGGAGCACAAAACCAACAGGGCCCCAATCATGAACTCAATCACTGTGGGAGGAACCCTGTTCTGTGGTGAAAAAGATAGCTCAGGCATTCTTCAGATAAATCTACGACTAACTTGTTTGTAGAGGCATCTAAGTGTATAACTGACGTATCTTTATTATTTTTCCAAGAAGTAAAACATCCACTAGATCCAGCAGAAAGGAATGCACATCTTAAAGAAAACTCCACAGAGTCGTATTTGAATTTTTTCCTTTTATAAATGAAATAGAACAAAAATTATCAAAATCATTTCAGCAAAAGACTTTTCTACCATTGTGGCAAGTTTTTAAAAAATACTATGAAATGGAAGGAGAAGATTATTTAAAAGCTGGGTTCCTAAATATTTTGTCAATATCTCCGACCGAGAGCAGCCCTGGGTCGGTCTCCACGCTCACCTTTTCCTGGCAAGCACAGTGGCTCGGGGCTGGGTCAGTGTCTGGGGCTGGAAGGCCAGCTCTTCCTACCCGTCTCAGGGCTGAGTGCAGACCTGGCTGAGGCAACCTGCAAATCGGCTCCCAGTTAGAATCACAGACATCTTCTGTCTTTCCTGCTTTCAACTACTCTTTCTTTTTTCTATATCTTAATGACATAATTTTTTGTCACTTTTGATTTTTGAAATGAGTCCACTCCGGTTGAAAAACGTCAGTCTAGTATCTGATTCAGCAGCCTTCTCCTCATCATAGACTAGATTGGGAGGGGCTCACAGGGCTTCATGCAGGGGCACCTGCCTCTGAGATTCCTCCTCTCCCACCGGCATCTGGTGGCACCCAAGTAAACCAGGCTGGAGATCGGAGACAGCGCCCACGGTCAACCAACCACTCCTCTATAAGACTCTGCCCCATCGTTTCCTCCTACCCCAACTCCAGGGGAGCTGGGTTTGGCTGGGGATAGTTTTCTCTGGGTGGTGTTCATTTTCCTTCCGGGTCCCTGGAGTAGGGGTACCCGTGTCTTCTTACATCTCCTCTCCTCCATTATTTCTGGTACTCCTAGGAGAGCCGCCACAATCTCAGCATCTCTCTTCAATAGTCCCCCGGGGGCCCTGGAAAACTGGA
This sequence comes from Equus caballus, assembly GCF_041296265.1. Classification (NCBI taxonomy): domain Eukaryota; kingdom Metazoa; phylum Chordata; class Mammalia; order Perissodactyla; family Equidae; genus Equus; species Equus caballus. The sequence continues at coordinate 18,393,830 of NC_091707.1, forward strand.
TGGGCTGGGGGTGGTTGGTGCCATCTCCTGCTGGCACAGGCTGTTCCGGCGGGGGTCTCTAGATCAGACTCGAGCACCAGTCCATATGCTCACAGCTCCCACCCCTCGCCTCCTCTCTGGTGCCTGAAGGGCTCTTCCCAGCTTCTCTCCTAGCAGAGACACTAAGATGGGTCTGTGGGTTGAGTAAAAACCCATCTGCCAGTCTTCCCTTCTGGAAAGCACTGTCAGTCTCTAAGAGTAACTCTCCAGGAGCCCCCTTATCTTGCTCGGCTTTGAGGAAGACAATGATACCTCTGTCCTCTCTCTTGGGGGTCTCTTCAGGGTTAGAGGGTTTGTGGGCAGATTCTGTAACTCCTTCATTAGCTGCCTGGGGGGTGTGGGGGGAGATGCCCAGCCCAGTCATGGGTTAGGGTCTTTTGTTTTGAGTTTTAGGCCTTAACTGTAAATTAGAACACTGTGCAAATTCCTTTGATATTACATGCAACATGTATATTTCCTCCAGAAATTTGGATAAAAGAGTACAAATGAATTAGTATACATTATCCATACAAGAAGAACCCCAGATTTTCAAAATGCTATAAAAGAGGCGGGTGAGGGGGGTTAGTTACATGTTTATTGCAACTAAGAGTAGGCAGTATTATCATTGACTCTGAGCAAAGACAAAGACCTTGAACAGACCCCTAGGCCTCCCACCACTGGGTCTCTCGTGGCAGCTATTGCTGGCTTTGCCCTGCCCGGCTGGATGGAAAGTCGAAGTAACATGGGAAATCAAGTCCAGGTTGTATGGCCTTCGAGAAAGGTCAGGGCCTTCTCCTGACCTGACCCCCAGGGATAAGACTTTGAGGGAATTTGAAGAAGAGAGCAGAGAATGTCCTTGGTTAGAAATGAACAATTATGGTAAATCTTTGGCTCAGGCATCATTGGCAAAAGAATGACTTTCCTCAAGTAGCACAGTATTACCTTTTTCAGTACTAAAGCTCTTCTTATTTTCTTTTATTTGGACGGAACCTTTCCAAAGCATTCATATACTGCTTAACGAACTGATTCCGACACACTCCTTCGTTATTCATGGTCGACATTGCAAATCCCAGTTGGTGCTCTAGGATGTAACAAGTGACTCACAAGCCACTTGGCAGGAGCAGGCTCTTTGCCCCATATGCTAAACACCTCCAAATTCATTGCTTTTTAAATTATTGTTTTGTTACAGACTTTTCTGAAATTTTCCTCCTGATCAGCCAGATGACCCTTCCCGGCTGCAGGCTGTGTAGTAGACGTCCTTACAATCTGATGCTCCTGGTCTTTGGGCCTGGAAACTAGATGAGCACGTGCATTTGAACGGCATGAAAACCAGGAGTGAATCAGTTATGAGGGTGGGTCAGGGCAGATCTCCAGGAGACCAAGTGCACGCTCTTCACTGCAGGTGACATCAGGTGCGTTGCTCAGGGCCCATGTGAGGTGCTTTCCTGGTTCTTGGCTGTTTTCAGGATGGGTGAGGTTACCAGACATCAGCGTTCCAAATAAGTTATATTGCACCATAGTTTCTAGATAGAAATTGGACGTTGTAAGGAGGTGTTAATTCTCATATCACTGGGTCATTATTTCAAGAAAGAAATCTATCAAGAGATGAAAATAGTCATTACATCTCTAAAAATGCTTTACTGTTACCAAGGAGTCAGTTACTTACTTACCTGGCCCATATCTCAAAATTAATTCCTAAGGCTATTTATACTTTGCGGGCTGTCCCTGGAGCCACACTTTAAAGGATGCTATTTCCAGCATGAGTTCAGTCATTCAGGGCAGTATCCTGGGGTTTTTAGTTGAAAAAATCAAATTACTATAGCTGGGCCGATTACCAAAAGCCATTAGAAGACTCTGGTTGCCTTTTTAACAGCTCCCTAGTCTCCTGCACGCTTCCTGCCTCGGAACCACGGATGTTCAGTGTGAGTGCCTTTTTTCCGAATTGCTTTTGGCATAGGCTGCAGGCAGGCAAGCCTGCGGTCAGAAGCTCATCCAGAATCAAAGTTATATGACAATGCTGATCTTGGCTCCAAAAGTCAAAAGGATAGTTCCATTTTGGCACAAGACCTTATGCTCTGACCCATGTCGAGGATATTCACTTATTTTTCATGGCTTTTGATAACCTCATATCCATGTTAAAATGTAGATCCCAAGATAACAAAAAACAATACTAAAGTCTTTATTAATTATATTTTCAGACTTATTAAGAATTATTTTCTGTCTAGGTTTGTCACAGACTGAATTTTGTCCTAACCAAAATTCATATGTTGAAGTCTTTACCCCCAGTGCCTCAGAATGTGATTGTATTTGGAGATTTGGAGGTAATTAAGTTAAAATTGGATCATTGGGATGGACCTTCATCCAATATGACTGGTGTTATTATAAAAAGAGACTAGGACGGACAGACACAGAGGGAGCCCTGTGTGAATACATGGGAAGAAGACTGCCATCCACAAGGCAGGAATAGAGACCCCAGAAGGAACCAACCCAGTGGACACCTTGACCTTGCACTTCCAGCCTTCAGAACTGTGAGAAAATAAATTTCTCATAATAAAAAGTTATAAAAAATAATAAAAATAAATAAATAAAATAAAATAATAATAAAAAATAATTGTTTAAGCCCCCAGTCTATGTCACAGCAGGCCTAGCAAACTAGCACAAGTTTTCCTGGTTGAAAATCATACCATAAACCATGAGGTATGAGAAAGTTCGTAACCACATGGCAGCAGTGCTACCAAGGATAGTACTTGAGTTACAATCTGAGGATATCTTTTGGCTCTAACTGGCCCTATTTAGATATTGGTTGTGTGTAGAATTTTGAGCCGCCCGTGATTGGTCTCCATGAAATAGTAACTCTTTGAGCAAGGTGTTCTTTGTCCTATTCTAAACATGAAACACCTTCCTCACTCTGAACACCTTTCTCATCTAGAACCCAGTGAGCTCTTCTGAATTCCAGGCTCTGTCCTTCGTTCCTCCTCTAGGGTCTGTGTGTCAGTTGAGCTAACCCTCCGCCTTCCCAGGATCAGCTAATTGGCCTCTCCCGCCATCTCCTATATCCCTTTCTTCTCCAGCCAAAAGGAGCTACCCTCCTGTGAGACACACACAGGCAGGCGCTGTTTCTCAATGCCTTCTGGGTTATCTCCTTTAGTGGCCTTAACTTAGTCACCAGGAATTGATCAGCTATTAGTGATAGAGTCCTTCTTTACTTGCAAAAAGAAAAAAATTCATCAATATACTAAAATGTAATTTATGAAAAACATAAACAAGAGAACCCTAATTTGAGGAAAAAAATATTTTCAACAATATTTGAAAACTGAAGCAGCTGTGCATTCAGATTAAATTTGTAGAGACAGAGATGAATTGTCACATTGCAAGTCTGTGGAGTCATCACACAGACTTGCTCCTACCGAGGGGTGGTTCTCGACTCGAGGTGAGTTTCCCGATAGATCTCATTCACAGAGCTCCTGAGTTAACTGGTCTGGGGTATGGCCCATTCATTGGTATTTTAAAAATACATCAGGAATTTAAAGGAGGGGTTATTAATGAGGAAAAGAGAGAAAAAAAGAAGTTAGTGGAAAAGAGAGATTATGAGATAGATGGAGAGGAAAAAAAAGCATCGGTTTATTTTTTATTCCTAACTACCACGCAGGACTCAGTATTTCCTTTGCAAGCAAAATTTGGAATAAATTAGGTTTGATTGCAGCTAAGAGCATCGTATTAAAACCTTGGAAAAACAACTCAAATTGTTGCATTGCAGAATGGATTTTATCTTTAACTGTGGCATCACCGTGAGACAGCTTTATAAATTACAGGGTACAATGGGTTATTTTGATGAGATTATGGGTTCTTTATATTTCTTACTCAGACAAGGATAATAACAGAATACAACCATGTATGTTTATAGTTTCTATTGAAAAAGCCCTTAAAGACCACCAGGATGAAATTAATGATGATTGCATCTCTGAGGTATGTTTTCTTTATAATGAGGTTGGTACCACCTCTTAATCCGAGCAACCACATTTGGACATCAAGGTGGGCAAGAGTCCATCTAGAGGTAACCACTGGGCTGCTACCTAACTGCAAGCTGATTTTCCCTGCTCTTCTTCCTACTGGGTGGTATTCATTTGTCGATCTTTTGAGGTCCTCAAGTGACAAAGAGTTGAAAATTCAAGTAGGATGGTGAGTTATTACAAAGGGCTTCTCATTATTTACCATTGTAAGTTAATTAATTTAATTTTTTCCATTCTCAAATCTAATAGACAGCAAGAAAAGTCTGGTTAAATAGTGCTGTGGCCATCTGACGTTTAGTATGAGGGAAAGTAACCATACATAGGGAAGCCAGCTGAGATGACATCAAACTACACTGGGTGCTTATTATTCGTTAGCTGCAATGAAGATTATCTTTATGAAGAAATTAAATGAAATTACATCATAAAAAAACCATTGTTTTTCTGTGTCCCCTCTTTCTCCATCTGAATATCCTGTGTTTCAAATTCAACATTCTTCAAAACGAACTAATATCTTCTCACTCTAAAACCTGCTGGTTCTGCCTCAGTTAACAGAATCATCTTCCAGTCATATTAGAAACCTCCACACCACCATCAACACCTCTCTCTCCCTCTCACCCCAACACACTCACTCGATCCAGCCAGTTCTACTGCCGAAGTTTTTCTGGAGTTAATCCCCCACTCTCTAGCCCTCTGCCACGAGTTTACTCCAGGTCTGCATCGTTACTGACCTGGAGACCTGCGCGAGTCTTCTAATGGAGCGCGAAGCCATCTCCAACGCTAAAATACTTTTAGGAATGAGGCAGTTATTAAAACAAAAACAACAAAACAACCAAAAACACTGTCCCTGGCCTCACTGCCCACCCCTGCCCCCCAAGCCATTTTCCATAATGTTTCCAGAGGTATCTTTTGAAAATAAAAGTTGAGTATATTATTCCTTTGCTTAAGACCTTTCAATACTTTAAAGGTATGGCTCAAATTTCAGAGCATTCTAACAGCTTCATCCCTGCCCACACTGGGTGATACCATTTACTTCTCAACAAGCCATCCTCTCTTTTCCCTCTAGATCTTTGCACACTCTGCTCCTTCTTTCTAGAATATCCTTTAGCATTCCCTCTCTGCAATCCTAAACTCCTTCTCTACCTCAACTTTTAAGCCTAAAATCAAGCGTTCCCACCCAGCCCAGTCAGCGTCTTTTGGAATGAATTGTTGATTCTTCCTATCAACAGCCCTAACACTCTGTACAAATTCACATTGTAAGTTATTCACCAGTGTAAGTTATAGCACCTACTGTGTTCTAGAAGCTGGAGATACAGTAGCAAATGAGAAAGGTAAGGTCTATGTTCTCATGTGACTAATATTCTAGTGGGGAGGAAGAGAAAATAAATACAAGAAGAGCAGTATCTATAGTGATGGCGGGACAGAAATCTAACTGGGATAGATTGAGGACAGAATAGCAGATGAGAAAGTAGAGACAACTTAGCACATTTTGGGGATTTTATTCATTTTCATGTCTTTCTTGTCCTCTAGACTGCGACCCAGGAAAGAGCAATGACATCTTATTCATTGATGTAAATGAGGGCACAGCACAGTGTCTGGCTTATACTAAGCAATCAATAAATGTTGGATTAACAAAAATGAGTAAAGGAAGGAAGGAAAGAAGGAAGAGAACGAAAAGATGAAACCTCATACTCAGTTTCTGCCATGTCGGCTTTTGGGTAACGAACTATACTGAAGGCAGAAAACTTAAGCGCTGAAGTTAGCAGATCATATACACTCACTATGATGAACTGACACCTAACTTCTTTTTATATATTGAAGGTCGAAGGGAAGTGCAGTCCGCAGCCAAGGGTGGGAGCTCAGGGTTAGCAACAGATTTCATAGATGTTGTGGGGTCATATTCAGAAATGCTATTGGGGCAGGTGTAATGACGGACACGCTATTGGGAAAATTAAGAACACGAATGCTGACTACATTGCTAGAGTGTGCATAATCAACAGAAAACCTGAAGCTCATGTTGGTGATGCAAAAGTAATATTAATTGCAGTCATTTATGTGAACTACTCACCATTTATGTTTAATTATCTTGTAGCCCAATGGTAATTTTTACTCACATAACATTACACTCTTAAGACTATCTTTGTTTATTACCTTATGCGACTAATGTTTATCTAGTGCCCACCAGGTGAAAGACATTCAGCTGGGCTCTGTTGGGGCAATGCAAAAGTTCAGAGAACAGCCCTTTCTCTTAAGGAGTTACAATCAAATAGAGGTGAAAAAATACTCATATAATATGATGGCAAATGTGACAGATTCTTCATAAGAGATAATCAATGCTACAGGAGGTGTGGGTCATACAAAGGAGGCCCCATGGGAGATTAGTCTGGAAGGATGTGGTAGGATTTGGTCAGATGAAGATGGTGAGAGAAGTAAAACTTGTCTTTCTTTGCAGATGACATGATCTCATATATAGAAGATCCTAAAGACTCTTCAAAAAAACATTTAGAACTAATTAATTAATTCAGTAAAGTTGCAGGATAAAAAACTAACATACAAAAATCAGTTGTGTTTCCATACAGTAACAATGAACTCTCTGAAAAAGAAATAAAGACAAAAGTTCATTACATTAGCCTCAAAAACAATAAAATACTTGGGAATAAATTTAACCAAGGAGGTGAAAGATCTGTACACTGAAAACTATGACACATTGATGAAAGAAACTGAAGAAGATGCAAATAAGTGGAAAGATATCCCTGTTCATAGATCAAAAAAATTAATATTGTTAAAACATCCATACTATCCAAAGTCATCTATAGATTCATTGCAATTCCTATCCAAATTCCAATGATGATTTTGACAGAAATAGAAAAAATAATCCTAAAATTTGTGTGAAACCAAAAAAGACCCTGACAGCCAAAGCAATCTTGAGCAAGGAGAATAAACCTGGAGGCATCACACTTCCTGATTGCACAGAGTGGAATGGTGCACAGAGTAGAATGGTGGTTGCCACGAGTTGCAGGGTGGGAGAAATGGGCAGATGTTGGTCAAAGTGTACAAAATTTCAGTTATGCAAGACGAGTAAGTTCTGTAATGATGAGTAATGTACAGCATGGTGACGATAGTTAACAATACTGTATTGAACACTTGAAAGTTGCTAAGAGAGTTCTTCATAAATGTTCTTACCACAAAAAAAGGTAACTGTGTGGTAATGGATGTGTTTACTAGCCTTATTGTGGTAATCATTTTGTGATATCCATGTATATCAAATCATCATGTGTACATCTTAAACTTATACAATGGTATATGTCAAATCATCATGTGTACATCTTAAACTTATACAATGGTATATGTCAATTATATCTCAATAAAGCTGGAAAAAATTAAGAAATAAAAAGAAGATGGTTGGAAAAAAGGGTATTCTAGAGTTAACAAAGTTCAGATGCGGGACACTATGGTTTGTGTCAAGGAAACTACGACGAGCACAGTCTGACAGAAAAGTAAAATATGTAAAGGAGCGGAATAGTAGGTAAGAATGGAAAAGCGGAGTAAGATGAAACATGACAGCCAAGTAAAAGTTTACATTTTGTCCACTTCCTTATTAATTTCCAGAAAAAGTTCAATGAACTGCATTTGGAATTCTCTACACTGTGTCCAATAGGTTTTCTGGTTCCCAATTAAAGCCCTTAGTACAAGAAAGTTCCAACATGGAAGGATTCCTAAAGAGCTGCTCATACATGGCAAATCCATTTAGTTTTCACGAAGTAAGTGCCTTTCACTCCTTTAGTCTCAACATCAAATTGTCATCAATTGAGCTATATATGGTTAGTAGAACCACTTAAAAATTCTCACACATTTACTGCCTGTATCTGGTTATTTATCAATTTTTAATTTATAATCATCTTACCTTCCAAAAAAGATTTTGAGACAGCTTCTCACTTATTGTTTGGAAAATATGGTTTGTCTGTCAATAATCCATTTTGCTTCACCACTTTGACAAGTTTCCCTGCTCTGCGGTGTTAAATTACATTCACTTCCTATTCAAGAGGTTCTCTGGAGCCCCCTTATGGAGAGGGGTCAATGTTTCTTTGCTCATACCTGAACACCAGCAAGAGGACACAACCTAAGTGTAAAACCTTCACTTACAACTCAAAAGCCCAAGGAAGTGTCCTGTATTAGACTACAGTTACTCATTTTTCATATTATTTGTGTGCAAATCTCCACCTCCAGGTGGAGCCAGTGTTCTAGGAAGTCACGGGAAATGCAGACAAGTCTATTGAGATAAACGCTTCCAGAAAGGCTCATTATCTATGCAACTATATCACACAATTTTTTGTAACTGCCTATTAGAGTACTCCAAACATGATAAAAATAAGAAAATAGTATATGTTTCATTCCTCCAAAGGCTGTTTTATTAATTTAAAAATTTTTTGACAATGAGGATGGGAGCTTACTTTGATTCTCAAAGAACAGACCATTCAGGGGAAATAATAAAAGCAAGAAGTTCAACAGTGCCTTCTTTTTGGATTCAACTCTATTTAAAAATATCTATACTTCTCTGCAAAGCACTGAGCTTACCAAATAAGTTGGGTATTAAGACTAGGTTTACATAAGAGTAGTGTTTTCCAACAACACAATATTGTTTGTTCTTTAACATTTTTTGTCAGTATATCAAGGTTTTATGGTCACTCAGTAGAGTTGGTTAGAATCCCGATCAGGATCTGAGCATGGACCAGACATATGTCCTTTCCCAAGAGCTTTAAATCTGATGTATTTGTGATGCTTGGACCTGGAGTCAAACTTCAGAAAGAAAAGAATTTCATTCAGTTCATCTTTTTTCTTTTTTGGTGACAAAGATTCACCCTGAGCTAACATCCCTTGCCAATCTTCCTCTATTTTGTATGTGGGACACATCCACAGCATGGCTGATGAGTGGAGTAGGTCTGCACCCAGGATCTGAACCCACAAACATGGGCCACCAGAGTGGAGCATGCAGAACCTTAACCACTCAGCCATGGGGCTGGCCTCCAATTCCCTTATTTTTGAAAATCATAGAACATAACATAGACTTAGAAAAGTGCACAAACTAAAGACATAAATAATTTATAACAAAGTAAATACCATCTAATCACTTCCCAAGTCAAGAAATAGAACGTTGGAAGCACTTGAGAAGCCCCCTTCATGTTCCTTCCCAATCATCATCTTCTCCCTCCAAATAGAACCACATCCTTGGTTTTCTTCGTAGTTTAGCTACTTAAATTTGCATCTCTAAATTCTATTGTTTAGTTTTGCCTCATTGTTTTTTGAACTTTATTTAAATGTGATGCTACAGCAATTTTTATGTACCTTGCTTCTTTCATTCTACATAACGTTTGTGAGATTCATACAAACATTTAGTAAAGCTGTAGTGTATTCATTTTCATCACAGAATAGTATTCCATTCTACAAATACACTACATTTAATTATCCTTTCTAGTGTTAATAGACTTTTATTTTTTTTCTCATTTGGAACTATTAAAAATAATATTGGGAGTTTAATAGGTTTTTCACAGAATCTATCAACCAGTTTGGGAAGAATTGACATCTTTACACTATTGTCTTCCACAGCATATCTCTCCATTTATTTGTCTTGTTTAATTTCTCTCAATAATATTACATAGTTTTCTCTACAGACATCTTGCATGTAATTTATTAGATTTATTCTTAGATATTTGATTTTTTATGATATTGAGGGTGTTTTTTTCATTTTCTGCATATTGCTCACATATAGGATTGCAATGACCTAATTGTATATTTATAATATAACAGCATTGATAAATTCTCATATTAATTTATCATGTGGAAATAATAAAGATTTTAGTTCTTCCTTTCCAATCTTTATATCTTAAATGCTTTTTCTTGTCTCGTTGCACTGGCTAGGATCTCCAGTACAAGGCTGAATAGAAGTAGTAATAGAGATGTTCTTGCCTATTCTCACTCTCAGGGTAGACAGAAAGCTTTGAACATTTCATCTGTGTTATGATATTTGCTGTAGGTTTTTTGTTTACAGTATTTAACAGATTATGAATCTTTATTTCCAAAAATAATTCTTTTTTAAAAAAATCATAAATGGATATTGAATTTTACCAAATAAACTAAATTGGTAGTCAAAGGACTTCTCTAAGTACTTCCACACTTTCAAAAAATAAAAGGCCTAGACAATTTTTCTGGCAAGTTTTACCAAATTTTTTAAATAGACAATACCTGTCTTGTATAAGTTGTTTAGCAAACTAGAAAAAAGAGGAGGATAGCCAACATGTTTTATGAGACTTGTGTAACCATAATACCAAAACCAATCAAGGATAGCATGAGAAAAATATATCCCAATAGCACTTTTATTTACTCGTTCCAGCTTTATTGAAGTATAATTGACAAATAAAATTGTATATATTTAAATTATACAACTTGATGTTTTGATATATATATATATACATTGTGAAATGATCACCACAATCAAACTAATTAACATATCCACCACTTCACATAGTTAGTTTTGTTTTGTGGTGAGAGCACTTCAGCTACTGTCTTAGCAACTGTCAAGTATTCAGTACAGTATTGTTAATTATAGTCACCATTCTGTACATTAGATCTCCAGAACTTATTCATTGTGCAGAACTGAAATTCTGTACCCTCTGACCAACATCTGCTCATTTCCCCCACCCCCTCAATCCCTGGCAACCACCAATTTGCTCTTTGCCTCTGCAAGTTCAACTATTTTAGATTCTACAAATAAGAGATCATGCAGTATTTATGTTTCTGTGTCTGGCTTATCTCACTTAGCATAATGTCCTCTAGGTTCATTCATGTTGTCACAATGGCAAGACTTCCTTCTAATTTAAGGCTAGACAATATTCCATTGTATATTTACATATCACATTTTCTTTATCCAAGCCTTTTTTGAAGACATTTAGTTTCCACATCATGGTTGTTGTGAATAATGCTGCAGTGAACATGGGAGTGCTATGCCTCCTTAAGACAGTGATTTTATTTCTTTTGCATATATAACTAGAACTGGGATTGCTGGTTCAAAAGGAGGTTCTATTTTTAATTTTTTGAGGAAACTACATACTATTTTCCATATGGCTGTACCAATTTACATTCCCACCAACAGTGCACAAGTGTTCCTTTTTCTCCACAGCCTCACCAACACTTAGTTATCACTTGTCTTTTTGATAATAACCATTCTAACTGGTGTGAGGTGATATCTCATCGTGGTTTTGATTTGCATTTCCCCCGATGATTAGTGATGTTGAGCACCTTTTCACGTACCTGTTGGCCATTTGTATACCTTTTCTTAAAAAATGTCTATTCAGGTCTTTTGCCCATTTTTAAATTGGATTATTTGGTTTTTTGCTATTGAGTTGTATGAGTTTCTTATATATTTTGGGTATTAACCCCTTATCAGATATATGGTTTGCAAATGTTTCTCCCATTCCATGGGATGCCTTTTCATTTTGTTGATTGTTTCTTTTGCTGCGCAATTTTTAGTTTGATGTAATCTCAATTGTTGATTTTTCCTTTTGTTGTTTTTGGTGCCATATCTAAAAAATCATTGCCAGGACCAATGTCAAGGAGCTGTTTCCCTGTTTTCTTCTGGGAGTCTTAAAGTTTCAGATCTACGTTTAAGTCTTTAATCTACTTGGAGTTAATTTTTGTGAGTGGCGTAAGAGGTCAAAATTCATCATTTTGCATGTGGATATCCAGTTTTCTCAACACCATTTATGAAAGAAACTATACTTTCTTCATTGAGTATTCTTGGCTCCCTTGTCAAATGTTAGTTGACTGTGTAAGCATGAGTTTATTTCCAGGCTCACTATTCTGTTGCATTGGTCTACATGTCTGTTTTTATGCTAGTACCATACAGTGTTGACTAGTATAGCTTTGTGATATACTTTGAAATCAGGAAATGAGATGCCTCTAGGTTTGTTCTTGCTCAAGATTTCTTTGGCTATTCAAGGTCTTTCATGGTTTCATACAAATTTTAAGATTTTTTTTCTATTTCTGTGAAAAATGCCATTGGAATTTTTATAGGAATTGCATTGAAACTATAGATGTTTTTGGGTAGTATGGACACTTAAATAATATTAATTCATCCAATCTGTGAACATGAGATGTGTTTCCACCTATCTGTGTCTTCTCTAATTTCTTTCATCAATGTTCTATAGTTTTCAATGTACAAGTCTTTCATCTCTCTGGTTAAATTTATTCCTAAGTATTTTATTCTTTTTGTTGCTGTTGGGAGTGGGATTGTTTTCTTAATTTTCTTTTCAGATAGTGTGTTGCATGTGTATAGAATGCAATGGTTTTTATATGTTTTTGTATCCTGCACTTCACTGAATTCATTTAACAGTTCTAACAGCTTTTTGTTGAAACTTTAGAGATTTCTACATATTTGATCAAGTCATCTGCAAACAGAGACCATTTTACTTCTTTCTTTCTGATTTGGATGACTTTTATTTGTTTTCTTGCCTAATTGCTCTAGCTAGCACTTCTAGTACTACGTTGAATAGAAGCGGCAAGAGTGGACATGTTGCCTTGTACTGAATTTTAGAGCGAAAGCTTTCATTTTTTCCCCCATGATATTAACTGTTAGATTTTCATACATGGCCTCTTTTGTGTCAAATTCCTTCTATCCTTATTTTGTTGAGAGGTTTTATCATGAATGGATGTTGGATTTTGTCAAATGCTTTTTCTGTGTCTATTGAGATGACCATGTGGTTTTTTTCTTTCATTCTGTTAATATGGTGCATCACATTGATTGATTTGCATATATTAAACTAACCTTGCATCCCAGGGATAAATCCCACTTGATCATGGTGTATGATTTTTTAATGTGCTGTTGAATTTGGTTTGCTAGGATTTTATTGAGTATTTTTGCATCTATGTTCATCAGGAATAGTGACCTGTAGTTTTCTTTTCTTGTGGTGTCTTTGTCTGGCTTTGGCATCAGGGTGATGCTTGCCTCATAAAATAAGTTTTTAAGTGTCCCTTCTTCTACTTTTTGGAAGAGTTTAAGAATTGGTATTAATTCTTTGTTAAATGTTTGGTAGAATTCACCCACAAAGCTATCTGGTCCTGGACTTTTCTTCCTTGACAGGTTTTTGATTCCTGGTTCAATCTCCTTATTTATTATTGGTCTGTTCAGGCTTTCTATTTCTTCTTGATTCCATTTTGTTGGGTTGTATGCTTCTAGGAATTTATCCATTCTTCTAGGTTATACAACTTGTTGGCATATAATTGTTTGTAATTTTTCCTTACGATTCTTTTTTACTTTTAAGGCATTCATTGTAATGTCTCCTCTTTTATTTCTTCCCAGTTTTTTTCTTGTAATTGGTTTCTGGTTTCATGGCTTTGTGGTTGGAAAATATACTTGATATGATTTCAATCTTCTTAAATTTATTGAGGTTTCCCTTGTTTCCCAACACATGGCCTCTCTTTTGAGAAACACAACATAAAAAACCACATAACTCGATGGTAGACCAAAACACACAAGATGAGAAACAAAGGAAATGCAAGAGAGCTGGAAAACAAGTGATACAATGACAGCATTGAGCCCTCATATATCAATAATCACCCTAAAGTAAATGGATTGAATTCTCCAATAAAAAGACACAGAGTGATGAGATGGATTAAAGAATAAGCCCCAACAATATGCTGCCTCCAGGAAACACATCTCAACTCCAATGACAAACACAGGCTCAGAGTGAAGGGATGGAAGATGATACTCCAAGCTAATGGCAAACAAAAGAAAGCAGGTGTTACCATACTTATATCAGAGAAAACAGACTTCAAGATAAAAAAGACAATGAGAGACAAAGAGGGACAGTACATAATGGTTAAGTTTGCATGCTCTGCTTCAGAAGGCCTACAGTTGGTGGGTTCAGATCCCAGGCATGGACCTAGCACGTCTCATCAAGCCACACTGTGGTGGCATCTCACATAAAATAGAGGAGGATTGGCACAGATGTTAGCTCAGTGACAATCTTCCTCAAGCAAAAAGAGGAGGATGGCAACAGATGTTAGCTCAGGGCCAATTTTCCTCATTAAAAAAATTAATTTCTCACTTGTAATAATTAAAAAAAAAATCTTAACCAACAAGGACCAAAAGGAACTTCTTTAACTCCATAAGGATATGTATCAAAAACTGACAACAATCCTCAGCTTAATAGTGAAACTTTAGAAACATTCCCAATAAAGTCAGGAATGAAGGATGGTGTCTATCACTCTTACTCTTAACATTATACTGTTGGTCCTTTCCAGTGAAATAAGATAAGGAAAATAAATGAGGAGGCAGAAGAATTAGAAAGGAAGAAACAAAATGTTCTTATTTGTGAGTGCCATAAAATATCCCAAAGAATCCACAAACAATTAAAATGAATGAGAATTCAGTAAAGTTTCTGGTTACGAGGCTAAAGTGTAACAATCAATACCATTCTGACACAATAAAAATATAGAACAATTCCATGACTCTCCAAATTTTTCTTGTGCCCATTTGTAGTAAACCGCTCCTCTAACCTCTAGTTCCTGAAAACCACTGATTTGCTGTTTCTATAATTTTTGCTCATTCCCAAAACTCATACAAATGAAATCATATAGCATTTAACCTTTTGAATCTGGCTTCTTTCACTTAGCATAATGCACTTGAAACTCATCCATGTTGTTGCATTAGTTAGTAGTTTATTTATTTTTATTGCTAAGCGGTATTCCACTGTATGATGTACTATAGTTCTTTTTCTATTTACCAGTTAAAGGACATTGGGATGTTTCCAGTTTTTGCAATTATGAATAAAGCTGCTATAAACATTCATGTACAAGCTTTAGAGTGAACACAAGTTTTCATATCTTTTGGGTAAATTTAGATGTGGGATAGCTGCCAAACTATTTCCAAAAGTGACTGCATCGTTTTTGCCTTCTTATCAGCAACAGATGAGAATTCCAGTTGCTCCACATCCTCATCAGCGCTTGGTATTGTCAGGTTTTTTTTTTTTAAATTTTAGCCATTCTCATAGGTATATAGTAGTATCTCATTGTTGTTTTAATTTACATTTTCTTAATGACTAATGATGTTGGGTTGTGGTTTTCTTTTAACGTCTTTGATTTTGGTGTTAGGATGATGCTTGCTTTATAGAATGAATTGAAAAGTGTTCCTTCCTCTTGTATTTTGTGGAAGAGATTGGGTAGAATTTGTCTTATTTATTTCTTAAGTGACTGATAGATCTCGCCAGTGAAGCCATCTGGGCCTCGAAGTTTTCTAAATATGAATTCAATTTCTTTAATATATATAAGACAATTCACATTTTCTATTTCTTCTTCTGTGAGCTTTGATAATTCAGGAATTTGTCCATTTCATCTAATCACATTTATGGGCATAAACCTGTTTGTAATATTCCCTTCTTATTTGTTTAATGTCTCAAGGGTCTAAGGTGATGTTTCCTTTTCCATTCCTGATATTGATAATTTGTGTCTTCTTTCTATTCTCCTGGTCAGTCTGGCCAGAGGTTTCTCAGTTTTACTGATCTTTTCACAGAACCAATCTTTGGTTTCATTGATTTCCTCTATTATTTTACTGTTTTCAATTTCATTTCTTATTTTTATGATTGTCTTTTAATGCTTACTTTGAGTTTAATTTTCTCTTTCTCTCTCTTTTTCTCTTTAAGTTCCTTAGGTGGAAATTTAGATTATTGATTTGAGACTTTATTATTTTCTAATACAAGTATTTAATGATATAAATTGCCCTCTAAAGGTGGTTATAGATGCATCCCACAAATTTTGATTTGTTGTGTTTTATTTTCATTCAATTCAATATTTCTAATTTCCCTTATGACTTTCTCTTGGGCCCACTGATCATTTAGAAGTGTGTTGCTTAATTCCAAATATTGAGAGATTTTTCAGATATATTTCTGTTATTAATTTAAAGTTTAATTCATTTATGTTTGAAGAACATATTTAGCACGATTTCAATTTTTGAAAAATTTGTTAAAGTTTGTTTAATGCCAAGAATATGGTCATTATAGAACACTTAGAAAATTCACATAAGCAAAAACAACATTTTAAAAATCCATATATGTATGGGTATGTGTTTGTGTGTATATATAGACATACACACATTTACAAATGTAGAATGATGCTGTATAGATACTTTGTAATCTACTTTATCTACATAAAGCAGCATAAATTGGTGGGTAAAATATGAGCTCTTAAACCACACTGCTTGGATCCAAATGCGGGTTCACCATTTACTTTGGCAAGGTCCTTAAATTCTCTGTGCCTCAGTTCTTCACGTGTAAAATGGGGATGATGATAACAGCACTTACCTCATAGGGATTGTTAACAGAATTATTTGATTTAGTATAAATAAACTACTTAGAACAGTACCTGGCACCTTGCTAGCGTTACATAAATACTGGCTATTTTCTGTGATTGCTTTCCCCCATCGTGCCTCCAGTGTCAAGATGCACCACTGTTTATTTAGCTCACAGCCTAGCAACAGGCATTTGGATATTTTCAATGTTCATTATTATAAACTCACTGTGATAAAGAGTTTGTTAGGGCACATTCATGATTATTTTCTTCCTTAGTGTGAACTCACAGAAGTGCAATTGCTATCTTGAAGGATAGGCATATTTTTTTTAAGTTTTTGGTGCCTTACCCAAGTCACAGAGGAGGTTTTTGGTTTTGTTTTTTAATTCATTTACCAACCCACCGTTACGTAACAAAGTGTACAAATGTGTCATTTTAGAAAGTATTTCCTAAAATCTTCCAAAATAATTCTTGTCGAGGTTTGAGTAGATAAAAGCATTAGAAGACTACTTGATAGGTTAAGTTTCAAAGAGCTACCCAGAGAAAGGAGTTCATCCCAGGACCTCAGAGCATGAACATGCTGCTTTTATAAATGAATCCCAGAAGGACGACAGCAGATGCCAACCAAGAATACAAAGGAGAATGTGCTGCTCCACTGAACAAGCTTTTTAAGTGTATTAATTAAAGTGGGGAATCAATGAGCCGATTAAGAAAAATTGCCCTTTAGGCATTTATAGTTCTTTTAAGTAAGATGTAAATCCATGTTGTGTGCATGTAGATGATATAGACCTTTTTTTAAGGAAAATGTTTAATAGTATGTAGAGTGACTAGAAATATACGTTTACAAATTTCTCCCTATATATAATACATGCATATTATAATATATAAACTATATATATACTATATACTAATATACGTATATATAAAATGAACTGGGAAGTGTTTCCTCCTCATATATATATATAAAGAGGGATGTTCTTTCCACCCGTGAATACTTAGCCTCCTGACCTGATGAAAAAGTGCACTTGATTCAAAAGAACAAAAATGGAGGATTTGGGGACAATTTCTTCCATGTTTTAGCACTGAAATCATAAATAGCAGTGTTTAGGGACATGAGGAATATGGTATAAAGAGGACTTCAAAGGTTTATCTTAGTATTCTTCTGCGTTAAACCCCATTTTTCCAACATGAATAGCAAATGTTCGAGAAAACTCTGGTCAGCAAGTAAACACAACCAAACGCAAGAATCTCTTAATCTCAGCTAGAAAAGTGTGGCTTGTGAAAGCAGGCCAGACATTCTCACATGTTTAATCAAGCCTTAGAGGTAAACTGCTTTCTCTTACAAATTAAGATTTGCCATAGGATAAATATAAGCCTGGTAAAAGAAGCCATTGTATCTCAAGAAAACTATAGCAAAACAAAAAGGTAGCTCTGTTTTGGGGAAAGAATTGAAGAAATTGTATTTCTTTGCAGTAAACAAACCAATTAATAGAGAACAAGCTGATCTATTTCAAGGATGCATAGATCCAGAAAACTGGAAAAATTAGGTGCACAAAGTTTTGTTCATTAAAAAAGCTCTCTTTAGGGGCCGGCCCCGTGGCTGAGTGGTTAAGGTCACACGCTCTGCTTCGGTGGCCCAGGTCTTCACTGATTCGGATCCTGGGCGTGGACATGGCACTGCTCATCAGGCCGTGTTGAGGCGGCATCCCACATGCCACAAGTAGAAGGACCCACAACTGAAAATACACAACTATGTCCCGGGGGGCTTTGGTGAGAAAAAGGAAAAATAAAATCTTTAAAAAAGAAAAAGCTCTCTTTAAAAATAATTACAAATTCTTCTAAAATATAATCTATACCCCAAAGTTAACTTTTCTTTGAGTCCAGAGTATGTGAGATTTTTATGTAAAATGAAAGGTTCAATTGCACAGAATAAAAAATTTAGTATATCTTCAATATTTCAGACATGTGAAGAAGACCAAATATGCCACAGCCACCAAGAGACAGAGCTGTGTCCATGAACTTGATGAGACTACAGTCTGTCTGGAGAACAGAATGCTTCATAGAAAATTGCTATCAGACCTGAGCCTGTTCTGTTCATTTTACTTCCTTCTATTTTAAGTAATAATAATAATTCTGTTACCAGTTGTGACTGGATATGTCCTCCCATAAGACAGGTCCTCAAGTGAAAATTCATACAACTGTTTGGCATCTTTAATTTAGTCAAATAAAAGATCTCATTCTACAAGTTGGTAATGATAGTTTATCAAAATGTTTGCTCTGTGCCTCTTTCATAAGTATGCACATTAACAGCAATAGTGAAAAATATAATGTCGGGCCAGCCCCGGTGGCCTAGTGGTTAAGTTCAGCATACTCCACTTCGGCAGCCCAGGTTCAGTTCCTGAGCACGGACCTACACCTGTCTGTCAGGCCATGCTGTGCTGGTGGCCCACATACTAAAAAATAGGGGTAGATTGGCACGGATGTTAGCTCAGGGTGAATCTTGCTCAACAAAAAAAGAAAAAAATATATATATATACATACACACACACACATATATACACATATAATGTCAACTCCTCATCTAATTTAAACAACTTAAGACTGAGACATTTCAAAACTCATTTGCTCTAGACCAGCAAAGTCCAGCGCCAGTAGAACATTTTCTCCTTTCAAAGAGCTTTTCTATTATTAATCACTTTATCTGCACAACGTTCCGGCTGATTCAGTCTAATCCTCACTTTATGGATGAGTACATTTGGGCACATGAGATGCAAGTAATATGCTGTATGCAATGAAGGCAGTGGACAGTGGCCACAACCAATGAGGAGGAGGATTTTCTGAGTCCTAATCCTACATTTTCTTTGGGTTGTTGGGATACATTGTCTTTACTTTTACAAACTGCACACGCACATACGCACATATTTTTCATATCAAGCTACACTTTATATCAGCCTTGCACACACACATACAGAACAAACCAACAGCCGTTCAGTTGAGGCAGATGTCACATCAAAGTAAAAGGAAACTAGAAATTTGGAGTCAAGTAGACAGATTTAAATCCTGGTTTTGCCACCCACCACTTCTATAACCCTCTCCGAGGTCACTTTCCTCATCCGTAAAATGAAGCTAATAGTATCATCTTCACAGAGAGGAAATGAGATAACAGAGCAAGTGTGAGCATCGTAACTGGCACATAATAGATGCTTAAATATCTGTTCCCTTCTTCTTTTCGCCATCTCATTAGAAAAGATAGTAGGTGGCAAATTATGTTAAATGAGCGTCCTTTGCCCCTTACCCTGAATAAGTGACAAACAGCGCACAGCCCAGCACAGGGCTAAGTTGCTGTGTGCAATGCTCAGAAAAACTGCTCACAAGTGGCCAAATAGACAGATGTGAGTAATTCCTTTGTCCCTTTCATTACCTATTCTGCCCAAAGGGCTAATGGTGGTGGCAATTGCCAACAGGCGGGCAGTGGGCGAGGTGAGCCATTAGGACAGGACTAACACAATACCAGATAATTACTTCTCATATAATTAGGGGCTGAATCTGTGCACAACTCCCTCCTTAAACATTTTTCTCTCTCATGAATGTTAAATTTAGCTCTTGCTCCTTTTTATTTATTAGTATTAGCCTCAAAAACTACTCAGGAAATTCTCTGCCATTCATTCCAAAGAGAATTGCTCTAAGAAGCTGGAAATATCACGATGTGTTTTCAAATGACTTGCACACTGTTTCAGTATTCCTTATGGTGACTCTTTGCCAGGTTGTTAACAGGTACCTTAAAGGGCTCATTCTCTCCTTCAAAAGAACAGGCTATGTCTTGTTCTCTGGATAAGCAAATGTGGGCATGATGCACTGAGCCACAGATTCCCAAAGATCCTTGAGGTTCCCTGCTGGAACTTTCCACTGCTGCCACCCCAGTTTCAAACACTAGGACCCTGATTCCCAAATATTTCCCCTCACCTTTTCTCCAGCACACTGGACTTAGAAATAGAGAGCTCAAAACTTTCTCTTTTTTTGATGTGAAGAGATGTAGGGATCCAAAATTTCCTTGCATGACCTTGAACAAGTGTTTTAACTTTTCGGGATCACAAAGAGGTTGGTAGCAAGTTTGGCATCTCGACCAAACTCATGGTTTCCTATGTGGGGGAACCTCTCAACTAGGAGTTAGAAGGCCTGGTTTCAGTCCTGGTTCTGATGACATTTGTGTGGGACCTTGACTCCGATGGCTTCAGCTTCTCCATTTATACAATCAGAGTCAATGACTAGATCAGGGGTTCTGATGAAAGCTGGACTGTTGCTCCAGAAAAGTGCTCATAAGTCACAAAAATTGGCACAAAATATCAGAGCTTCCCTGACCCCCAGGGCTGGATGGGCCTCCCTCCTTGAGGACTCTGGCTACTGTTCTTATGTATCCTGACAAGACACAGTAGGACTCACCTCCCTGACAAGAAGAGGTGTCGCCTCACCCTCTGGCTCCTGTTGCTCTGGTGGCAGGAGACAAGGAAGAATGGATTAAGAAGAAAGAAGCATGAGAGGGCCAAGGTGAGGTGGGAGGACTACATCAGTAGCGAGATGTGCTCTCGCTACAAAAACATAGGCCTCTGTGCAAGGAAAGAGCTCGCTTCTGCAGCTCTCGGTGCACTTATATAGAAAGTCAGCCAAACTGTCTCATCTATTGAGGATGTTACATGCATGAGAGAGACAGCCTGCCCTGTAGTCACTCCCGACCTAGGGATACTCTGGCAGAAACTCACTCTGCACGCAAATTCCCCAGTAGGGCTTCCTGCAGTAGTTTGAAGAGCCAGTGCCTCATCCCAGTGAGGGCTAGACATCAGTGGCCTCTGCAGTAGCAATAGAAGGTCACCAGCAGTACCTCAGCAGCACAGGGAAGAAGGATAAAGGATAAAGAATAAGGTATAGTTCTGCGCTGCCTACTAATTAGGCAATATTACCTAATACCTAGCTCGTCAAATTATTCTGAGAATTAAATGAATTAACATATGTAAAGGACTTTGAAGACTGTTTGCTAATAAATGTTTGCTATTAGTACCAAAAAACTAATTGACAAAGAAAAAAAACTACTGGAATTCAACCCAACAGTACATACATATGGAATCACAAAAATAGCTTTTACTCAATAATGGGATAAAAAACGCCAGGAACTAGAAGATATGCTAAGTCCTTAATTCACTTATTTACCATAGTAAGAAATACTAATCCTAATGCCTAAACAGTTATTATTATAAAACCTAACACTAGTTATACACTATCTGTGCTGGTTCTCTGTTTGACCTCACCCCACCCAGATACATTCTCTGCCTTTCTCTGCTCTACGCTGGTATCCTGGAACGCTGACCTCCACCCACTCTATCACGTGGTCTCCCTCACTAGCTGATGCCTGGCTGGGTCTGGACATGGGAGCCTCCAGCAAGAGACGGAAAGAGCTCTTCTTCCATGGCTACAGCTCTTGTTGGCGGCCCCGCTGACAAGACCCCGGCTCTCTCAGGGTTTGGGTAACACCATTCCGTCCCTCTGCCCCTTCAGGCCAAGGAGTCACAAGAGTTTTCCACTCTGACCAGACTCTGGAGAGTTCACCATCCCTTGCTGGTCCCCTCAATGCTGTCTACACCTCTGAAAATAGCCTGTTACACCCTCTTATGTTCAATAGTTTCAAAGTAGCGTCTGTTTGCTACTGAGACACTAAGTGAAACACTGTCTTGTTTTCTTATCTAGATGCTTCCTTGAAGTCAGTCTTTTCTCCCCAACTAGAAGTTAGCAGAGTTGCCTTCAAGTCCTTCCATGCTTCATCTCTTCCACCTCACCTGCCTCTCCCACCTCAAACACAATGAGCAATGTACTCAAGGCACAAAAATATGGCTGGCACGTCTAGTGATCCATTCCATTCCACATTTCCCCCAAATGAAGACACTAACTAAAGAAATCATCTCTAAAACTTGATGTGCCTGTTGCAATGTGTCTTTGTGCTTCACCACTGAGATGTTCTAGATAGATTAGACCAATTGTTCTCAACTGCAATGTCAGCTTCAATAGAATGCTGAATCAACTGTGAATTCTGCCACAATCATCAGTTACTAATAATAACAGTATCTGCATGTTATAGACATTATGTCTATGTCTATCTGCATAAAAAATTTAGAACAGATTCAAGTTTTTGTCAAAAATAATATCACTGTCCTAGCATAAATACTAGTTTTCTCTTTAAAAAGAGAGAAGAAAAAGAGTGGAATTACTAAGAGGGCAATGAAAATCTTACAGGAAAAAGCTAAGAATCTTATTTCAAAAGCTGGAAGTGTTTATGAGAGTGTCATTTATTCATTAAAACACATTTTTAAAGTCTGCCATGTGGCAGGCCCTGTGCCAAGCAGTAAATAAGTAAACAAGACAGAAATGGTCTCTACCTTCAAGGAGCTTACAGTGTGACGGTAAAGATAGTATTGACTAAGTTCACAAGAATGATGAGTGTCATGAAAAAGAGATTCAGATGCTATTTGAGCATATGACAGGGAACTCAACTTACCCTGGGTAGTCAAGGAAGGCTTCTTTGAGGAAGCAAAGTTTAAGCTGAGTCCTGAAAGATTGGCATTGCCTAGATGAGAGAGTGAGAGAAAGATGGAACAGAATGTGCAAAGACCAAGAGATGGGAAGGAAGGTCACATATTTATGGGAGTTGAAATAGACCAGTGTGACTATAGTAGAAAGAGTAGAAGATGAGATGTAGAAGTGGGTCGCATAACGTGGATTTTATCTTAAGGCCAAGAGGAAGCTATTGAGGGGCTTTAAGAAGGAGAGAGTCATCTCCAGATTTTGAAAAGATCTCTCTAGCTGCAGCAGCAATGCTAGAGCAATAAGGGTAGGAATGGAGGGGAAGAGACTGGTTTGGAGGCTAGTGTATTTAGTCCAGGCCAAAGATGACACTGGTTTGAACCAAGAGAGCAGCGGTGACGGAGAGAAGTAGTTGGATTCAAAAAGTATTGAGAAAAACAATGAGTAAGACTTGGAAATCGGTGAGAAGTGGAGAATGAAGGAGAAGGTAAGACTTTTGACAACTCTCAGTTTTCTCGTTCTGGAGTTGGATGGATGATGATGCCACTTGTCAGATAAGGGAACACAAGATAAAGACAAGGCTGGGGGTATGAGAACCTCGCCCACCAGATTAGATGAAGAAAACTGGCTAAGAACCACTGAATTAAACTATCGACTGAATCGTATGAAATGGTCAATATGAGGCTATTTTTGATCTACAAAAATGAGAATTTAATTTGGTCCAGCCTAATAGCAGCAACACTGGTACAAAAGCCTCTCTTTCAGAATTAATATAATGTTTAAGGAACCACTATGAGCCTTTCTTCAAGACTAGGTCAGGAATGTCTATAACCATAGTCAAGAAGAAGCCATAGAAGGGAGGCACAGAGGTACATGCACACATCAACAGAGGCTTAAATCAAGGTATGAAAAGGCACAGACTCATCAAAGCCAAGGAAAGAAAATTAAGCTGTATGCAGCACGACTATAAGATCAAATAAATCCAATGCACCCCAGAGCTATTTTAGGATTATTGAAAAACACTTATCTAATTAACTTAGAGCCTGCAGTGAAGTTAGAGTTTAAAAACTCGTTCACACTTATTCTCCATAAGACTGGGAAAAGCAGGCAAGAAATATCTGTGTTTGTTTCTAATTTTAAACAAGAATCCAGGTTTCTCGCTCTGGAGTTCACTTAGAGAAACAGGTACACAGCACAGCATATGGACGTTCCACCCTAGATCTTGGATCAATGTCAACGGTCTCTACCGTAGATTGAAGGCACAGCTCTTCTTTCATATCTGGAGTGTGAAAGCCCCGTAAAGGACAATAAGGTGTATTAACCAGGGTCTAGCATTCCTCACTGCACTTTCTGAGAGGAATATGCCTGCTCCTCAGGCTGTGTCCTCTGCTATTGGATGCCAAGGTTCAGAGCCCATTTATCTTAAAGTGAAATCATGACTGTAACAGGAGGCGGCATCAATTGTCTGCACACTATGAGATTATTTTCACGGAGCACAGCTTGACCCTGAAGGTCACTTCCAATTAGCGATTCACTTCACCTTGTTTCTGCCTGGTGTTACAGTATTACTCATGATTAAATAGGGGACAGAGAAATATGCAGCTAGTGAAAGGCAGAACTGCAACTTTACAAGACTCGAATCTAATACACCAGCTCCTAGCTCAAGTTAATATTAGCCTAGAGTACGTTTTTCAAGGTTGAAAAATATCAATATCAATTGATATTAACAAGCTGATTCCTTACACACAATATTTTCCATGAGAAGTCTCGATACCATGTTTGTAACGGTACCTGGCTGTCATCTTCATGTCCCCCCAACCCTGGAGCAGGGGAGAGGGGAATTTACACCCATTTTAATGACCTTCTTTGCTCATTTTATTTCTGAACTGCTTTAACAAATAGATAGCGTTTTTTCAAAAAAAGGTAGGAGAGGAGTATTTTTAATTTCTATGACATTTGTTAGTTTCTCTCAAGAAAACAATTGCATATTTATATACCATAGTTTTAAAAAAAATTTTAAATAATTTTTAAATAATTTTAAAAAATTTTATAGACACGTCTGTGGCTAGTTGGTTGTGGTTGGTTAGAGCAGTAATTCCCACCTTTGGGGAGTTTCAAAACTAACAGCTTTTGGTTTGATTTTATACTTCCTACCACCTCCACCTTCTCAGGGATGGCACAGACACATTTTCATATAAATGATCTAAGCCAAAAACCCAGAAAATATCCAGAATGCCTTCTTTTCCTTCATCCAATCCTCCTCCCAGATTCAATGAAGTCACCAAATTCCGCTCCTTCTCCCTCTTAAGTATCTTTCTAATCTCTCCTCTCTGCTCCATCTTCAAAGCTGCTACCTTGATTTAAGTTTAAAATCTATAACCTGTACAACCGCCAGAACCTCCCCACTCTGTCCCCTGCTTTTGATGATTTCCCCCTTCAAGCAACCCCCAATACATCCAGCATAACCTTTCTAAACACACAGACCTGGTCATTTCCTTCCTGTTACAACCCTTCAGTGATGCTCACTCCATTGCCTGTAGAATAAAGTTCACAGTCCTTGGCTTGACGCGCAACGTCATCCATCTCATGGCTCTTTCCTCCCTTTCCAGCCTTTCCCCGCTTCCCCATCCTCACTCTCTCTAAGCACCAGCCATGACCAACTATTTGTAGGTTCCTGAATATGCTCTATACTGGTTCACGCCTTTATACCATCATACATTTTGTTCTTTCTACATAGGAATCTCTGTTGCCAAGTTAAATTTTTCCTCTTTTGTGCCAGCATCAAACTAGGTAGATACTCTATTTTTGCATTTATCACACTATATAACAATTCCGTTTCTGTGGCTGCCTTCCTTTGTAGAACCTAAGAAGGGCAGGGAGGTTTGCTTATTCAGTCCAACTTTGATGGTGCCTGACCTATGGTACGTGACCAATAAATGTAGGGATGAGCTGTTAAATGGAATTTGCCTAACTTTTTAAGAATTAAAATAATAAACGTTATTCTACTATAAGAATATAGGAAATTGTTTCAAATACATTTTACAAATAAATTGTAAAATGTTGCCCAATCTTCACTGAACTGTAGCCCCACTGCTCTACTCCCCCGGTAAGGGGTCTGTTTCTCTCTGCTCAAAAGCCACAATCTCTGATTCCCAATCATACAAATGTTTCTACAAAGGATGACTAGGCACAAATGTATCACCCAGAGAGAAAAAGTTTCACGTAACATACCTAACATAAGGACCGTAGCAGGATCTTTATATATAAGACATGACATTTGGGGATATAAACTTAGCATCCAAGAGGAGGACTACCTACTCCGAGTCAAGAAGCAACTTGACAGCTTTTCTTTATACAAAACTAGATTATTTTTCTAAATATCAGTATTCTTTGACTTATCTCAAAAGAAGGAGTTCCCCCAAAATCGCTCAGGTCATAGACCTGACACAACCACAAGGTAAACCAGAAATTACAAGAGTTTTGCCTCAAAACACAATAACAAATAAAAGTCCCAGGCCTGAGTAATGTTTTAATTTATTATTTACTCTTTTAAGATGTTCCGCCAGACCAGCTAAAATGTGTTTCCCCACTGAAAGCGTTAAAAATAAACTATAAACTCAGGAACGCTGTGAATCCAGTCCCTGCATAGAATGAAACCATTGTATTTGTTGACTTTGCCTACAAGTAAAATCACACAGCCTCTGTTTAGTTTAATTAACCAAGGATATAAATTGCCCTGAAGTGTTTGTTTTTCTTACTGTCTATAAATAAGATGACCTACCAAGAAAGAATACAAAGATATTGCCTGCCCGTGTGCATTTACTCATTCAGCAAACATCTAAGGAAAGCCTTGCTAGGCCCTGAGGCTACTGAGATGAATAATTCAGTCCTCTCCTTTGAGAGGCTCCAGCTTGGTAGGGCTATGACACCTACTCAGGTAATTGTGAAACCACGTGGGAGGTTAGTGATGGAGATGTGCACAGGGTTGGTGCAAGACCAGAAGATCTAACCCCCAGGCGGCTGAGCAGAAGAACAGACACACATATTTGAGACATAAGGGACTAAGAACAGGCATGTTAGAAGTGAATGCGTAATGAGACGTCAGGAAGGGAAAGATGAGGGAGTTCACAGCTCCCACGCTCAGTTCTTTCAGTCGTGGAGGGTTCTAGCTCACCGCTGGGAGAGGGGATCAAGTATTGAGCTGCGGGATCTCTTCTGACAGTAGCGACGACGCGCAATCACTGCGTAGAGGAATAGGAAAGGGAGCCATGGAGTGGCTCTGAGGGCTCAGCGAGGGGACCGAATATGCAGATAAACCCGTCTGCAGGGCTGTAGGTGAGGAAAAGGCAACCAGCCACAGGCTTCAGGTTGGGGTTTTGTAGAAGAACGCAAGAGGGAGGAGTCACAGGGGCTGGCGAGAAATCAGTGTAGACGGCTGACCACAGGCTGGATGGGAAAGGAAGTTCACTCAGCAAGGTAATCTTCACACAGGCTCACACGTCCCTGTTTGCCCAGGACCATGCTGGTGTAATTATTGTAGTGTCTGCTTTCACTTGCTTAAGAATCCCTGTTGTATAATAAATTTTCTGGTCCGTAATGATGACCTGGAAGAAATAATATGGGAATGAGTCTCTATGAGGTTAAAGGAATGGTGTGTTGTGTCGGAAGAGAGTAATGAAGGAGTTATGATTCAAGAAAGGAGGGGTTCCTGAGAATGAGAAGAGAAAGGGTGTGGTCCCGGGAGTGAGCGGCTGTGATGGCACAGAGAGGACAGTCTCTAGAGTTAATGTAGCCCAGGAAATACGAAGCTAACTGGTTGGATGGGTCATTCTCATGGCCGCTGAGATCAGCGTCTGGCACTTAGCAGATGTTCAATAAATGTCTGAGGATACGGCAGAATTGAAGCGGGAAGGGAGACTAGCAATCAGGTCCCAACGTTACAGACAATAGGGATTTGGCCAGAAGAGGAGAGACAGAAATGAAGAGGAGTTTGAGGTGGCGTAGACGTGCGCCTGAGATGCAGTATAAAAATGTACTTTTAACAAAGGGAGGAAGAGTAACGATCAGACAGCAGTCAGAGGCAAGCCGGCAGTTTGTGGGGTGTGGGAGCATAAGACGACTCTATAGTGCGAGCTGCAGAAGACGCGCTGTCTGCAGGGGAGAGGAACGGCGAGCAGCACCGGGACGGCCTCCACGCCTTGTGGAGAGCGCAGCGAAGACCCCGTTAGGGGAGAGGCGTGGACTCTCTCAATGTACGGAACCGACTGAGGTCAAAATAGGTCCGGAGACCCAACTCCAACCGTGAAAGGAAGTTTGAGGGTACCAGGTAATTTCTCACATATCATTTTTTTCCTTGTCTCCTAACCTATACTTGGAAGGGCTGGGATAAGGAGACAAAGATGATTCCCTGCTTCAACCTTTCTGGGCTAAAGTGGTCCTTTATGCTACTGTGCATTGTTACTTAACAGTTACTGGAAAAAAGCCTCATGACTGTAAACAAGTCATTTCCACTTCCCACGTGTGTATCTTGAACAGCAGTTTCTCTAAGTCGTTTGGGGAGAGAACGGCAGCTTGTCCCAACGTGTCTCTCCCCATCTGTGAGGAGCACAGAGGCCACCTCAACAAATAATCACCCACAGATTACTGTGGAGTCCCTGAAAATCTACAGCATACTAGATATTTTCAAAATATTTATCCTTTAATATGGCAAATTAAATTTTCATCAGCAAGTACAAAGAAGGCAAAACTCAAAATGTTTTAACTTAATGAAAAGAACTTCATCAAATTCGACATTTTTAGAAAAATTTGAAATTGCATTCCTCTGCCCTTACATCACAGTTTGAGGTAGGGTGCAGAACAAACAATGGGAGAATGCGGGACTGATTGACTCAGGAGAAAAGGGAGAGACTGTAAAAGGAGTTGGAGAAAGGCTCCTCCCAAAACCCATTCCAGTGAAGCAGGCCCTGGACCCCGCCCCCACCCCCGCCCCGCCTGCCACGCCGGCCCAGCGGCTGGGAGCCCTGATGCGCCTTGAGCACACAGCTCGAGTCTCGGGACAAAAAAGGCCCTGTCCATGCGGGACTGACTTAAGTGTTTCCATCTTTTCAAGTGCTGCTTGGGGTGGTGGTCCTCGGGCCCAGGACTCCAGAGGCTCATCTCATCAGCCGTCTACGTGTTTCCATGATTTTTCTTTGGGTCAACCACAGTCTAAATATCAGACAAGATAACGGAAATATTGCAATGGACGTCCCCAACTGTATAGAAATAAGGAAGGTGACTTTTATTTTGGTTTGTTCTCATGAAACACTCTTCTGGGTGCATAATTTAAACTTAATAAAAACACCTCTGTCTGAGCTAGGGGCACCCCTGAAAAATGGTAGCAATATGAGCGTGCATTATTTTATTTCTCCCTGTTTCATTATTTAGATCCACAAGCTTCTACAGTGGCAGCTATCTATATTTATCTCATAAATCTGTCAAAAAACATTGCAGCTGCAACTATGAGTTTAGCCAACCGATACATATAAGACACCAGTACCCTTTTAAAAGGATTTTAAATTTCAGATCAAAATATCATCTTGCACGGTGAAAGACACAGAGCTTTTGGGAATGCAGCTGGTGCTGGGGCAGTGGCGACAGTCAGCTGTGGAATGCTAAGAAAGTATATTGTTTAAATTAAAGCAGGGTGGGAGATGCCTCTTGAGAAGGGACGTTTTCTCTCTTAGATTCATAGAAGGGGAGACCTTGACAAGACAGAAGAGAACATTTAGTGCAACCTCTTAATTTTACTGAGGAAAGGATGACAACCCAGAGTTTTGGGCCTGTTCAAAGACTCAGAAGCAGAGCCCGGAGACCTAAAAACCAGAATCCCCAGGAGAGGGGTCACACGACCTTACACAGCCTCTTCTCTAATAAATGGTCACCATGTCGTGACGTCGTGTCTGGAGATAACACAGAAGGGGTTTCTGCTGAACACTCCAGGACGATCGTGAACACCAGTCAGTTTTTGACCAGCCAGCATTATTTCCTCAAGTACTCTGACTTCTTGTGTGAAATCACCTTTCTTACTGAGAGATGTCTTGGTGGGAGGGTCAGTCCAGACACCTGCCCCTCCACTGTGGAGGCTAAAGCAGACTCCTGAGTTTCTTCCGCCAGAGCCTTTTCCTCCCACGCCACAGCAGCCCGGGGCTGACATGAGACGGGGCCCGTTGGTTCCAGCAGCCAACCCAGGCAAGACTGTCAGGTGATCAGTTCGTGCTCCTAAGACTCAATACCTATCTTTCCTAAGTCTGTGATTTGAGCACTGCCTTCAATCTAGGGAATTTCCTGTATCTTTGCAACAAAATCTCATTTATTTTAAGTTAGAGTCAGAGTTGGTTTCTGTTACTTATAACCTGAAACCTCTAAGAAGAAAAGAATGCAGAAGTCCAAGAGATAATGAGTCTAATTCTGAAACTGGAAACATACATCGAAGGCACTTCTCTAATTAAACATTCTTACTTGTGGCAAAAGCAGAGCAAAGCTACAAGTCTGCTGAGATTTGGGTTTAAAGAGCTGATAAAGTTTTGATGTCATACTGGTATTATCTCAGGGTTAAAATCATTGAACCTAGAGCCTTTTAGGAGAATAGAGAAAGTTTCAATCCAAGATAAAATTTAAGATGAGTTATGAAGCAGCAACACACACAAGTCTGAAGCTAAGAGCAGGCTTATATTAAAATTTAAGAGGTAACAGTAAGATCAGTGTGAAAGGCATTGTCTATATCTAAATGTTTATTTTTCAAATCTTTATATTTATTTAAATTCAGTGTTGTTTCATAACATTAAATTTTCACGTTTGAGTTTTATTTTTTGAAAAATAACACAGAGTGGACAAAGTGGTAAAATGAGGAAGAAAAAATCATTCTCAGGCAAAAAATCACCTCTATCTATATGCTCAGGCCTAACTATGGCCACTATTGAAGCATGATCGCCCCCTTGTGGTGGTATCCTTTAATTGCAGGTTTCATTTCTCATACTACACTCTTTGAAAGGCTGACGCTACAACCAGAGTATAATAAACAGAGGCAGTAAAGTTATGATTTATATGTGAATTAGAAAAGAAAATTATTTCATATTAGAGGAAAAGCTTTTTAGTTCCGAAATACTGCGGGAGTGAAAATTCTGGTTGTGGTAATTAAGGCAAGGTAAATGTTCTTGTGACACCCTCATTGCTCTGTGTGTCATATTCTTCATCCTAAGATTTATAAATCAATATGTTGAGCCAACAGCTCTGTGGAAACCAGCAGCTGAGTCCTCCAACTGTAGGAACCAGGCAGATGGCACTACAGATAGAGTTAAAGAGCTTCTGTCAGAGTAACAGGTTTTACAAGTTGGGATGAAGAAAACCCAGGCTGAGCTAAATGGGGTTAGCGGAATGCAATAAAGAATCCTCTTATCTTAGTTGGAAGGAAAATCTATCCACAAAGAGTCATCCAGAAAATCCTACATCAGAAAATTCATGCAAGCAGATAAAAGCCAACACTCATTTCTAACACCATAAAAACCATTTTCACAGACTGCACGGAAAATAAAAAATTTATTTCAAAATCCACATTACATTTTGAAAACAAGCTATCTGTTGTTTGTATGAAAAGTGCTTAAGTTTTTAAAGAAAAGGCTATGAAGTGAACTTCAGAACCAAAGGTGACAGGAAGGGCATTGATTGATATATAAATATGTAAATATGAAAAAGACTCAGCCTCCAGATTCCTAGAACATAGATAATTTGACTCCAGAAATTGCTAACATCAGGAGCCACGCTGCTTTGGCTTTGCTACTGTTTAGCTTGGGTCTCAGTCCAATTGACATGTTATAGGTTTGTGTAGGCAATGTCAGAAATCCTAGCTCTTCAACCTACTGATTTGGAAAGATGCGCTTTGAAAATGAAAGTTTTATATTCAGAAGTCAAGACAGAAATCTGACTATGGATTTTTAAAAATATATTTCTGCTATATCATTGCAATGAACTTTCAAGTACCTTTTAAGACGCTTCGGTGATTATCAGTTCCATAGCCTAGGATGTGGACAACAATCTCAATATGTAATAAAGGGAGATACTGTTAATTTTCCAAAAGAACTGCTTAGCTTCACTCTATTCCATGGTTATCACCCCTATTTTGAAATCCAGCTAGCTACTTTTAGAATCGAAAAACAGGAGAGATCATTATCTAATCAACCAGATCCCCACTCAATTCAAGACCCTGTTAGCATATATCCTTCTACAGTATAAGGAAAGTCTTTCTAGTCACCATAAGAATCATTAAAATCCAAGAAAGTTGCCCTATGAAGCAGTGGGTGCCCCATCTCTGGGAAGGTTGCCATATAGGCTGGCATTCTGCAAACACTTAACATCATGGTATAGTGGGAAGGGTGTGTGCTTGGGGAGCACACAGACCTGAGTTTGAATGCTGGCTTTGCCACTTGGTAGTTGTGCCTCCTCTCTGAGTCTCGCCCTTCCATCACAGGGTTGCTGTCAGGATCCAGTGAGGTGACACAAATACAATGTCAAGCACACAGGAGATACTTAATAGATATCTCTCTCTTTCAGCTCCTTTTTCTCCCAAAATAAGTTGTGCATAATAACAGAAAAAACACACACATAAAGATACAAAAGTATTTTACTAAATGAAGTCACACACTTGTATAATTTTTCAGTCACTGTCTTATTATGGGAGAACATTTACTGAAATATTAAATTGGTAGAGTTTTTCTCATGGCTAGACTTCTCCCGAGATGATCCACATGTAAAAAGGGGTGGAGAAGATAGTGACTTCATATCAGTATGTTAAGCTGGGACAACACAGGGCAAATCACTCTAGACATTTATAGCAATAAGAACTAAATCACTTGTTTTTCTTCAGTCACATTCCTATGCTATAGATAAAATATCAGATTTGGAAAAAGAAAAGTTTTCTTTTTCCAAATCTGATAGAAAGGAAGAGAACCCCACTAAAAAGAAATGGAAAAAATTCCCAAAGAGATAAATTCTTAATTATTCTTTCTTTCACTATCTTAATATCCAGCTTCAATGGTATAATATTTCAAATTGACTCACACTTCGTTTCAATGCCTATGAGCCTTTAGTATAAAATAAGTTATTAGGCCTGGCATAGTGGTTAAGTTTGTGCACTCTGCTCCAGTTGCCCAGGGTTCCGGGATTCAGATCTTGGGCATAGACCTACACACTGCTCATCAAGCCATGCTGTGGCAGTTTCCCACTTACAAAATAAAAGAAGATTGGTATGGAAAAAAAAAAGAAGATTGGCAACAGATGTTAGCTCAGGGCCAATCTTCCTCACCAAAAATAAATTAACAATAAGTCCTTGTGTAGTCTTGTGCCCAGAATCAGCATCTCTCTGAGAAATGGCTGGCTTTCTCTGCCTTCCAATACTTTCTCCCAGTGTGGAAAATTTCTAACAGCTATGTAAGGTATCATTATTATTCCATATGAAACCAATGGTTTTTTTTAGAAAAAGGACTCTTTCCTAGACATGTCTGCCATATGACAAGTACTGACATCTGCGGCATATATGATATAACATGCTGGGGCACTTGGGAGTCTCTCTGGATTTGATTTCTCATCTATGGTGCATAGGGCTTTGGTGACATTACTGTAGATTTTTTTCTTCTTAAATATTGTGCTCTCTCTCCCTCTTTTCAAAGACATCCTTAGCCTATACTGTATAACAAATCAGCCCCAAATTTGTCAGCTTACAACAACAATGCATTATGTTGTCTCATGATTCTGAGGTTAGCCAGGCAGTTCCTCTGCTGGTTTCACCTGAGCTCACGCATGCAGCTGCCTTCAGCGGGGGAGCTTGAGGGGCAGAAGGTTCAAGATGGCCTCGGTATGTCCAGCAGTTGATGCTGACTGCTGGCCGGGGTGCCTTAATTCTCCTCCGCTTCGCTTCTCATCCTCCAGGAGGCCGGCCTGGCATTCCTCCAGGATGGTCTCAGGGCAGGTCTTTGTCCTCAGGTCTAAAGTTGAAAGCGCAAGGCCTCTTAAGTCCTTGGAAGTTGTTTAACATTAATACCATTGTATTCTGTTGATCAAAGTAAGTCAAAACTTCAGCCCTTCTTCAAGAGATGGGGAAATAGACTCCACCTCTCAATGGGAGAAGCAGGAAAGTCACATTGCAGAAAAGTTGAGGAAGAAATGTTACAGCCATCTTTGAAAACAATCAGCCATGGAAGGTTCTAAACAATGGTATCAAATTAATTGTCCTGCCTTTCTCAGAACTAAGCTTGCCTCTAAAACTCAGGCACAGCACGATGCCTCTGGCTGTGATCTCCTGAGAGTCAGAATCGAAGCCTTTGCTTAGAACTGCAACACATCTCTCAGAGTTCCGGCTGCATTAATAAGCCTTGTATCCCCACCTGCAAGCAGAAGTTTGAGGAAGAAAAGAAAAGGGGTAGTTGTTTTTCACAGTAACAATTTTTTTTCCAAATGGGAAAATGATGTAGAAAAAAAGAGTTCAATTATTTATAATACGAACAGCTGCTGTGCTCAGAGAGAGTCTATGCAGTAAAATCTTTGAGATTCGCAGCTGGAGAACTTGAGATGACTCAGTGGCCATAGTGCATCCCCATGATGTCGCAGTGACCACAGAGCAGCCTGCTTTACCTTCAGCTCGCCGCGACAAAACCCAAGCGGCAAATGAGCAGCAGCGAGTGGGGGGGTCATGCCTGGACTGGTACCTAGAAACCTGGGGCTCTGACCTCTCCAATCGCTAGTTGTTACCTGACCATGAACATGACTCGTGTCCCTCTCTGTGTGACAATATTGCAATTGCCCACAGGATATGCAGAAAGCATTTTAGATGTCTCGGATGAGATAAAATGGAAAAATATCAGAATATGATTTTCCCCAAAATTCTGGCAACTGCTAATCAGTGGGACATTTTAAGAAATCGGAGTCCAATGGGGATTTGCCCTAAGTTCTAAAATATTTATTTCATTTGGAAAAAATATTATCATCAAGTTATTCAGAGCTTTGAGAGCCAAAATTTAGTTCTGTAGTCATTGTACTCAGTTATAATCAGAAACACTACAATTCAATGATTAGTATCTTCTTAAAAGATTTTATGGAAGATATTTTGTGTCAGATGCTCACTTGCTGTTTTTTGTAGTCTGTGAATTAGATTCACATTTTGCGTGAGTAAAAGATAGAGGAAGATGACATCTGTGTGAGTGTGAGAGAGAGAGAGAGATCTTATTCATCTACGCCGTGTAAGGAACCCTAGAAGAACACTTCCATCTAACGTCCAAAGAATATGTGCTTCTGTTGACTGTCCGGCTGTCAGTCTTCCAAACTGGCTACAGTCAGTGATTAGCAATACCTGGGACGATATGTCACAGCGGTCGATCGCTTTTCCTCCAACCTATTCCCTATTCTGCACCTGCTCGCGGATTCCTCATTTTATTTTCTTCCTCCTTTTCTGGGGTTAACTGATGATTGACATTTCATTACTTTGAAAGGATATAAGCTCTGCCATCATCTCTTGACTCTAGGCTGTGAATTATTGCACTTACAGAATGTACAATGTCCAGAACTGTGAACAGACAACTGGAAAAGAGTTAATAGCAAGGTGGCAGCGATGGTAAAATGACCCAGTTAGCTGTCAAATGCATGGGCTGTGGACAGCAGTACTTGCCAAAGGCTCCCGGTTTTAGAATATTCATGTTCAGACCTCAGCTTCTAACACATTATCCTCTCTCTACACTCTCCTTTGGGCTCATAATGCACATTTTATTACTGTAAGCCATGCTAGATTGGGCTTTCTCAAAGGGTGATGAAATGCTAACTGCTCCAGCAGAATGTGACACCAATGGGAACACACCCACTGCTTGGCACTCCCTACCTCTAAGGGCGGAGTGGTTGAATTAATCTTTTCCACGTGCAACTAATTGGATCTTCAACTCCAAAGTAAATAGAGATAAGGCTTATTAGATTATAATATTCATAAGTGGGGAAGGATCAGCACATACTAGGGGTGGCTGGAAAAGAGAAATTCTATTAGAGCAAAGATTTAAAATTGCTGAAAGTTTGAGCAAGGAAAAAATATACATAACTAATTTCCACATAAGAAAATCTGAGGTTTTGTAATATGTCTGCAAATGAAGGTTCAGTAATCTATGAAGTTAATTTCCCCCTCCAGCAATGCTGGTACCTCCCCACCTTGGAGGACATTAGGATCTATTTGATACCTGAGGGGTAGGCACCACCTCACCTGCACTCACTTACTGATTCCACAAATTTTTGTTGATCTCCTATCTATATGGCCCACATCCATCTCAATACCACAGTGAGTACCACAGGGAGTGAGAATCTGAACTGAAAGCAAAATGGCCTCTGTCTTAGGCAGAGAAGTGGTCCAGACAACCTCTGCTAAGACAGCCTTTCCTCTGAGCAAGTCTACTTGGCTCCCCACCCCTCTCTACTCTCCCGGGCTTCCTGGACACTGGCCACCTGGACCTACACCTCTGTGCACTTCTTCCTCTATCTGATTCGACTTCCCTATTGTATGTGGGTTCTCGTCCGCCCCTGGGCTTGACACTGCCTTCCTAGTTGGATCCTGCCACGTACTGTTCTGGCGTCCTCTTGGCTGCCCATGTTCTGGTGAATATTATTACATGCAAAGATGTTTAAGAAAAAAATAATGAACAGGTAGATTTAATTAACCTTTTCAGCCAAATGAACTTTTGTTTCATTTTGCAAAAATCACTGAAAGTCTGCCTAATTCCACTAGATTTACCTTTCCAAATTCATTAGTATACATAGACAGGCTTTGTTTTATGCATGTTTGAATTTTCATATATATATATATATTTTTTTTTTAAGTTGCTGTCCCTGGTGTGATTGGGGAGAAATCTCACAGCCGTGTTGTGGACAGCTTTCCTCCAAACTGGACACACACAAGCAACTTTCACTCCCATTTTTCAACTTATAAAAATAATACAATAGGGGCCAGCCTGGTGGCATAGTAAAGTTTGCGTGTTCCACTTTGGTGGCCCAGGGTTTTTGGGTTCGGATCCCAGACACAGACCTGCTCACCACTCATCAAGCCATGCTGTGGTAGCATCCCACATGCAAAACAGAGGAGGATTGGCATGGATGTTAGCTCAGCGATGACAATCTTCCTCAAGCAAAAAGAGGAGGATTGGCAACAGATGTTAGCTCAGAGCCAACCTTCCTCACACACACAAAAAAAGAAAATATAATGAAAATTTCTTTTGTAATTAGTTCACTGATGATGATGATGAAGATGATGATGATGGCCAGGGTTTGTGTGTGTGACATTGTGTCTCCTCTTATACAAGACTGTCCTGGGAACATTCATGGTTTACGCACCCTGCAGGGAGGTGAGGCTCCTGGCTTCTGAGAACAGGACTCAGAGATGCTCGGGACAGACTTCTCAGGTGGCTCCAGGTGCTAAATGGAATCATTTAGACTTCTAAGTGTTGTAAAATCTCAATGAGACACACCACCACCAGACACCAGGGGGTCCCACATTTGAGAAGTTCCATTGCAGGGCCCTTAGGGACCCAAGGGGCAGAAGGACCCCCAGCCCATCAAGGTTTAGCACTTTGCTAATCACATTTCTCTCTCCCGGCCTTTGACTACTGGAAGGTTTCTTTGGGTGGTAGGAGTGAAATAACGCAGCCTTGGTTTAGGGAACTATCAGTCCTAACCACACATTCCCAGGTCTAACTGGGAAGTGCCTGGTTTCCACAAGCTGCTGTGGGCCCTGCACCCCAGAACGGGTGGTGTCAAATGCCTTAATAAGCAAAAAGCCAGAATGCAAAGACCCTCTCCTCCTGGATCCCACGGCCCCGTGGGCTGTGCTGCGACTGGGCCCGGCAGGGATGCTCGAGCAGGCAGCGTGGGGTCTCAGCCCAGGCCCGGGCTTGCAGGGTCCGCTGCCATTTACTGCATTCTGCAGCCTCACCTTACAGTTTCCTCACCTGTAAATCAGAGGTAATAATTCCTGCCCAACAGGCTCAGCGCGACAAGAAAAAATAATCGATGCGGGGCACCCGGCACAGAGCAGGCTCTCAGCAAACAGGAGCTATTATTATTTTTCACTTAAAATGCAAGGCAATGATAATCTGACTCCTGTGAGACTACTGTACCTATTTTAGATAATTTATAAAAAGCCACAGAACTCTATTTTTAAGAGATTTTTAAAAACTATGATTACTAGTCACATATTTCATTTTCCAAGTACTTACTGACATAATTTGGGGCCACTTATTTCGGGACTGTGGATAAGTTACTTAATGGTTTCCCTATTTTTCCAAAAGCATGCATATTTTGTCTCCAAACATGCTGAAACCCCTAAGCTGCGTAAACTCCATCCACAGGAGGTCCACAAGGAATGTGTGCTGGAAGAATGAGGATGTTTAGTGATTCTAGTGTTTTGTTTGTTTGTTTTGTGGGACTTTGCATATGTGTGTGCCCTGGGGGGCGGGGGGGCTTGTCTTCCAAAACTTCGTGTCTTTTCAAAATGACTCAAGGAATAGATACTATGTAAGCACGATTTACTATCCAGAAATGCAAGGATAGAGAGACTGTGCTTTACAGATACAGGAGGGTATTATGAAGGGGTGAGGGGCACACTCTGGAGGGTGTGGGCCGTGTCTGGTCCGAGCCTGTCTCTCAGGGCTCCACAGCAGCTTGGTACAGCCAGTCTGGCGGCTGCCTTCACCCCCTGCCCCACACAGGGAAAGAGAACCTGGAAGAAATCCTAAGCATGGAAGCTTTTGAGATACTCCACTTCACTAAATAACTGAATTTTTTAAAAAAAGATATTACTCATTCTATTAGGACATTGAGAGTCTTGGAGAATAAATAAAACAAAAAGGAAATTAACATGTGAGCAATAATGCCCCCTAAAACATCTGTCTTGCTCTCTTGAAGCTTATCTCAGAACAAAGGCCTGCTGTTATGGTACACTCAAATAAAGACACTGAAGATGTAAAGCCAAGAATTTTAGAGGGCAAGTGGTGACTGCGTGGGGCAGTGTTGGACACCATGCCATCAGGGACTGCTAACGAGTGTCAGTGCATCCTTCCTTGGGGAGAAAGTCAGGAGTGCTGTATGGCCGTGGATGAAAATGGGATGGTCTATTGGTTTAGCTCACATTTCCACCAGGCACAACCCCAAAACACTGGACTTTGTCTTATGTACACCACTAAGGCTGCTTCTAATTTTGAGTACCTTTTTCTTTAACATTTTCCTATGAAATATTTCATATAGCATGCAAAAGTAAGGAAAATGGTATAATGAACACTCAGGTAACATCACCCAGTTTCAACAAGTAGCAGCCCATGGCCAATCTTGCTCCATCTGTACCCGGATCTATTTCCCCTCTCCCTGGGCTATCTGGAAGTCAATCCCAATTCATTATATCATTTCTTCCATAACGATTTGAGCATGTATCTTTAAAAGATTAGAATTCTATTCTTATACATAACCACAATACTATTAGGCCATTGAAAAACATTATAGTGACTCTTCGATGTCATTAAATATCCAACTCTACCTTTTGTATAATTATATGCAAATTAATTATACACAAGTCAAAGCATTCACGTGAAAATGACAGCTGCCATAGGTAGAGACGACCCAAAATCTTTGAACATCCTTCGTCAGAATTAAATTATTGATAGCGGAGAGTGTCTAGCATAAGCTTCAAGAACAAAAGCCTATTTCAGTGAAGAAAGCGATCCACTTTTAGGAGCATTTGCTTTCCCCAGTGAACTTAAACAGTACATTTAATCCATCCGCTTAACTCTGGAGTGCCTGCACATGGAAAATTGAAAGCATGTTATTTTTAGGCTCAAGGTGTAGAACTCTATGTCTGACCAAGAAAACATCACAGAAATTTAATGAAGCCAGCTTGACCAAGCCAACAGTTGGATAATTTGTTGGTTTATTAAAGAAAAACTGTTTTTCACTGGTAGGTAAGAAAAATCAGGCATATTAACTCTTGGAGCTCAAAATATCAAATATATCTGAATGCTGACATTGCTTCCCCAGTCCACTGACGATCCAGATCTTGTGTGTGTGGTGTGTTAGTTCTATGCAATTTTATCACGTGTAGATCTGTGTGACCACCACCACGGTCAAGATACAAAACAGGTCCATTACAAGAATCTCTCAGGCTACCCTTGTATAGACAATGATTTTTCGATTTTTTTTTTTGAGGTATTATTCACGAATCACCCGTGTCAAAATCACCTGGGGTGGGGGCCAGGTGTTGCCTGTGAATTCCAGGGCCTCATTCAAGA
Source organism: Equus caballus (assembly GCF_041296265.1). Lineage (NCBI taxonomy): Eukaryota > Metazoa > Chordata > Mammalia > Perissodactyla > Equidae > Equus > Equus caballus. Next base: position 18,434,091 of record NC_091707.1, read on the forward strand.
ACAGCTGTGTCAAAGGTACTGCAGGCTGGGTCAGCAATTTGCACTTTAACAAGCTGCGCAAGAAGTTTTTATTTATACTAAGTTTTGGGAAACTTTGTTGTTTTCAGTGTTCTGGCTGTATTATATATTTTATGTAAAACTAGGTCTGAAGAGTTCTAGAACTTTTAAATTAAGGCACAATCAGAAGTGTTGCTTCTAAATAGAATGAACCTAGTCCAAGTTCATATGGAAAGGCTCTTCTGGATTTTGGGGAGAAACACAATGTTTATAGTTTACATGGCTGCATTGAGAGTCAACTAAAATTGCAAAGTTTTGACTATAAATTCCCAAATATGCAATATAAAACCATCCTTTTCGCTGGTTCCTACCTGGGCACTGTGCCAGTTACTTCACCAACACCAGGCATTTAATCCTCACTGTAATTCTATGTTGTGGGTCCAAAGGTCCACATTCTACAGTTGAACAAACAGAGACTCAGAGAAACAACTTATCCAACAGACAGACAGCTGGTAAGCAGCCGAGCTGAGATTGAAATACTGGGATGTCTCACTTCGGTACCCACACTCCTTCCACAGTGCCAAGAGGATTTAGATATAAAACGAAGGGCAGTCAGTTAGGTTGATATGACCACTCGCTGAATTTCCTATTGTTGTGATTGAAATTTTATCTTCACTCAATTTTGTTGCTATCATTGCTATCATTTTTGTTTGGAAGTAGGATTATGATAGGATAGGGCAGCACCACACAAAATACCTGTTATCAGACTGCGACAAAGTATAGAAATTGAGAGTAAGAATTTAGAAACGTTCATAGCAATTTGACGTTGCTGTGACATCCAAGTGAGTGATCAGTGGATCTCCCTTATTGCAGAGAATGTAGGCCAATTCAGAATGCCAAGCTCACGTGGAGAGTCCCATGTAGCTCAAGCCACATGCTCGTTATATGCAGCAAGACTATGTCCTGGTTTGTGATGGACTGGGAACAAAGAACTCATCCTTCCCTAGAGATAATCTGAAAAGCATAGTGTTTTGCAACTGAAAATATTAAAGGCATAATAAATGCACTTTGCTTCCCATTTGCCCAGGGTTCATTGTGGACATAAGTTGACCAGCCTCTCAGAAACTGCCCAAGCCTTATAGCGCCTACAGTCGTCCCCCTTGGTGACACACCAAAGCTTCCCCAAACTACCATGACCATAACGCCAACTGTAGTCCATGACATGTTCTTGCATGAAATGTGGGTGCTCAGCATGTTTCCTTGGAGAACGTAGGAGAGGAGGAATCGGAACTCAAAATTCACTCCCGGGTCCTTCCAACACGACTTGCAGTGGCCTCTGTATTGCAGCTTTGGTGTCCATTTGTGGGCAGTTTCCTTTGTTATTGTGGGTCCCTCTTTTGGCCTGCTTTTACTTCGGTCCAGAAGCCTTTTAACTTGGAATCTGTCATCCCTTGTCTCGCTTGCCCAGCTCTCCTCTGTCTCCTGTTACCTAGTATACCTGATTCAGCAGGATGTTTATAGAAGTCAGAATATACTAAAAACCTATGTGTCAGACACAGTGCAAGGCACTTAATGCAAATTATCTCATTTAACTCATAAAAACTACATAAAGTACATAAAATTATCCTCATTTTTCATAAGAAGAAACCAAAGCTTAAGATGGTTATTTTCTCTGAATAACATGGCTAATAAGAGGTAGGGCAAAGCTTTCATTTCAAACACTTTGTTCTTAACCACTTTAGATAAATAAACATTCGACATTATTAACATCTCCATGTAGTTAGTAGTAAATAGCTCCACTTTAGACATGAGAAAACTGAGGTACAGAGACAGTCAGACACCCGCTAACAAGACGAGCACATCCTCATGACTCAGAGTGATGACCTGCAGACTATACTCATTTAAAATCCTGCTTTTCCTTTGGTTACTACATTCCAAAAAGTTCCACTCTGCTATTTTAAAGTCATTCCTTGTACTACATACGTGGAGATTTACTCTAACTGAATATCTAGAAAAGGCAAAAGCAAAACAAATCATTTCACTTAAGCTTATGACTGCCTAGAGCATCTGGGCTGAGTTTTTATTTTGGTTAACGTTTAATCTAGACTCCTTGCAGGTGAAGGCAAAACAAGGTTGTATGCAAAGAGAGAAAACTGAACTATGTTACAAGGAATAGGATAAAAATAGAAGGATTTGGTGACATCAGCAACATGGAGGAGTGAGCAGTTTTCTTTGTCTCTCTCCCTTTGAACTACAACTAAAAGGACATTCATTAATCAATGGAGGATACTCACACAGCACCTCAGGACACCTGAGAGCCCTGCACTGCTATACATCGGAAGGTGGATGGACTACCCCCAGGGTGGAGGCAGAGATAGGTGAAAACTCTCCAGTCCCCAGACAGCCTAGTACCCGCAAGTGACTCTCTCCTGGCTGACATGCTCATAGCATTGCCACAGCCCTGAGGGTGGGCGTGCGCTTCAGCGTGACTCTGGAAACAGGTGACTGCAGTCCAAAGGCCCCCATGATTGCCCTGTGGACCAGTAAGAAAATCCACAGTCCCATAGTGGCCACACAGAGACTCTCTGGTCAGCCCTAGTGGAGAGGCCCTCATCCACCAAGCACAAAGGCTGGATCACCTAGGAGCAGAAGTGGCGTGGCTGGGTGAGCTACCTGCTGGCTACATTAAATACCCATAGCTCTGCTGTGGCCCTGTGGGGGCAAGTGAGAGCCTGCAGGACCAGATGGTGGCAGAGCTGTCAGTCTGGGCAAACTAGCTCTGGGCTGCCATGAAAGCCCATAACACCACTGCAGACCCTAAGGAGGGAGTGTGTCTAGGCAGGTCTGTGGGAGCAGGCAGCAGCAATCTGAAGCCCCCATGTGATTGTTCCCACAGCTGATGGGAGACCCCAAAGGGCCACTCTGATCCCAAGGAGGGCCACAGGCTCGGTCAGGAACAGCTGACAGGGATTCTGGTCAGTGAAGATTACACAGCTGCTGCCCCCTCCCCCTCAGTGGCAGCAAGTGGAAGCAGTAACTAAACTCCATCTCTATGTGGAGGCACAAATCCATTCCATCAAGAAGTATGAAAAAATATGTTAAATCTCCAGAACAGAAGGAAAATGACAAGTACCCAGAAAACAATCCTGAAGACACAGAAATCTATCACCTAAATGACAAAGAATCAAAATAGCTATCATTAAAAAATTCAATGAGTTAAAAGAGAAGATAGACAACTCAAAGAGTTCAGGAGCTACATCACAAAAGAGCTTGATAGTATAAAGAAGAACCAATCAGAAATGTTGGAGATGAAAAACACAATGGAGGAGATTAAGAAAAATCTGGGCTCCCTGAACAGTAGGGCTGATAATACGGAGGAAAGAATTATCAATTTGGAGGATAGGAATATAGAAATGCTTCAGATAGAGAAGGAGAGAGAACTAAAACTAAAACAAAATGAAGAAACTCTCTGAGAAATATTCAACTCAATTAGGAAATGCAACATAAGGATTATAGATATCCAAGAGGGAGAAGAGAAGGAGAAGGGACCAGAAAGCTTGCTTAAAGAAATAATAACTGAGAACTTCCCAAACCTAGGGAGAGAGCTGGAAATCCATGTGACATAAGCTAATAGTTCTCCAAACTTTACCAACGTAAAAAGACCAACCCCAAGGCATATAGTAGTGAGACTTGCAAAAGTCAACAACAAAGAGAAAATGTTAAAGGCAGAAAGGCAGAAGAAAATAACCTACAAACGGACCCCTATCATGCTGTCAACAAATTTCTTAGCAGCTACATTACAGGCTAGGAGAGAGTGGAATGATATATTCAAACATCTGAAAGAAAAACTTGCAGCCAAGAACACTCTATCCAGCAAAAATATCCTTCAAGTATGATTGAGAAATAAAACCTTTCCCAGATAAACAAAAGTTAAGAGAGTTCATCACCACAAGACCCCCACACAAACACAAAGGAAAGGGATGGAACTGGCTTGGTCTAGCGAAATAACAGCCTATCAGAAAATGGACTATCTCATCAATGAGATGTTTTATACAAACCACATGGTAACCACTAAACAAATAATTAGAACACATACAAATTACAAATAAGAAGAAAACCAACATAGAAAACTACCTAACTGAATTGGTAGTCCAAAATTCATGGGATGAGATACTAAGGAAATGCAGGAGAACCAGAAAATGAGTGATAAAATGGCAGCATTAGGGCCCCACATTTCAATAATCACTTGAAATGTAAATGGATTGAATTCTCCAATCAAAAGACAGAGTAGCAGGATGGATTAAAGAACAGGACCCAACAATATGCTGCCTCCAGGAAACACACCTCAGCCCCAAAGACAAACACAGACTCAGAGTGGAGGGATGGAAGATGATACTCCAAGCTAATAGTGAATATAAGAAAGCAGGTGCTCCATACTTACATCAGACAAAGTAGACTTCAAGGCAAAACAGGTAAAGAGAGACAAAGAAGGGCAATTTATAATGATAAAAGGGACACTCAACCAAGAAGACATAACACTTTTAAATATATATGCACCCAACACAGGAGCACCAAAGTACATAAAGCAACTACTAACAAAACTAAAAGGAGATATCAACAACAATACGATAATAATAGAGGACCTCAACACCCCCATTAACACCAATGGATAGATCATCCAGACAGAAAGTCAACAAGGAAATTGTAGAATTAAATGAAAAACTAGACCAGATGGACTTAATAGATATATATAGAACACTCCATCCAAAAACAGCAGATTACACATTCTTCTCAAGTGTCCATGGAACATTCTCAAGAATAGACCATATATTGGGAAACAAAGCAAGCCTCAACAAATTTAAGAGGATTGAAATAATATCAAGCATCTTTTCCAACCATAATGCTGTAAAACTAGAAATCAATTACAAGAATAAAGCTGGGAAAGGGGCAAAGATCTGGAGATTAAACATCATGCTACTGAACGACCAATGGATCACTGAAGAAATTAAAGGAGAAATCAAATATTATCTGGAGACAAACAAAAATGAAAAAACACCATACCAACTCATTTGGGATGCAGCAAAAGTGTTTCTAAGAGTGAAATTCATCACAATACAGGCTTGTCTCAGTAAACAAGAAAAATCTCAGATAAGCAATCTCAAACTACACCTAACGGGATTAGAAAAAGAAGAACAGACAAAGCCCAAAGTCAGTAGGAGGGAAATAATAAAAATTAGAGCATAAATAAATAAAATAGAAACAAAAAAGACAGTAGAAAGGATCAATGAAACAAAGAGCTGGTTCTTGGAGAAAATAAACAAAATTGACAAACGCTTAGCCAGACTCTCTAAGAAAAAAAGAGAGAAGACTCAAATAAATAAAATCAGAAATGAAAGAGGAGAAATCACAATGGATACCACAAAATACAAAACATTATAAGAGAATACTATGAAAAACTACATGCCAATAAATTGGACAAGCTAGAAGAAATGGATAAATTCTTAGACTCTTACAACCTCCCAAAACTGAAGCAGGAAGAAATAGAGAATCTGAATAGACCAATCACAAGTAAAGAGATTGAAACAGTAATCAAAAACTTCCCCAAAAATAAAAGTCCAGGACCAGACGGCTTCTCTGGAGAACTCTACCAAACATTCAAAGAAGATTTAGTATGTATCCTTCTCAAACTATTCCAAAAAATTGAGGAAGATGGAGCACTTCCTAACACATTCTACGAGGCCAACATCACCCAGACCCCAAAATCAGACAAGGACCACACAAAGAAGGAAAACTACAAGCCAATATCACTGATGAACATAGACACAAAAATCCTCAACAAAATATTGGCAAACCAAATACAGAAATACATTGAAAAGATCATACACCATGATCAAGTGGGACTTATACCAGGGACACAGGGATGGTTCAACATCCGCAAGTCAATCAACGTGATTCACTACATTAACAAAATGAGGAAGAAAAACTGCATGGTCATCTCAACAGATGCAGAGAAAGCATTTGACAAGATCCAATATCCACTTATGATCAAAAACCCTCAATAAAATGGGTATAGAATGAAAGTGTCTCAACATAATAAAGGCCATATATGACAAACCCACAGCCAACATCATACTCAATGGGGAAAAACTGAACGCCATCCCTCTGAGAACAGAAACAAGACAAGGGTGCCCACTCTCACCACTCTTATTCAACATAGTACTGGAAGTTTTGGCCAGAGCAATTAGTCAGGAAAAAGAAATCCAAATAGGCAATGAAGAAGTGAAACTCTCGCTGTTTGCAGACAACATGATCTTATATATAGAAAACCCTTAAAAATCCATTGGAAAGCTATTAGAAGAAATCAACAATTCAGCAAAGTAGCAGGATACAAAATCAACTTAATAAATCAGTAGCATTTCTATACTCTCATAACAAACTAACAGAAAGAGAACTCAAGAACACAATGCCATTCACAATTGCAACAAAAAGAATAGAATATCTTGGAATAAATTTAACCAAGGGAGTGAAAGACCTATACAATGAAAACTATAAGACTTTCCTGAAAGAAATTGATGATATCATAAAGAGATGGAAAGACATTCCATGCACATGGATTGGAAGAATAAACATAGTTAAAAATGTCCATACCACCTAAAGCAATCTACAGATTCAATGCAATCCCCATCAGAATCCCAATGACGTTCTTCACAGAAATAGAACAAAGAGTCCTAAAATTCATATGGGGCAAGAAAAGACCCAAAATTGCTAAAGCAATCCTGAGAAAAAAGAAAAAAGCTGGAGGCATCACAACCCCTGACTTCAAAATATACTACAAAGCTATCATAATCAAAACAGCATGGTACTGGTATGAAAACAGGCACACAGATCAATGGATCAGAACTGAAAGCCCAGAAATAAAACCACACATCTATGGACAACTAATCTTTGACAAAGGAGTTGAGAAGATACAATGGAGAAAAGAATGTTTCTTCAACAAACGGTGTTGGGAAAACTGGACAGCCACATGCAAAAGAATGAAAATAGATCATTCTTTTACACTATTCACAAAAATAAACTCAAAATGGATCAAAGACTTAAAGGTAAGACCTGAAACCATAAGACTTCTAGAAGAAAATAAAGGCAGTACACTCTTTGACATCAGTCTTAAAAGGATCTTTTTGGACACCAATTCTTCTCAAACAAGGGAAACAACAGAAAGAATAAGGGATAACAGGATTGAAACAAAAACACAACCCACTAACTGGGAAAAAATATTTGCAAATCATATATCCAACAAAGGGTTAATCTCCATAATATATAAAGAACTTACACAACTCAACAACAAAAAATCAAACAACCCAATCAAAAAATGGGCAGGGGATATGAACAGACATTTCTCCAAAGAAGATATACAGATGGCCAATAGGTACATGAAAAGATGCTCATCATCACTGATCATCAGGAAAATGCAAATCAAAACTACACTAAAATATATTACCTTACACCTGTTAGAATGGCTAAAATAACAAAAATAGAAAATAACAAATGTTGAAGAGGTTGTGGAGAAAAAGGAACCCTCATACACTGCTGGTGAGAATGCAAACTGATACAGCCACTATGGAAAACAGTATGGAGATTTCTCAAAAAATTAAAAATAGAAATACCATATGACCCAGCCATCCCACTACTGGGTATCTATCCAAAGAACTTGAAATTAGCACTTCAAAGAGACCCATGTACCCCTATGTTCATTGCAGCATCATTCACAACAGCCAAGACATGGAAGCAACCTAAGTGCCCATCAACAGATGACTGGATTAAGAAGATATGGTATACACACACACACACACACACACACACACACAATGGAATACTACTCAGCCATAAAAAGGAATAAAATCATCCCATTCTCAACAACATGGATGGATCTTGAGGGTATTATGTTAAGCAAAATAAACCAGATAGAGAAAGACAATCTCTGTATGACTCCACTCATATGTGGAAGATAAACAAACACGTGGACAAAGAGAACAGATTAGTGGTTACCAGGGGGAGGGGGGTAAAGGGGGCACAAAGGGTGAAGTGGTGCACCTATAATATGACTGACAAATAATAATGTACAACTGAAACTTCACAAGGTTGTAAACTATCATAATCTCAATAAAAAATAAAACAGAAAAAAATGGAAGGGTGTTAGTTCTCAAACATGATAGTGGATATATTAAAAATCCTATGTTCACACTGAAAATATCACATAGCACTTATGAGGGGATTGGCAGTTTTTTGAGGTATAGAATTTGGTCTTCATTACCATTTTAATAAGTCAATATGGAACACAGAATCCAAACACTGAGATTCTAAAAGTCAGCTCTTAAAAAACATTTTCTGTGTGTATATGTGTATGTGTGAGTTTGTTTGCTTGTGTATTTTTTCCTTCACGGCCAGGAATCCATTACTTTTTTCCAGATACATGGATAGGGAAAGCAATTTCTAATTACACCTTTCCGCTCCAGGCTCCCGGAACAGTTCCTCCCATCACTTCCACTTCTCAGATGGAGATGGAGCCAAGGCATTCACTGAAATCCCGGGAAAGTAACTCTCGAGAGAGACATGAAGTTCGTTGAGGGGTAGAGAGTTCCTAAGGGAATATCTTACATTTTGATGGTTTGGGATTTTTTTTCTTTTGGTGAGGCCCTGAGCTAACATCTGTTGCCAATCTTCCTCTTTTTTTTTCTCCCAAAGCCCCAGTACACAGTTGTATATTCTAGTTGTAAGTCCTTCTAGTTCTTCTATGTGGGATGCCACCTCAGCATGGTCTGACAAGCCGTGTGTAGGTCTGCATCCAGGATCTGAACCAGCAAACCCCAGGCCACCAAAGCGGAGCCTGTAAACTTAAGCACTTGGCCATGAGGCTGACCCCTATGGTTTTGGTTTTATTGTTCTAATTCCTAATCCTGTTTCACGACAATTTGCTGACTTAAGAGTTTACCTAAAAGTGTAACTCAAACTTGCTGTCCCCAAGAGGAGTCCCCAACCTTATTAACCGCCTCCCTCCATCACCCCTAGCTGCAGCTCCAGGCGTTCGGAGGGAGATGCAGCCTTCTGGAGTCCAGCAGTCAGCTCCTGCCAGGTGGATACCCAGCACTGAGACAGACACCCTCCATCTTATAGGGAGCTGGAAATGGCCTTTACTCATCAGGATCTGAAACAGCCATTTCCTATCTTGCTTAAGAGACACTGAGACCTCAGGAAAGCACATGTGATCCTGTTGTGGTTAGAGCAGACGTGGAAGAGCAGAGGCGCACTACCTTGAGAGTCAGGTAAAAGCCCCATGGCAAGAAGTGGTCATCTAACCAGGGGCTGTTTCTCTCTGAGCACTGCACATTGCCGCTGACATTGCCTCCACTCCTCCCTTAGACTTCAGGCTCCTCAGGGGCTTTGCTTTAACACTGAGGACAGCAGGGATAGAAAAGTGATTTTGCTCACATGACAAAGCCACATGATCATGGTGGGGCTGTATCTGTGGCCTCCTTATGATTTGGACCATCTCTGATGAATACTGGAAGCCTCCAATAAAGAGGTGGTCTCTGCAAGGTGTTATGTACAATTGTCTTGGAACAGTAGTCAGCTGCACCCAAGCCCCCGCTATCACTGAGGACTCCCCTTCAGGAGCAGCCATATCCTCTTTCTCCTGGTTGGATGCCCCACACTTGGCCCAGCAGCACCTGGGCACCCCATGCTTCTTGACTCTCTACCAACTTCCATGAGCCTTTACAGGGAGCCATAGGTGCCTCAGAGGTATTCTTCTACATCCTCTGAGGGCTGAGGAGATGGGTGTGGGGTGGAGGTTGCTCCCTTCTTCCTCCCAGATACTTCACGCCATGGTCTTTTCAAACCCCATTGGCACGGGCTATCCCACTGGGCCTTCAGACATCTCTCGACCAGATGCAGATATCCATTGCTCCATTCCCCTTATGCCTTCAAGCTTCAGAGAAACCATGTTAAACTTCCACCAAAGAATCCTCTCACACACCCTACCCTGAGGGAAGCACCAGGAAGGGATGGCAATGGTAAGAGTCCAGCCAGCTGCCCTTCTTCCAGGCTACCCACCCTCTGGTGATTCTCCTGCTGCCCCCACACTTCAGATGGAGGAGAGAGAATGGCTCCTCTCCCCATGTTAGACTTCCTCCATTCCGCCCTTTTCTATTATTATCTGGGGTGGGAAGTGCCTGTGCTGGTTCCAGTGTAACTGGTGTCTCTGGGTGGTCTTGGCAGGAAGCTGTCTGTTCCCAAATGGAGCCAGCTCACAGGCACCTATGTGGATTTAGAATGCATGCAACAAAGATTTCCCTTCTCTCTCGGGTTTGGTGAAATGACCAGGATAATAGGAAAAGTCCCTCTGAACATCCTTTACACAGAGATAAGATCCTTGGGAATATTAAACCAACATATTTTCATTGTCCTTAACTTAGATCTTGGACCCCTTGCATCCTTCTTCAGGTGCGATTTATCACCCAAGGGTGGAAGAGGCTCCAGGCTTTGCAGATGAACCAAATTGACTAAATTCCTCCATCGCCCATTCAGGGCCAGCTTCCCAGGTGTGTGACCAGTGTAGTGGCACAGAGCGCCGTGCTTGTTGGCTCAATGCTCTGATGTTGTTGTCCTGAAATTCTTAATATATTTTGAAAAAGGGGGTCTGCATTTTCATCTTGCACTGGGTCGCCTGAATTTCACAGCCATCCTTCTGTCATGAGCATATCCCACCTAACATAGGCCTCAGGGCCTCCAGGGAAAACGAAGATAAGAAGCAGTGGAAAAAAAAGGAAGTAAAAGTCAACATTTCTGGTCAGAAGAATCTGGGAGGAAAGCAAGAGGTGGGGATGGAGGGAAGCAAAGTGGTCAGCAGTGTGTCTTGATTCCTCTCAACTCCTCTTCTGGGGACTGAAGCCCAGACAAGGTCAGGAGTGGTACCTAGCACGGGGAGCCAGATGGAAGAGGGACTTCACTCCCAGTGCTAACCAGAAATCTGGCGAGAGACTCAGCCTGGCCCTTACCAAAGGGGCTGGCCCAGCAGTATAAGCTCGGTGCTGTGGGGTGGGTAGGCAGGGTGACTCAGCGCCCAGCTCTCCTGGCCAGCCTGTGCCCTGTGGTTTGGAACCAGATGTTCCCTGGGCCCCCAGGAACAGCCTGAAAGGCCTCCAAAGGACCCCAATTCAGCAACCCTCCAATCTATCCTGGGCCTGCCATGGGGCTCACTGTGTGGGCAGGGCTCCAGGCAGTGGCTGACGTGGCAGAAACCCACACACAGCTCCCATCAGTGAGTCTGAGCTAGCTGGGCGGGGACTAAGGGGCCCCAGCACCAAAATCTAAACAACATGCATGGCGGATCTGAGGACCCGGCACTTTGCTGTGACAAGGTCCCATGAGCCGCCCTCCCACCCGATCCAGAGACCACGTCAGAGAAAGGGGACAGACATAGGAGAGGCAAGCATGATCTAGATGGCCTATTTAAATGACAGTCCAATCAGTTCAAAGGAGAGCGGACAACTCTCTCATTCCCCCTCCCATGCAGGTGGGAGTTTCTAAGAAAGACCAGATTGATTATAAACAAAAACAAAAGAATTACATGTCCTCTGCACATGCAAACTCATAATCCCACTACATTGTGTGTTGTCCCAAGTGCTACATTAAAACTTTTATTATCCATTATAAAAGAACACAAAGATGACATATGTAAATGAAATCCACACATACAATCCCCAAGCTTTGGTTTATCTAGTAATTCCAAAGTTCTACTTACCAAACCTTACACTTCATGTTTTTTTAGCAGTTCTGTGTACTTTCATATGCATTGTCTTTTTGCCCTCGCAACAACCTTCCAGGGCTAGTAGGAAAGGTACCAATGTCCGCATTTTGCATGGGACTCGGAGACGAAAGTGACTTGTCTAAAGTCATAGGGCCATTAGAAGCAGTACCAGACCCGACAGCCAGGCCAGACTCCACATCCAGCTCTCTTTCTACCATGCCATTCACGCCTGTCCCATGCTTTATGACCATACCGCTAAAATGGGACAAATGTAGTGGATGCCTTCCTCTTTCTCTCCCTGCTAATCCACTTCCTTCATGGTCAGGGTAATTTTCTGAGCAACTGCTCTGTTTTCTATTTCGTTGACTTCTGCTCTGACATTTATATTTTCCTGTCTTCTGCTTACTTTGTTCTATTTTCTCCTTTTTGCTAGTGTCTTAAGATGGAAGCTGAGGTCTTTGATTTGAGACCTTTCTTCTTTTCTAACAGAAGCCTTTAGTGCATAAATTTTCCCCTAAGTACTATTCTAGTAGCATCCCACACATTTTGAGTTGGGGTGTTTTCATTTCATTTCATTCAGTTAAAATTTATAAGAAGAAATCTTTGATCCATTTTTTCTAGAAATGTGTTAGTTTCCAAATATTTGAGCATTTTCCAGATCCCTTTCTGTTACTGATTTCCAATTTAATTCCACCGAGAACAGAAAATATACTCTGTATGAATTAAATCCTTTTATTTTAAAACTTGTTTCTATGGCCAGAACATGGTCTATCTGGGTAAATATTCTCTGTGTATCCTTCTGTTTTGGGGTGTAATGCTTTATAAATATCAATTAGGTCATAATTGGCCATAACCATATTAGGTTAATAGTGTTGTTCAAGTCCTCTGTATCCTTACTGATTTTTACCTACTTGTTCTATGAATTATTTAGAGTGGGATACTGAAATATTTGGCTATAATTGTGAATGTTTTGATTTTTATTTGCAATTCTATTGGTTTTTGCTTCATATATTTTGAAGCTCTGTTATTAGGTGCATAAATACTCAGAATTGTTATCTCCTCTTGCTGAATCGACCCTATTATCATTATGAAATGAACTTCTTTATCCCTGGTATTACCCATTGCTCTGAAATCTTTGTTTGATATTAATATAGCCAGCTACTTGAGTTTTCTTTTTTTATCCAGTTTTTTTATTGTGATAAAATACATATAATGTAAAATTTACCATCTTAAGTATTTTTAAGTGTCCAGTTCAGTGGTATTAAATATATTCAAAATGTGCAACCATCACCACCATCTCTCCATAATTCTTTTTATCCTATAAAACTGACCTGTCTCTACACCCATTAAACAATGAGCCCCATTCCTCCCCCTCCTGGTCCCTGCAACCACCATTCTCCTCTTTGTCTGTGAGTTTGACTGAGTTTTCCTTTGATTAACATTTGCATGGTATATGGTTTTCCATACTTTTACTTTTAATCTATTTGTGCCCATATATTTAAAGTAGATTTAAAGTGCCATACTTTTAATCACTGTAGCTTTGTAATATATTTTGAAATCAGGAAGTATGATGCTTCGAGGTTTGTTTTTCTTTCTCAAGATTGCTTTGGCTATTTGGGGTCTTTTGTGGTTCTGTATGACTTTATCATTTCTTTTCCTAGTTATGTCGGGTGACGGATATTTTTGTATTCCTCCAAATATACTTGAGCTTTTTTTCAGAGACGTGGTTCAGGTACTTGGAGACAGTTTGATCTTTTTTTCAGTCTTGCTTTTAAGATTTGTTAGGCAAGACCAGAAGAGTTTTTATCCAGGGCTAATTATTTCCTACTCTTGAGGCAAGACCCTACTGAGTCCTCTCCAATGCCCATGAATTATGAAGCTCTCCTGACCAGCTGCTGTGAAGAGGCGCCATTCCCAGTCCCGTGTGAGCCTCAGACACTTGAATCCTGTGGAAACTCTTTCCCTGGCCCTGGGTAGATTCCTCAAATATGTGTACTGATCAGGACTTGGTTGAAAACTTAAGGGGGATCCTCTGCAGATCTCTTTATGTCTCTCCTCTCTGGCACTCTGTCCTTTGAAATATAGCCATATGGGTTTCCCCCAGTTCTCCAGATTCTTAACTCCATCTCCTTGGCTCAGGGGATCTGTTAGACTTTGTGTGGGTTCCCTCTTCCTACGCTGCACACCAGAAATTCTCTCTAGGCAATAAGCTGGGGTGATTCCGGGACTTGACTCATTTGTTTCCCCTCTTTCAAGGATCATTGTCCTTCGTTAGCTGAAATCCAGGGTCTTGAAAACAGTGGTTGCACAGGTTTTATCTGATTTTTAATTGTTGTAGGCTAAAGGATAAATCTGGTCCTCATTGCTTCCATTCTGGCTGGAAGCAGACATCCTCTCCCACCATTCTTGATGTGTACATTTGTGCGAGTTCTCCTGGCAGGAGAAGCTCTGTTTACTCTCTAGAAGATCCTAACATGACTCCATAAATCATGATTTCATAAATGTGTAAAAGGACTCAGGGATAGATAGCGAAAGATTGTTGATGGCTACAAGCAGGAAAACCTTCAAATGTCATTATAAAAATCTGGATAGTGAAGACTTAGAACAAAAGTTGTTTACAAAGTTAACTTTCAGGAAGAGTAAATTATTACAATAATTTCTGATGTACACTGATTTGTGAAATATTAAAGCTCTCCATTGTATATTAAAGTATCTATTTTGTGCAGACTTTTATACATACATCATCACATAACTAATTCTCACACTCACAGAGACATGGAGTCAATAAGGTAGATTTTTTAAAAATAGAAAAGAAAACACCTACCATCAGCCCGTATTTTTAACCAAAGACTAAGGGAATTTTCCCTTAAACAAACCACAAAAATTGATCTAAGATTGGCACAAAAGATCTTGTGAAGGGAACTATTTCAGCAGGAGAAGACAACTGTGCAAATGTTGGTTAACCCTGGTGAGTCTATCTACTAATGCTTCAGCGTTCTTGATTGTAAGCAACAGAAACCATCTCCTGCTACTGAAGAAGAAACGAAACTTGTTAAAAGGGATATTAGGCACCTCACAGAATTGATGTAAGAGCTGTAGTATCTAGCCAGGAAACTAGGCTGAAAGCAAGATATTTGGGAGATATATGGCACTGCTAAGGCATGCCATAAGAACAGCCTGGTTTAGAGGGTCTTTGCTGGCAAAACGCTTACTAGCAGTGAAATGAATTCAAGCCAGCATCGCTTCTTTGTATGACTCACTCAAGTTTCAAAGTCTCAAGCAAGAGCATCTAGTTGGGCAAAGCTAATTCATGTGCCTGCACCCTTGCTGTTGGGATTCAGAGAGAGCGTGAAACCCTGCTTCTCCCCAAGACTCACCCAGTGGTGGTTTCCCTGAACAAAGAGAATAGACTTGGACATGAGCAAAGGGATTCTGAGAACCCATTCTGTGCAGTGCTAGGCATTATTGACCACTGCCCGGGGTTATCTGATTTTCCAGGGATTTGCACTCTTGTTCGCCCTGCTGCTTGCTATGGATTAGGATAGTTTACAGATCTATAAAGGTAGATGTTAACTGCAGAAAACAGTGATGTAACTTGTCCTGTAGCGATGCAAATGAATTATTCCAGTGACACAAATAATATGTAAGAGAAGAGAACCTCAAAGTTGTGGTTTCACTGTCTCGTAGAAAATTAACCACTTTTTAAATCTAAATTATCAATCTTATTCAAACATCCTTTCTTTCAAGTAATATAAACACTTCAGTTTCTCCAGTTCTCTCTGAACCAGCTTTCCCATCCTGCTAGTTCTGTCATTAATTAGTTAAATAAGTTTTTGACATGTGTTCATTTCATGTTTGTATGAGTCACGTTTTTAACTTTTTGGAATTTATACTTTGATAATGCATTCTGCCAATATCAAAATAGCCGCTGCAAGAGATACCCTGCCACTCCTACTTTCTCTAGCTCATTTGTAGTCAAAAATTATGTAAAGAAAGAAATCTTTTCTCCTTAATGCAACTAGGTATACTGGAGAATATTTTTAACTTAAAAAAAAAAACTAAGACAAAAAGAATATCAAATATTCAGAAGCAGGATGATATTGTGATTGAGTACAAACTCTAGAGCCAGAATAGCTGCTACTTACTGGCCTTGTGACCCTGGGCAAGTTACTCAACCTTTCCCTGCATTGGTTTCATTTTCTATAAATTTGTGATAATGACATCTACTGGGTTGTTATGAGGATTAAATGACTTGGTACCTACAAAAAATTTAGATTAGTGTGTGAAACACACAAAGTGGTATACAAGTATAGTTAATAATATTAACTACATTATTATATTATATATATTATATTATTAACAAGTATAGTTAATATTATTATTAATGTTTGTGCTTCAGGTTTATAATGTACAGATTTAAAATCCTTTAATAGTCAATGATACACTTTCTAAACATGCATCTTATCTGCATTCCACCCTATGGTAGCTTGTATTTTCCAAAGGGAACATCTCAATAGACACAATGCTATTTCTCATCTCATTTTCTACTTTTGAAGGTAACCTTGGCACACTCTTATCAAGAGTTGGTATCTAATTACCTACCATTGAACCTGGACTCTCTTAGTGACTTACTTGACCAACAGAATATGGCAGAAGTGACATTCTGTGATTTCTGGGATTAGGTCATAAGTCTTACAACTTCCGTCTGCATCTCTTGGAATACTTGCTATTGGGATGCTCCCTTTTGGAACCGAGCCACCATGCCCTGAGAAGCCTGAGCCACATGGAGAGGCAACAGGTAGGCACTCCAGTCAATTGCTTTACTGAATTCCCAACCAAATGCCAGCATCAACTGCCAGCCATGTCATTGAGTCATTTGGGATGATTACCCCAGTTGAGCCTTCAAATGACTCCAGCCAACCCAGCTCCTACTGAAACTGCATGAGATACCCAGCAAGAATCTCCCAATCAAACCCAGGCAACCCAGAACCATAAGAGATAATAAGAAATCATTATTTTAGGCCACTAGGCTTTGGGATGGTTTGTCACGTAGCAATGGACAACAAAAACACAGACCCTTTTGGTTTCCCTGCCATGTGGCTCTAAGAACAAGACCATCTTGGTTTATCTCACCTGTAAGTTGACCTACCTAAAACTTTATGCTATAAGCAAAAGGAAACTAAAGTTCTAGCTGTTTCAAACCGTCAGTCCTAGGGAGGCTACAAGTTCACAGCTCATTTACAGAACAGTGATTTTCAGCATAAATATTTGAAATTAATGAGAAGTCTTTGAACTTCTTAACTTTAGCTCTCCCCTCCCTTCAAGAATTCTAAATTGCCTTTTTCTCAAAGTGTCCCCGGCTGCTACTGAGTTCCAAGATTTTTAAAACCCTACATGAGTCAAACTGGCAAATGTACCATTTAAAAGTTGCAAGAAGTTTTAAGCCACTTGAGGAAAGTGTGAACCCTTGACTTTCCTTTGTGGCAGATGAACGTTTGGTTTAGAGCCAGGAAAGCCAATGGACCTTCAGTTGGGCAAAAGGATTGCAAGGATCCCTTTCTAAAAACAGGGCAGATTGAGGCTGCCACCCCAAGGAGCTAAGTGATCTGAACAAGAATGTAAAGGTTTGCCTCATGGGTGAGCAGAGTTACAGCTTTGTGGGGAATATTATCCTCAAAGCAGTCATTCTCAAACTTGAAACCACTTTTAAAAGAAAAAATTTTGGAAATCCTCAGCACTGTTTTAAGTTATTTTTATTATAAAATTATTTAAATATGTACAAATACATATTAAGGGCCTACTATGCACCAAGTACTATTTTAGGCACTGAGGACAGACCATGTCCCTGGCCTCAGGGAGTTAATGATTAATAGTGGACCAGACCACTTATTTTCTACACTTGGTATTATTTGAGACAGAAAAATCCAGATTTGGGGAAATGTACAAATGCTGCAACATTGTAATCTGATGTCTCTGGAAGGCTAACGGGCAAGACACATGTGTGGACAGGGGTAGAGAGGCCCTGAAAGGGAGTCAGTGTGCATGCTGTCATGTCCTGGAAAAGGGTTAAACCAGGGGCAGGAAATGGGGATTCAGCAAACAGCCTTACAGATGAGGTAAAGACAACCTCTCTCCAGATTCCCATCAGTCAAATCTGGACTGTGAGGCAGTTGCCCAGAAAGCCCATTCTGCATTGGGAACTGCAGACGCAAGCACTTTAAGAACCTATAAAAGTGTTTGAAAACTGGGGGGAAGATTATTGGCTCCAAAATAAGTAATAAGCAAACTGCTAAGTCAGTATTAATAGATCTTTAATTAAATGTCTTCAAAATGTAAAATTGTGTCAACAGCACTAATTGTTAAAATTAGTATTCATTAAAATGTCATTACATTTGGAAATAATTGGTCAGATTATCTCATTTTGCAAAAATTCTCAAATATACACAATTGCCGAGAAATCATTGCTAATCATAAATCAAATGAGTTGCCAAATAATTTCCAATGGAAATTTACAAAAATCCTCTCATACAGTTAATATTAAATTAATATGGGATATGAGCATGTGTCCATGTATTTGACAGAAAGTGGAGTATGATCTCTAAAAGTTTGAGAATTTATAGGCAACAAAGGTCTCAAATGCCGAACAAAGGTTTGATTGCCCAGAGCCCTCTGGATGATGGGGGGTAAGTGGTTTCCTGGCCATGTTGAATCAGGCTAATTGTTAAGTAGGGAGGGTATTAGCAAGGGGCCCAGGGCCACTCTAAACCCATACAGTGCCCTTGTGATTTACAAAATGGTGACTCTTCCAAGTAGGTGCGGCCTCAGCCAGGCCACAGAACATGAGGAGCTGGGAGTGGACTAGATTTCAACCTCTGTGTATCTCCTGGGTTAGATGCTATATTTGGTGTAACCAAAGATAGTTGTGTGCTGCTGGGTGGAGATATGGGGAGAGTCATTGGCAGCCAAGGCAGGTTAGGCGAGAGTCCAAGAGCATGGAAACCCATCCTGAGCATGAGAAGGTACTACAGAGCCCTCAGAAATAAGTGGAGGACATGTATGAGCAAAGCATGTGATAATCAGGTGACTGGGTCCTTAAAATAAAGTCCACATTTATTTTGTAGTTACAGGTTAGTGAAGCCAAGGCACAGAGGTGATAGCTTTTTTGCTTCACAGAGGCTCTAGTCTAACAAAAAATTTAGGCAGAATAAGAAAATCTTCAGAAGAAAATAAAAATTGTCTTCCCAACTTAAGTTCTAACATATTAATAATTATTTTACATGTAAACAGCCGAACTACACCAATCAAAACTTAGAGATTGGTAGATGATAAAACACAGCTCATCTGCATGCTGTTTATAAGAAATTCACTTTAGGGGGCCGGCCCCGTGCCTGAGTGGTTAAGTTTGTGCACTCCGCTACGGCAGCCAAGGGTTTCAATGGTTCGGATCCTGGGTGTGGACATGGTACTGCTCATCAGGCCACATTGAGGCAGCGTCTCATGTACCACAACTAGAGGGACCCACAACTAAAAAATATACAGCTATGTACTAGGGGGATTTGGGGAGAAAAAAAGCAGAAAGAAAAGAAAAAGAAGATTGGCAACAGTTGTTAGCTCAGGTGCCAATCTTAAAAAAAAAACAGAAATTCACTTTAAATTCAACAACATGTAGGTCAAAAGTAAAAGGATGGGGGAAAAGATATACCATGCAAATATTAATTTTGAAGAGCTGGAGTGACTATATTAATATCCAATAAAGTAGACTTCAGGAAAATTACTAGAAACAAAGAAGAGCATTACATAATGATTGAAGGATCCATCCACCAGGAAGACATAATGACCCTAAATGTGTGCTCACCAAAGAACACAGCCTTAACAAACATGAAACAAAAACTGACAGAGCCGAAAGGAGAAATAGACAAATCCACGGTTATAGTTGGGGACTTCAACACCAGCCTCTACCCAAATAATAGAACCACTAGACAGAAAATCAGCAAGGACACAGAGATCTGAAAAACACAATCAACTGACATGGTCTAATTGCTGTAAACAGAACACTACAGTCAACAACAGCAGAATACATTTTTTTTAATCATCCAAGGAACATTCACTAAGATAGTCCGTAAACAAACCTAACAAATTTAAAAGAAATGAAATCTGACCATAATGTGTATTCTCTGACCATAATGGAATCAAACTAAAAATCAATAACAGAAAGAAAACAAGACAGTCTCTAAATGTGCAGAAGTTAAACAACACACTTTTATATAATCCATCAGACAAAGAGAAAGTCTCAAAAGACTTTTAAAAAGAAGTGAAATGAAAATACAACAGATAAAAATATGTAGGATGCAGCTAAAGCCATGTTGAGAAGGTAAATTATTGTACTAAGAAAAGCTTACATTAGAAATGCAGAAAGGTCTCCAATGAATCAAGAAACTAGAAAAAGGAGAGCAAAATAAACCCAAAGGCAAACAGGATGGAAGTGATAATGACAATAGCAGAAGTAAATGCAATCGAAAGTAGATAAGCAATAGAGAAAAATCAATGAAATAAAATGCTGGTTCTTTGGGAAAAACTCAATAAAATTGATAAGACTCTAGCAAGACCAACAAAAATAAAAACAGAATGGACGCAAGTCACCAATATCAAGTATGAAACAGAGGCTGTCACTACAGAGCCTGCAGCTGTTAAAAGGATACAAAGGGAATACTACAAAACACTGTATGCACATAAGCTCAACAACTTAGAGGAAATGGACAAATTCCTTGAAAACTACAAACTACCAAAACTCAACCAGGATGAAATAGATAATATAAACAGTCCTATTACTATTGAAGAAATTGAATTCATAATTTAAAAACTCTTGAGAAAGAGATCTTTAGGCCCAAATGGTTTCACCAGAGAATTCCACCAAACATTTAATTTTGCATAATCTCTTCCAGAAAATAGAAGAGGAGAGAACACTTCCCAACTCATTTTGTGAGGTCAGTCTTATCTTGATACCAAAACCAGATAGAGACAATACAAAAAAAGGATGAAACAGTAAATTTTTAGGGTTTTCTGTTGGCTTTACCTACACCAAAATGCCTTTTTCAGTTTATCCACCAGGATATAGGGATATATTTTTAAAAATAAATTTGCCTTCCCAGCTTAGACTCCTAGTCCCACTCTTCAGAGGAAACTATTTCTAAGAGAATATAATGAGAATCCTATTTTTGGTTAAAGAGGCAAGGAAAGAAATAAATATCTTTCCAAAAATGCAATGATGTTCTCCAAAACTGTCCTGTGAACAGCAAGGCCCATAGAATAGTGAGCCGTGAAACCGCCTGGGGAAGGGAATTCACAAAGCTAATTTCTTATTTTTGGTCAGCAGTACTCATGGATTCACTAACCATCCCCCATGAATAATCCTTCCTTCAAGTCCAAATTCTCGAAATAGCTCTTCTTAAAGGACACCCTTTGCATCAATGGCACATCACAATTGGTCTCCATTTCGTTGAGTTGGGGATTACCACAAATTATACACAGGAAAAAGATACACAGAGGAAAAAGGAAACTTAAATATCTCAACTATGGGGGATACTTCTAGAAGAGTTAACCCTGGTTCTCATTTTTGAGTTACTCTAAAGAATCCTAAGTTTTGAGGAATTTCCAAGAAACATCACCCCTGACTCAGAGAGCAGGGCAGCTAAAGTATCCTAAGAATATTGGCATCAGTCCTCGCTGGCAGCAACCCTGGTAGGAACAACTCACAGCCTTTCCTACTAAGCCATTTTGCTGCTCTGCATCAGTATCTTGTTAACAGACCCCAGCACCCCTGCTGGGCTTCCATTAGCAAGAGGAGCCAGGGGCCCAACTCACCCGCAGGGCGGGGCGGGGCAGCTCCCATCCTTTTCACAACTGAGTTCTTTGAGTTCAGCCATAGAACCCAATGTGCATGTTTTCCTTGAAACTGCCTCTATGCGAGCTAGGTGACTTTATTCTCTGAAGAGTACATGCCAGAATAGTAAACGCTCTTCCACAGAAATACAAGATCAGGCTCTGAATCCATGCAGATGCAATCAGCCCAAATTTCATAGAATAATTCCATAATGTTAGTGTCACACATCCATCATGTTACCTATTTCTTTTAACATTTATTGCACGGCAACATGCCTTTCTCATTTTGGAAGGTGATTTCGTGGATTCTAGTAAGAAATACCTTCTTTGAACAAAGGCTGCACATAACCACAATGGCAGGCCTTCAGCCAGAAAAACTAAGTCAGTGCTGGAAGAGCCAGCTTGTCACCTACTACAGGGCCCCTCTGAAAGGTATGGAAAGGGGACAAAGGACACTAGATACAATGTCGCCTGGGTGCTTAGAGATTCTCTAACAGTGCTTTGTCACCTCTTGAAAGAAATGAAAATGAATTTTCTTCCCTTTTTTTATAAGATCCGATGTAACATAAGTTTTAAATGGATTTTTACCACAATTTCCCAGACTCTGAGGATGAGCCTTTTTTGAAAAAAGCAGCCATCTTTTCAGTATTTTACTGATGCTTTGCATTAATCATTTAAAAGCACCATCTGCCTCCTTTGCCAAGGGCTCCAGTTCTGAATTTAGAAGAGAAAGTACAGCAGAAAAAGCCACAGGAACAAAAATTAAACTGTACGACCGCTAACCCAGCGCTGAGCTCCGTAGCAGTCGCGCGGGCTCCCAGGGGACGCATCCAGAACAGGGAAACTGAAACCTGCACAGACTGCCTGCGCGAACAGAATGTTAAAACGCCTCCCAGCAGCGGCACGGGGTGCACTTCAGGGGGCAGTTCACCAGCCAGGGCACAGGGGGCACAAGGCTCTTCCCATCTGCTGAGCGGTGGCCGTGCAAGGGCCACGAGACAGGACAACTGCTGGTTCGCTCACCATGCAATGTGGCAGTTGGCCAGCTTGCAGCGTTCGGGCTCGCTTGGGGCTGTGGGGTAAGGATGTGGGGTGTTGGGCATGGCTTGTTTTGCTTTAGCAATTAAGAAACCAGAAATATTGCATTTCCAACTTAGTCGTTATCATTGAGAAAACACCACCTCGTAACTGATGATCAAGGTTCCCAAAAAAACAAAGTATGACATCAAGCGCTCTGAGGGTGGGGACAAAGGCAAGGCCAGGGCTTGAGCTCTCAGGTTACTCTGCCACCTTTGTGGCCTCACCCTTCCTGTGACCTCTCCAAGCACCCTGAGCTGTCAAGTGGGGGAATCCCTGGCTCTGGGTAGGGCTAGTGGGAAGGGGGTTTGCATATAAACTGTCAAGTTTGACTTTGCAAGGACTGGCAAGTCAAATCTCACAGGCGCCTTTCTCCAAGCCCAGCAAATGGATACGGGGCTGGTACGTTTCCCAAGCCGGTGAATGCATGGAGCTTTCACAGCAGTTTATAATCCCATAAGTCACAGCATAGAATAGTAAAACCTGGTTGTTATCGCCATCTTGGTGCATTTAAAACCATGGGAAAGGGGCCGGCCCCCATGGCCGAGTGGTTATGTTTGCACGCTCTGCTTCGGTGGCCTGGAGTTTCGCTGGTTCAGATCCTGGGCATGGACATGGCACTGCTCATCAGGCCACACTGAAGCAGTGTCCCACACACCACAACTAGAAGGACCCACAACTAAAATATACAATTATGTACTGGGGGGCTTTGGGGAGAAGAATAACGAAAAGCAACAAAACAAAACCATGGGAAGGAGTTATTCCGAAAACTGTTCTGTCCTGCACACTCAGGGGACAGGATTTCTTCACTTCAGACTTTCTAGTGTGAAAAACAGAGGCCCTGAGATTCCTCATGCTCAAACTCCACTGGCCAGTTTTAAATCTCCAGTCAGGCTTTCCCGCACCGATTCCCCACAGGCTGCTGCTCCCCATCTCATCCCCAGTTCCAGCGTCATTTCAGGGCCTCTGACTGCTTTTACGGCAGAGATGGTTCTTAGCGAGAGGATAATTTTCCCTCATGTTCTTCTAACGACTTTTCTCCGAGCTTTAGCTCCTCCAAGCCTATAAAGTCAGATCTCTTCCTGGCTCTGCCCTTCTTAACTGTAAATCTACCTGACTGGAAATCTCACCTCACCCGCTTCGCCTCCGTTTGTGTTCATACCCCATAGTTCCATTTAATAACCCTGGAAACTAATTTCTGACGCAGTCTCAAATTCCCCTGCCTTCCATAAGTGGGGCTGAAAATACGCTTCCTAGCCGGCAAGTCACTTCAGACCAAAGGGGCTTGGACACCAACATGGAATTGCACAAATACTGCAGTAATGTGCATGGAGAAACCAGCAGGGTGATGTTTCCTGTCAACATGGAATGGGAAGCTAAAGTTAGTTCCACGGGCGTCGTCTGGGGCCCGTTGTTTTCCTGAAGTTATACGTTGTCACTTTATACAATGTCCAAGATTTTGTATATCACATAATTATGTTTTTCCAGATGTGAGTATCTGTGCTTCACGGGACATGCTCATAATTAACCTCACTTTGTGTAGCATGTGTTAGCTTTGGCCCTATAATCCCCTTTCCAATCCTATCTATCCGCATGTCTCCCTGCATAATGACACTTAGAAACAGGAAAACCCACCCGGGAAGCAACACCGAAGAAATATACTTGAGGCTTATATAACATGCTGTACCACACGTAGTCTCGGCCACATTCTCACCATCAGGGAGCAAAATGCCTTGAACAGTGAATTAGCAGGAGGGGGGAAATTTTTCTCAAATTTTCTCTTCCAGATCATGGAAGTAAATGTAATGTTCAAGATCAAATTCAGAGAATAATTCCTGCAATAAAAACTGTGGTGAAACCAGCCTATTTGTGGCTTCCCTGAAGACAACTGTCTTCCTTGAAGATGAACATGCATGTTAAATAACAACTCATTTTTACTGAGCACTTACTATGTGCTAGGCACATGCATTATGCACGTACAGCATAAATAACTCACCAACCCCACGAGGAAGTTATCATTGGACCCATCTTATGATGAGAGAACAGGCGTCATCCTGCTGAGTCTCCCGGTTAGTATGGGACAAAGCCAGGAAACCGTAAAGTCTTACGGTTACTAGGAGATGAAGGCAGAACTCATATCCAGCTCTGGCTGCCATCAAGGCTTGGCTCTTCCTCTCTGCCACGGTTGAGGGACGTCTTTTCTTAGAAAAGCCAGCCCTGTATATTTGGCTTTACTTTACTTTTCCACCATAGATGCTGGCTATTCAACTTTAAAAAACAGGCTGTGTAAAGAATAGTACTTTTTTATTTAATAGAAGTTATGACAAAAGTGGCTTTAGAGAAACAATCCCTCTAACCTGACCTGAAACATCAAACTAATTAACAGTTCCTTCATTGTTTGCGGCAATGGCCAGTTCCTTCGGGATAACATGAAAGCGGACAGCACACAGTCACTGCCATGTGGCCCGGATCTCTAATGGAGCTTCTCAGAAGCCAGTGCTGACTCTAGGCCCTGAGAAATCGGTATGCATTAGTCACAGAAGCCGAGTGTTAAATTCCTGCCACCGGTTAATATATCTCCCAGAACTCATCTTCCCTAAGGATGGAAGGAGGAAAATCATAACAGAGTTCAGGAGGCAAAGCAACCCAGGTAAGACCAACACACCTTGGTAATCTCTGCGAGGCCATCCATGTAGTACTAGAGAGTAACTCAAGTAGCTAATGTTTATCACAACTACCCTCTGTTATCAAGAACAGTTTACCCATAACCATCACCAGCAGACTAAGCAAACATTTTTTAGAAATGTAATCAAAATGATTAATTTATATGAGTCAATCACATTCACCTAAATGATTACAAGTAGTTTAAATGTTTTGATGATTGGAAAATTAGACCTCAGCTACCTGGAGTGTTACACCATGTGAAACATCTCTGAGATGATGCCAGACGTCACAATTTAGCCTAGAAGTTGGCTGTGGCGGTGCACTGGCTCCCGGCCGAAGGCACCATTCTCCTCTCCTCGATGCCAGATGGTTGAGCTACTTCACTGTGCAGCTCCTCTGCCTGCTTTCCCTGATGATGGAATGAGGCCATAGTTGAGAAACTGCCTTTTTAAAAGCACCCAACAAACCAAGGTATATGAATTAAAAAAAAAAATTAGAAGCTGATGTCTGGAAAGCAGGGGAGGGAATTCTCCGAGGCCCGACCCCATCTTTTTGTATAACTGTCTAACTTCCCAAATCCTGAGAACACGGCCAGGGACCTCTGATTGACAGAATACAAATCAATTAATAGTGAAAGGGGGGGTACCTGGGAAAAATCACATCTGATCCTCCTTTCCATGCTCATTTTCTAAACTTTCTTTTTCCACTCTCTCCTTACAGTAGCCATGACCTCATCGCCAGATCTGTGGGCCCACCTGGTTCATTGTCTCTCACCCTCCAGGCTTGGACTTCATTAAATTTCCCATTTCTTTCACCATTCTGGCCACTGGACCTGAGACAAAAAGGTCTTTTGGGGCATGTTCTCAATGTTCTGACTGTAGCATCCTTCAGATAATATATAAATAAAACTCCTCAGGATTATGTGCCTCAGATGCACAGATAAAAATTCTGAAAAAATGACCTTTTAAGGATTCAACTGTCATACATTGCAGATTAATGAAAAGACCAGAAATCTTGAAGATGTTGTTGGAATTCAGAGGATTGATCTTTGAATTCCTGTTCCACCACTTACTAGCTATATAACCTTGAACAAGTACATTATTTATGGAAATGAAACTTTCCTCATCTATTAATCAGAGAAAAAATGGGCTCCTTGCCTCAAAATGCTGTTACGAGGATTTAAATGGGTGATGTATGCTTATCAGAGATGTTGGCATTTTGTAAGTGTTCAATAAATGTTAGTTGCTAATACTTCCCTTAAAGGTAATCATACCTTTCCCTAGTCAGTTTATACATTTAGTACAACTTAGAATATTTGCCAGGTTTGGATCCATAGAAAAATCTTGGCAAACAAGCTTTCACGTTGTATCTCTGGTTTTCATGTGTGTGCTCAGCCCTCAGGTTTCTCTTAAGTCATCTAAAAGAAACTCAAAAGACTTCATTCATTGAGGAAGCATTCGCTGAGGCCTCAATGAGTGTAAAGACAGAAAAAAGAGTCAAGATCTTCCCGCCACGTTTACTCCCAACGGCCCACTGATCACAGTGAAGTCAGAGTCTCTGGCCAACTTTACAGATTCAAATCGTTAACCAGTCTGGCATGTGGTGACCCACTATAATAAAAAATCCCAAATCAGCCGTGATACAGCATCATAGATTCAGTCAGAATATCAGCCACAGCAAAGTCACCCAGAAATCCAATGGTCTAGAAGCCACTAGATGAAGAAGACCAAAGCTCACCCTTTGAAAAAGGAATACAAAGAAATATGGGGTTGATTTCCAAATGGAATTAAATGAAAGTGATACATAAATTATAGTATACAAATTTCTGCAGTGAACTTATGAATAATTATAAACTAATCTAAATCTTTGACTTTTAATTTCTGCCGAGTAAGAATTTTCCACCCCTCATTGAAGGTTTCACTTCTGATACAGAGTCACCATTTGCTGTTTTCACCAGGTTGGTGACCCTTTGCTTGATCACCTCAGTTACAGAATAAACTGCTGCTGATTCTGAACTATGAATTTTAATTTTTATATAACTTTTTCAAAGTTAGAAATGATTAGAAGTATTATCAAGTAAGATGAAGCTAATGCATTTCTATCTATGCAACTTGATTCAAATTGACATCAATGTAA
Organism: Equus caballus; assembly: GCF_041296265.1. NCBI lineage: Eukaryota > Metazoa > Chordata > Mammalia > Perissodactyla > Equidae > Equus > Equus caballus. The sequence goes on from NC_091707.1 coordinate 18,461,650, forward strand.
CATATCAAAATCATGTAAACAGTAGCATCAAGAACAGAGTAGAGGGGCCAGTCCCGTGGGCCAGTGGTTAAGTTCGTGTGCTCCGCTTCGGTGGCCCAGGGTTTCGCCAGTTCAAATCCTGGGCGCAGACATGGCACTGCTCTTCAGGCCATGCTGAGGCGACATCCCACATGCCACAACTAGAAGGACCCACAACTAAAAATACACAACTATGTACCAGGGGGCTTTGGGAGAAAAAGGAAAAATAAAAATCTTAAAAAATAATAATAATAAAAAAGAACAGAGTAGATAATGGAACCAACTTCTCAGGCAGCAAAAAGCAGCTAACTAAATTTTAGTTCTTCCCTCCAAAAAAATATTTTTTTAAATTTTCATGTAAATAGTTTCATTCTAAAGCACCATATGTGTAGAATGAAACAAGCAGACACAGCTGGCTCCTGGCCATGGCAGATGGAAGGAAACCAATGAAGCAGTTAAGCATCAAGCTGAGGGGCTTACACACACACAGGCTCCTAATAAATATTATCGGATGTCGATGAAGTACTCAGTTTCACTGGGCGTCTCCGATGGTAGGTGACACTAATGAAATTATTAACAACTTTATAAACACTGACAAGGTGGATGTGCTCTTGCTCTCAGTTACAATGTGGAAGCACATTAACTTGCACACACACAAATCATCTCAGCTTCCTAATTTCATGCCTCTTTCCTGCTCAGAAGGGCTTCCAGAACCATGCCCAGGTTTCCACACAAAATACCTTGCTATAACCTCCCAGCCACTGCGGCGATTCGTGAAACTGTTTTAGAAAGAGCTTGTCAATCTGACATTGAGAAGACCCGCGACTTCTCCAGAGCCCGGCAGTCCCGAGCTCTGTCACATCTGCTGGGGGAGGAGAGCCACTGGCTGCCTGCTGGCCAGCTTGCCAGTGGGACTTGTTTGTACTCCCTCTGCAGCAGGTAATCTATTATTCTGTTTTTAGTATTTCCAGTGCAGGCAGGCCAGCTGGAATCCTTGGGAAGTGGCCCTGAGCTGGCATAAAATGAGACAGGAACTTTAGAATGTCCTGCCCCCCATGTGCACATTCAAATACATTGTCCTGACTAGCTGTGTGTTCTTATGCCAGTCACTTAACCTCTCTGGACTTCAGTTTTCTTATCTGCAAAACGATAGGACTGAAACTCTAAGGTACCTTCCGACTCAAACATCCTGTGAGGAATCACTGTGAAGAATTCCATGCCTATAAAATTTGTGTAAAGCTATCAAGGCAGAAGAGTCTATGATGAAAAAGACATCTAAAAATGCACAGAAAAGACGAGTTGCCTTATAAAAATGGAAGCCAAGAGAGAGAAAAATATCTCAGCCCCAAACATAACATGTTAAGCACTGTATGGTAAATAGAATTATCAGGCTCAATTTGTCACTCCCCCATCGCAGTAGTATATGTCCTTGCCATATCCTGATAGTGTGTGGCATGTTCTGCCCCACCCCTTGACCTTGTGATCCGCCTCATGACTCACTCTGGTCAGTGGGATACAGTGAAAGTCCTACAGGCAGAGACTCCAGATGCGCTTGTGCATGGGGGTCGCTCTCCTGAACTTCTGCCTCTGCCACAGGGAAAATGTACCACAGGTGGTCCCTGCCTGTTCGGTTTGAACCCCAGAAGAGACCCGTGCAGCAGTCCTGAGTCAGGCCTATAGTTGAAAGCCAACCAAGTCCAGGTGAGTACCACAGCCCCATGAGCAAGACAAAAGGTATTTTTGTTGTAAGCCACTGAGATTTTGAGGTTGTTACAGAGCATCACTACAAGAAAAGCTGACTGATAAACCCTGAAAGGAAATTATATACAGAGAAAGAAGAAAATGCCTAGAGAACCTGAGAAGACAGACCCCTGACTATCTGTCTATGTATCACAGAGCCTGGAACCAAGTGTACTCAACAGGGTCACAAGTGTGTCAGAATGACAGTCACGTTGATTTGAAAACTGCACCCAAATTACAACAGGACTTTCTACGCTAAATTTAAAACAAATATAAACAATGACCGTAAGTGGTTAGCTTACTAACAAAATTAGACATTTATTGGGAAAGAGGTAAGAGAAAAATTTTAAATTCCTGAAACTTCATTTAGGACATTGGTTTTTACAAACTACCACCTTCTGTCTTTTCACATTGTGCTCGGCCTGCAGATGCTGCTGGTGTTTATCACCATAAGCCATGGGGATGTCAAAGGCACACCTTGTTTTTTTCTTTGCAAATGAACTTTTATTTTTTATTTTTTAAATTGAGATATAATTGACCTATAACATTGTGTAAGTTTAAGGTGTACATATTGGTTTGATGCATTTGTATATAGCAATATGATTTCCACTGAAGTATTAGCTAACACCTCTATCACGTTATATAATTATCATTTCTTTTATGTGGTGAGATCAATGAAGATCTAGTCCCGTAGCAACTTTGAAGTTTATAATACAGTATTATTGACTATCTTCACTATGCTGTGCATTAGATCTCCAGAACTTATCTACTGGTTGCAAGTTTGTGCCCTTAAACAACATGTCCTGATTCCTCACCCCAGCCCCTGGTAACCACCAGTCCACTCTCTGTGTTTTTGAGTGGGCTTTTTAGATTCCACATGTAAGTGAGATCATACAGTATTTGTCTTTCTCTAACGTTACTCACTTAGCATTATGCCCTCAAGATCTATCCATGTTGTCGCAAATGGCAGGATTTCCTTCTTTCTCATGGATGACTAATATTCCGTTTTATATATATATGTATCATATTTTCTGTATCCATTCATCCATTGATGGACACTTAGGGTGTTTCCATATCTTGCCTACTGTGAATAATGCTGCAGTGAACATGGGTGTGCAGATATCTCTTTGAAATACTGATTTCAATTCCTTCAGATATATACCCAGGAGTAGGATTGCTGGAACATAGCGTAGTTCCATTTTTAATTTTTTGAGGAACCTCCATACTGTTTTCCATAAAGGCTGCACCAATTTACATTCCCACCAACAATGCATAAGGATTCCCTTTTCTCTATACCCTTACCAGCACTAGTTAGCTCTTTTCCTTTTGATGACAGTCATTCAAACAAGTGTGAGGTAATATCTCACTGTGATTTTGATTTGCATTTCTCTGATGATTAGTGATGTTGAGCATCTTTTCATGTACTGGTTAGCCATTTGTATGTCTTCTTTAGAAAAATGTCTATTCAGGTCCTTTCCTCATTTTTAAATTGGATTATTTGCTTTTTTCTATTGAGTTGAGTTCTTTATATTTTTTGTACATTAACCCTTTATCAGAAATATGGCTTGGGAATATTTTCTTCCATTCTGTAGGTTGCCTTTTCAATTTATTGATTGTTTCCTTTGCGGTGCAGAAGCTCTTTAGTCTAGTGTAGTTCCACTTATTTATTCTACAATGTTTCAAGTTCTCCTAGGATCCAGAAGCTGCTGAATCTGAACAAATCAGCTTTAAAGAGAAATATGCACCCACCTGTCCTGTAATTAAATAATATAATTACCATGTTACCATCTGATTTTTATGCTGCTCTGTCTATCAGAGCCACGAGTCCTGCTCAGCCAACTTTAGGATTTTTATGGTAAATGTACCAACGTCTTAGTTTTGTTTAACAGACTAGGCAGAAAGGACCAGAGAATAAACTGGGAAGAGAGGATAAACTCCCAAAGCTCAGTCAACATCTGAGCAGCAGTCACACTAATAACAATAAAGTCTCTGTTATCTTATACCACCTCATAATAGATTATGTAGCCAATGAAAACATAGTTTCTGAAAAGTTTGGGATAATCTATAAATGACGTATGCTGTAACATTAAATGAAAAAAGCAGCATACAAAACAGTATCCATAGTAAGCTCACAACAATGGAAAAAGAAAGTGCGCCAGAAAACCAGATTTGGAATATTCTCAGCATTGTTAACACATTCTGTTTGAGTGCTAGAGCATTTGAGTGATTAATTTTTTTCTATTTTCCTGCATTATCCATATTTTCCATATTGACTCTGCACTACTCAAATAAAACATCTTGTGAGATTACTTTTCCTACATTACAAGTTTACTCTTTCAAAATGTAGTTTTTCTTTTTGGTACACTTTGTTTTATTTTCTTCCACATCTTGCCATCAAGTTTATGTATTTATATCTGATCTTCAAAAGTTTTGTGAATTACCAATGACACAAATGTTTGGTCCCACAGCTAAAATTACAGCTGCAATTTTTTTTAAGCCCAATGCTAACCAGAACAATGAAATGATATAATCTCTACAAAAGAGTTGACAGTGCCTAACAGCATGGTCATTAAAAATGAAGATCCCATCTTCTTATTGCAAGACCAGGGACATTTTGACATTACAAAGCACATGAAAACATTGGGTCCCAAAGACACCAATCAGATCCCCAAATTTGTAATTATTTCAACAGAATGGACTAATTCAAAAGTTATGCTTAAATAAATTATAAATATTATAATCTCAAAAGAATAAAGAATTAGCATACTCTTCATCCCAGAGAACTTCAAAGATTTTATTTAATAACGTATCATGATCTCTATTTCAGCAAAGACAAGTAGAAACTGGAAATGTGAAATGATTTTCCTAGGGTCACACAGAGTTAAAATATGACTGTGCTAGATGCTAATTAATGAATGTTTCCTGAGTATATCATTAGAATCTTGAAAACATATGCTATCACTGAGCTGTGTACAGAAAATGGCTTTTTTTTCTAATCAAAATTCCCATGTTGCAAAAGTAATTTTGTATAAGCCAGTATTTAGTGTTTTCATTTCCAAAGGAAACGTTTGAAAACATAAAACTACTTCCCACTTGGCCTTGTGGGGAATTACTACTAATGACTATTGTTAAACAGTTTGCAAAAATATGACACGCTTTTTCATTGCCTGATAATAAGACTAGCAGAACAAAGCATAAATAAGTAACTCTATGCTATTGTTTTTCAGCTTCAGAAAATTATACACGGTTTTATTAGTTGATAATTTTGTGCACTTAAAATCTAGAAAGACTCATTAAAAATTAAATACTCGTATCATAAATAATACAAGCATATCTTGAAAAGATATGGAAGATGGATTGTTGGCATTTTGTAAAATTAACAGTGAAAGACTGCTACGTCCTACTTCAAAGATTTACCTAAATTTCTAGGAAGGCTCAAGAACAATTTTGAAAGTTTGCTTAATGTGTAAATTCTCTTATGATTTGTAAGGGCCAAGAAACAGCAAAATTACCTCCTGTCTATTCCAACACACACACACACACACACACACACCAGCTACATCATAGCAACTAAGATCACCCATGAATTGATTTTTTGTTTTAAATCAGGGCTCCACTACACTGTTTTCCCCTCATGAAGAAAACATGCCTTAGCCTGCCCTGGGTTGTCTGTGAGGGGAGAAGCGGAACCTCGCCAGGATCACTGGAAGAGTGACACACTTGTGGAGGAGCTTCCAGTGAGCGATGTCATATGCAGTTAATTAATACTAGAAAGAGCAGTGCAGACATTGTCAATAAAAAGATAACAAAGGCGACCAAACAATAGAGCACCCTAACAATCTGGGGTTTTATTAGAGAGGAACAGCTTGTCTGCCTCCATGTAAAGGAATTTTTCTTAAGCACACTCTCTGCCCCTGAGGAAGAAGAGTGACAGATGGGACTGGTCAATTTGGGGCAAATGGAGAGGCACGCTCCGCTCCACTCTAGTCTCCTTCCCCTTGAGAATGCGCCTGGTCACGCCGAGCACATGTTCTCACTGCTCTTCCAGCCCCAGAGCTTCCCCGGGCAGGCATCCTCCTCGAGGGGAATCCACCCAGCTGGATGCCACCTGGGGCATAGAGCAGTTCTGCCTAACTCGGGGCTTCAGCTGTTAGCAACCCACGTGGCCAGCAGAGCCAAAGCCATGGCCTTCCTCCTGGCTTCCCGCAGTTAACAGGAGAGATTTGGTGCCTGTCTTTACGCTGTTTCATATTTCACTTTGTTCGGAAACCAAGCCTCTCTGAGTACCAGTTTTAGAGCGGTTTTGTTCTGATGGTGCCGTAGCAAATCACTATACTTACTCGCAGTAAAGGGCTTCGATTCATTGCTGATTGATTTGCAAAAACTCAAGCCAAATCTACTGCTTGATTTATAAGGAAGCCATCAATCATCGCACGAGAGAGTGAGTCTACACTTGGATAATCTGCTTACCAACATCGCAGTTCTGTCACAGCGCTCTATGGCTTGGGCTATTATGCATTAATGTTTCTCTTTTCAAAGGCTCATTGATTTTTACTTTAAAGTATTATGCCAAAAGAAAACTATGTCACCATTGTGAAAGGAAAATGAGTCCCACTTGTCAAGGATCAACACCAAAAACATACAGAGCACTTAGCCTATGGCAGGCACCATTTATAAGTGCTACCTGTGAGGTCGGTACTGTTATTGCTGTCATTTTACAGATGAGAACATTTGGAGAGATTAGGAAATTTGCCCAAAGTCAGGCAGCTAGCGAAGGGTAGCCTGGGCTCTGCCCCAGGTGTCCTGGCTCCAGAGTCAGCGTCAAATGTAGGAAGTGACCATAAAGACAAAGGCAGTGGAAAGAAATCAGTGCTCTCACAGCATGAAATTGAAAAGGAAATGCAAAGCGTAATAACCAAGTGATAAAAACTCACCTCTGAAAATATTTTTGCACAAGAAATAAATATTAATAATCAGTAACTAATAAAATTTAACAATGAAAATAAAATACAAAGAATAATGACCGATTGATTTATAAACATTTGCTCCTGAAAATACTATTTTTCTCATGCAAAAAATAACTGTTAATGATAAGTCAACAATAAAGGCTTCCTTTTATGTAGCTTCATTTTAAGATTAATTAAAGTAAAATGCCCTGAAGGGAAAGAGTGTTTTAGTTCGTTTTTGCCCCTCTTTTGCTATGTCCTGCACAGAAAGCTACAGAGGTTGAATAGACCTGAACCACACTGAGTTTACATAACGGCGTTTTCCCACCACATTCTCCAAAGTCCTTATGAGCAGTAATTTTTACCCCCCACCCCACCTCTTTCCCCACAGGAACCTGCCTTCAGGTGATCCCTGTGGCAGTTTGGCGGGAAGTCAGTTATAGTCCTCCCCTCCACCACTGGAGTTCCACCTAAGCAGTCATACTGTATCTGTGAAATCAGGGATGCGATGAGTTATTCTCTTCATCAAGTATTCGCGAAGAGACACAGTGTTGTCTCCCCCACTCCGTTCCCTTTGCCTCCCGGTCACACAGCTGCTCCACATTTCCCAGCCTCCCTTGCAGTTAGGTGGGGTCACATGGCTGACTCTGGCCAACGGAATGTGAGTAGAAGTGAGTGGCGGCACATTAGTGATCCTGAATGCCTTCTCTTTGTCTGTGGCTGGAGAAAGCGGACTCAAGGACCTAGAGGAACCTCAAGTCCCAAATAGAAGGAGTCTGAGCCCTGAAGGACGGTGGAGCAGAGGACCCGCTCCAGCCAAAGCCCACAGTGTTCTACCAAGTGAGGTGAGAGATAACCCTTGACTGTCTTAACTCACTTCGATTTCGAGATAGTTTATGATAGGAATTAGTTTATTCTGATTAATATAACATATTAAAACAAATTGTTCCTCTGGGTATCCCTTAAAGTGACCACTCTTTGGTAGACACTGATACAGGCAACACCGCCCCCACCTACACAGCTTGGTCATTCCACAGAAAATGTGCTTCCAGATGCCGACAAAAATCATCCAAGACTGCATTCTACCAAGTCACCTTCCAGCTAATTCTTCTCTGGAACTTACTAGTTTTTCTCTTTCTGCTAATTCTTCATTATAATCGGTGCCTGAATAAGCAGGACTCATGGGGTTTAATGGCAAGAAATTGTTTTTCCCACTGTCTTTTTTTTTTAATTTTTATTTTTTTCGGATGTACATCATATTTCAAATTCTGGATACATTACATCATGTTCACCACCCGAATACTAATTAGAGTGCATCCCCTCACATGTGACCCCAATCACCCCTTTTGCCCTCCCCCCTCCCCCCTTCCCCAATGGTAACCACCAGTCCAATCTCCAATGCTATGTGGTTTTTTTGTGTGTCGTTTTTTTTTTTTTAAAGATTTTATTTTTTCCTTTTTCTCCCCAAAGACCCCCGGTACATAGTTGTATATTCTTCACTGTGGGTCCTTCTAGCTGTGGCATGTGAGACGCCGCCTCAGCGTGGTCCGACGAGCAGTGCCATGTCCGCGCCCAGGATTCGAACCAACGAAACACTGGGCCGCCTGCAGCGAAGCGCGCGAACTCAACCACTCGGCCAGGGGGCCAGCCCCGTGTGTGTCGTTTTTATCTTCTACTTATGAGTGAGATCATAGGGTATTTGACTTTCTCCCTCTGACTTATTTCACTCAGCATAATACCCTCAAGGTCCATCCATGTTGTCGCAAACCCACTGTCCTTTTTTAAACCCAGTCGGGTCCTTCCTTACCCCTGACTTTAAGGTTATGCTTAGGTTAAAAAACAATCTACTGTCATTTAAAATCACAATTGCAATCCAAATTCAGTATTTAAAAGTGTCTAGTTGGATAAGGTAATCAACAGACCAATTGTCATTCAAAGTTAAGACTCCTCTCTTCCACGCGCCCCTCCCAGATCCCTGGCCAGCAGCAAGCTGCTCTTCTTCCCGCCCCCTTTTGGGGAAAGATGGTCTGCAAAAATACATCTTCTGTATTAAATCCCTTCTCCCTCACTTGCCAGCAGCTATTTCTGACCTGTGTCCCACCCAGGATTGAAGCTTCAAGGGGGAAGAAGAAAAAGGGCAGGCAAATTCCCACTTGACAAATACTATAGGAAGACAGTGCTGTTTCTTCTGGTGTCGGTGGACATTTAGAGCTGACATTTTCTATCGTGAGTATCTTCATGGGTTCCCAGGAGACCAGAGAATCTCAGTAGAATTATTCCAGGCCATTGGTTGCACATGTGGTCCCTAGGATCCACATTCCATCTCCATCATCAGAGTGATTATTCAGACACACCAGCAGGTCTTCATTCCTCTGCCAGAGCACTCCCCATCCTCTCTCTCTGGCTCCTTTGATTTCCCAGCGGGGATGGGTGAGTGAGTGACAGACAGCAGTCTACCAAGACTGTCTATGCACAAGGGTCACGCTTTAAGCTCTCCGGGAGTCTTCTCCTCAGATTTGAGATAAGGGGGGTGAGCACCTCCCTACTCCTTCCTTTTGCTTAGTTTAGGTGGAATCACAACACAGCTTTCCCCAGAGAAATCCCCCTCACAGAATTGTTTACATTTTGAATCATCGATTCACTTACCCTTGACTTAGGCGAGGGGCTTAATGAGTCATGTAAGTGATTTTCAGACTTCCCTTCCTAAATTCTGCCTGTGGTTGAACAATTCCTTTTGAAGTAGACTTTCTATTTATCTTGGTACCTCAGCCAGAACTTCACAATCCTATTATCCCAGTTAAATCAAGGTCTTCTTCGTGAGCAGGCCTTCCAGTTAGTGCACATTTTTAGGCTCCTGGCACCTTATTTAACATGTCTACACTGTAGTGTGGCTTGCCTATTGATTCCTGCACGTAGCAGTTGCTTGCTTTGGCGGGTCAACAGCTATTCCACTTCCATTTCCTTCAAGTACACAATTCAATGTTTTTCTGACCACTTCTGCGGAGCCTTGTCAGTCTAAGTTCCTATTCTTCCATATTCGTAGAACAGCAAGCTGGTTGGACGTGCAGGCTAAGGGCCTAGTCCTGAAGTGGTGATTGCTTAATTTTTACTCAGATTATAGGTCGCAGATCAATAAAAACACCAGTGTTCTAAAGATGCTTTTCTTCACACGTCACACAAGATTCGAGGTTCATTTGTCCATATTTATCTTGCTAATTTATTACTGTTTGTTGTCTGTTCCTCGCACACCCTACCCCCACCCCACGAGCATGTCAGCACATGACAGCAGAGAGCCCATCCATCAAGGTGACTGCTGTAAGCCATCCCCAGTGCCTACGACTGTGACACAGAAGACGCTCTAAACCAGGGCTTCTCAAACTGCAGGGAGCATGAGACTCAGCTGGGCATGATTCTCACTCAGCAGACCTGGCGTGGGGCTGGAGAGGCTGCTTTTCTAGCAAGCTCCTAGGTGATGCCGATGGTCTGCAGACACCCACACTCTGAGTAGCAAGGTTGAGAAATGTGTGTTGAATGAATTTTACTTTTTGCTTGTTTATTTGTTGTTTACAATAGTTTAGGGAGGCTGATATTATGGGGCAGGGAGCTTCTCAAAATTTGTCCCTTGCCACCACCACTGACTATCCCCAAATATAGCCTCTGCTCTCGCCTTTCTTGGCATCAATACCTAGTGTCTTACACTCGGGTTCATGTGAGTCCATCCTTCCTGCAACAAAGTCCCTGAGTGCTCACAGCTCTGCGATTGTCCGTAGTAAGCAGGTTTCCACTTGAAAAAGGAGAGCTCTGTCTTTGATCTTTGTCAGAGTCTGTTCATGATCTAGGCCTTATTTCAGAGAACACTGTGCAAAAGGGCCAGACCTGCGCTTGGGGTCAAGGACTCTGAACTGTGCAAGTCTCAGCGAGGCTCAGAGAAAAAGGCTCATTCCACCTTTTTGGAGGTGAAAATGACCATTCAGACTACACACCTGGAAGGCGCGGCCCCGACTTTCTTTTTAACTCCTCTAAGGCAGCTGGATGCTCTGCATGAATTTGCACAGTATTAGATGATTCTAATCACCTCAGTCAGCGATAAACTGACTTATTAGAGAAACTTCTGTTCCAAATCCCAGTTTTGTAGACAATAAACAAGACAGACATTCCCAGGAACCTGTGAGCTCAGGGTAGAGGGCAGCGTGGGCAGCAGAAGCCTCCAGCCGAGCCAAGCTGGAGGAGGGCTCCGTGAAGTGCCATTAGGGGTCTGGACTCACAGCTGAAGCGGCAGCTTCTCCAAATTCAGGTTTGTATTACTTATCCCTTGAATTGGGTAATTCTTGCGCATTTCCCACCATAAGTGAGTACTGCAGCTTAGAAAGTCTGGGAAGGAAGGGTGGAAAGAGCAAAGAGTGTGGGTTCATTTTCAGATTCGCTACTGACTATCTGTGTGACTTGGGGCAACGTACATAATCTGTCTGAGCCTGAATTGTCTCATCTTTAGAAAAGGATAAGAATAATATTCTTGCAAGGTTATTGTGAGAATTAAATAAAATATATACCAAAAAGCTTAATGCAGTGCCTAGCATTTATTTTATTTATTTATTTTTTTGAGGAAGATTAACCCTGAGCTAACTACTGCCAGTCTTCCTCTTTTTTGCTGAGGAAGCCTGGCCCTGAGCTAACATCCGTGCCCATCTTCCTCTACTTTATATGTGGGATGCCTACTACAGCATGGCTTGCCAAGCGGTGCCATGTCCACACCCGGGATCCGAACCAGCGAACCCCTGGTTGCCGGGAAGCAGAACGTGCGAACTTAACCGCTGTGCCACCGGGCCGGCCCCCAGTGCCTAGCATTTAACAGGGACTGAGCAAATATTCCCCTTCTCTTCCAGGACCACACAGATGTGGAAGACACGTGGTATCTGCAGGCACCTCAGGTTTGTAAAGCTCTTTAACTTTTAAAGCACCTTCACAGCTGTTTTCTTTGTTTTTTCAGTAGGGGAAAGGAAGATGTGAAGAAAAGAAATACAGAAAGAAACCCACTTGATCATGATGTATGATCTTTTTAATGTATTGTTGTATTCGATTTGCTAGTATTTTGTTGAGGATTTTTGCATCGATGTTCGTCAGTGATATTGGCCTGTAACTTTCTTTTTTTGTGTTGTCCTTGTCTGGTTTTGGTATGAGGATAATGTTTGCTTCGTAGAAGGAGTTAGGAAGCCTCCCCTCCTCTTCAATTTTTTGGAAGAGTTTGAGAAGGATAGGTATTAAGTCTTCTTTGAATGTTTGATAGAATTTACCAGGGAAGCCATCTGGTCCTGGACTTTTATTATTTGGGAGGTTTTTGATTGCTGTTTCGATATCCTTACTGGTGATTGGTCTATTCAAACTTTCTACTTCTTCTTGGTCCAGTTTTGGAAGGTTGTATGTTTCTAAGAATTTATCCATTTCTTCTAGATTATCCAATTTGTTGGTGTAAAGGTTTTCATAGTATTCTCTTATTATCTTTTGTATTTCTGAGGTGTCCGTTGTAATCTCTCCTCTTTCGTTTCTGATTTTATTTATTTGAGCCTTCTCTCTTTTTTTCTTGGTGAGTCTAGCTAAGGGTTTGTCAATTTTGTTTATCTTTTCGAAGAACCAGCTCTTGGTTTCACTAATTTTTCCTATTGATTTTTTAGTCTCTATTTCGTTTATTTCTGCTCTGATTTTTATTATTTCCTTCCTTCTGCTGATTTTGGGTGTTGTTTGTTGTTCTTTTTCCAGTACCGTTAGGTGCACTTTTAGATTGTCTATTTGGGATTTTTCTTCTTTGTTGAGGTATGCCTGAATTGCTATAAACTTCCCTTGTAGAACCGCTTTTGCTGTATCCCACAGATTTTGGCATGTTGTGTTTTCATTTTCATCTGTCTCCAGGAATTTTTTTATTTCTTCTTTGATTTCTTCATTGACCCAATCATTGTTCAGTAGCATTTTGTTCAATCTCCACATTTTTGTGGCTTTTCTGGTTTTCTTTCTGTAGTTGATTTCCAGTTTCATACCTTTGTGGTCAGAAAAGATGCATGGTATTATTTCGATCTTCTTAAATTTATTGAGACTTGTTTGGGTTTCATTCCAGGGATGCAGGGATGGTTCAACATCTGCAAATCTATCAACGTGATACACCACATTAACAAAATGAAGAATAAAAACCACATGATCATCTCAATAGATGCAGAGAAAGCATTTGACAAGATACAGCATTCATTTATGATAAAAACTCTAAATAAATTGGGTATTGAAGGAAAATACCTCAACATAATAAAGGCCATATATGACAAACCCACAGCAAATATCATTCTCAATGGAGAAAAACTGAAAGCTATCTCTCTAAGAACAGGAACCAGACAAGGATGCCCACTGTCACCACTCTTATTTAACATAGTATTAGAAGTCCTAGCCAGAGCAATCAGGCAAGAAAAAGAAATAAAAGGGATCCCCATTGGAAAAGAAGAAGTGAAACTGTCACTCTTTGCGGATGACATGATTTTATATCTAGAAAACCCTAAAGAGTCCACTAAAAAACTTTTAGAAATAATAAAGGAATACAGTCAAGTTGCGGGATACAAAATCAATGTACAAAAATCCATTGCATTTCTATACACTAACAATGAAGTAGCAGAAAGAGAAATTAAGAATACAATCCCATTTACAATTGCAACAAAAAGAATAAAATACCTAGGAATAAACTTAATGAAAGAGGTGAAAGATCTGTACACCGAAAACTATAAAACATTGTTGAAAGAAATTGAAGAAGACACAAAGAAATGGAAAGATATTCCGTGCTCTTGGATTGGAAGAATTAACATTGTTAAAATGTCTATACTTCCTAAAGCAATCTATAGATTCAACGCAATCCCTATCAAAGTTCCAACAACATTTTTTACAGAAATAGAACAAAGAATCCTAAAATTTATATAGAACAACAAAAGACCCCGAATAGCCAAAGGATTCCTGAGAAAAAAGAACAAAGCTGGAAGTATCACACTCCCCAATTTCAAATTATACTACAAAGCCTTAGTAACCAAAACAGCATGGTACTGGCACAAAAACAGACACACAGATCAATGGAACAAAATTGAGAGCCCAGAAGTAAACCCACACGTTTATGGACAGCTAATATTCGACAAGGGAGCCAAGAGCATACCATGGAGAAAGGAGAGTCTCTTCAATAAACGGTGTTGGGAAAACTGGACAGCCACATGCAAAAGAATGAAAGTACACCATTCCCTTACACCATGCACAAAAATCAACTCAAAATGGATCAAAGACTTGAATGTAAGACCCGAAACCATGAGACTTCTAGAAGAAAACACAGGCAGTACGCTCTATGACATTGGTCTGAGCAGCATATTTTCAAGTCCGATGCCTGACCGGGCAAGGGAAACAAAAGAAAAAATGAACAAATGGGACTACATCAAACTAAAAAGTTTCTGCACAGCAAAGGAAACCATCAACAAAACGAAAAGACAACCTAACAATTGGGAGAAGATATTTCCAAACCACATATCAGATAAGGGGTTAATATCCAAAATATACAAAGAACTCATACAGCTCAACAACAAAAAAACCAACAATCCAATTAGAAAATGGGCAAAAGATCTGAACAGAGATTTCGCCAAAGAAGAAATACAGATGGCCAATAGGCATATGAAAAGATGCTCAACATCATTAGCTATCAGGGAAACGCAAATCAAAACTACAATGAGGTATCATCTCACTCCGGTCAGAATGGCTATAATTAACAAGACAGGAAACAAATGTTGGAGAGGGTGTGGAGAGAAGGGAACCCTCATACACTGCTGGTGGGAGTGCAAACTGGTGCAGCCACTATGGAAAGCAGTTTGGAGTATCCTCAGAAAATTAAGGATAGATCTACCATATGATCCAGCTATTCCACCGCTGGGTATTTATCCAAAGAACTTGAAAACACAAAAGCATAAAGATACTTGCACCCCTGTGTTCATTGCGGCATTATACACAATAGCCAAGACTCGGAAGCAACCTAGGTGCCCATCAAGGGACAAATGGATAAAGAAGATGAGGTATTTATACACAATGGACTACTACTCAACCATAAGAAATGACGAAATCTAGCCATTTGTGACAACATGGATGGACCCTGAGGGTATTATGCTGAGTGAAATAAGTCAGAGGGAGAAAGTCAAATACCCTATGATCTCACTCATAAGTAGAAGATAAAAACGACAAAAAAAAAAAAAACAAATAGCATTGGAGATTGGACTGGTGGTTACCATTGGGGAAGGGGGGAGGGGGGAGGGCAAAAGGGGTGATTAGGGTCACATGTGAGGGGATGCACTCTAATTAGTGTTCGGGTGGTGAACATGATGTAATGTATCCAGAATTTGAAATACGATGTACATCCGAAAAAAATAAAAATTAAAAAAAAAAGAAATACAGAAGGAGGGAACCATGGAAGAAGCACAGGACATTGCAAAACAAAAACGAAAGCCTACATTTCCATCAGACATGGATGTGGCATGTGACTGTCAGAGGCTTTCCCAGGGCAGGTGAAGGGCAGCTGACAGCAAGTTAAGTCTGCATGAAATGCTCTCCAGTTAAAATAATGTAAGTTGAGCATCTGAGTTTGTTGTGAATTTGACCCAGAAATTAATTTTTGAGAAGAAAGAAGACTTGCTCTTCCAATCGCCTGCAAGTGGAGCAACAGTGTAGCCCTCGGCCTTGCTAATCATGATGTGTATTCCCTAGTGGGACCCTAAGGGACACAGCGGAGCCATGCTTCCTATTAAAACCTCCTAAATATAGCCTCTGTGGTACAATGTTTGCTGGACCCTTTGACATGTCAGGATCCAAAGCAAGTGCAACCCTGCAGTACAGAGAGAACTGGGGCCCAGCTGGAGCCCCTCCCCCTCCCCCTCTCCCTTTCAGCATCTACTTACATGGAGCCACTTGGTATCTTCCAAGACGTAAGTCAGGCTAAAAGAAGACACGTCAGTCCCCCATCAGCATTGCCCCTCTGACCTTTGACTAAGTTATTGACAAAGAGCAGCTTGGGGAGACATTCACAAAATACATAGATCTTCTCCTCAACTTCCAGGGGGTTTACAGCCTGATAAACTCATTGTAAACTGAAAATACCATAAGTTGAAAATGCGTTTAGTACACCTAACCCACCGAACCTCGTAGCTTAGCCTGGTCTACCTTAAACACTCACAGAACACTTACATTAGCCTACAGTTGGGCAAAATCATCTAACACAAGGCCTATTTTATAATAAATGTTGACTATCTCGTGTAATTTACTGCATACTGTACTGACAGTGACAAACAGAAGAGTTGTAAGTGTGTCGGCTGTTCACCCTTGTGATCGCGCGGCTGACTGGGAGCTGCGCTTGCTGCCGCCCAGACTCACAGGAGAGGATCGGACTACACATCGCGAGCCCAGGAAAAGACCACAATTCGAACTTCAAAGTATGGTTTCTACTTATTGAGTATTGCTTTTGCACCATCATAAAGTAGAAACATCATAAATCGAACTATTGTAAGTCGGGGACCATCTGTATTCACAAATATCGAGAGGCATTGGCCACAGCAGGCAGCAGAACTTTGGGAGCATATGACAAAGTGAGACAGAATGGGGAAAAGAAGCTGTCCCCACATCACTGGTGTGGCATTTCATCCAGAAATCAAGTTTCCTGAGCCTGATGGATTTGGGTTTGAATCCAGGTTCTGCCATTTTCTAGGTGTATGAGTTGGGGCAAATTGTTAACCTCAGTTTCCTCATCTATAGAATGGACACAAAAATAGAAGCATCTCTTAGAGTCTTTCTGAGGCTTATATGGGAACCATGTAAAAGCAGTGCCTACCAACTTTTTTCCAGTCATGGCAGTTATAGAAAATGACACATGCACATTATAATCATCTGATGTGATGAAACTGCTTAATTCCAGAGGTAACAGCATTAGAGATCGTTGGACCACAGACCCTGTCCACTCCCCCTGAGGGCTGAAGCGATAACGATCGGGCAGTAAGAGCAAATAGCAGCTATATAGTGCTTCCTACGAGCCAAGTGCTGTTCTAAGGGCTCTACATTGATTTACTCATTCGACCCTCACAGCAATCTTATGAAATAGAGTGTTAGTATTATCCTCATGGCACACATGAGGACACCAAGGCTCTAGGATGCTAAGTAATTTGCCCTAGATTACATAACCTGTGAGTGTCAGCGCCAGGTCCAACCCAGGCGGTTAGAACCAGAATCCTGGCTTTCATGCACTACAGCCTCTCCATATCATGGCCCAACTCCGACCCGGACGTGGCACCCCACTGTGATGCTCTGAAGCACACCCTTCTCATTGCACCTGGCACACAACGCCTAACAAACATTAGGATTTATAAAGAGCAGCTTGATCCAGTGTCCAGATGCCCCAACAAGACCCACAGTACCAGTGGGTTTGACAGAACAGGACAGTCCAGGGCAGAGGGCACTGGCCCAGGTGTGACAGGAATCACAGAGAGACAGTCACAGCTGGCTCAACAGCCAGCTACACCACACCGCACACCACACCAGGAGGGGAAGAAGAGGATGGAACTGGTCAACTCCCCATGGTGGGGAGGGCCCTGGGGCTGTAGCACTCTCCAGTAAGTCATTGCGGGACACCCTGAATGGAGCTGGAAGTCCAGCACCAGTGGTAGGAATTACAGCCACCCTGTTTTTACCTGTAGGTGATACTCTTACAGTCACCCCTAACCTGGCCTGCCCGAGGAGGCCCAGGCTGCAGCTCAAAGCACCAGCTGAACTTCAAAAGTTCGTCTTGCTTATAAATTGTAAATCCCCAAAAAGCAGAGAAGGCGTCTTTCGCACTTTGATAGCCCCCAGCAGTTGTCAGAGGCCTTTTTTCACATAACAGTCCATCAATAAATGTGTGATTTAGTCAATCAAATATATTTAACAAAGTCAATCAAATATATTTAATATTTAAATAAATTACTATCTGGGCTAGCCCTTAAAACAATTACTTTCAACTTCAGAATTTTCTTTTGCACAGGCAATGGCATAAACCAATTTCTCTGCTCTAAGTTTAGGTAAGGATAGGATAACCCATAGCGGCAAAACTGAAGACCTAGACCAAACTCTGAACACATTTTTTGCACACCAACTCTATGCAAGACTCTCTCTAAATGCGAAGGTGAGTCTTTCCCACGCAGAGACGGGCGTATAAAAGCCAAAAACGCTGCTTGCAACCTCCATCTTGTGGCCCGCCTGAGTCAAAGAACTTAGGGGTAGCAGCGCTGTTCATTATCATCATTATTATCACCATTATTATTCTTGCTAGCGCTTGACCAGTTCTGAGCGCATTAAACCTAATGTTTTTGATGAAATGAGAATTGCTGCTGGGACTCAGTCAGGAAAAGTTGCGGCGGCTTGTGCCAGAACTCTTTAAGTCAATGGTTTTCAAACGTATAAAGGTGGTTTCAGGTCAGCTTGGAGCACGGGCTGTCATGTTCCAACATCTGGACCCCAGGTGTGGGGGTGGAATAGGGCCAGAATGTGATGGAATGAACATAAATTAAATGAGACTGCACTCTCTTTCATGCAACGCCTAGAAATGCTTGTCATGGAAACTGAAAATCCCTGTTCTACATAGCTAATGTGATTTAGCATTGCTTTGCCAGACACCAGCATCTCAGTGACAACTGAGAACAGGGGTCGACAAACTACAGCTCCGGAGCCAAATTCAGCCCACCTCCTGTTTTTGTAAAGACAATTTTATTGAACACAGCCACTCGCAGTCATTTACATTTGTCTATGACTGCTTTTGCAGCTGTAACCACAGAGTTGACTAGTCTCAAAAGAGACCACCAGCCTGCAAAGCCCAAAATATTTACTGTCTGTCCTCTACAGAAAAGTTTGCCAAACCCTGATTAGAATAACACCAAAAGTCACAGATACCAATATTTCAGTGACAATTTAGAATGATACCAAAATTCACCAATCCACAGCCCAACCCCCTAAGACATCTGAATGTAATCAGGATCTTTAAGTTTTTTTAAGCATTTATATAGTTTACTCTTTGAATCATCAACATGATGCTTATTAACGAGGCGCACACTTTGCCAGAAGGTGGTAACAGGGGAAGTAGAAGATATGGGTCGCGCCCTTGTTATTGGCAATTGGCATCTAACTCCCATGCAGAAAATCAAATGTGTGATTCTTGCTGCATTTCCTTCCATATGTGAGTGTCTCACCTGTCGTTTAACTTCAAGGGATGGGACAAACTCTAAAACATTAAAATGCATAAGTAAAAAATATAATTGAAAAATCGACCCCTCAGCTCTTAAGATGTGACCCTTCTTATCTCCACCTTTGACGCCTTGTTAGCTTGGCTCCCAGTGCAACTCCCATGCCAGGCGGCATTTGCTTGACGTGTGAACGCCCCCTGCAGGAGCCCCCTACTCCCTGCTCCACACTTTCCTCCCTCACTCCAAATTCCCCTAAAAATTACTACATCTCCCTGGATGCTTGACTAGCAGAGAATAGCAGTGTTACTGTTTTTTCCTGCCATAACTCATTTTTCTTACATTCCTCCTCAGAAGCATAAATAAAGGAAAAGTGTAGAAAGAAAGAAATTTAAAAAGTAAAAGAAAAAGATGGTGGTGAGAAGTTAACATGTGGTAAAGGAAAAAGTTGTCAGAAAGGGGAAAGGGAAGTGCAGGACTACACCGAAGGCAAGAACGAGGAAGAAGCAATAAGGAGCCAGGCTGTCAGAAGAGAAGGAGTCAAAATTTGATGGTGTGGCCCGGTGCAGGGCATTTTCATTTTACCAACTGACCTTGTTCTGTCCAGGCGCATCTTCTGCCTTCTCAGAGAGGGTGCACTGCGCGCCGTGCTTCACACACTGGCGATCCAGGGAGAGTCACAGCGATAGCAGCAGGCCTCTCTCTGCACAGCTATTAAACCCCACGCACACAGAATCCCATTTCACAAGCTTCATAGCACACTGGAATGTCTTTGTTTTACTTCTCCTTAAATGGAGCTAAATGGCTACACTGCAGAAGAGGCGATTGTCTACTGATAGTTGCTGAGCATAACCAAATCAAGTAGTGCAAATTCAGACACCAGCTCAGAATCTACCCCAACTCTTCCAGGAGACTTCCAAGTCATGCTGAAAACGAATCCCCCTGTATTCCACATTTCCGCTATTCAGAAGCCTAGCTCAGGGTGGCCTGACTTGGGATCCCTCCCTTCAAACCCTGAACAATGCATCTGTTTACTATCTCAAAATCAGAAAACATGTATTATCTTCCAACATTCAGTAGATGTTAATTTCTTGCACTGAATTTATTGATAGTAACAAAAAATGCAGTAGGGTCTGCTCTATAGACATCAAACTCTACATATTCACAGACTGGGAGGCAGGGCTGGGATGAGGATGAGGCATGTAAGGTGCCTGGAGCACAAAATTCAGGAAGGCACTCACCTTCAGGGTCGTGTAAGTACAGAATCAGCAACCTCTAAGCAATGGGATAAATGCTCCCTTGCATCCCCCAAGTGCACGATTTGAGTTGTATCCTATAGGCCGTGCAGAAGGATGGGATGATTGTGTTGACAGTGGCCCACAGCAGTGACCACTTGATGATAAACATTTGCATTTGCCTTTCCCTCCTCCTCTTTCATTCTTTTGAAACTTTCATACCAGCTCCATGGAATCACCTCTCAACTACCACTGCCTAAATGTAAGCCTGGAACCCCGCCTCCACTCTCGGGAAGAACCCAACCTCAGAGAACTGGTGTCAGGATTTGCTGTAGGAAGCAGATGCTTAGGATGGGACTCTGGAACGAGTGGCTCACCAATGATCAGCATCACCATCATGTGATACCCATAGCAGATGGAAATGAGGCACAGGTGAAAGGCGAACAGTATGGGGGGACTGGGAATTATAAGGATTTTGGGGTTGGCTGGCTTTAGTTAACGACAACCATAGGGCAGATTGTGTTGAAAGTTAGGTTCAGAACTTCAGTGGAATGGGCAGTTTCATGTGATACCATTTTGAAAGTGATTTCTTTCAGTCTGCATACTTTCCAAGAATGTCACCATCTCTAAATAAATAATAGAACTTATTATTAAAGATGCAGAGCTACAAGAGGGCTTTGATATGTCTCCTATGTCTAGAGCAGGGCCCTGATAGGATAAGAGTGATCCCCTGAGATCTGGATGTAGAAAGACCTGGGAGTCTTGTACTCCTAGAATTCTTTGAATTCCCCCACCCCGGAAGAAGCAGCACCCTCCCTCTTTCTGGAGAACAGCCTCCTCTCAGCTGGAGATCTGCAAAGTAACTCACCTGAGGCAGGACAGGTGCTTCACGTGATAAGGTTTGTCCACCTCAAGAGCTACCCTACTTCCCCTCACTGCCTCCATACTAGGTTGCGCCACAGCCCAAGGAACAAAAGCCCCTGCTGCAGTAAGAAGGAGGACCCGTGCTCATAGAATCGCAGAACCTGCCAATGTGTGCAAGCAGGAACCTAGAGAATGGATGATACAGATGTGAATGGATCTTCAGGGTTTGGAATAGGAGACAGCAAATATAGCTGAGATGAAGACGAATTTATTGATATAACAGCCTTTTCCTATGATTTGGGAGCTTAATGTTCCAGCAAGATCACCTGAGATGATTCCAAAACTGTGCCTAGAATGGCCCCTAGAAGACTGAACATGACAATGGCCTACAGTAGAAGGGGTAGAGATGATAGAATTGTTCTGGCAGAGTATTGAGTAGGCGTTAGAAGACTCCAAGAGGTGAGAATATTAGAATGCATTTAAGTGAGGCTGGAGAATTACCACCTGAATGTAGTCTCCAGAAAGGCCCAAAGGCAGAATGTGCAGGTCAGAGGCCTGCCAGACTCACTGGGAAGCTAGGCAATGGCTGTCCTCTGTAGGTTAGAATTGACAGTAGGAGATACTGCCATGGAACTGGGCTTCTGACTTCAACACAATCTATATGTGGTGTTGATGGTGTCTGGGGATGGCAGAGGCCAAATGGTCGCACTTAATTATCAGAGACAAGGTGGAAACAATTACCCTCATGGCATCAAGCCTGGAGTGGCAATCAGGGGGCTTCATCTGCAATAACTAGAATACATGGGTCTGAAACGAACAGTGGAAGTAGGATGGGGCCCTGTCACCATTCTTCCCAGTGACCCACTTGCTGAGTGTGTGCTTCTCCTCGCCACAACCTCAGCATCTGCGTGTGAACCTCCTGGGTCCCAGGGGAGGGGAAGCTTCCACCAGAGGAGGCAGGGCAAACCTGAAGCTACGACAACCAGTTAGTCATAGCGAACTTCTCATTCCAGGAGGCTAGGAGCCAAAGAAAGGATCACTGTCAAGCGGGGAGTTATTGACCCTGATCACGATAAATCAAGATCTAGGATTGCTGCTATTCAATCAAGGAGAGTGTCTAGAAACCAGGGAATCCACTGGGGTGTTTCTGTGCCCTGCAATCATATTAAATGGGAAATCTCAGTAACCATGGCCCACAGGTGTTAAAAATAAAAATAGACAAAGGCTCAGACCTCAGAGGGATGAAGATCTGGGTCATTGACCAGGTAAGCAACTTAGACCTGCTTCGACACTGCCCAAGCATGAACGGACTCTAAAATGGGTTACAGAGGAGTGTGAGGACAAACATCACGACCAATCGCAAAGTGAGGACTGGAGCTTCTGCCCATAACCCTGCTGTTGTATACCTTTCCTAGGATTGCAGCAATTTTGCTGATAAACTGATAAGATCTTTATCAAAAACTTATGGCAAGCATCACATTTAATGGTAACACTTTAGAAATATTCCTTTTAAATTCATTTTCAAAGCAAGGATCCCTGCTATTGAGACAGCTAATTAAGACCTGCAGACATTCTAGCCAATATATTAAATCAAGAAAAATATTGAGAGGAATAAGAATTGAAAAGGAAGACCTAAAATTGTCCTTTATTGTTCATGATATGATTGTCAATATAGAAAATCCAAGAAACTCTGTGAATAAATTACTAGAACTGATAAAAAGATTGGCCAAATTGTGAAATACAAGATCTGCATTCTAAAATCAATAACATTCCTTTATACCCACAATATTGGATTAGGAAATAAAATTTGAAGAAGATTTCATTCGCAATAAAGTATTTAAAGATATAAGGGAAAAATTACAAAAACATTATGGGGAAATTTAAAATACATGAATAAACAAAGAGATAAACCATGTTCAAGAATCAATTAATTCTTGAGTTAAATGCAATTCCAACGAAAATATCAACAAAATTGTTCAAGAAATTTGATAAGTTGATTCTATAATTTATATGGAAGAGTAAAAAGCCCAGAATAGCACAGACAATTTTGCACAACAGGATAGGAGAATCAACGCTGACAAATATCAAGGCTGCTGATAAACCGATAATAACTAAGACTGTGTGATACTGGTAAGAGGATTAGCAAAGTGTATAGAATAAAGGACTCAGAAATAGACCCATGCCTGTATATATGGGCGAAGTGGAACTGCAAATAACTGGGAAAATATATGGATGAATAATTCAATAAATACACTGGGATAACTGGTTATCCATGTGGGAAAAATAAATTTGGATGTCAATACCACATCATAAACAAAAATTAATCCCAGGTATATCAAAGACTTGTATACGAAAGAACAAAACTTGAAATTTTTAGAAGAAAATATAGAATTCTTATGACCTTTTTGCTAGGAAAAGATTCCTGCAAAAAAATCACACTTACACACACACACACAAAGAAATTACATTTAGGGGCCAGCCCGGTGGCACAGCAAAGTTCGCACGTTCTGCTTCTCGGCGGCCCGGGGTTCGCTGGTTTGGATCCCAGGTGCAGACATGGCACTGCTTGGCAAAAGCCAAGCTGTGGTAGGCATTCCACGTATAAAGTAGAGAAAGATGGGCATGGATGTTAGCTCAGGGTCAGTCTTCCTCGGCAAAAAAGAGGAGGATTGGCAGTAGTTAGCTCAGGGCTAATCTACCGCAAAAAAAAAAAAAATTACATTTAAAAAAAAGACCAGCACAATGTTCTGCCTATAATATAGACATCTTTCAGTATTTGCTTATTATTATTAATTACACACATCTTCACATCATCTGTGCCACTTTGTTCTAAATAAATTGAGATATTTAATAGTAGGCTCAAGAGTTTTCAGGGCAGCAGTTGAGGGGAAAATGTGATCCTGGGTAAGTTAGAGAAAACTTTATGTAGGAACTGGAATTCTTCATGGCACAGAAAACAAGCCATAGGTGAGATAAATTATAAGCCAGGGCAAGGTGTGTGTCTCGCCAATGATCAGAGGAGACTCAACAGTTACAGACATCTCAGTAATTAATGTTTTATTCTGAACTTCAGTTAATTGTTCTCTCCAGAGTATCAATAACACAGCAGCCTAAATCACTTCATATGTCTTCCCTTTTGAAAGTATTTGCCAGGTGAGTGTGAATAGAACAGAGAGAAAACTTCCTTTCTGGTAACATATGAAACTTCTTGAGTTCTAGAGTATGAAACAGTAAGCCCCTGAGAATGGTATTTTCAGTGTCGGATCTCATGACAAGGCACTGGCTTCTATAAGGATCATCAGTCTCACAAATTTAAATTGATCGAAGTAATACAAATACTTGGCAAAGATGTAAATCTGAAAGAGAGAAAGGACTGAGATATCTCATCATATGGCTAATACCTTAGAGACGTGTGTTGACAAAAACAGAAGCTCACTATCCCAGAAAGCTTATAAAACACCTTATTCCTTAATGTGACCTAATTTTTTCAGCCTGATTTACTATACCAGTTATTAGTCCTATTTCATTTTTCGTATTTTCCCTATTTCATCTTTTTAAGACCTAATTCACTCACGATTGCCATTGTTGCCTGATCTGTTGTATACCTGATTTGTTCCTTATAAGAACAAGCCAAGGGCCAAAACAAAACTATTTCAGCCACAGTTTCAAAGTCACACTTGCAACTTTTTCCCAGGCTTTCAGATTCTTGTGATAGCGCATCGAATTATACCAGAGTCCAGACTCTAAAGGTAGCTCTTTTAGCAAACAGTGATTACAATTTACCATAGAAATTCGCTTTACAGCTCAGTCTCCACTGGGCAAAAGCAAATTTTAAATAATCAACAGGTTTCTAAGATGAAGGATGTGTTCATGCACCCTATTAACAGCAACAGCAGGTAATAAGGGCATTTTAAAAGTAGACCAAGACCTCAAGGGGCCTGGAGATACAAACTCAGGAGGGAAGTTCACGCAATAATCTGTCCATTCAAGTCAAGTTCATCTGCAGACAACCACGAGCATCTCAAGTAGAGGCAATTCTTTGTTTTCCTCCATGGCTGGGGAAGCCTGGGTAAATCATCCTATTCTGGCCCACTGCAACATTAGGAAACCACATTTGCAGAAATGGACTTCCTGTGAGACTAAAGCCTGGTTCTGCCCTCAGACCCAGGGACGCCGGGAAGCCCACCTCCATTTCACCCAGTGCTAAAGTTATGCTCAGAAATAGTATCTTCTTAGCAAACTTGTTGTTGTTGTTGCCACATGATAGAATGATTTATTACAACAAATTTCGTGGCAAATCACATAAAAATAGCCATTTTCTAAAGACATCTGTAAGATGACCTGAGGACGAACATACAGAGGTACCTCCAGGAAGCCAGACAAATAAGTTACCAATTCCAAATTGAAGACAGGGGGGCGAGGAACATGAACTTGTGAATAAACACACTGTAGAGTGATCACCAGAGGGGGACGTGGATGGAGAAGGCATCTTGGACAAAGACAGCCACTGCTTGTTTCCAGTGTCTGGCTCTGGCCAATTGTGCAGGCATGCAGGGTAGGCAGCCGGGTAAGGACTAGCACCTCATCTGTGTGGACACAGTTGGTTTTCAGGGCGGGGGCCAGGTGGGATCTTAGAAACAGCCATGTTTCACAGAGGCGTTAATCTTCTTCCCTGGTGCCCCAGCCCACCAGGGCCACACGACAGCCCCAAGCGAGTACTACAAGCGTTGCTGGCCAAATGGCTGGGTTGGGGAAAGGGGATGGGACAGGGGCTCTGGAACCCATCAAGGCACAGGCGCCACGTGCATGGTATTGGTGAAGCCAGAGCAAGGATACCACCGGGTCAGCATGAGAACCACATCTCCCTTCATGAAGAAGCCTTGGGCCTTGCCAGGATTCACGACCAACTTCACCCAGAGGTCCACATCCTCTGCCCAGGCCTCCTGCACTCAGTCCTTACACGCCACAGGGAAGATGCTGCTGCACAGGTGGGCCTGGAGAGCTGTTTGGTGATTCTGGGCCACAGCAACGATGTATCTGGCCACATGGTAAGCAGACCTGCCAGACTCCATCCAAGTTGTTCTGCATCAGTTCTGTGGACCTGGTGAGGAGGCTGGCATATAGGAAATCCAGAACGGGAGGGAGGGGCTGGGAGGAGGGCCTGGACTAGGGGGAGGGGAGCGAGAGGCCTTGGTGCGAAATTTAAGGAGACGCTCAGGCACGGAGCCTGCATTGCATGCCCTGACAGTAAGTGCCTCCTTAAATTTTGTGCCCTGGCCACTTCCCTCCCTCACCCTAGTCCTAGCCCTGGCGAAGAGGACATAAACAAAGAGGCAACAACACCTGAGTGTGAACCCAGTGACATCCTCAGGCCCTGCTGAGGCTTCTCCAGCAGCCGAAGTCCCTGTGGGAAACTTGGGGATCTGGAAGGCCTGGGCCTCTCTCTGGGAACGGGGCGCATTATCTGACTTGCGTGGTTACCTGTCTAGAGGTAAATTTCTGCATCCTTTGCAATTAAATAAGCTTTAACATCCTTTAACTGTGATTCTTGGCACTTTCCCATCAGTTACATCATTGTCCTCGGTATCACCTACGCAACACTTAACACTAAAATAAGACTCAAAATCAAAGTACAGGAAATTAAGGTCAGCATTATGAACGGCACTGATTGCACTGCAAGTATAAAGGTTAGCAGACAATAGCAGACCTGTGGGAAGACGGCTAGGTAAACGGGGTTATTCTCTACATTCACTTAAAAAGAAATTCTGTTTATTAGCCATTTGACAGTTTCTTAAATAAGTTTTCTTTTTTGCCTCTTATATGCTAAAAAAAAAAAAATCAACATGTTACTAGCTGCAAATAAAAATGAGTAATTCAAATACCAGCAAAGAAACAGTTTTGTTCTTGTACAAAGGGCAGTGGGTCTTCTGCCCAAGAACAACTGACCTGAACGCCCAGGGGCCTCCTAGGGTTCTCATTATCTATCGCTGCATAACAATCTACCCGAAAATTCTGTGGCTGAAAGCAATAAACATGTTACTATACCTTTTGATTTTGTGGGCTGGGAATTCTGCCCCAGGATCATCAGACGGGGTCATGAGAGGGTATTCACCTAACAGCTGGTCTAGTCTGACGGATACAGGACAGTTTCATTCACAAGCCTAGAATGCTGGGCTCAGCTGGCCTCCTCTGTCCTCCATGCAGCGTCAGGGTCCCTCTGTGTAGTCTCCCCAGCAGGGTGGTCAGACTTCTTACACGTGTCCCAGGGCCGCAAAGGCAAGTGTTCCGGGAGACAGGAAGGAAAAGGGGCCAGTCTCTTAAGACCAGGCCTGGAAACTGGCCCAGCACCACTTCTAAGCTTCTGCTCTATTCTGTCAGTGCAGCCGTACAGCCTGAAGAGTTTCAAGGTTAGGGCGACAGACTCCACCTCTTGATGGGAGGCGTGTCAAAGAGCTTTTGGCCAACTTGATTCTGCTGCTCCTAAGCGTCTTCCATCAAAGGAGTTGTAACTCATCAGAGCAGTGCCAGACATGGCCAGCGCCCATGGAGTACATTTTGTGTTGTCTTTTTGGATTGTGTCCACGATTACTCCTCAACATCCTTAAAGTAGAGAGGGAGGGCTAGACCATTCCTCAGGGAATCAGAGGAGTTACACACCTGGGCTACCTGAGTGGAGTCAATAAAACTCCTGGAACTCAGCTGAGCCCTGGGCTGTGTTCCCGTGCGTCACAAAGTCTGTATACTGATGTCCTCCGAGCTTGAATCTCCAGTCTAGACTTCTTTTGTGAACACCAGGCTCATGTTTCTCGCTGCCTAGTTGACATTTTCACTTGGATGGAAATAGCTATTTCACATTTAATACTATCAAAACAAAATTCTTTTAATCCTCTCAAAGCCTATTTTTCCCATAGTCCTTCCTAGGCACCTGGCTGCTCCATCAAAGACCTAGGAGTCAGCCTTAGTTTGATCCTTTTCCTTCGCCTCCCATGCCCCATCACCCTCTCACCCCCGCCCTCCCTCACCCACCACATCTAATCTATCAGCAAATTCCCTGGTCATTGCCTCCCAAATGTGTCTACATCCAGCTATTTAGGATTAGGATATCCATCTGCACTTCCATCTCTTGACTGGTTTGCAACAAAACCTCCCAAAGCTTACTCTGTTTCCACTCTTATAGGGATAAGTGGCCCTTAAGTGGCCAGAGAGACCTTAAAACAGAATCAGATCATGACACCTCCCTTTTGAAAACCACCCACAGCCCCCATTGCACTTAGAGCACCATCCACACTCCTGATCACAGCCCCAGGCCCTCCATGAGCTAGCCCCAACTGCCTTTCTGGCGTCATTTTGTTGGATGCTGCCCCTTGCTCACTATGGTCCAACCTTCCTGGCCTCCCCTTTCTCCCCCTCTGCCTGGAACACTCCTGTGTAGCTGCTTCAGCCTCACTCTTCAGGCGCTGGTGTAAACGACACTGCATCAGTCTTGTGACCACCTACCCCACCCTCGTAGCTCTTAGCAAAATCTGTAATAAGCTCATTATTATTTGATTGTCATAGTCTGTATTTCCTTCTAGAAGATAAATTCCATGAATTCAGTTGGTATTACTGCACAGCATATTTGGATCACGCTCTGGGGGACTGGTATAAATTTAAGCAATGCAAAGGTGCTGAAAGACCCTGCTGTCTTGTTTGTCACCAGTGTCTGACATAGTGCCTAGTACCTAGTAGGTGTTCAATTAATATTTTTCAGTGAATGAATGAACTAATGATTCTTGGCTCATCTATTCTGCTCTCAATAGGTATATGTGTTTACGGGCTGGCCTGGTGGCGCAGAGGCTAAGTTCGCACGTTCCGCTTCTCAGCGGCCCGGGGTTCGCTGGTTCGGATACTGGGTGCGGACATGGCACCACTTGGCACGCCATGCTGTGGTAGGCGTCCCACATATAAAGTAGAGGAAGATGGGCACGGATGTTAGCTCAGGGCCAGGCTTCCTCAGCAAAAAAGAGGAGGACTGGCAGATGTTAGCTCAGGGCTAATCTTCCTCAGAAAAAAAAAAATTAGATATATGTGTTTATACGTAAAAACTGAAAGCACATTGTTAAAAGCCTGATAGATAACATCTTTTTCCTAGTTAATTTTTAAAAATCAGTTTGGTTTTGTAATCATTTCAAATACAATTTATATTTGTTGTGCAAAATTTTTTAAGTACAGACATGAAAAAATAAGAAAAAATGTCACTCATAATTTCACCTTTCAGATGGGTGACATCCATCTGAAATGATATGAAATGAAATGCTACATTTCATTTACTATTTTGTTTATAATAACAAAATCATTTACTATTTTTTTCCTTGTATCATTTACTATTTTGTTTCCTTGTAGTTTTTGAAATTTTTCTCTACCTTGTAGACATTTCTCAGTATGAAATTTCAGCTGATATTATATTATATTTCCTGGAATCAGGAAAAAAAGAACAATATTCTAACAACTGGCAATAATTTGAGGAAACCTGGAGGACCATTTTGATGCTTTCAGATGATCTTTACTAGCCCATTGGAATAAATAATCACCCTTAAAAGATTTGTAATCAGTTAATCAACAAGACACTACTCCTAGAATCTGGAATTCTGTTTGCACGTATCACAAAAGCTTAGTAACTAGGTCACAAGCCAGAATCACTAGAGTTAAAAATTAGCAGACATTCATTGTGTTCAACCAACGAAAGCTTACTGAGCATCTGCAGTGTCGGCAATGTTCTAGACCCTAGCAACACAGCAGTGACCAAAATTCTACCACCCGAGAGCTTGGTCTAGCTGTATGACAATAGAGAGATGGTAGATAGATAGCAGGAAGGTAGGAAAGTAGATGATAGATTGATAGATAGATAGATGATATATGTAGTGTATTCAATGATGACAAGTGCTTTGGAGAAAAATAGGGCAGGGAAGAATGATGGAGGGGTTGCAATTTTAATTTGTAATTGGGGTTATCAGGAAAGGCCTCACTGAGACCTGAAGGAGGTTAGGGAGCCAGCATAGAGATACCCGGGGGAAGAGTGTTCCAGACAGAGGAAACACTCATTGCAAAGGTTCAGTAGCGGGAGAAAGTCTGATTTGTTCTAGAAAGAGTACAAAGTCAGTGTGGCTAGAGAAGGGAGAAAGAAATAGAAGACCTCGTCACAGAAGTGCCAGCTTATTCAGGGCCTTAGAGGACATTGTAAGGATTATGGCTTTTACAGTCAGTGAAACAGAAAGCTATTGAAGGACTTGGGATTTAAGAATGCTATCACCTTGCTTAATATTTAAAATATTTAAAAGGATTTCTCTGGCTGTTGAGCTAGGAATAGACTGAGGATGAAGGGCAGAAAGAGGAAGAAGAGGCAGGGGGATACAGCAATATTCCAAGAGAGAGAAGAGGTGACTTGGACAAAGGGAGCAGTGCAGGTGGCAGGAAAGACCAGATTCGGGATGTGTTTTGACAGAAGAGCTAACAGTCCTTGTGCAGGACTTAGGAGGGGATCTTGACCATCCCAAAGTCTGAGGCCTGAGCAACCGGAAGGATAGAGTTGCCGTTTACACAGAAGTTTGGAAAGACCACGGGAGCAGTGGGTTTCAGGGGGAATATCAGGACCAAGCAAAAAAAAAAAATTGTTTAAACAAACAAACAAAAGTTTAAGGCTCAAAAATGTATCTGAGTGGCCGGCCCAGTGATCTAGTGGTTACGTTCACGCACTCCACTTCAGAAGCCCGGGGGTTCACAGGTTCAGATCCTGGGCACAGACCTACACATCGCTCATCGAGCCATGCTGTGGCAGCATCCCACGTACAAAATAGAGGAAGATTGTCACATTAGCTAAGAGACAATCTTCCTCACCAAAAAAATAAAAGTATAGGAAATAACTGTTTAGCTGTGTTAAAAAAGAGAAAGCAGGAACCAGTGAATAATAAATGAAGCTAAGTGGGAGGCTTAAGTGCTAATACAATTAATAAATAGGATCGGTAGGGTCTGTTCTGATACTGGATGTATTTCCTTTAAACAAGTCTCTAAGCAGCAATCAGAGGGATCCCACACCCCATGCCCCACTGTAGAAGAGTTTCTGAGAAAGGATCAATTCACCCTCAATAAAATACAATTCAACAGGCTTTAAAGCATGTTCAGTAACAAGAAAGTAATCACCGATTTTTCTCTTGAGGAAGTTATTTTCCATCTTCATCAAATATTTCTCCAGATGTCCATAAAAATGAAAGGCAAGAGGACCCAGAATTCTGCAGCAAGTAGTGTCCAGTTGTCCACTGACGGTGGGTGAGAGAAAAGGCCGACGTGAGACCCCCAAAAGGGGCTCCACAGAAGCCGTACGGTGGTGACATTTTGTTAATTCCTTGTCTAATACACAATTATTGGGCAGTCCCCCCTCACTTTTTTGAGAAAACAGCAAATAAACAACTTGTTTACCAGGCACTTGGACATGCTTTCTATCTTCCTAAATGCACGGACGATTTTTACAAATCATAACTGACCCTCAGCACGATATTACTACGCTTCCAACTAACAACCCGCATCTCCACTTGCTTTGTTCGGGAAGGACCTCTCTGACGAATCCCAAACCCCTCTAACGATCTCGCCTCCCAAGTTTCTTCTCACAGAATTTCTGTAAAAAGGAAACACAGAATTACTGAGTCAGGCAAAAATCAACGCGGCCGTTCGTCGCCAAGCGGGCACCTTCTACCAGGCTCCGGCTGGGACGGCAGGGAGCCCGCCGGAGCAGCAGTCCCCAGCCCGAGGTGCGCACTTGAGTCTTGGCAGAACCTTAGATGTGTGTTGGCATCTTGGGAGAGCTTTGTAAACAAATACCCATGCCCCAGGCCCAACACCGGAGATTTTGATTTAATTGCTCTGGGAAAGGGTAAAGAATTTTTTAAAGCTCCCTACATATTGTAACATGTACCAAGGACTGAAACCGCCACACTAGAATTGCAAGGAATTTCAACACCAACAGAAAGAGTGTTTTCTAAATAATAATAGTACTCGGCAATCCAATAGACACACTGGGCCACATTCTCATGGGATAGGAAAATGGTGGGGGGGGGGGGGCGTGGAATTGGAAAACGCAGACAATGAGCATATTTAGGTTTAGAAAGATAACCTTTCTATGGCACTGGCAGACCTATCCTTCCCACACATCCCCCCGCAATCCTTTCAGACCAATTTTCTGTTAAATCCCATATAAGTAGTCTGTGCTCCCTGCCAAATTCTGGAAGATGCACAAGGAATCCATCACGACGCAGCAAGTTGCCCAGAACCGCTCCGAGTCTGGGCAGCCAGCTCCTTCCACACGTCGCTGGTAACCCAGAGAACTGGGGAGGAGAGGGGGCTGTTCCTCCAGAAAACAGCAGAAGTTCTCTGGGCAGCATGAGGTATGCCATGGGATGTAATTCAGCAATTCTGTCTTAGAAAACAAAGGTGAGCGGAGCTTCAACAGCGTATGGAAAAGGGAACAATATTGTGCAGCAACAATAACCACAATTTCTCCGTAGCCCCAGCTCACCCACAGGACACTTTTTAGCCATATTACACAACTGCTTGCTTTTAGATTTTTTTTTTTTAATTTTTTCTTTTTCTCCCCAAAGCCCCTGGGTACATAGTTGTGTATTTTAGTTGTGGGTCCCTCTAGTTGTGGCATGTGGGATGCCGCCTCAGCATGGCTTGATGAGCAGTGCCGTGTCCGCACCCAGGATCTGAACCAGTGCCTTCTTCAATGGGAAAATGCCAACCGCCTGGTGCATTTTGGAAAATAGCAACAGCACCCATGAGGAGAGGAGCCGTCAGAACACAGGTCACAGGAGACAGTGGCTGGTGGTGTCACAAGACAAGGAATCACACCCTATTTTTAGCCTTCCTATCTGACTCTGAAGCCAAAAACCGAAGGCCACTTCATCAGAGACTCACACCAAACTGGTGCCCGTTTCTGCACAAACTGCCTGTGGAGAAAGTGTAGTAGCGCGTGTGTAGAGAGGAGCAGCCAATTATTCTAGGCACTGGGGGCACAAAAATACATCCCTGCTCTCTCATTGCCAGTGGAAACTGTACACACGTTCTGTCAGACTTTATCGTCTTTGCTCCCAGCCCCGATTTCCTCGCTGTGCTCCAGTCTCCCTTACGACACCATCACCATAAACCAGTCTCTCAGGCTAGTGCTCTGAGCTCATTTTTGATTTCTCCCATTCCACTCCTTACTTTTTTTTTAAATTAAAAATTGTATGTATTTAAGGTGTACAACATGATTTCGTATGCATATACATAGTGCAATGATCAGTCAGGTACTTACCATATGATCTCTTCACATAGTTGCCTTTTTTGTGTGTGATGAGAGTACCTGAAACCTACTCTCTTGGCAAATTTCCAGTATTCAATACAATATTATTTCCTACAGTCATCAGGCTGTACATTAGATCTCTAGACTGACTCATCCTACGTAACTACACCTTTGTACCTTTTGACCAAAATCTCTCCATTCTCCCCACCTCCTTGCCCCTGGACACTACCATTCTACTCTTTGCTTTTATACATTTAACTTTTTTTAGATTCCACATATTAGATCATGAAGTTGTTTTCTTTCTGTTTCTGGCTTATTTCGCTTAGCATAATGTCCTCCAGTTTCATTGACGTTGTTGCAATGGCAGGATATCTTTCTTTTTTAAGGCTAAATAATATTCCATTGTATATATACACCACAATTTCTTAATCTATTCATCCGTCAACAGACACTTAAATTATTTCCGCATCTTGGCTATTGTGAAAATGCTGCAATGACCATGAGAGTACAGATAGCTCTTTGAGATACTGATTTCATTTCCTTTGGACGTATACCCAGAAGAGGGATTGCTAGATCCTATGGTACTATGGGTACCATATTTTAATATGGGTACTCTATTTTAATATTTTGAGGAGCCTCCGTACTGTTTTCACATAACGGCTGTACCGATTTACATTCTCACCAACAGTGCACAAGGGTTCCCTTTTCTTCACATCCTCGCCAGCTCTTATCTTTTATTTGTTTGATAGTAGCCATCCTAACAGATATGAAGTGATCTCTCATTGTGGTTTGATTTTCATTTCTCTGAATGATGTTGAGTACTTTTTCATATACTTGTTGGCCATCTGTATGTTTTCTTTGGAAAAATAACTTTTCAGATCCTTCTCATTTTTCTCTCGGGTTGTTTTTTGCTATTGAGTTGTATGAGCTCCTTATATATCTTGGATATTAACCCTTTATCTGATATATGGTTTGCAAGTATTTTCTCCCAATTCTTAGCTCGCCTTCTCATTTTGTTGATTGTTTCCTTTGCTGACCAAAGGCTTTTAGCTTGATGTAGTCCCACTTGTTTACTTTTTGCTTTCGTTGCCTGAGCTTTTGTGTCATATCCAATAAATCATTGCCAAGGCCACCGTCAAGGAGCCTGTTCTCTATGTTTTCTTCTAGAGTTTTAACATTTCAGATCTGATGTTTCAGTCTTTAATCCATTTTGAGTTGATTTTTGTGTATAGTGTAAGATACCAATTTTATTCTTTTGCATGTGGATATCCAGCATCATTTATTGAAGACTATCCTTTCCCCATTGTGTATTCTTAGCACTCTTGTTGAAAATTGTTGAACATATATGTTTTGATTTATTTCTAGGCTCTCTATTCTGTTCCATTGATCTATGTGTCTGTTTTCATGCCAGTGTCATATTATTTTGGCTAAAATAGCTTTGCAATATGATTTAGAATCATGAAATGTGATGCCTCCAACTTTGTTCTACTTTTTAAAGATTGCTTTGGCTATTCTGGGTCTTTTGTGGTTCCACATGAATTTTAGGATTGTTTTTTCTATTTCCGTGAAAAATGCCATTAAAATTTTGATAGAGATTGCACTGAATCCATATATCACTTTGAGTAGCATGGACGTTTTGAACAATATTAATTCTTCTGATCCATAAACATGGGAGATCTTTTCATTTATTTGTATCATCTTCAATTTCTTTCATCAATGTTTTATAGTTTTCGGTGTACAGACATTTCACCTCCTTGGTTAAATTTATTCCTAAATATTTTATTCTTTTTGATGCTATCATAAATGGAATTTTTCTCATGATTTCCTTTTTAGATAGATCACTGTTGATGTAAAGAGATGCAACTAATTTTTGTATGTTGATTTTATATCCTGCAGCTTTACTGAATTTGTTCGTTAGTTCTAACAATGTTTTTGTGGAGTCTTTAGTGTTTTCTACATACAGAATCATGTCAGCTGCCAACAGAGATAATTTTAGTTCTTTCTTTTGAATTTGGATACTTTTTATTTGTTTTTCTTATCTGATTGCTTTGGCTGGTACTTCCAAGACTTTGTTGAGTAGAAGTTGTGAGAGTGAGCATCCTTGCCTTGCACGGGATCTTAGAGGAAATGTTTTTAGAGTTTTTTTTTGTTGATTATGATGTTATCTGTGGCCTTCTCATGGGCTTTATCATAATGAAGAAGTTTCCTTTTATGTCTATTTTGTTGACAGTGTTTATCTCAAATGGATGCTGAACTTTGTCAAAGGTTTTTTTGTGCATCTATTGAGACACATGGTTTTCATCTTTCATTCTGTTAATGTGGCGTCTCACACTGATTGATTTCCACATATTAAACTAAACTTGCATCCCAGGGATAAATACTGCTTGATCACGGTGTATAATCTTTTTGATGATCTTGTTGAATTCAGTTTGCTAGTACTTTATTGAGTGTTTTTGCATCTCTGTTAATCAGAGATATTGGCCTGTGGTTTTATTTTCTTGTGATGTCTCTGTCTGGCTTTGATATCAGGGTGATGCTGGCCTCATAAAATGAATTTCAAAGTATTCCCTCTACTTGTTTTCTTTAGAAAAGTATAAAAAGGATTGGTATTAGTTCTTCTTTGAATGTTGGGTAGAATTCAGCCATGAAGCCACCTGTCCTGGCCTTTCTTTGTTAGGAGGCTTTTGATTCCTACTTCAATCTCCTTATTTGTTATTGGTCTCTTCAGCACAACTCTAATGGGATCAGCCCTGTGCTCAAATGGATTTGTGGCTCCCATTGGCTTTATGGCAAAATCTGAATTTCTTAGCTTGACATTCAGGATCCAGATGATGCATCCTCAAACTACTTTTCATATCTGTTCTTCCACTGCGTTGCTGCATTCCCACTTCTGAAAGCCAGTCTGCACAGGACAGCTAGCAATAACTTAACTGTATGTTGAAGTGTTGCAACATACACAAATACAATTATCTACCCAACATGCAGCCTTCCAAAATGGCCCCTGGGCCAGGCCCCGTGGCCAAGTGGTTAGGTTCACGCACTCCACTTCAGTGGCCCAGGGTTCCACGGGTTCAGATCCTGGGTGCAGACATGGCACTGCTCATCAAACCATGCTAAGGTGACATCCCACACAGCAGAACTAGAAGGACCTACAAGTAGAATATACAACTATATACTGGGGGGCTTTGGGGAAAAGGAAAAAAAAAACGGAGGAAGATTGGCAACAGGTGTTAGTTCAGGGCCAACCTTTAAAAATAAACAAATAAAAATAAAATAAAATGGCCCCAACGACCCCAGCCTCCTGGTAGTCAGCCCTTTGTGTAGTCCCCACCTCTTTGAGTATGGGCTGGAACTATTAATTTGCTTCTAACAAATAGAGGGCAGAAAATTTATGGAATTCCCTTCCAAGATGGGGTTATGAAAGACTGTGACTTCCAGCTTGCTCTTTCTCTCTCTTTTTCCCTCTTGCTTGCTTGATCTGATGAAGCAAAGCCATGTTGCAAGATGCTCTATGGAGAGCCCCATGTGGCAGGAGACCAGAGGAGGCCTCAGGCCAAAAGCTCATGAGAAACTGAAGCCTCAGTCCAATAGCCTGCTAGGAAATGATCGTGCCAACAACCATGGGGCTGAGCTAGGAAGGAAATCCTTTCCAGGTGAGCCCTGAGGTGATTGCAGTCTTATGAGAGACCCAGACCAAGAAGACCCAGCTAAGTTTCAGTTGTATTTCTGACCCGCAGAAACTGTAAGGTAATAAAGGTTGTTTGTCTTAAGCACCTAAGTTTTGGGATCATTTATTATGTGGCAATAGGTAATTAATACAATCACCTTTGCTGAGCACATAATCTTTTGAAAAACAATTTGATGTTATAATAAATAACATTTCTTCCCATTTCTATTTTCTCTTTGAAAGTGAAAGCTAAAAAGAAGACCTATTCCACTGACAAAGAGCTGCTGAGAGATTCCTGTGTGCGAGGCTCGACAAGGTATTGGAGGAGGAGAACAAAGTGAAGAGGAGTGGATGCCTGCTCTCAGTGCATGTGTAGACTGAATAGAGAGATCATACTAGAAAGCATAACCACAGAGTAAAGAGATTTCAAAGGGGCACGTGAGAGGATGCTGAAGGCATTTACAGTCCATTGGGGCCCTGAGGAAAAAACACTTAAGTTGGTAGCAAATGAATGCTACAAGGCAAAGGAGAGACCTGTAGGAATGCAGAGGAGGGCAGATGAGTTCCAGGTAAGATAATCAGGAAACGCTTCTGGAGGGAAGTGCATTTGACATGAACCTCAATTATCAGTGAGAATTTTGCCATAAAGCATTGAGGGAGAGGCATGATTTGGGAAGAAATAGTTTAAGAAAACCAGAGAGGCCAGAACATATATAGAGAAAATAATAAGTAGTTAAATAGACATAAACTAAATGTATCCTCAACTCAGCTTGTCCTGAACTGGATCCCCAGACTTCCACAATCACTCCAACACCATTTGCAATGAATGAGGGTGAGTGTGAGAGAGGAGGCCCACTCATTTCTAGGGCCACTCCCAAGCCTTGGAAGAGCCCATGCAAGTGAAGCTCCAGCTTCATGGTGTGTCTGCCTCTGGGAACAGTCAAAGGAGTCTCTTTCCTGAATTTTTTCTCTGAGTCCAGGTTTGTGAGCAGGCTGAACAGGGCAAGCTACAGGTCTTGTCCTCAAAGCAACTTCTATATGTAGAGAGATTATGGAGGTTTCTCCTATTCAGACAATTTGATAAGTCTAATAATAAAGCAGGTTTACAGAATAGGTATTATGTTTGATATTGCCCAGAATTGCTGTGAGGATAAAATTAAAGGGTCTGTTAGAAAGCACTTTGCAAACTCTAATGCACCTAACACATTGTAAATTACATGAAAATTATGAATTCTAATACAAGAAGCTGGTAAGTAGAGATGTTCAATGCTTGTGAAAGGTAACGTTGTGACTATCAGAGGTGGGACTCAAACCCAGGAACCCCCATACTAGGGATGCCCATTTCAGAGTCAGCCAGAAGACAGGCTCTGGGTTCAAAACTCAGCTCGAGGGGCCAGCCCCGTGGCATAGTGGTTAAGGTCGTGTGCTCTGCTTCAGTGGCCTAGGGTTTGTAGGTTTGGACCTACACACCGCTCATCAAGCCATGCTGTGCCAGCATCCCACATACAAAACAGAGGAAGAATGGCACAGATATTAGCTCAGTGACAATCTTCCCCAAGCGAAAAGAGGAAGATTGGCAACAGATGTTAGCTCAGGACCAATCTTCCTCACCAAAAAAACAAAAAACCTCAGCTAAATCACTTACTAACTGTGTTGCTTGGATAAGTTCCTTCATTTCTCTGAGTCTCTGCTTCCTCGCTCATAAAACAGGAATTATAAAATCCACTTCATGGCATCATTGAGAGGATCAAAGATATAACATATGTAAATGCTCAGCACAGTGCCTGGCCCATAGCAAATGCTCAGTAAATGGAAGTTATGATGATGACTGTTACCATTTTGTGCCATTTTCCTTGAATGAGACAACACCCAATTCTAGTGGCTTGTTGGTCATGATTGCTCACCAACAAAAGGCAGGATCCGTCTTCAACATCTCCCCACTCCCCTTTCCAAGCGCTTCTTCCCCAGATTTCACCTGCTGGGCTGGAATCTCATGTTCACATAGGCTTGGGGTACTATCCCGAGCATCCTGGCCTTCTCCCTCCTTTTCCTTCTCAGGCTCGACTGTGTCACATTCCTTCTGGACTCTGCACTCTCCTTTCCAAAGCAACAGCTAATTACCTGACAGACTAATCTACTAAAGCGTTGATTGCTAAAATCAGAGAGTGCACTACTCCCCCCGCCCCCAACAAGATATCTTCCTCTCAACAGGAGACCCGGAGGCACACAGGCTGTGTGCTAAACCATAGGGGTGGCCCTGCTTCCTACAGATCTGGCTCTATAACTCCACATCTGAAAGTCTACAGAACACAGAGAACCAGGAGGTCGGATCAGCTTTTGCATAATTTTGAGGGAGAGTGAGCAGTAAAGTTGATTTCCCATAGCCTGATCTGAAAGAATATTTTAAAAATCCCTGCCTGGCAAGGAAAAAAGATTGTGGCAAGAGAAAAAATGGATTCCTGAAAGAGACATAGACAAACCAACACATTAGGTAGATGTGAAGGCAGAGCAAATTTCTCTCTTTAAAGATAAGTACGAAAATGCAATATACAACCAGGTCCATCTGGCAAGAAGAGAACAAAGGTCAGGAAAGGCAGCCACCCAAGACATGCCCTGACGGGTGTGAAATGCCCCAGCCACGGGCTTAGAGCCCTGTCCCCTGCCCGCCACCCCTACCCTGCTCTGAGGGTTTGGACTCCCCTCTCAGCTCCTTTGTTTTGCTACCAAAAAGGTTTACCCAATAACATCATGATCGTGCTACACTCTTTAAAAATAGTCTTTGTTTTTCTGAAGGTATTACATTAAAGAATATTTTCTCAGTTATAGTAATGTATGTGCCTAAATACAGATAAGTCATATTTAGTTTTAAGGAATGTATATTTGTAGAATATGGAAAAGAATAAGAAAAAAAAAGCCATCCATAATCTCTTTCTCAAAGGTTAATTGCCGAAGAATTTTTGATATGTAGTTTTTCTTTCTGACTTCTTCTCTTAGATAAATGGATAGATTGATAGATACACATAGATAGAATTATTAGGTCCACAAGTTACATATTTTGAGGGCCCTTACTATAAACTGCAAATTTCTTTCCATCAAGTTTATGGCAATTTATCATCCTACCAGAAGATACAAAATGTCACACTCTCACATGCAATGACTGTTACTTTTAAAAGAAGAAAATAGAGGGAAACGTATTTTTAAATCAAGGCAGTTTGTGGCTTCACAGCCAAATCACTTCAGTAGCCATTTCCCCTGAGTAAGTCATAAAGTAAATATTATAATAGCACCAAGTGCAACAAACAGAGTACTGATGTTGCAAGGAGGTGCTAAGCGATCTTTTGTAATCAACTCTTCAGACAGTGAATCCGTTAGGATTCCAGAAGGAACTAGACTGGGCTCTAGAATGGAGAGCTGAAGAGTGTTTGATAAGTGAATGTTTACAGAAGAGCGGGGCAGAGTCAGGATTTGCAGGAGGACAATGAGACAGCATGACGGAGCTGCACCACCCCAGGCCTAACGCGGAGGGAAAGGGAGCAGGACCAAAAGCTGAAGAGTGGAGGATGCCCAGCAGTAGATGCAGCCCAACAGGTGGGAGCCAGGAGAAGGATACCCTAACTTCACTCTCTAGTCCTGCCTACTAATGTCTTCCATTGAACGAGGACAGCTCGAGTCCAGAGGGCAGGACTAGGGAACCTGGTTACTATGCACTGAATGTTGCATAGTAACATTCAACATCCTCAGTATAATGGTACTAGGAGGTGGGATCTTTGGGAGGTACCTAGTTTTAGATGAGGTCATGAGAGTGGAGCCCCCATGATGAGATTAGTGCCCTTAAAAGAAGAGGAAGAAACCAGAGTCCTTTCTCTCCATGTAAGGACACAGCAAGAAGGCAGCCATCTGCAAGCCAGGAAGAACCCTCACCAGAAACAGACGTGGCTGGCACTTGATCTTGAACTTCCCAGCCTCCAGAACTGAGAAATAAATATCTGCGGTATTTTGTTATAGCACCCGGAGCAGACTGAGACACTGGTAGATAAAGTCATACAATACAGTTCAGCCTCCCATGTCACAGAGGAGGGTGGAAAAAGGCAGAGAGTGGATCTGCAGGGGCAAATCCAGGCCATCCAGCACAGACAGCTAACAAGAGATATACAGGGTTTGCAGCATGGCAACAGTATATGCTTCACAAACCAGCACTGGAAATAATCCATCAAGTGTTATTGTTTTCTACGGAATTCTCAAGCAGCAAGAATATTACAATGTAATCATTTCCCTTTACTTCAGTAATTTAAAGAGTAAAAATCTTGAAGCTTTTTCTTCTCAAGAGACCAGAGTTTATTTGTGGGTTCAATAACATCTTTGCAAAATAGAAGAAACATTAACTATATTTTTATATTACCTAGGCAAAAGAAGGCATTCTAATAAGCAATTGAGTAAAAAACATTGCTGTGATGGAATTTATTTTTCCAGAGAAATGCAGGAAATAGTCATGAATGTTTCATTAAAACTCTTCCTAATCATAAATGTATATCCATGTCTTAACAAGTACAAGTTTTTAGCAGAGCAACTCTTCAAGCCAGCAAGCAACTCTGTAAAATTGTCTTCAATTCCTCACAAATGACTCAGGAGTCCCACTGAGGCTTTATCACACATTATATAGTAAATCCATGAGTCTACTAACCAGGAGACATGGAAAACCATAGCAACCAGGAGCAAGACTGGAGAGGCGCCTGTGGTTGAAGGACACAACTGGGAGGGATACGCGGCCTTCCCGAGCTCAGAAGCCGGCTCCCTCCCGGCCCACTCGCTGGGACTGGACCCTGCCTTAGCCACTGCTCTCTCCTCTCAGACTCAGTAAGGAACCTGCAGCTAGAAAGGGCTTCAAGAGTTTAACTGGTCTAGTCTCCTGCTTGTAGATAAATTATTATCGTTTTATACGTGAAAAATATGAGACCCAGAGACTTTAAGTGGCTTGGCCAAGATCACAGGACTAATACAAAGAGAAAGCCCTGGAACTCAAGTCTGATCTTCCTAGCCCAATGCTTTTACTGACTTTAACTTTTTCATGGTCTGGTTCTATAAATGGGATGAGGGAAAAGGGAACCCAAATTCCCCATACGTCTCTGACAGAAATAAACATACTGTTATGGCCATTGTAAATAGCGTACTGAAATTGAAAATAAGCTATAAAATTGCACTCACTGATAAAGATATTTCATAGCAAATTTTTCCTTCAGAAAATATCACGAAATATATCACGTGTTGGTTTCTGTCAGCACGGCCA
This sequence comes from Equus caballus, assembly GCF_041296265.1. Classification (NCBI taxonomy): domain Eukaryota; kingdom Metazoa; phylum Chordata; class Mammalia; order Perissodactyla; family Equidae; genus Equus; species Equus caballus. Next base: position 18,503,965 of record NC_091707.1, read on the forward strand.
ACACAGACCCAGGATTTTTGTTCTTTCCAAGTCCTAATAATTTTTGGAGAATTTGTTTGTTTAGTTCATGATAAATATTTTAAGAACATGAGAGTGGATATGCATTGAATGATGTTAATTAAGCAGACGAAAATCACATACCCATGAAGACGTACAAGCCCGGGGGTCCTCTACTTAGAGCTAATGGAAGCAGGACTGACATAAGCTCACAGCCACTTGGCCCTCCACCGCCTCCTCCAATGTCAGGGCAATCTCACTAGAGACAGACAGAATTCGCATCTTTTTCCATGGTCTTTCCTGAGTTTACCTCACTCCACCCTAGCTCTGCATGTTCTGGGACATTAAACGATGTGTGTCAAGGACCATCCCTGCTAGCTGTCAGGGGTTTCCTTCTTTTTGAACATCAGTACAGATTTCCCAGGCCTCACGCCTCCAGAGGCTGAGTCAGTGTCCTGGGATGCAGCCCAGGCATCAGTGTGTTATGAAAGCTCCCCGGGTGATTCTGATAATCAAATCACAGATGCCCGGGCTCTGTCCCAGAACAACTGGCCCAGAATCTCCAGGGCTCAAGGCCTGAGAGATCTGTGTTGTGGAAAAGCTGCCCTGGCATGATTCTGATGCATACCGAAAAATGAGAAACGCTCTCCTCAGCTGACAGGCATAAATCTATCCACACCACCAGGGGATACGTTGGAGCAACAGTCTCTGTTAAATGAACATGCGAATACAGGCAGACTCCAGCCATGCCCATCGTTAACCTCTCATTGGCTTTCCAATTTGGATAAATGCTAAATTTGCTCTTTAGGGCAGCTGTTGAGTGTGTTTAACTGTACCATGGAGATTGCACGCACAACTCTGATGCATCTCTTATTATTTTTTCATATATTCACAAATCAACTTTATGAACACTAGGCTCATACCAAATAATAAAAATGCACATTAAACAAGAACACAAACCAAGTAACTGCCTCAATTTGAAAAAGTGTTTAATTTTACTGACTCTTTTCTTTTCTCTCTCTTTTCACATGTTAAAATAAATCTGAATCTACTTATAAAATGTTGGGCTGAATTAAGTGAAACATGAAAGAAATAACACATATCATTAAAAGTTTCTAAGTTAAAATAACCTCAGAGACAGACTCCAAGATCCGTCTAAGACGAGAGCAATCTGGCATTTGAAGAAACACTTTACCAGAGAATGAGGAACCAAACACGACATCCTAGAACTTCCTAGTTCAAAATGTCAATACCAAAGCACTGAGTTGGTACAAATTGAGAGCACGTGGGTCCTGATAAGTAAAATCTGTTTCAAACAAAACAAACCACCGCAAGATCTCGCACTTCACTGAGTAACTGCCGCATGTTGGTGTACTTAAATACTTTTTCTTTTTCCTCTACAGATTCATCCTCTCTGCTCTGTGCAAGCCCTAACAGTGAGCTACAAAAATGTCATAAATTACAGAGTGCAAAGAGCGTCAAATCCTGTATGCACAAGGAGGCCCAAAGTGGTAATCGTGTATTTCTCAGTTTTAAATACGCAGAAAAACATGCTTCTTGCCCACAAAGTAAAATGATGACAATTGCAAAAACATCTCAGTAGGGCTGATCCCTGGTCTCTGCTGCCAGTGAAAAGAGGTGAGACAATAAGACAGGAGTAAGAAAGAAGAGTGGCTAACTAAACCATCATTCTATTAATGGAAAGTCCAAATACAAAGGGAAAGCAGCATCATATTTACTCCAACTAAAATTAGATCAAATCCTTCTCGTCCCGCATGTCAGTACAGGGAACTGCCTCTCAAAGAACCAAAATAGAATGGTTGACACGTTAACAAACTAATACAGAAGCTGATTTTTGCTGCAGAAACTCGAAGACAGAACCAGTGTTATTCACTATCCCCACGGGGTGACCCAGGCTTGGAGTAGAGGGCCCACCCCATCCTCTCAGATGCTGTAATCATATTGCTGCTCCTCATTAAAGATCAAGCTATTTAAAAGGCCATCAAGTCCAGACAGGTCTCGTAGGATGTCCCCGATTGGTCCCGCAGTTGACAAGCCATGGTGAAGCCACATTAACCACAGCTACTTCTCAGCAAGCTGAAGTCAGAGAAAATAATGGATTAGGAATATAATGACACTTCAGTAATAATGGAAAAGTATACATAAACCAATAGTTTCTAACTCTCCCAACCTTGAGCCTTTTTTAACACCCCTAAAAAGCAGTAAATGACTGATTTGCATTTCACACCTTCTCCTTTTTTTTGCTCTGTCTCATTGTTTGCCAGTAGAATAATACTCCAATTGTGACTGACAAGAAAGAGAGAGAAGAGCAAAATGATTTTATAATATTTCTGCCATATAATTATCCACTGAATATTCAAGAGTTGTTTGGAGAGATGAGACCGCTGCCCAGTTTTCTGCTGCTATCGACATTCTGAGTCTTGGAGGACACCCCAAGTTCACATGCCTGAAACCTCACTTACCAGTGATCATCCAAGAACACCTCCCCCTTGCGGACTCCCTAGTCAGTCAATGTTGCCGTCATTCTACCATTAAACCCTTGGAGTCACCCTTGACTCCTTCTTATCCTGGTCTCAAGTCACAGCTGGTCCCAAGTGATTTCAGCTCTTGCTTCAGAGCCTCTCATAATGTTCTTTTCTTTTGATTCCATTGTTTGGGCTGAGAGTTAAAGAAGGAGCAGAAATTTTCCAAGCAAACATGTTTGGATGGCATTGTGAGAAACAGAATAGTCTGCATCCAGACGTAGGTGTGTGAGAGCATGGCACACTGGGAAACTCCTGGTGGCCCATTGTTCCTGCGTCCAGAGTGGCAAGAAAGGAGGTGAGAAAGGGCTCTGATAAGAAGGACGTCAGATCCCCCCGTGAGGAGCTTGAACTGTTTCCAGGCCGGTATTTGTCAACTTCGGTAGTTAGACTAATTCCTTCTCCACATACCACTTATATTATTATTATCTGCTTTAGTTTTTCTATGAATTGACTTATTTTTCTATATTCATCAATTTATTTAACATTGAAATTTTCTTTTAACTTACAAACATTTTGTTACGGAAATTTTAAAACATACACAAAAGTAGAGACAATAATGAAATAAACCTACATGTACCCAGCACAACAAAGAACAACCCATGTCTAATCTTGTTTCCTCTATTCCCCATTTACCACACCCCTCCCCCAGCACACACCCTGAATTACTTCATCCGTGATAAGTAGCTCACAGATACTATATCGTTTCATATCTCTAAGGGATAAGGACTTCTTAAAAACATAACTATAATATCATCACCACACCCAAGAAAATCAACGATAATTCCTAAATATCATCTAACGTCCAAAACATTAAAATTTTACATCACTGCCATAATAGGAAAAACTGAAATCATGTGCCACAAATTTTTAAAAGAAAATGATGCTATTAAAATTATGGCATGATGTTCTTGCCTTTGGAACACTTAGCTTGAGGCCTGTTCTCTTTATTAAAAATGGAGACAAGAAAGTGTTACATATACTAGTCTTATACTTCCTCAGTGTCCAAAGTAGAAAGATTGAAAGAGAATTTTAAAAGGACTAAATTTCTCACTATGTATTTTAAGGTTATTTAATGCCCTGCTCATGTACCACCTGAATAATCTTGCATTTCACCAGGACTACTTGTCCTGCACTTTTGGAGTCACTGCTACAGGAAACAGGGAAGCGTGTAGGAATGCTGGGCTTGATGGAATTCATGATTTGGGGAAATCGTTCTAGCAGCAATTTCAAGAACAGAAGGGAGCTACGAAGGAGGAGAGGACAGCCTCTTACTGGGTCACACTACTTCTTGAGAGCGTGCTTGATTCTAGTAGAGGGATTCTCCTCATGCTGTGGGAGAGGACACACGCAATTACATGCCCTTGACCAAAGAACGGACCTCCGCTATTGCGGAATGTTTTCTTCTCTGATCTCACAGCTTCAGGGGGAGGGGATGCACATGAATGTGGAGGGAGGAAGGAAGAGGACACCATCTAGCCAACCAGGTCAGCTCAATCAAACCTGGCAATCAATGAGGTGACTGATGTCACAGCCAGATGGCACTCACATCCTCCCCCATATCATTTCTTGAAACTTCCCTGTCCCCCAAGCTAACCTCTGCCTCCCCAAAGGCCAGTCTTCCTCAGAAGGGGCTTTAGTGCCAGGTCCCAGGTCCTCCTTCCACATGAGCACTCTCTCCTGTGACTAAATCACCAAGCCCTCAAGAAATGCCAAAACATGACATTTTCCAGAATATTTCTCATTCCCAACCCCCTCACACATACACTCAAGTATCTTCCATGCCTCCCTTTTCACACGGAGACAAGTTCACATCTCTGCTGGGCTATTCAAGGATCTCCCAGATCTGGCTCTTACTGATCTTCCCAATTTCAATTCCTAATACTCTTCCAGAGGCCACTGCTTTAGGTTACCTGATCTAATCTCTGTCACTCCAACACGCTCAGGCACAAAATCACTTACGTCGCCTAACATAGTTAGGTACTACCCTATGTTCTGATTATTTCACTCATTACTTGTTCCACCTTCCCAAGATAAAAGCTAGAAAACTCACATCTCTAGACTCCTTAATATTAGGATATGAGCATGTGTCTTAGCATCTAAGTATTACTCTCTGGTCAGAGATGTGTGAGCTAAGTCCTTTAATAAATTCCTTTTTGACTTCAACTAGCTAGAGTTGGTTATGTGCAACCCCAAACTTTCAGTGATGCGCTGTCCACGTTCCTTCATTTAGCCCATTGCCTCTGCCAGGAACAACCTCCTCAGTCTCATACATGCAGCCAAATCTAACCCCTCCATCAAGTTCTGCCTCGTCCAAGGTTTCTCCCTTAAGTTTCCTCAAACACTCTTTCCCAATCCATGCAGCTCGTCGTTTGCACCACTCATTGGAAACTTAATACATGCCTTTCTATTTTGTAGCAACCTTCTTTTGCCATACCCTAATTCTATAGCTTGAATATGAGTCCCTGTGTTTTCACACTGATTTGATAGTTAATGAGTTCTTCCTATGGGTAAAGTACTGTGCTTAATGCCAGTGATACCAGGATGACTAAGCCAAAATCTATGTCCTTGGCAACTCACAGGCCAGTGGGAGTAACAGATGAATCAACAAAGAGAAACAAAGCAATGTTCCAGAACAGAGGTTCTGAGTTCAAGCGGAGGAAGAACTCACTCTCCCCAGGTAGCTCTGGGAAGGTGGGGCACAGGCACGAGGCTTCAAGAGCAAGTGGGAGTTCAGCAGGGAGGCAAATGAAGAATAAGGAGAATGTCTCCTCCTTTGTATACCCCTAGGATCCCCCAAACTTAGCTTGTTCCGTAAACATTCCATGTGCCCAAATTATCTTCTAGTCAGGGACCAGCAATACATATGTCTAAGAGTTAAAAAAAAAAAAAAAAAAAAAAAAAAAACAACTCTTTATCAAAAACCCATAAAAGAAACTGGGTTCAAGCAAATTTTTCCAAATCAATGCTCTTGCTATGTGAAATGTAATTTAATACTGTCCCTGCCGTCAAGGTCCAATGCTTGTTTAAATGCAGTCTAGCTGAAGTGTTATATATATAAAAGCAAGGAGCATTAAACAACAGTAAAAGATTTGACAGTTAAGTCTAATAATAGAAAAAGGGACACAAGTAGCACATGATCTGGTGCCAAAATTAATGCAAACATGAGAATTTTTTTTGAAAGTGATCACTTTACCTGTGTGGGTCAGGGAAACTTAACGGACACGTGGATGTGTACAGAGAAGGGTTCAGTGAAAAGCAGAAAAATAGAGGACAAGTTCAGGAATTAGTAAGTAAATCAATTTGGCTATAATCGGGAATTTGAGTGGGAGAACAGCATGAATAAAAGAACTGGAAAAGTAGGTAGGGGTGTTGGTTCACAAATTCCGGAGCTTCCCGGTTATAATCTGAAACTGGCCCCTACATGGACAGGAAGATTAGCTCTGAGCTAGCATCTGCTGCCAATCCTCCTCTTTTTGCTGAGGAAGACTGACCCTGAGCTAACATCCGTACCCATCTTCCTCTACTTTATATGTGGGACACCTGCCACGGCATGGCTTGACCAGTGGTACACGTAGGTCCGCACCTGGGATCCGAACCGGTGAACCCTGGGCCTCCGAAGTAGAACGTGTGAACTTAACCACTGCACCACCAGCCAGCCCAAGGCTTCACATTTGGAATGAACACAAGATCAGAATAAGACTCACAGGGCACAGAGCCTGGGAGCCACTTGCCTATTTCTCAGTTCCATCCACTCCCCAGCCCCCTAAAGAAAGAGGATGGGTGCGAGGACCTTGGTGAAACGAAAATCTAGAGATGAGGGTCAAATGGTTAAATCCAGCTGTGGAGATTATGAATCCACAAGGACTAGGAGCCAAGAGATCATTACAAGTCATAACCATGTTTCACAAGACTTCTCCAGTTATCTTGAAATTCTGAGATGTAATTCTACTGAAAACAAAAGGATAAAAAACTGGAATAAAAAATCAGCTAAATACTTGGAAATTTTTGTCTACTGAATGTCAGGCATCTTGATATTTAGAAATTACATAAAGGAAATATTTAGAATACCAAGTTCTTGCTGTGCCCCTATCAGATGTTGGCAGGACTAATGATCTATTTTCTGGTTAAAGCAAATTCTTCACGATAGGTAATTCTATACACTGTAGTATTTCTCTCATCATTCTCTCTATAACAAAGCACTGGGCTGCTTACTGCTTATTCTGAGAGTGTGCAAGAGGGTAGAAAAATAACCTAGCTAAAAACGATAAACAACTAACGTGACTGACAGCTTACCTAAGCCATTTTAAAAAATCACAAAACATTTGTTTCCTTCACATTTTCACATATCCCTTCCACATATGCGTTCACAACAGCTATATGGAGAAATTTTTAATTTCTCCTCTAGAACGGACACAGGGCAGAGAGTTAAGCCAGCTAAACCTAAAAGGAGCAGGATAAAAGATATCCCATGCTGGAGCGCTGGTCATAGTCTGTGTGCCTCTCCGCCCTGCTCTGTGGCCTGGAGGCTGAGCTACGTGCCTCCAGGTGTGGGACTCCTTGCTCTTTGGCTTCCGTGCTGTTCAGCCAATGGAGAGGACCCACGTGCAGGAGATGGGAAGGACAGAGGAGAATGATATCAAGATATCTGCACCCAGTTCCCTCCCTGAAAGTCATCACAGGTTGTCCTCCATTCAACCCAGGTCGTGTCAGTCAGTCCTCTCCACACAGCCATCACTCTCCTTGTGTTGCAGGCATTGCTCACTCCCCTGCACTCACAGCCCACTCTACCAGCCCCAGGGCTTTTGACCCTTTTGGTTTCCCTACACCCTGCCCATCCCTCCTCTGTCAACTAGGGTGTGTGACCCGGACTGAATATCATCATTCCACAGCCACCCCTCCAGCCGATGGGGGTAATGTGACCTCCCCTGGCAATGGTGTTTGGGTTAGTGTCAAAAAGGTTCAGTCCTGGGTACAAAGGGAGGGGGTCTGCTCTTTCTACTTGCCTGAGCATCCTGAGGGCAGAGCCAAACTCAGTCTCCCCTAAATCAGCCCAAGAAGTTGAGAGATTTTGCTTTCTGGGTTTTGTGAGGAACCAAAACTTGTCTCACCTAAGCCACTAGCAACTCCCCAAAACAGAGCAACCAAGAGAAAGAGCTAAAAGGCTGGAGTAGACAGGGTTTGAAGCTCGATTTCTTCCCATCTGGGCTTTTTCCTAATGTACTTAGAACATTTCTCTCAAGTGTATAACAAAAAAAATTTAAAACTGAATTTGCACTCTTTACTTGTCAGATTCTCAAAGGAATTAGAATAAGATATTCCTGCAACAACCTCAAAACTCCAAAGCAATTTCAATAGCTCTGTAGGGTGTTATAACCTCTTGGTAGCTTCTCTTAAATTTAGTTTCTGTTTTGGGTTGCCATCAAGTATCAGGGACTTTATGTTCAACTCTCACTGAAGGTAGAAAAAGGTAGGAATAATTCATCTTAAAAGATAAATGTTTCCCCACTAGGCATAAATACAATTGACTTATTTTTTTTAAAACCACTGACCTTATTAATGCCACAGCTGAGAAAGCTGGAAAGGTCCTTCTAAAGACATTCATCCAGAAGTGTTGGAAACAAGCACGGTTTACCCACAACGGGGGTGGATCTAACGATGCTCAAATCCTGGTTGAATGAGACATCACTACACCCACACTTGCATTTCCAGGGCCATTGGTAGAGGTGTGCATTGCCTCTTGAAGAAGCCTCAGTAATGTAAATAATGAAAGGCTAGACTACCAGACCCATAGAGCTAATATTAAAGCAATATTGGACTCTTTTTTCCTGAAGAGGACAACAGCAAAGCCAGTACCAACATTCCAATGATTGAAGTTGTAACTAGAGAAATTTCATCAGATATTAGAGCAAGCATTGACAGTTAAAACTGATGCATAGCTAAAACTTCACAAATACTGTTCTACACTCTTCTCAGGTACTGTGCCAGGCACCAATGACTCAAAACTACAGACCTCTATACTTTGCCACAGGAATAGACAACGTCCTCTCTCCTTCCCTCCTCTGAATTGGCTTATTTATTTATAATTTATGGATGCAGGAAATAGAGACTCTTTCTCAAGAGGAAAAGCTGCCTTCTGGAAGTAAATTTCCTCGATGTGACCAGAAAGATAACCTCTCAAATATCCAGGCAAAATCCCGAAGGAGCCAGGCGGGGCTCAGGAGGGGGCAGTCTCCTCCTTTCTCTCCACTGCGCTTCCTCCCTCTTTCCCCAGAAAAAGGTGAGATTCCAGATACCAACTGGATGTTAGTAGAGCTTGCGCTCTCTCTCTCTCTCTCCCCCCTCGCCACCCCCAACACACACACACACACACACACACACACACGCAGCCTGATTCTCAAGGCCATCTTTTGCTATCTTTCCTCTTCTTTCCAAAAAGAGCTTTCAGGCACAGCATCCATTTGAGTTAAAATTCAGACCTGGGGGAGAGGGAGAGGCCCGCTTTAGTCCTGAGGCTAACCCCCTTACCAGAGCTGTGCTTCCGTGTTCAGGGCATGGCTAAAAATGAAGCAGAAGTTCATTATCTTCTTACACGACTTCAGGATGAGGTGGAGGAGATGAGCCACCGGAGGGTCTGAATTTGACCATTTTACGATCTGAATTTTACAATTTCTTGTTATTCTCTGTAGTGGAGAGTATGGTTTGGGAAGCAGGCAGCTCTGGGTTCAAACCTGAGCCCCGACACCTGGGAGCTGCGTCCTTGGGCAAGGAAACCTCCCTGGGCCTTAATTTCCTCATCTGTAACATAGTGGAAACACCCACTTTACAGAGAGGCTGTGAGTTTTTGTAAAACCATGTATGCTATTGCCTCTTCAAGTGTAAAAAGGCTGTACAACTCTCAGACAGTGGTAGTAGCATCGCTCAGAATTCACAGCCTCAATCCTTCGCGTGCTATGATAAGTTAAGGTTCCTGCTATTTCTTTCAGTGCTTGTTTTAAGTCTCATAAACATTTCATCTCTACTCAATCCTCAAAGATTACTCTGCACACAGTTCAGCCTTATGCTGGTTACAATCCCGCTGTGGCTGTACATAGCACACCTTTGAGTCTGATTTTATATTAAAAGCCACAGGATAGGTAACTCCTTCTTAAGTTATAGCATATGCTGAGATTCCTGTTCCTGATTTTCTTCCCTAATAAGCTTTCATGTGCCAGGTGTGATGTGTGCTAGGGGGTTTACAAGCATGAGCTTTACACAGAGTATAAAACCTTAAAGAAGATAGAACTCTATAAACAAGTACATCAGACACTTTGCCTCATTCTCCATCCCTTATCGCGTAAGCAACCTGAGTCGGGAGGGGTACTGAAGTTCAAAGCCACAGCGCACATCCCCTCTCTCCTTTCTGCTTCCTTTCTGAGAGACACATCTAAGTCACACCTGGGGGAGCCATCATGAAATTCCACTCTCCTAGCAAATACGATGAGAATGTAACAGAAGTCAAGATGAGTAATAAGGACATTGAAGATGACTCCATTAAAGACTGCTCAAGAGTAGAATTAACAACAGCTGATGCGGCCTTTGATTGTCTAATAAGCATAACTGTGTCATTTTCTCTGAAACAGGTGAACCAGTATTTAGAAAGGAAAAAAAGCAAGAGAGGTCTTGGACCATGGCAATCAGATAATCTGCTTCAACCAGAATTCAACTGCATCACCATCAAAATAACCTCCCAAATGGAAGGGGAGAAGATGTCTTCATCAGAAGACTCATCTGAGTCATTCTCAATGACTCTCTAGGACGAAGGTCCCACCAATTCCAAACCTTGCTCTCTATTCCATGCTTCTTAAAACTAATGGGATTCCTTCCACACGGGTAGGTTTCCATGTTGCCAGACTGCTGGGCCAAGTGTCCAGGAGAAGCAGATTAGGGCAGTCCACTTTCTCTCATCAGTCCTGCAAACACAACAGGCAGCCCCAACACACCTCTGAGTGAAACTCCGCTTGTCCTTTGAAGATTCCAGCCCAAGTGGAAAGAGAGTTATCATTGCGGTCTAGCCTATGGTGCAAAATCACTAAGAGCAAAGTGAATTTTTCTTCCTGAGACTCTTTAGTGGATTTCCCCCTGAAATTCACCTGTACATATAACTTCAGATTAGATCCACTACAAATATACATGAGGTTACATGCTAAGATTTTAGTAGTCAAGAGCTTTTCCTGAATTAACATAGCTGAAGGGAAACAATACTTGGAAAACCTCAAACGAGCTCACAAGTTATTAACAATGGTTTTCACCCCATGCTTTCAGAGCCCAGAAATGCATCAGAGTAGATGCAATGTGTCAGTGGGGCTGTAGAGAATGGTGGGAGCACATACCACAGGCGCAAGTCCAAAGCCACCTCAACCTCCAAAAAGAGTCTTCCCACAGAGAGGAGAGGATATGGACACCCAGCTTGTGCCAGGAAAGAGAGAGAGCATTCTAGGGTTTTGAGTAGTCAGTGCTACATAAGTGTGCCCTGCAGACCGGAACTGCCCATGAACTGTTATCGGTCTGTGACAAGATAATACAGAAGTTGAGAGTAAGGACTGAGAAAACTTTACAGCAAGTTGACATTACTGTGATATTTCAGTGCATGATTATTTTTTCTATTTGTTCATTTTTATTGATTTTGCAAGAGTCTTGACCATGTACACAGTCTTGGCTGTTCATTGGACTCTTCTGGGGAGCTTTAAAAAGTGCTGGTGCCTGGGTCTCAATCCCGGAGAATCTGTTTTAATTGGAATGGAATGCAGCCTTGGCACTGGGATGGTCGTTAGAACTCCCAGGTGTTGCTAATATGCAGCAAAGTGTTCAAGAACTACTTTCCTCACACTGGAAAGGGATTAGGGGATGCACTTAGGACTTAGTGAATTTGGAACACACAAAGGTAATTACTTATTTTACGTTACTTTGAAAATTTGAAAAATATTTTTAAGTTACAATTCAATGTTTTATTAAAAACAAGGGTAAAATGGACTGGAATGCTCTGATATATAGTCATGTTATATACAATTTTTAATGTAAACGTTTTATTGCAATATAAATGCACACAGAAAAGTGCACAAACCTTAAGTGCACTGCTTGATGATATTTTCATAAAGTAAACACATCATCAAACCAGCGTTTGGATCAAGAAAAAGATAATGCACAATATTCTTTGCCCCCATGTTATGACAGCTAAAATAGCTTCCCCCGGGAGGAAATAAAGATAATGTACTCTGCCACTATGAATATGACATTTATCTTGGTTTACAATAGATCTAGTTTAAATTGGAAGATTTCGAAGAATAGAAACAGAAATTACAAGGATTCTTCCTGGTAAAGATGGTAGATTGAATACACAATCTTTATTTGTTCATTCAGGAAATTTCACTAAAATGACAATAAGTGAATTTTTAAAGGCATAAATCCATGAGAATTAGCAGAGGAGCCAATAACAACATTTTAGAAGTTGAAAAGTTAAAAATTACTTGTCAGGCCTGAAAAAACTGAAACCTATGCTGAGGGTAGAGAAAATGAATATTAGTCCAATTTACAACACAGAATTTTCCAAAGTTACCAGTTACCACTATAAGAGGGATGACAATGAGGCTAAAATCAGCAGCCTTGGTTAAGTCTGTTTAAGAAGGCTGATGGCTTCTTAATCCCACCCTCACTCTGTACAGCATTTGACTATGCCTCCCTTCACTCTGGCAAAGAGCAGAGCTTTGTTCTCTGGAAAGGCCCAAACAGAAGTTTACAGGAAGACCAGACACGGTAGAAGATTGAGGTACCATACCAAAATCATGGAGGAATTAAGTGAACTTATGAAACTGCTCACTAAGATGCCAAGTCTTCTTTCCTACTTGGTTCCCAGAATGCTAGCAGCCAGTCAGAGGGTTAGAAAAGCCTTCCATGGTCCAAAGGAACATTTTCTTAAGAAAACAAGATTGAAGGTTCTCAAGGATACAGCCCAGCTGTTTGACAGTAAAGTAATAATAGACAAGCCCCTGTTGGGAGACAATTCTCCATGGATCTCTCTTCTATTTCTGAACACCTTGTGCAGGATCCGATAGCTTTTTATCCTGGACTACCTTTTAAAAATCCTGTACAATGAACACTTTGGAAGCTAGAGATAATTTCTCCCTCTAGAACAGAAGGCAGGTCTATTTGCTAACGTCTCCCTCTGGAGCAAATGTTGGGTAGGTTTGCTGGCAGGCCGTAATAAATGATTGGGATTTCCTAAGCTCAGGATTCCTCAGCTGTGACACAAACCTAGTACATAGTAAGGATCCACCTTGCTTGCTCTGTCTTGTCCTTGTGGAACTTGGAGAGCAAGGAGAACCACCGTGAGCATGAAGCTCATGCTGCTTGCTGAACTGAGAGTAATAAAGTCCTTGGTATGCGACCTAGGACTCTCGTGTCTTCTGTTAGCATCCATGAAACTGTAGCTGACTAATCCGTTAGCTTGAAAGTGGGGCAAGACCTTTCATAGTTCTTGACCTCCTTAACCATTCTCACAGCTTCCATATAGTTTTGAAGGCTTTCCACTCTAAAATATAAGCAGATACACAAAAATCAAAAAACATCCAAGAATATTGACTAACAATAATAAAAATTTTTTTTAAATTTAAACTTGGAATAAACAGCCCATTCAAGAGAAGAAAACTTCAAAAAACATATTAGTAATATCCTCATGGAATAAGAGAAGCTATTATATCCATACAACAAGAACAAGATACCATATTTTTTTAAGAAATATTAGGAAAACAAAAGAGAGCCATTACAACTTTAAATGAAACTTTAAGTGAAAAACGTAGTAAACGAGTTTGAAAATAAAGTCAAGAAAATATCATACAAAGTACTACACACAGACAAAGAGATGGAAAACAGGAAAGCAAAGATTAGAATCTAGGCACTTCATTACAGCATTAGCCGTTAAGTCAGCCACCCCACCTCTCAACTTCTTGCTATAAAAGAGAATAAATGTCCTCATTACTTAAGCCAAAAGCTCAGTTTTCTTTACTTGTAGCCAAATTCATCCTGGGGAGATCTTGGTAACTAGCATGTCTTGGAAAAGGATAAACTGGTTTGTGGTCTGCAGCCAGGGATAAAAATGGATCAGTGCCTTTATCAAATGAAGTCGTCTCCCCAAACTTGCTCATTTGCCATAATTTCGATGCAAACATTGCAGATACCAGCAGCTATGCTATTTCCCTTTAACAAATAGCTATATACTTAATTCTTCCAACTGCTGATTTTCTGTTATCTGTATATGAATCTAAGGAGAATACCTATTCTGTGAGCTTTTAAGAAACATGAAAAGCTGCAATGTCAAACTGAACCTGAGGAGAGAAGTAGGTTGTGCTGCTTTGGTGATGAAAGTAGCTTTGCATATTAGTGTAACTTGCTGCCTTATACATCAGCATGTAGAAGCACCCAAAATATCATCAATGATCCCACAAGAAGCCTTTTCTATTGCCTTGAAAGTCAATTCCATCAGGGCCAGTGAAGAGAGTGTAGGGTTCTCCTTAACTACCTGGAAGCTAATATCTTTCCAGAAACCATGACCTGAAATCTTTGAATGACATTTGGGAAGACATTTGCACCACTTTGGAGAGAAAAGGGAAGCCCATCCCTAGAACAGAAAATTCAGTAAGGAGAAGTTCATTCTTCACTTTGCTACTTTATAGCTATGTACATGGTACACTTTTTCATTGAAAGCTTTAAAGTCTCTATTATAATACAGCTGAAAACCACAAGTTCTTTTGGAAACACAGTCCTCAGGAAAATAAGGATCCAGAGTGACAACATGTCATAAGATGTCAGTGCAGACAGACAATCTGGAGTTATCTAGATACACAGCAGGATGTATTTGAAAGCTAATTCTGCTTAGACAACCTTAAAATTGAAACGTAGATTCATCATCCTTCCTTTGCTGACAAAGACAGCACGAATGATGCAGATCTCGCCTCAAAGACGATCTCCTTGACTTGAGGACAAATGAAATGATGTGACATTAATTCAACGTGAAGAGTTTTTGAGAAGTCTGGTGTTTCTTGATACAAATCCGCCCTCTTCCTGCAAAAGAAGCTATGGGGTCTCTAACTTCATTTGCTACCTCATTCCCTTGGGAGTCAGAGTCTTTAGGAGGTGTTAATATTTTAATCAAGTTGAAGTCAACTGGATGCCAAAGATGAGCTGCGTATTCCCATGCCTAAGACCACTCCAAAATTTCAGCTTCTTATTCAATCCAAACTATAAAAGCTTTATCACTAAAATTCACTTTTGAATAAAACTGAAGTTCATTTTTATTTTGGTTAACAAATTTGAATTATTTCAATTTTTTCAGACATTCCCATTAAATTTTGCACATTTTCTCATAAAATAGAAAAACAGATACAATTCACTGGAATTATCATTTTTATAGCCTGTTCCTGTGAAGTAATAAATTTCCAGTGTAATAAAATAAACTGCATGAAAACGTTTGGTGTATATGTGCATCTTGGGGAGGGAAAGAGTAATTTATAGCTTTATTTAGAGTTTCAAATATTTCTGTGTCCCCCAAAATATTAAAAACCAGAAACGCTAAAAACTACTGTTCTATCTTACAGAACAGTCCTCTAAGATGGTATGTAATTACCATGTATAGTCACAGGTCATTTCTAACATGAATTTAATCCAATGTCACCTTGAAAACTAGTAGTTAAATTCTCCAATGTGATCTGATGCAGGCCCTAAAAAATCAGCCAGGAAATTCCTATAAAATTGAAATTATCTTTTCAAGTTCAATACATTGATTGGAAGCCTACTTAAGAGACGTGACAACTAAGTGCAATGCAGCACCCTGGACTGGATCCTGGCACAGAAAGAGAGCCTTAATGGAAAAACTGGTGAAAGCCAACGCAAGCCTAGAGTTTGATTAATGGTAATGTACCAACACTGGTTTCTGAGTGCTGACAAATACACATGGGTAATATAAGGTGATAATGATGGGGGAGCTGGGTGAGGGGTGTACAGGAACTCTCTGTATTATCTTCGCAACTTTTCGTTAACTCTAAAAATATTCCAAATAAAACGATTTTTTTAAAAAAATCTACTTTAAATTTTTAACAAGGTTTGCTCACTCCGTAAATATTCATGGAGTGTCCAGGCATCGTTCTCTCTGCTGGGTACACAGTGCTGAACAGAATAGATCCATCCCTTCCCTGAGGGAGCAGATAGACAGTGGGCAAGAAAGGCACTAAACAGTCACAGATTCAACACAAATTGTAACTGCAGTTTGTAGAAAGTGCTGGAAAGGAGAAGCACATGAGATGAGAGAGTTGCCAAGCTGGAAAGGCCTCCCTGAGGCAGTGGCACTGACTATGAGAGCTGGGGAGGGCTGGGAGCCAGCCAGGTCACAGCACCGAGAAGGAGGAAGAGGTTTTCGTCAGCCTGGAGGGAGGAAAGGCCTGGAGTAGGTGCCAGTACAACCAGAGCACAGGGAAGGCATGGGAGGGCATGGGAGGGCGGTGCCAGCTGAAGAACCCAACCAGGTAGGACCTTGCAAGCCAGGTGCAGGGTTCTATAGTTTTCCAAAGAGATACAGGAAGCCATTAAACACTTGAACCAGAGGAATGGCATCACCTAGTTAATACTTTTAAAAGATCACCACGGCTGCAACGTGGATATGGAATAGAAAGGAGCGAGAAAAAAAGCTCCCACTGCAGGTGCTCACAATTTTTTTTAAAAATTAAAGAGAAATAAAAAGTGCTCAACTTCTAAATATATTTGTTCTAAAAAGTCCCTGGGAGAACTTTTGTGCACTGTTGGTTGGAATGTAAACTTGTGCAGCCACTATGGAAAATAGCATAGAGATTCCTGAAAAAGTTACAAATTAAACTATCCTATGATTCAGCTGTTCCACTTCCGGGTATTTACCCAAAAAACATGAAAACACTAACTTGAAAAGACATGTGCACCCCTTTGTTCATTGCAGCATTATTCACAACAGCCAAGACTTGAAAACAACCTAAGTGCCCACTGCCTGATGAATAGATAAAGAAGATGTGAGATGTATATACAATGGAATACTACTCAGCCGTAAAAAGATGAAGTCTTGTCATTTGCAACAAGTGGAAGTGCCTTGAGGGTACTATGCTAAGTGAAATAAGTCAGACAGAGAAAGATAAAGACCAAAAGATTTCATTCATGCGTGAAACATAAAAAACAAACCCTCGGATACAGAAAACAGAGTGGTGGTTACCAGAGGGAAAGGGGGTGGGGTGGAGGGCAAAAGGGTAAAGGGGTTATTTATACGGTAATGGATGGAAACTAGACTTTTGGTGGTGAACACAATGCAGTATATACAGATGTTGAATTATAATGCTGTACATTTGAAACCTATATAATGTTATAAATCAATGTTACTTCCATAAAAAAATAATAAATAATAAGAATAAATTTAAAAATAAATGAAAAAGCCCCTTGGAAATAGTACTACATTTTAGACGTGCACATTCCTTCTTTAGAACCTGCCACCCTAACTCCGGCAGGGAAGATGGGGCTGAAAGTGGCTCCCAAACCACTCAATCTGGATCTTCCTCTAGAACGCCTATGATTCAACACGGATATGAACAAAACACGAGAGAGACGCCAAAGTCACGTGACTTGGAGCTTAGCAAGGTCAGCAGCAAAAACCTACAGGCTCTAACACTCTTAGGAATTTCAGCTGTCACAAGAGATAAAGAATTCTTAGCATGTCTGGTTTTCAGGACCATAAAACCATTATTGACACCTCACTGGTGCCATCTTGGCATGAGCCCAGGACTAAATATAGAAAATCCCAGACTGCAAAATAGTGTAATCTTCAATCCCTGTTTAAAATATACAATGTTAAATGTCATCCTCAATTACCATACCTTGAGTATGAAAGAATTGGTGTGTCCCCCTATCTGACCTAGAAAAAGAATTATGTCTTCCAAACTTGATGTAACCAGCAGCACTTCAAAAACCCTAAGCAGTCTATAGTGCTGGTTGGCTACTTTTAAACAGAACTCCCTAGGGACTTATACCCTAAAGACACTTGGATTTTCTCAGTTTGTAGGAATACAGTATCTATAACCTCACTAAACAACATCTAGATACACTCTAAGGGCTATCAGGACTAGAAGAAACAAAAGATTGGATCTTGCTTGAAGCCTATGATTTGATACGAAAAACTTTTTATGCAAAGCTCTGTGAACCCAATAGCTATTAAGTTGACTGTCCAGCCAATCGCTCCTTTTGTCTGGAAACTATATCTTCCCCCACAGTCAACAGGGTTACAGGAGAGAGCCTCTGGCAGCCATGATTGAGGAACTTGACCTTGCCCCAAACCACCACAATCAATAGGCTCAAGAGTGCGCACTTGACACAAATTGGACCAAGTCGCTTTCCCTGAGAATCTGGATCTAGAAGTAAGAGGTTCTTGCTCAGTCTGTCTGCTCTCTCGAATAGAGGACATGTAAACACTGGAACTGCTCACAGAGGCTATTTTGAACCATTTGGAAGAGGAAATAGAGAAAGCCAGCCTGCAGCAAGAGAAAAGAATGGAGAACATGTGCCAGAACAAAGAGATAAAAGGCAGAGAAAGAGAGTTCCCTGTTTTCCCCACAACATTCCAGGACCTGAAGCTAGCTGATCCCACCTTGTCCTTGCCCTTAAAATCCATGGGAGACTCCCAGTATCCTTTTAATCGCTTCCATGTTTGCTTAAGCCAGTTCAAGGGGAATCCTGTGACTAGAAACCAAAGCCCTCACTAACACTCCAGGTCTGTCCATTTCACGTAGCCTTGAATAACTGAGAACCAGCTTGCCCAAATTCTTCAAGCCAAGACCTCAGAAACAGGAATCCAATTCCAGCTTCTCACAGCAGATAAATGCAAGAAAATGAAAACGCTTATCCTAAAATGTTAAGTGGAAAAGAAACAGGGCACAAAATTGTATATTTATCAGAATTGTGACTACACTATAGTTTATGTTGTTAATAAATCAAGAAGTGAAGCCCTATATGCATTAGGAAGATTGGAAGGAAATTAACCAAAATAACAGTTGTATTAGGGTGACAAGATTATTTTCCTTTTTCTCTCTATTCCTCTATGTCCGTAAGTAGTTAAATACTTTACAACTTTAAAAAGTTATAATGCCAAAGACTATGTGGAGTTTGTAAATGTTTTATAAAATAATGATGCATTTTTTTAAGTAGAACATAAAATACCCTATCTGTTATGTTTGCTGCTATACAAATTGCCCAAAAAGGAATTTCTCCTTTAAGACTCTACATATAAAAGGAACAACGCAGTTTACAACAGACTGGCCCCAAATTAATCTCAGCCTTCACTTCTGCTCCACCTGTTTGCCCTCCCAATCCTATCTAACCCTTCCCAACCCAGGGCTTGCCGTCTATCTTCAGCTGGAATTCCTCCCTTCCCCTCTCCCTCTCTTCCCCCCATTCTCCCAGCACCCCGCCCCCATCCCTGTAATCCCCTCTACTTTGATGTCTGGGTATTTGCATCTCCAGCCATGCAGATCCATCCCGTCAACCTTAGGCCCTAAGTTTGTCTCCTCTCTTTTGCATCTACCCATTGGGAATAATCTTGCGACAAATGACTGCCAGCCCATTTTAAACTATCCCAGGGGCGATCCAGGTAAGACAGCCCCTTTCAATTACAGCACCGCGCAAGCCAGAAATGGGTAAGGAGTAGAAAACAACATGCAAAAAATAAAAACCACTGGGAACTTGGATAATTTGTAAATTATCTTTAACATTGCTGAAACACAATTTTCAATAACAATCCAAAGTACAGCATTGAATATGAAAAAAAATAAGTGGTAAACCATTTATTGACAAAGAAGGAGTGAGCAAGGCTCTCTGAAATCATGAAACTGATTCTATTGGTTTCCTCCATAATCCTAACAGCTCCCATACATTGAAGTGGGTATCATGCCGGACATTCTATATACGTTATCTTACATTATCCTCCCAATGACCTGTGAAGCACCTATTATTATTCCCACTTTACAGGAACAAAATTGTTGATCTGAGAGGTTGAGTTACTTATGCAAGTTTAAAAGGCTAGCAAGAAGCAGAACAGAGTCCTGTGGCCTTTGCACCAGACCTCATGGCCTCAAACAGCTCTCAGACAGGCTTTCTAAAGAACGTGTATCTGAAACTTAATGTTAAACCCACGTGTTAGCTAATAGTAGTAGTATTTTATAATACAAATATCCAGTTTATACATAAATTTATATTTTAAATGAAAAACAGATCAGAATAAACACTATAGAAACTACCACATTATCCAACGTCAATAATATGTACAATTATATTCAGTATAAACATAGCCCTTACACATTACAGTTTAAAACTATGGGGCCTGGCCCAGTAGCATAGTGGTTAAGTTCATACGTTCTGCTTTGGTGGTCCGGGGTTCGTGGGTTCAGATCCCAGGTGCAGACCTACAGACCACTCATCAAACCATACCGTGGCAGTGTCCCACATACAAAACAGAGGAAAATTGGCACAGATGTTAGCTCAGGGCCAATCTTCCTCACAAAACACAAAAAAACTGTATTACAAAGTCTTCTCAATACTATGTATCAATGGTAATTATTTATAACTGTTTACAAAACACTACCTCGCATATAAAAAGAAGCATAAAGTTTATTATTAGGGTATAAACAGAATATGAACTAGGAGAAATATTTATGGCATTCATTTCTCTAGTAAGAGACAATTTTATAACTTACTCCAGTTAGAGGGCTTGTATTATATTAATATTGTACCATGAAAACCAATGGTAACCACTTCAAAAGGGGAGGGGGGGGTCACAACTTATTGCTTATAATTCTAGTAACTTTATACTACTCTGTATAAAAATTTGCCTGTTTTCTCCATTCAAGTACAGAAAACGTCATTAAGGAAATAAGAAGGATGCAAACGCAGAAGTTACAGCCATAAAGGTAACGTGATCATAAAATCCATTTGGTGTTCTCATTCTCTGAATAGGCACATCTGCTTGATTCCTCCATAGCTGGTGACTTCTTTCTTTCCCTCGAATCACTACCATTGTGCACTCTTTCTGTGTGAAAATAATTCTCTCCAATTTCTTCAAAGGACACTATAATCATTGATTCATTAGTACAATGAACTTTATTGAGCATCCAGAATGTGCTAGACATTTTGCCTAAGATGAAAATACAGATAAGCCCCTGCTCTCCCCAGGCTCTGTGGGTGAGACAGTTTTGTGTAAAGTAAACAGCCCAAAATAGTGTGCTAAGTCCTGGAGCAGAGGTGAGTACGCAGTGCCACAGGACAGGGGGGATTAACCCAACCTGGGGCCATCAGGAAGCTTTGCAGAGGACAGTGCATGTAAGACAAACAGGAGCTTTCCAAAGAGAGATGAAGGAGACTCAGGGAGGCAAGCCATTCGGGCACAGTGCACAAGGGCAGTGAGCAGCAGAAGGGCACGGGGACAACAACGTTACTAAAACAACGAGCTGCTTGACGAGACCATGACCAGGGTTTGTGGAGGCCATGTGGGATATGAAATTAAGAAGAAAAATTGGACTAAAAGTCCAACAACTTAAGTAGATTAAGGTGCTTAAATATATGGAAGACTATGCATACATTAAAATAAGTTGTTAAAAATATAGAGCCAGCCCTGATGGCCTGGTGTTTAAAGTTCAGTGCTCTCCGCTTTGACGGCCCAGGTTCAGTTCCCAGGTGCAGAACCACATCACTTGTCTGTCAGTAGCCATGCTGTGGCAGTGGCTGACACAGAAGAACCAGAGGAACCTACAACTATACGCAGTTATGTACTGGGGCTTTGGGGGTTAGGGGGAAGAAAGAAAAAGACAGGAGGAAGATTGGTAACAGATGTTAGCTTAGGGCGAATCTTCCCCTGCAAAAAAAAAGCATCATGGAGCGGTCTTTGGGAGAAAACAAAGCCATTTGATTCATTCAGTTTCCTCTTTGAAAAAAAATATATAGACCAATGAGAGAAATGTTCAGTATGAAGTAAAAAGCATTTGCATGTGTCTATGGATATAAAAAAGACTGAAAGGATAGTGTTAACCAAAATATTAACACTAATCACCTCTGGGTGGTGGAATTATGAGTAATTTTGTTTTAATCTCTTTTTGCTTCTCTGCCTTCCAGATTTTCTGCATTAAGCGTGCATTACTTTGGCAATTAGGGGAGAAAATGTGTGCTAAAATAGAACAATGTAAGCTGGGCTCAGACTGTGGCATACTAAGAAGTTTGGACTTTATTCCACAGAAAATGAAGATTTATTCCAGGCATTTGATCAAGGATGTGAGATGAACAGATTTGCATTTTAGAGAATTAAGTTTTGTTAAGGTGTGCATACTGGATTAGAAGGATTTGAGGCTGGGTGAAAGATGTGATGGCTGGAACTAAGGCAGAGACCAGAGGGGTGGAAAGCAGTTATTTGGGGTAGAATAGACAGGACTTGTTAACTGAATGTAGGGTAAGGGGAAAGGGCAGACTTTGAGGATAACTCCAGGTTTCTGAGCGATTGGTAAGATACAGATACAGGATGCTAACAAGCATAAGAAGAAGGAAAAGGCAGACTTTTAAGGATGGGATGATGAATTTAGTTTTATGTGTGATGTGCCCAGAGGACATCCAAGTAGGAATTCTAGTAGGAAGTCTGAAATATGGGTCTGGGTTCAGAAAAAGTGGACCTGGAAATGCAGACACATAGAAGATAGGAAAGCCGTGGGACGAATGAGCTCCCTCAGGGAAAGTCAAGAGTGAGAAGAGACCACTGAGGCTGGAACCTCGAGAGGTGCTAAGTCATCGCAGCAGTGGGAGAAGTCAGAGAGCTGTGACAGCCAGAAGTTGGTAGAGTTCTTTTTGGAGATGGGATGAACAGACCCGGGATCAGAGCAAGGGGAAGAAGTTTTACTATAAATTTGCAGCTACCAATAGAAAACAACCACAGAACCTGGCCTCAATGGGGTATAGAAAAAACAAAAGGCCAATGGCTACAAAAGATATGGAACAAAGAGAGTCACTGGCCACTGAGACGGAAGATGGGGTGAAGAAAATATACCAGAGTTCACTGAGTGAGAGGCTACCGTGGAGGGTGGGACTTTTTTGAAAGCTGTCAAAGCTGACCTACTGTGTGGCTGTTCTGAGATAGTGACTTCTCTCCTCTTTTTTACAAACAAGGAAACTGATGTCCACACAGAAGTGTCCCAGGTCTCAGAGCTAGTTGCTGGCAGGGTTAAGACTAGAATCAATTTCCAAACCACTACAGTTTAATTCACTGTACATCAACATACTGCCTCCTTATACAAACACAGAAAGAAGGCTCTCCCCAAAAATATCGAGTATGGAATATAGGAAAACATACACAGATTTATCCTTTGTCTTGACTTATGGAAACGAATAACTTCTTACAGCACACCCCTCTCTCTGACCACCACCTCTGATCTGCCAGCTAACTTCCGCCAGCCCTTGATCCCACTGAGATTTCCAATCCATTGATCCCACCACCTTTTCACTCTCCCTAATCACCTTGATCTCCTCTCTTCTCTACTTACCAGCTTTAAATCCTACGGTCAATCATTACAATAACACCTTCCTTGCATACATTCACAACTCTCTTGTCCCTATTATTTTATTAGACCCATTGGATAATCTGCAACTCTGGTTAAATCCCTCTCTTCACTTTCTCCATGTCTCCACTGTGTCGATGAATACAACAACCTACTGACTGGTCTCCATTTAAACTTGTGACCAGAAACTTTAAATGGGCTCTTTAAGGCAGCCAGACAACCTACTGTATTTCCCCAGTCCATCACTCTCCCTATGTAACTATTCATTCCTTCTCTGTTCTACAACCTCCTCCCCACTCCTCACTCTCAGTTGATGACCTTACTTCCTGTTTGGAGAAAACCAAAGCAACCAGAAGAGAATCTCAACAGACTCCCACCACCTCAGTTATCCACCTTCCAGAACCCTCACCCACACACTTTGCCCTCTATCCATGTTCCTGTCTAAAGTACCGTCCCTTCCCTTGTGCCCTAGACCCGATACCCTCTCTCTCTAACATTACTAATTTTCTTTCTCTATCGAATCATTCTCATACTCATGCAAACATGCTGTTATTTCTCCCATCTTTAAAAAAACTTTTTAACCCTACTATTCGCATTTCCTTTGCTCCTCTTTGCACAAAAATCCATGAAGAGTTGTCTATACTTGTGTTTTTAATTCCTCCCTCTAATTCTGTCTTAAACACATTCTAATCCGTTTTATGCCACCTTACCCGCTTTTGTCAAGGTCACCAGTGATGCCCAGTTGCCAGATTCATGGTCAGTTATCAGTCTTCATCTTACTTGACCTTTCAGCAGCAGTGGTCTCAGCTAATCTTTTCCCTCTGAAACTCTTCAGGGGCTTCCAGGCTATCACATGCTCCTGGTTCTCCTCTCACCTCCCTGGGAGTCCTGCTTGGTATCTTTTAATGGTTCCTCCTCTCCTCCTCAACCTTTTACTGTCTGAGTGCACCCACGTTCAGTCTTTGTTCCTCTTTTCTTCTCTATATATTCACTCCTTGAAGATCTCAACAGTCTTAGGATTTAGATAACTTCCAAATGCTGGAAAATCCCTGATTTATATCTCCAGTCAGATGTCTTGAACTCCAGGCTTATTCTACATCTCCAATTACATTGAGCCTTTCCAAAATGTTCTCCTTATCCCCTGACCCCCTAAACTTCTCCACCTTGAAGCCTTCCACACTTCAGCCATCAGCAACTCAAACTTGGTCAAACCAGAAAAGTGGGAGCACTTTTGCCTCCTCTCCTTCCTGCAGATACCATATCCAATCCATCAGGAAACCCTATTGGCTCCAATTTCAAATATATCCAGAATCCGCCCACCTCTCAGCACCTCTGCTGCTACCACTCTGGTTCAAGCCACCACCCTCTCTCACCTAGGTTATTACAACAACGCACTAACTAGTCTCTCTGCTCCCACCCTGGCCCCAAGAGAGCAGTCAAATTGATTCTTTTGAAGGGTAAGTCAAGTCACATCACACCTCTGTTAAAACCTGCAAAGGCTCCTCTATTTCATTCAGAGTACAAGCCAAAGGACATACGATGCTCTATAAGGCCCTACTTCATCTGAGCCTCTGTATCTACAGTGACCTCGTCTCCAGTCACTCTGCCAGTTGCTCACCCCACTTCAGCCATGCAGGCCTGCTTCCTGTTTCCCTGGTACACCAGGCATGCTCCACCTCGGAACCACTCCCTCTGCCTGGATCATCTTCCTCTCAATGTCCACCTCGCTAACTCCCTCACATCCCTCAGGCCTTTGCTCAGCGGTGACCTCCTCAGGCAGGCATTACCTATCACCCTATTTAAAACTGCCACAATTGCTTACCCTCTCAGAATTTTTTATCCTTTTTACCCTGTTACAATTCTTTTAAAGCAGCTATCACTTTGAAATATACTGCATTATTTATTTATTTGGTTGGTTATTATTTATTGTCTGTCTCCTCCCACTAGAACTTAAGCTCTAAAAAAAGAAAATACTCTTCTCTGTTTTGTTCACTGATGTATTCTTGGTGCGTTGGAGGTGCCCAGATAACACCTGTTGACTGAATGAATCTATTTCCCCTACCAGACCATAAGTAACTTGAGGCTAGACAAATGCTGTAACCATCTCTGTCAACATGTTTAATCATATATATATATATGTATATATATACCTTTTGTATATATTTCATATATAATATATATTATATATAAATACATGTGTGTGTGTATATATATATATGTGTGTGTGTGTGTGTATATATAAATATATTTCTTTTTTGTATCAGCCTGACTACTAGAATTTTTTCAGGACTGGGTACTCATCTTCCTGATCGGCAGGGGTGGCAGCAAGATGCATTAACCCGAGGCTAATCACTGCTGGACATTCTCAGAGGTAAGTCCCCACCTTCCTCTGAAAAGCTAAATGGCATAGACAGATCATCCCATCCTTAAGGCTTCATACACGATCAGTCAGAAAATGCGAAAGTCACCTTGCCTTCACATATCATATATCCCTCAGCACAGCCTTTTCCTAAATATATCCCTCCAGACGTCCCCCTAGCTGTTGCTCATTCCCGGTAACAGCTAAATCAATTGACCATATTGCACTGGTTTGCTTCAGTGTGTTTGTTTACTAGTTGAAGGCTGCATTAAGGGCAGGATTATTTCATGGCGCTCGGCTGCCTGGCCCTCTTCCAGCTCTCTCCTCTCCTAGTCTCTCACTGTGCAAAATGGCAATCTCTTTCTACCTCTGAAACCGAGAACCTTCTGAAAGTTATTTGACTATCACATAATTTTCTGTCCTTGTGAGACTCTCTGCCTCCACTGTTTGCACTCTGTGGCCTGAAGCTAGGGAAGTGCCCACCACAAATAACTACGCCAAATGCATCTTTATCCCTTTAGCTTCAGTTACTGTCTCGGCCAATGGTCTGCCTCTTTTTGTCCTGTTATTATATGGCAAATGACACACGTGCAGCTATTTCAGCAAGTACAAAAAGATCATACGAACACGTCTTTATTTAAAATGTCACTTTTCCAGTACTCTTTTTGGTTTCTTCTTTATTAACCAAAGCTCCATTGTTAGAAAAATTATAATAATATACTGCCCTGAGTCTTGTAATTTCACAGACAGCTTCTACATACTCTAAGCAATCAAAATCCCATGGTTCGTAATCAAAATATTCAAAGGTAAAATCTAAGTAATTTCCACATGGTATCCTAGTGCCTTCATTTAAGTTTCTAGGGTTAAAAAAAGAAGCCCTTTGCCAATAGGAAAAAAATAAGTTTTCGAGTCTAGAGTACAAAGACTTCAAACCGCATTCCATAGTGTGTTATTTTCTTTCCAGAAAATTCTAGCACTATGTAATTACTTTTGTATGGAAAATGAATAATGTAAGCCTCTAATGCTAAAAACAGCTAGACAGAAACCATCCAAATCAGATAGGCCTTTCCTGAAGCCAAATGAAATATTAAACTAGAAAATATCTGTCTGAAGACAGCCCATGGAAGAAAGCTCTTGAATTTTTATTCAGTAGCCATGGAGCACAGAGGGGGAGAAAGTTACGCGGGAAAAAAAAGTGTTTTCTCGGGTATGTGTCAGGGTTTGTCTGCTTCAGAGAAATTGTAACGTTGGTTGTACCCCAAAATGTCACAGAAAAATATCGATCAGAAATGCATCCAGGAGCTTCCAAGACTTCTGGTTAAAAATAACAGCAAAAACATCAATTAAGCTCCATCTATTGCGACAGAAATGCACTGATATAGAAAAAGCGAAATCCCACCTGCATGGGAATTAAGCCGCAGCTACTCCCCCAATTCAGAGAAAAACGAGCTACACTTCGGTCACTGGCAGAACTAATGCCAGCACATACAGCCAGTGGGTTTGTGTGTTGGGGGAGGGGGACAGCGTAGAGCGCACCTACATCGCCCTCCCTCCAAACTGCTCCAGAACCGTGAAAGCATCCGCGCCGCATGACCTCGCTTAGCCGGAAGCGAGCCGGGACCGAACAGAACAGCCTGCTCAGCCTCAGAGGGAGCCGCGACGTGCGGCGGGCAGCGCGGGCGGCTGGCCCTGGCACTCCTCCCCCTCCCACCTACCCCACCGCCAGTCGTTTGCAGAGTCGGGTCTCTGGCTCCAAGCTCCGGGACTTGGAGACCTAAGCAGGTTCACTCCCTGCCCGGGGCGGAGAACCTCCCAAAGACCTTTTAACAGAAGTAATTCCCGCGCTGGCCACGTCTCAGCAGCCCGGAGTGAACCAGCTGACCCAGCCGGCGCCGGGACCCATGTCTGGGTCGGCCGCCCCCGCCAGCCCCACCCCCGAGCCCATCCAGCCTGCGTCCCCACCGCCCAGCCCGCAGCCTGGCACTCAGTGGGGGCTTTCGGGGAGTACAGCCCCAAAGGATGGCTTTCCGCTAAGTAAACAGCCATGTTAGCCTCCTCTGGTCGTAAATAAGCCAGGGGTGAGCCGGCCGACGGCCGTCAGGAGCGCTCACGGGGTCCCCTCTGCGCTTTCACCCCCGAGGCTGCGACTGTTTCCAAACTCCTAGGCGCAAACGGCCCGGGCCCCCTTTCTCTCTCATGGTTCAGCACCGAGGACAGCGGGCTTACTTTTCGCCCAGCGGCCCCAAAGCCAAGGGGGTGGCGTTGGCGGCGCAGGCAGGGCTGCAGGTGTCCGGACCGCGCGCCCTCCCGCTTGCCACCCCCTCCGGCGCCTCGAGCAGGGCAGCCTCTCGGCGTCTTACTTTTCTGGCTGGAGTAACCCGGGTAATAGCCATAGTAGCCAGTGATCCGCAAGATCCGGTCCTCGATGGTAGCCACCCCGTTGGGGGCCGCCTTGACATCCATAGAGAGCGCGGGGCGGCGGCCCCGGGCGCGGCGGGGCGGAGAGCGCAGCGCGGGGCCCGCGAGCTGGTGCAGGTGCCGCCGCCGCCGCCGCCGCCGGTGCTGATGTTGCAGCTCGTGCTTCCGTGCCCAGGCTCTGACTCCACCGCCCGGCGCAGCACCGGCTCCGCATCACAGCGGCGGCGGCGGCGGCAGCGGCGGCGGCGGAGCGGCCCCCACGCGGGCCGGCCTCTCCGTCAGCCTGGCAGCTCTCCCGCCCGCCACCCGGCGCAATGCTGCCGGAAGAGCGCCCCCTCACCTCTGAAGCCCACCGCGGCCGGGGGCGGGTATGCGCGCCCCACCTGGCCGCCGACTCTCATCATTAACCCTTTTGCGCCCCTTCCCCGAAGAGTAGACATCCCCCAACCCCTCCTGCCAGAAGGGACGCTTGGTCCAGGGGCGTGGGGGGAGAAGGTGAGACGGTGGCGGGGGCTCAGCGAGGAGCGGTGTAGGTGGAGAGACTCAAGCGGAACCAAGGGCTGTTAATGCGAGAGGTGTACACTGTCGCTTGGGGAGATGACACCTTGGGGGCGCCCCCAGGGCTTGGTCTACGCTCGCATCTACACCACCTGGGGTCTGCTGATCTGCAAGCGTTCCCAGGCGTTAATCAATTTTTGAAACTTGCCTAGACTACGTAGAGTCTTTTTGCAAGAAATGACAAGAAAATGAGACCCCATAGGTGGTACGTGAAGTGGTTATCTAAGTATTGTGGACACAAAGACTTTAAGAGATCAAACCCTCAAGTCTGACAGTCTACATCCAGACCCTCCACCCTCCGAGGGAAAACATCAAAGGCTTGGAGACGTAGCTGAGCACAGCATGTTTATTTTGCCAATTCCAAATGCCCTCAGGAGAAATGATTTTGTCCTTTATTGCCAAAAACATCAGGGGGGAAGCTCTTCAAACTGTAAATATCTGGACGGGTGAAAGTTTTAGCTAGGCTAGAGACTTTCCATCAGAGTCTAAAACGTCCTTGAAGCTGTGCATTCAGAGTGAACACCCTCTCCTCGAGTGTGATTCTTCTGCTTTGGCGAGAGACTCGGCGGGTGAGAATTAGTGAGCAATGGGCATGATTCTTCTGTTCATCACTTGCAGTCACAGCTTCCTGAAAAATAATCTTCAAAGTTTCATCTTAGAAACTAAAGGGTGTGTGGGAGTCGGAGCGGGGTGTCAGCATGAAGGGCATTATGTCCACCTTCCACCCAGAGCCGGTTTAAGACATCCCTGATAGATTTCACCTTTCTAAAGCTTAGGGGGGAAAAGACAAAATCAAGTCGACTTCACTGCCCCCTCAGAAACCAACAAAGAATCTAACACACCATTCTGCCTTCAAGCATTTTCCACATTGTGTGTGGGTCCTTAAGAGGAAAGAAATATGAAAACTTTTTTTAAAAGATGAATTAGATTGAGCATATGAAAATGCAGTATTAAATTTCACGTCTTAAGGGTTTTCATCCAGACACAAAGCCTAGCACAGGATCTTGAGAGTGGAGTGAATCTGAGATGATTGTGGCTGGGAGGAGAGTTCATAAAGAAACCAATTTCCTCCCACACCTGCTTTCTGGGCTAGGAGAGAAGGAAGGGTAGAAGGAACTGAAAGGTCAGAATGAACTTAAAGCAAAAGGCAGCTCCAGGGCAGTGGAGGGGAGCCGAACATTTAAGGCCAAAATGAAAGCCTTATGCCTTTACACTCCACTGCCCCCAGCCCCAGGGGATTTTCAGCACACTTTCATTATTTTCATTATTTTTATTTCTGTGGCAAACCTTATATAAATTGTACGCATTGCACAGGGTAAAATGGGTTGATCACATTAGTTTGTGTCCCTTTTGTTCAAAGTTTCTAGAAAACAAATTTGCCTATATGATGTCTAATATGTACTTGATATCATAATCTATAGCATATTGACATATAAATTCAATAAGAGAGAAATTAAAAAACAACTCAAGCCACAACCTTCTAACAGGAATACAAATGAGCACAGATTTTAAAGACAAGTGGTTTTGTCCTATTAATGTTTATAACTTATCTTACCATAATTAATGTATTAAGTTCTAAATTACACTTATTGTGTAAGTTGTTGCCTTCTTCCTAGTTTTGTTTTGTTTTCAGAAATTTCCAGAGAAATAGGTAGAAATGTCTTTAAGTGGATCTCATCATTCGTACAAATAGCAAATTCAGCATAAATTTAAATAATGTAAATATTATACCCACAGGAGTTTATGTTTTTTAAAAGAAATTATAAAAATTCTCAGACTGACCTGGAAATTAATTTTAAAATAGCAGAGCATTTACAAATACCTCTGTAATCCTCTGTAATTGGGTGACTAAAACATTAAATGCAATGAGATGCTGTAATCTAGGACACACTTTTTTTTAATGGAACTGAAATTCTACAATTACAAATTAATCAACAATGAAAAATAAATTTCTGCTGGTGATAAGCACTCTTTGGTGCATATGATACGAGTTTTTTAACCTTCCAAATGTCGTTTTAGACATCATTAAAAATTCATAGAAATTGTTTTGAGGGAAGGAGAATTTTTTAAACATTTTTATATGTTTGCCTGCTAAGTTTACCAGTTCTCACAAACCCAAATACACAAATTCAAATTTCCAAAGTGTGAATTATCAGTGTGTCTCAAATCTATTCTGAAAAAATGAGGGAAGTTATAATTCAACAAGTGGAGATCAAAGGTAGTTGTTTGATTCACAAAGTGGTTCCTCATAGTATCCAGCTTCATGTTGCCAGTTTCCCTGGTAAATCAATTTTCTGAGTAAATCCTAACTTGACTTACAAAAATGTGGTTTGCACACAACTTTTCAGGAATATTTCTAATTCATTAAGCACAGGGCATCTGTCTGTGATTCCAGATGAGTTTTAATATATGGACCATATTTATTTTGATCATCTAATCAAGTCAGATTAGACATTAATACTAATTGAGTAAACAGAACTTGGCTATTTGTGTTGTAAAAAAAAAAGCCAAATCGTTTGTAAAATAGTTCAGGTGATAGTCACTTACAATCTTAGTGTCTAATGCTACGATAACTATACCAAGGAATAACATTAAAAACTAAAGATAATCACTGGGCATAAATTCTGTTCAAAGATGTATGGTCCATCATAAACTCATTTTAAA
Source organism: Equus caballus (assembly GCF_041296265.1). Taxonomy (NCBI): domain Eukaryota; kingdom Metazoa; phylum Chordata; class Mammalia; order Perissodactyla; family Equidae; genus Equus; species Equus caballus. Next base: position 18,535,128 of record NC_091707.1, read on the forward strand.
TACCATCTCAGCCTTCATACTTTGCAAGGGTTAGTAAAATAGAATCTGTGGATTCTAGTCTTCCTTACTCTGATTAGCAGCTAGGGCACCGAAAATCTGGGTTTTAGTCCTTTGTCCATGGCAGGAACAAGTCACCCGATGTTTTTGACCACCTACTTGGAGTTACCAATGAAAGACGCTGACAGAAGGGAAAATGATCATTTTTTTCCTCTGGGAAAATAATGTAGTGTCCCTACTCCCGTGAGTTAAGACTAATTTGACTGCTTGGAGAGCCAAGAATGTTTGAGCTTTAATACCCCAGGGCCAACATTGCTTTGTACAAACATCAGCGCTATTTACGAAGAGTTGACCCCACATAGTTTGCACAGTGTTTGTGTTTAAAAGTGTCTGGCGTCTAGCCAACCAGGTGATAAGCCCTGGCATCCGGGAAGAAAAAAATGTAGTCTTCATGTTGCACTTTCAGGAAAGCCGTTTTGAGTATTTAACCACCCAGTCATTAGCTGCCCCATTTGGAATGCTGACATTGCATTTCTATTCCATCCTCAGGCAACCGTAGGCGTTGTTGATCTACCTTTCAGCTGATGGCAGGACTGAAAGGGATTGGGGGCCCAGCACTCAGTATCTCTCTAAGAAGTCAGGGCAGAGTCCACTCTCCATTGACCTCTGGTAGCAAGCTCCATCATAGGACTATGTTTGAGGCTCATTTCCTTGGAAATGCTTAGAAATCCTTTGGAGAAAGTCTTAAGTAATTTCAACAAATACACTCAAATTTTAGAATGTGTCTATGACCTCTGTGTTTGTGTCTTTGTGTGTGTCTGTCTGTCTCTGTCTCTGTGTCTGACTCTCTCTCTCTCTCTCCCTCCCACCCTCCCTATGTCATCACTCCCTTCCCTCTTTTCCTCTCTGTCTCCCTTAGCCATATGGTAGAGTGGTTTAGAGTGTGGATGTTGGAACCAGACTGCGAGGTGTCAAATCTGACCTCAACACTTTCTAGCTGTGTGTCCTTGGATGAATTTCTTAAACTCTCTGACTCAGTTTTCTCGTCTGTAAAGTAAGAATATTGTACCTATTTCATGGAACTATTGTGAAAATTAAATTAATTGATATTCATACAGAGCTTATAACAGTAGCTGGCATATCATAAGCATCATAAATGCTAGCTATTACTATTATTTTGTTCTATGCATACATAGACCCAAATGTTTTATGTCCTAACTCCCTCACCTAACAATAGCACATACCTAACCTAACACTCCACCGTGGCCAATCCCTGTCCCACTGCCTGTGATATTAGAATCCGTCCAGGAAACAGACATGAGTTTTCCAACTTTGAGGTTGTGTAGTGATTCCAAAGAATGGTGACAAATTAAGGCTGCTGTCCCCCAGACATCAGAGAATAGAGAATGATAGAGATCAGAATGATAGCCTCTGAGCTTCAGTTTTCTCCTCTGTAAAAATGGGCTCATACTGTCTACTTAATAGTGTTCCTGTGATGGTTAAGTAAGATAACACATGAAAATATCTCACAATAAATACTAATTTCCTTCTCGCCACCTTGCCCCTGCCCTGTCCACTATTTATTACTAAAACTAACTCACACTTTAACACTTCATTCACATTATTAGGAATTTCTCTGTGGCAGTTGCTTTCACAAGTCTCCTCTAATCCTTTCAACCATGACAATGATCGCTCGAGGCAAATCTTGGAATCACATTGACCAAAGGACCAGGTGGGTTGCAGAACATAAGTGCTTTGCAGAGAGAGAAGCAGCCCAGGGTCACCAGTTCTTCCCGTCCCTTGAGAAGACCTGAGGACACAGAGAGTTTGCTTCAGAATGAGAAAGCGACAAAGTCTGTCATGGTAGGGACTAGGGTCCTGCTTGACGAGAGTGTCCCCAGCAAGTGAGGTGGCCTCACAGGAGTCACAGGGTGGTGCCCTGAGGGAGGCTAGGCCATCAGCCCTGGGCTTCCCAATCTCAGCAGAGATTCTGGTGCCTCCAAGCTTGGCCCAGAAGCAGCAGAGCCACCAGGCCGAGAGAGATGCAAGGGGGGTTTGACTAGTGTACATCTCAGCAGTGACCAGAGGACAGAAGACAGAGTGTCTCCCTGACACTCGAGCTTGGCCAAGGATCTCCCCTGACTCATAACCCTGCAGCAGGGGAGCCCCAATCACACTGAGATGGCATTTTCCGCCATTCTTATGGGGAAAGGGGACTCAGAGTAAGATTTACAGTAATTTAAAGCTATTAAAGATTTTTATAACATTTTTCAACACCTGTGTTGATGTTTATACATTCAAACTTGTATATTCATCTTACATATAAGACATTCTGTAATTTAAACGTCTAAAAATGCCATGCATGTCACAACCTCAAACCTACTGCAGATTATTTATCACAGAAGGCTTTCTGCAACATTACCTGTTAACAATGCCAAACCTGCTGTGGTAGTCATTGATACTGTTTGCCAAATATTTATGTTTCTCCCCCATTTTAGACAAACCACAGGATTGCACTTCCTGCCCCCTTGTGGTTGTACGGAGCTATCTGACTGATTCTAGCTCTGAACAAAAAGGACAGTGATCCTGTCGTGGCAAAGCTAATACAATCCCCTCAGAATTCTCACTTTCCCTCTGGCACGATCACCAAAATTCAAGATGACTTTGACACATGAAAAGTGAAGCTACTAAAAAATTTAAATCAAAAGGAATTTGAATTCCTTCCGTAAACACTACATTTAATTCTCAAATCTTATTCTCTTTATCTTTTGTTTTCCAAGAGCATACTATGCATGTTTAAGTATCATCAGTTCCTGAAGCAATCTGTCAATAAACAATACTGAAGACAAAATAAATTGTTGGAAAGAAACATTATGAGTGGGATGGAAAATCAGAGAGAACAGAAAATTTAAAACTCATCAGAATGCATAAATAAGACAAAGAAAGTCCAGAAGACAAACACAGTTCAATACGTCCACATCTTGAAAAATTACGGCCAAAAGTAATCTCAGGAATGACTTTGCCTTTAGCTTCAAGAACTATTAATTTGCAAGAAATACGTTCACAAGGTTTTATTTCTTCATTATTTTCCATGTCAGTGATACCCATCAATAACGCTTGCTCCTCAAATACCCCGAGATAGTGCAGACCATCAGGACTGAAGTAGATGTTTGTCTGTTTTTTTCCTGGCAGCCCAGCTGGCATTAGAAGAGGCTCCTAACTTATCAGAAAGAGTACACCTCTCAAGAGAGAAGCTAAAAGGTTGTATCAAATACATTTTATATTCCAATTCACTTCCTCTTGCTTCACCTTTGCAGTGACCAACTCTGTGTGGGTTCCCATTGACTTCACATAGACACAGCCTGGCAGTGCCTCACCTCCTGCCAACGCCACGCACCTCCAGCCTCCTGCCCCAGGGCTCCCCTGTTGATCCTGGGACATGAAAGTGCATCCGCCTGCATCAAGCGTGTGCAGGCTGAAAGTGCTGGGGATAGATGCAACAAGGGCACACCTGTGATGACAGGACAGCAAAGTGGCGTATAAATTCTTTTCTATTCTCTTCTGGATGGACTGCCCTGAGAAGCTGGGGCTTATGCAGCCTCTCACCCACAAGATAGAGCAATCAGTCAGATCAGTCAGTCAGATCCAAAGGATGGTCAGCTCAGTAGCGTGCCTTTGAATTGTTAGGAAAAATATTGTTAGGATACTCAAAATTCAAAAAGTGATTCTTAGCGTAATAGGATTATGAGTAGTCTCTCGTTTTCCAAATTTTCTGAAATAGGATGTTACTGATCTTAAGACGAATACACACACACACATGCACCCACACGCATGTACACACGACAAACCCTAAGACCCATTCTAGCTCTTTATTCTCCAGTGTGGCTGGGGTTTTATATGCAACGTATTGGAGAATGCCGCCTGTCTGCACATTAATCTCTTCAGTAATTGCAATTATCTCCTTTCCAGCAAATGTGATGAAGTCTGACTAAAGGTCTCTAATTCTTCTGGCTCTCCATGTTCTCATAAATAATACAACAGGGCTCCAGGACAACGAGTACATGAAAAGTTTTGTAACATCTCAAAGTAATCCTGAAATCTTCAGATTCTTAAGCTAATAAAGTACTCTAGGCACACAGTTGTCTGGGTATATGTATCATTTGGCTCTATGTAGTAGAAGCAAGTGGTAAGACCATCCATGCTTGGATAATTGTTACAAATGCTTCTTCATCTGGCCAGTGCTTCTCATCCCTCAGCTATTTCTAAAGGACTTTCTCCTCTAAGAAGCCTTCTCTGAGCATGCCCCTTCCCGAAAGGACCAGGTATTTGCCCCATTAGGGCACTGTCCACACTGCGTGGTCTTTTCCACACTGTATCCTTAAGTCCTCAAAGACAGCGACTGCATTTTTGTTCACTACTGTGTGGCCGGTGCTTCTCAGAGTGCCTGGCACACACCAGACAATCAAAACATGTTCAGGACTGAAGGAATCATTGTAGTAAACAAAACCTTTCATTAGGACCACTTTCTTGAAGAAGGACCAAGGCGCACACACTCCCCAGGATAGGTTGACTTGTCTCAAGACCAGAAATGTAACTACTTGCCCAGCACACAGTTTATAAATGAAGAAACTGAGGCTGGAGAGCTAAGTCAGTGGGCCAAGGGCCCTTTGGTGAGTTGGTGGCAGCCTTTCCCCTGCACAGTGCATTGTCCTTTCCTTGACACTCCCATTGCCACCTTCTCATGGGTGGCCTTCTGACAGCTCCCACCATCCCCATCCCTCCCCCCCTCCTTCCCAAGCTGATCATGCACTCTTCTTTCTCTGCCTTCTATCTTCCCCTAGTTGAACCCCGGGCGCAGCAGACAGAAGGGATGCCATCAAGGGCTCTGTTCAATGAAATTGAAACCCAAGAAGATACCTATTTTCCAGAGTCTATGTGAGTTACATTTCTGGTATAATCAGTACCTGGTTAGTTACCCAATTTGGCAACCAGTCAAATTGAACTATTACCCCTCATCTTTTGGGTGCTGGTGGCAGGGGTAAATAAATGGCTTGTGCTGTCTTTAGATGTGAGTAAATAAATAGAGTTATACATTTTCTTATTATACGGTTGATACTTTCAAAATTCACTGCGATAAATATCATGGGCTCATTTTGACAAACCTTTTGGGAATCATGATCAGTTAGGAGGTTTGAATCACTTCCTTTATCTGTAACCTACTATAATGTTCAGAAGATTTGTTTACTTGTTTTTTCATTGATTTAGGTTTTACAAAAATCATCGTCTGGGCATACAGAAGGTGATGACTGCCTGTTACTCTTCTTCCTTTTCTTTTAACTCCCTTCCTGGCTTCATTCTGCTGTGCCCTCAAGTCGACTAGCACCTGCATACCACTGCAGTAAAGTCGCAATTGTACTCCTGCTGTCTAGCTTTTTTTGCACACCAAACAACCTCAAACCTTAGTGGCCTAAAATAACAACCATTTATTACTTCTCATGATCTGTCGGTTAGCTGGGTGGTTCTCCCGATCCGTCCAGGCTTGGCTGATCTTGGCTGGGCTCACTTGTGCATCTGTGTCAGCGGGCGGATCAGCTGAGGACTGAATAGTCTAGAGGATGGCCTCTCTCACATGTCTAGTGGATGGGGAGACAAGAACGCCTGGGCCACATATCCCATCATCCAGCAGGCTCGTCCAGGCTTGTTTGAGACACCAGTGAAGTCCCAAGAGTAAGAGTCAAGTTTGCAGGCCCTCTGGAGGCCCAGATTCAGAACTTGCACTATGTTGCTTCTGCCGTATTGTATTGGCCAAAGCAAGTTACAAGGTTAGCCCAGATTCAAGAGATGGAGAAATAGATTCTGCTTCTTGAAGGGATTGCTGCAAAAAACTGTGGCCATTTTTGGATTCTACCACATCCACCGATGTAAATCCACGCCAGTGTTGCAAAGTAAATAATCAGAGACTTGATGAGAATGTCCCTTCTGTGGAACGTATGCTTTAATAGAATTCCTTGATTCCAGATCAGCAGAGCAATCTTCCAATCACGGCTTAACTAAGGCAATGTGGAAGTGACTTCATTAAGCAAAATCTGCCATGAAAAGGTTACCTGCCATGATGAGGTTTTGTCTGAAGCGGCAGCCTTTTGCATGACATTTAATTCCAAACATTCTGACTTTGAAATGGGGAGCAAGAAATTAGGCACCCACACAGGCTAGGTCTGCAGAACTTTGGTACAATCAGACACAGAACAAAGAAATGCAGTGCATTTGACTCAGCAGAGCTGTTCCCACAACCAAGACAAAAAGTGGGGACCTGGAAGGTTCAGGCATTCACTGTGCTCAGCTGCTGCAGGGCCATTTATTGTACTATACAGCAAAGATCTGATTGGCTTCCCTCCCCACAAGATTTCTAGTTTCTTTGGGACATGAATAAACCTTTTAAATCCGTATTTCTGGTATATAAAACAGAGCCTGACTATCGAAGGAAAGAGACAGAGAAAGAGTTATTTCTGTGACTCAGAAAAAGACGAACTCAATATAACCACATTTATATTTTTAAACAAATCTTTGCAAATACTCAAAGATTCTCCCATATGAAAAATTATGGAAGTACTGGTGAAGATAAGTTACTCCGTACAAAAACAGAAAACACTACTATTCAGCTTAAATCAGAAGGAAGAAGTTGGTGATGCTCAAATTATAATCCAGAGAAAAGAGGACCAAGAAATGCATATTTTTGTTTATAAGTGAAGAGAAACCCTTAGATTTCCAAAAACTTGAATCTAAATTTTCAGTTCATAATTAAGCACTCGAGAGGATAGATCCAATATTAGTGTCCTAACTGTTCGGTGGCACAGAGATCCAAGAAGTGCTTTTCACATTATTATAATTATTTATACTCAATTTCATTCCAAAAAGGAATTGAGATGGCTTGTAAAGATACTACATTGCAAGATTTAAAATAATAATAATAAGCAAGTAACGAACTAGGAAGAAAGTAAACAAAAATAGAAACCAGAAAATGAAGCCAGAATGAGGTCGACAAATGCCAGGAGGGCTAGTATACCTTGCTAGAAGCAACAATAATTTGGTTTGGGACTTCCTAGACACCAACCAAAGAGGCGCTTGTGGTCACTAACACTACTCGTCCCGGTCAGAGCTCATAACAAAGTCAGGAGAAGCACAATTCATTCCTGGCGTGCACCCTGAGAGCAAGTTTTCCCGGGATGTTCCTAAAGAGGGTCCCATGTCTTATTCTAGCAATAGCCTGAAAAACATCCACAGGAAGATATAAAAACATATAGCCTGGTGGCACAGTGTGAAAGCACTCATGAGTCAAGTCACACTGCCAATGCACTTCAAATACAGTACCCTCTTATAATTCTTAACTAATCCCAAACCAATGTTTGGAGACTCATGGGCTATCTCTCCTTCAGGGAAGTCTCTGTATATACTGAGTCCTCAAATGAGAAACTGGTAAGTATCCCCAAATCCTGTAGATAGTAGTTCCCAATTGGTCTTTTTCTTTCCTTTTCCAGTGCTACCACCCGAGGTCAGGAGACACTCCTTTTAGCCTGGAACATGGACAGCTTTCTAACTTGCCCTATGCGAATCCATTCTCCAAACCACAGTCAGCTTGCTGTCTCTAAAACAAAGCTCTGCTTAAAACACCTGGATGGCTCACAGGGCTCTTAGCCTGAATTCCAGACCCTTAATCATTGAATACCCTTGGCCAGCTACATCTCCAGCCTCGATTCTCTGTTCCCTTCATTCCAGCTGTCTCAAATGAACTTCTGTGAGACTGACAAAAAAGTCACACTCTCTCTCACCTCTGGATCTTTAAACATGCTATTCCTTCTATCTGGAACACTCTCTCTCTCTCTCTCAATCCTTTGACCTTGTCTTTGTCTGGGACTTTTCTTTCACGTCTTCAGCTAGAAGCTGCTTCTTCAGGAAAGTCTCTTTATTTGTCTGTCTCTCTCACTAGACCATCAGCTCCATATGGGCAGCTCCTGGCTCTGTTTTTGCTCACCATTGTACTCACAATGCCTAGCATGGTGCCAGGCACACAATAGGTGTTTCATAGATATTTGCATAACTGATTGACTTATTAATTGATTGATATTGGTTATCATAGACAAGTCCTTGGAGCCAACTATTCTGTGTTACTCCCTAAAGGAAGATCCATTTACTTTCTTTAGCAAGCAAAAGTCTAAAGATATTTTTGATGTTATCTAATGGATATTGACAGCACTCATGCCTACATTGAAGAATATACCATCTCTGACACCTCCATCCAAGCAGGGTCAAAATTTTCCTCAGAAAACAAGTCGTGATCCCCTCCCAAACAAGGGCATATGGGCGATTGAGGCCTTAACCTTCTATGCCCTTAGAACATTATCATAACCTTTAATGTGGGAGAAACTTTAAAGCAAGTGTTGCCAAACTTTGTCTGCCAAGGAGTTTTGCAAGGTATTTGGCATTATACTTTTCAAGAAAGTATTAGTTTGTGGATTTTATCTCATCATGCAACAGTATAAAGAGTCAGGGGACCTGGGTTGTCACCGACCGCATGACCATGAAGGTCGTGATACGGCTCATTCCCTGCCCTGGAGCTGGATGACCTCACGCCCTACCCAAGCCTGGCTCTGCCCGGGGTCTGAACAGTCAACCCCGGGCCCTGTGAGCCCCCAAGAGCTGCCACACTGAACAAGGCAGGGGTCCCTGCTCTCACCTCTACATCACCTGAGATTGTTGACTTTCATCTATTTTGCATATTGAGCTTCTGCATTATATTTCATTTGAAGGAAACATTCCACAGCTAAAAAGAAATATGAAAACCTGTTGTCTAACTAATCTTTAAGGCTTTTTTTCTGCTCAGTTATCCACTCCACACTAGAGGTCCTGATTCAGTCTGGGGCACATTTCACAGTATCCAGTTTGAGACCGATGCAAAGAAACTAAGGCCTTCTCCGGGGATAATGAAGATAGGTCCCAAACCATGGCTTATAGCCTCAGGGCTCAAAGAGGCTTTGGAGATCATCCAGCATGTTTGGTATTTTGCAAATGAGGACACTGAGATCCAGAGAGTTTTGGTGATGTGTCCAGTAGCACACAGCTGTGTGAAGACAGAGCTAGGACCAGACCAAACTCCCTCAGGTCTCAGGCAGAGCTCTGAGAGAGGAAGGGCGCTCAGGCCATCGGGGAATCTGGGCTGCCTGCAGAAGTGTTAGGTGAGGAGCACCTCTCTCCTTGGCATCCCACTGCTACCTGTTGTGACCCAGGCCTCCCCATCTCTCACCTGGGTTAATGCCCAGTGTCCTGATGGAGCTCCTCACCTCCAGGCTCATGCCCTTCCAATTTGCCTTCCACACTGTTCTGGATATTTCTGAAACACAAGTGTCATCACATCACTATCCCAATGAAAAATCCTTTGCTAATTCTCCATCATCTGCAAGATTAAGGTGAGTTTTCTAGTGTAAGTACCAAGCCTTTCACGGTCAAACCACCCCTCTCTTACTTTCCAGACTTGGTTTTTTCTGAGATTTCCCTCCAACCCTACACTTCTCCCAAGCTGACCGATACTCCTGGTTGTTTCTCACCTCTAGACTTGGCTGCTCCTTGTGCCTAGAAGGCTCAGACTGCCCTCACCCCTCCCAATTCCATGATCCTTCTCTGCCAGGAGAGCCTCTTTTATGTCTCAGCTCAAACACGACCTCCACTAAAATATTTCCTGGGTCCCCTGGTGGGATTGAAATTCCCTCCTTTGTGTCCCCTTGTGCTTGGTACCTCCTTCCCTCATGGCACCTCTGGCACTCTGTTGTTACAGGCTGTCTTCCCTATTGTCAATATGTTCTAAGCGGCAAGAATCCAGCCTGCATTTATATCCCACACCAATCACTGTAGCTAGCACAGAGTAAATGCGGAAGGAAGACGGGGGAAGGACGCAAAAAGGTCACTAGATCCTTCAAATATTTTTAGGTCTTCACAGTCCCCATAGTTTCCTCATTTGTAAAATAGGAGTAAATGGATAGCTTATTTTCTAGAGTTGTCATGAGAATGAATGAGATGGTGCACTTAGGACTTAGCATGTTGTCTGCATGTGGTAAGAACTCAATAAAAGTAAAGCATTATTATCATATGAAAATGAAATATGATGTTTGGATGGAACAAGGACCCAGGGCTTCTGCTCAGTTTAGGAACCGCATCCTGGTGGTCCCAGCTGTGTAAAGGTGCTTCCTGCCTCGGGAAGCAGTACAATCTCTCCAACACCGGAGAACTCCAGCCTACACTGGACAGTTACCTGGCAGTGGTTTGATCAGGAATCCCCACCTGAAATGCGCAAATAGGTTGAAGTTAACATTTTCCTCTCTCTGGAGATTCATTGGTGCCAAAGTATCTCATTAAAATCTAGACATTGACATCTAGCATTTTTTTAAACTAATTTTCTTTGAATTTGGGCAGTGACATTAATTTTTATATATTAAATAAAACAGTGAAACATCATTTACATTGTTGAAGTTTGTAGGAGTGCTCAGAATGTGTCCAGGAGGACACTGGGCATGTTGTCTGGAGGTCCCACCTTGGGGCTTCTCTGCGTTTCAGAGTTTGAATCTCAATCTTGCAGGTCTAGCGATGTGAATTTTTTGGTACACCAGGAGTAGAGCAGTCTTCTTGGGAGGAGCTCTCAGGAAACAAACTCACAATCCACTGATGAAAAAGCTGGATTGCTAAAAGACTCGTTCATAATGGGAAAAGTAGTTGAACCAGAACATGCAAGTTGGCAAGATGAATACTTTCTCAGCCTATATTCAGATCTATAGAATGCCAGGACAAAATCAGAAATTTGCTGAATCTAGATTCAGAGCAAGGAAAGTTGTGTGCTACAAAATTTAATGAAATCAATCCCAGTTAGGACATCCCTGAGGCTATGAGCAGATGCCCTCTCTACTCCGATCTGTCCAGAGCCCATGCTGACCACCTCCACTTTAAACTCACACATGTTTTCCTTAATATGAATATTATCGGGGCCAGCCCAGTGGCATAGTGGTTGAGTTCACGCACTCTGCTTCGGCAGCCCAGGCACAGACTTACACACCGCTCATGTGGCTGTGCTGTGGTGGTGACCCACGTATAAAGTGGAGGAAGGTTGGCACAGATGTTAGCTCAGGGCCAATCTTCCTCACCAAGAAGAAAACATATATATGAATACTGTTAGTTAGCTTTAGGGTCAGATAACCGTACTTTCAGATTCTGACCTTAGAAACACTTTGTATCTGAAGTGCCTTTTGCAACATCTTGATGAGGATTATTTTAGGCTGGTTACTTTTAAAACTGCAAATGAGAAGGGAGCTGGTTACCTTTAATAAAAGCAACTCTGAGGAGCAGAGTTTGCTCGCCGTTTGTTGGGAAACATTTACCTTTGTAAGGGAAACCTCCACCTGTAAAGATGCCTCCCTCTCGGTGCCAGGAAGGCGAGATGGCCTTATCTCTGGAAACTCTTAATAGAGAAGGCAAGGACTTAGGTTGGTTACTGTCCGGCAATCTCATGTAACTGACTCCCCCCCCCCCCCACCAACATTCTCCTTTGTCTTTAGCTGAAGGTAATATTTAAGAGGTGACTTCTGCCATTTACTTAATCCGGTTTGATTCTTATCTAAAAGTTATAGGACCACCCAATAGCCAGACCCCACCTGCACTGATACCATTTTAACTTTTTACGTATTCTTTCCTTTGTTTTGTAAAGAGATAACTCACATACCTATGCCTTAAATTTAGTCTTACTCTCTACCCAGGGGGGCAGCAGCAGCAGCTCCCCATGCCAGCAGCATCTCTGATTGCCCGTGGGTCCTGACCCCACACAGCAGCTCTGCCTGCCCGTGGGTCCTGTCCCCATGCCAGCAGCAGCAGCAGCTCTGCCTGCCCGTGGGTCATGTCCGCATGCTATTCCACACTATTCTCTAAATAAAAGAGCACTACTGCCAGATCTTGAGAGTCCAAGAAATCTTTCTTTCGACTCCTCGGCTCACCAACCCCGCATCAATCTGAACTCATTTATTATGTGTTGATTTTGACTGGCATTTCCAGATCATGAGGGACCTCCCACCCCATCTATGGATGCCTCCTTCCTGTACTTCCCTCTACCAGGATTTTGTTGTGAAACAAAAGTTAGAAGCAGGGGCCAGCTCCTTGGCAGAGTGGTTAAGTTCGTGTGCTCCGCTGTGGCGGCCCAGGGTTCAGATCCTGGGCGCGGACATGGCACCACTCGTCAGGCCACGTTGAGGCGGCGTCCCACATCCCACAACTAGAAGGACCTGCAACTAAGATATGCAGCTGTGTACAAGGGGGGTTTGAGGAGATAAAGCAGAAAAAACAAAAAAAGATTGGCAACAGTTGTTAGCCCAGGTGCCAATCTTTAAAAAAAAAAAAAGTTAGAAGCAACACCTGTATTTGTAAATAAATGGAGTGCTCCATATACGTACATTCCATATATGCATGTAAGGAGGAGCACATAAGTAACATAATTGGAACCCCCGCTGTGCCTCTTAGTGTGGGTATGGTCCAAATAATTAACTTCTTTAAGCCTCTAGCTCTGTTTCTTAAAATTAGCATAATAATATCTATCTGAAAGGGTTTTTGTAAGGCCTAAATAAGAAAAAAAAACAAGCCCAATGTATAAACTGAATGTTAAACAAATATTAATTCCTTTCCCCTTAATAAAATTAAGAAATTTATTGCAATAATATGGTTGCAAATTTCACTTACACTGCAACTCAGACATGCAGAGGAAAATGTCAGTTCTCTATTTTGTCTATAATCTGGTCTCCTTCTTGAGCCCCTATCATCTGGATTTGTGGTTTAAAAATGTCTGTTTAGTCCAATCTAGTTTAAAGCTTAATAAAGATATATAATTTAAGTAATGCCTATAGGTACTGTTCATTGTTTAGGAGTAATGGTCCATCTTCCTTATTTCCATCCCTCTTCCCTGACATGTAAGACAGCATCTGGGTATATGTTTAAGGAGGAATGTGGCTTGCACAACCCCCTGGGAGAGTGGAGATGCAGAGTTCTCTTGGCTTTTGCTGGGTCTCTGTACACCCTTAGTCTCCGACATGCCCTTGATCTAGACCTGGACTAGGCAGTCCTCCTGTAGCCTCTGGCTCTCCCCTCCCCACTGCTGGCCTCAGGGCAGGTATGCTAGCTCTGATCCCAGCTTCCTCCTCTACCCCTCTGCCCGTGGAGAAACTTCAAGAACTCCTGAGTCTCTTCCATGCTACCCAGGAATGGAGAGCCCCCAGGGAAACTCAACTCCATGGTCGCTGTCTGCCTAATTAGATGGTGCCCACTTTGGTGTACTTACCTTAAGCTAGGGCAGAGCAGCCAGCGCAAGATCCCTTTCAGATCCTAAATGAGAATCAGTCTTTCTGCCCCGCGGTCTCCCAACCCCTTCGCCCTGTCTGATACTTCTCCAGAGAGGAGAATCAGAATGCTCACGCCCCAGCCTTGCTCTCCTCCTACAGCTGTCTCTCTCTCATACCCACTGTGCTTTGGGCTGGAAAAAAGTGGGCTTTTCTTATAACTTCACATACATTATATCCAGTATTTATGAAGCAGTAGTTTTCATGGCCAAGCTCTTAAAGACAGAGAGGCCATCTTCCCTACACTGTGGAAGAACATTCTATATTCATCAAACCTAGGATTTGTTTGTTAACAGGAAGTCAAGGGAATTAAGTGAATCTTCTCTTTCTGCAAATCATAGTTTTCCAGACCATTTTCTTGCTAAAGAGGTCAAGAAAGTGGCCTCTACCCTCTCCTACCCTGGAGGCCTCACAGGTTTGAGTTAGAGGTGAATGGTTACAATAAAACATGATTTCAGGCACGTGATAGATTGAATTAGTGGCCCAAACTCTTCGCCCTCAAAAGAAAAAGGAGGAGGAGAAAGGGGAGGAGGAAGATAAGAGAAAGAGAAGAAGAAATTAGCTCACTCATCTAAGAAGGCTGAGATGGGGAGTAGACCTTAAGCTTGAAGCAGAGTAACCCAGAAGAGCCCGGTGCACATGAGCCAACCCCCAGGGGGCCGCAGACTTGTGAGAAATAGATGCTTATGGTTATATGCCTGTGAGAGTTGTTTGTTACACAGCATTATTGTGGCAAGAGCCAACTGATTCAAGATGGAAGTTGTGCTACATCAGTTTAATATTTGTAAAATATTATTTCTGTCACATTCTCACAGTTTTTAGGTCACGAAGGCCCTGGTGTGTTCACTCTGCAATAGGCTATTCACTCAAAAGTTACCACCACAGAATGAACTTAATCTTAAAATACCATTGTCATCTTAGCATTTAACCTCTACAAATGACGTACATCATCATTTTAGGATTTTAACCTGTAGAATTAGGAAGGATCTTCTAATTTAGGTGAAGAAGGATGAACTGAAGTCTGCAAATGAAAAAGAGAAAGAACTAGACTAATTCATTCATGCACAGGGCACAAACAAGTACACGATTTCAGGAAATTTAATAATTTAGATGTAATTTTTAATAAGCTCTCTCTGTTTTAACTGAATCCACACCTTCTGGAATTTTGATTTAATTGTTCTGGAATGGGGACTCACCACTGGTATTTTTTTGGTTTTTCTCTGGTGATTCTAAGGTACAGCCAGAGTTGAGACGTCAGCGAGGAAGATCAGGTTTGTATTCACTTGGCCATTTTCTTTCCTGGACGCCATTGAATGTACTAATTCATTTCAGCTGTTTTCCTTTTGGTCTCTCTAAGCTCATCTACTTTCTAAACCAATATTCCTTTCTAAATTTTTAGGAAGAATTGTATTTGGTTGTCTGTGTTATTTACAAGCTCAACCAATCTCGAAATTTAAAATCACAAATACAAGAGAAAGGAATCTTCTCCAACTAACAGGTGAGGTGATAGAGTTAACAATTGTAGTAGATAAAAATAACTTCCAAATTATAGCCCCAGGTTCTTTTACTATTTAAGTTGCTTTTCTAAATGTCCTAAATTTAGCAAGCACTATAGCATTTCCTTGGCATTTTGGTAATATTGACAAATCCTGAATTCTTTCATATCAAACACTGACAATAACTCTTCTAGATACCTCTAATTTTCAGGAATCCAATCACACAAAGCCGAGGGTAATCGGAGCATCTGTTCCTCCTCACCAGATTTTGGCTTTTAATCATGTATGAAATCACCTTTAATGTAACGCAATCAACCAGTAGAGTATGTTTAGTGATGGGATTGAAAGTTCAAAAAATGTAACCCCACTCCCTCTGGTGGCGTAATCTCCAAATATCTATTGGATTCACAATTTGGTTAAAATGTTCAAAATGGATTGGGACTCATTTATAGTTAGTCTCCTTTTCACCCAGAGGTGCTGACAGTACACCATCCCTCCAGAGGAGATATTCTAGTGCTACGAGTTTCAAAAAATCCATGACGAAAGAAGCAGCCACTTCTTGTCATAGTCCTTAATGTCTCACATGCATCATGCCGAGGTATACAAAGAGAACCTAAGACAGATCTAAGCACCCGTTGTTTACCTTGGCAAATCAGAAATGCGGTTCTTAAAGTTTTAAGACTTTATACAAAGATAGCTTTGTTGTTATGACCAGTATAAAACAAAAAATCATAACTATGCCCTATGGCATAAACTCTCCAGGTTCATGGAAACAGTTATTAAATGATTGATCAAGTTACAGCAAAACACAGAAGGTGAATTCCGTGTTGAAAACCTCTCCTTTCTCCATGCGTTGGTAAGGATGTCATAAACGGTAGGAATACCGAAGATTTTCCAAAGGATACAATTGCACATAACAACATGTTTTCTGAAAAAGAGCTCATTACATATTCATATTGGTTTTTATTACTTTGCAATATTTTTTTTCCATCAGAAGATATTTCATGCCTACAATATACACAGGCACAGTGGCCTAAGGAGAGAGCTACAGCATCTTCTGCCCACAAACACAGGTTACGATCCTTTTCTATTTGTATGAAAGTCAATATCATGCAATAGTTGAAGCGTAGACTCTGGACCCTGCCTGCCCAACTCAGCAAATTACTAGCTATGTCACCCTGGGCAGGTTTGTCGAACCACACCATGCCTTTGTAATGCAGGTAGCACATTACAGGTACCGAACGTTCTCACTCATGGGGTTGTTGTGAGGTATAAATAAGTTTGCATATGGAAGACGCCCTGAGCAGCAGCTGACACAGAATAAGTGCCATACAGGTGTTCACTAGTATTGTTGATGCTTGACTGAATAACAGAACTATAAATATGTATAGTCTTAGCTTCAGTCAAACTGGACTTCTCTCAGTTGTTTAAATAAAACATATTTTCTCCAGCCTTAGGATCCTTTCACATGTTATTCTCTTTTCCCTACACTGTCCAATACGGTAGCCACTAGCCACATGTGGGAAGACAAACGCGAATGAATTAAATTAAATGAAATTTAAAAGTCAGTTCATCAGTTGCACTGGCCACATTTAAGAGATTCATTGCCATAGGTGGTAAGTGGCTATTAGGTTGGACAGAACTGACAGGACGTTTCCATCACCTCAGAAAGTTCTGTTGAACAGTGCTGTTCTAATCTTCTCCCACTGTTTATCCCTTCCTCCTATTCAGCCTTTATTTGCTGCTTGTTGAGCACTTCCTCAATGAAAGTGAGGAAACTTCCCTCACCCTAAGTCAACCTTAGGTCTCCCGCTATCTTTATACAGCCTTCTGGATTTTTCCTTCAAAACACTCCTTATAGTTGTAAATTTTTTTCTTTTTTTTTCTTTTCTTCTTTTTTTGAGGAAGATTAGCCCTGAGCTAACTACTGCCAATCCTCCTCTTTTTGCTGAGGAAGACTGGCTTTGAGCTAACATCCATGCCCATGTTCCTTTCCCTTATACATGGGACACCTACCACAGCATGGCTATTGCCAAACGGTGCCACGTCCACACCCAGGATCCGAACCAGCGAACCCCGGGCCACCGAGAAGCAGAACGTGTGAACTTAACCACTGCACCAGCGGGCCGGCCCCTAGTTGTAAATATTTTTAATGAAGTGTTTTCCAAGTAGGCTGTAAGGAGTTTGAAAAGGGGGATTATGTAGGCACTTAGTAAGCACCCAATAAATATTTGTTGACTGACTGACTGTGAGAAGAAATTTACAAAATTTTAAAATATTTTTAATAACCAACATCTGCTTATTGTGTGCCAGGCACTATTCCCAGCACTTTACATGCTTTAACTCACTTAATTTTAACAACTCCATGAGGTCAGTGCATGTGAGCTGTCTATTGTTGCATAACAGGTCACCACAAACAGAGTGGCTTAAAATAAGAACTGTGTATCAACTCACAGTTTCTGTGGTCAGCAGTCCAGGCGTAGCTCACTGAGTCCTGGTCAGAGTCTCACACGCTGTGGTCTGTGTTCTCATTTGGAGGCTTAACTGGGGAAGAACCTGCTTCCAGTTCACTCAGGTTGTTGGCAGAATCTTTCCCAGGATTTATCAGAGTGGGCAACATCCTAAATGAGATCAATCTCTGCCCTAAGCTTACATGTGGATTTTTAAAGGTCAACATCTTAACATAACTCAGAGGTAGAAGATAACACTTTATTCCTGGAGGCATCCTCTAGATAGCAGGAAAGACATAGGAAGAAAGAGGAAATTAATGTATTTTCCCACTATTCTCCTTCCCCTTACCAAACTCGTCAGGGAGTCCTCCCAAAGAATTTAACCCTTACCTTATTAAGAAAAAAAATGTAATTTCAAAGCTCCTGCTGGTTCTTTGTATAGCTGGAGGTAGAGGCCTGTGTATAAGCCCTCATCTTTTAACAAAGCTCTTATTAAGCTTTTGACCACACAAAAGCAGGCCAAGGAAATAGTTTGGGGTGGAGAAGGGAGGTATGGAAAGCTAAGTTACTAGGCATAACAAAGAAATAGTGAATGGGTGTTGCAGGTTCGTGTAGGAAGTGAGGAGAAGCAAAGAGGGAGAACCCGTAACAAGGTGAGGAAGCCAGAAAAAACATTCCCTATGGTAAATGGTCAAGCATTTAAGAATAGTACTGTTCTTTAGTAGCTCCTTGTTTTTCCATTTTTAGTGTTACCCTGTGCCGTGCTGTGCTATACTTTCCCTCTGTTACCCAAAAACCATTGCTAAAAGTCTGTACACACAGCTGCCTTCAGTTAGGGACTCTGTGGTTAATTTAGGGATACAGCAGTAAGGGAAATTATAATTTCCCTGAGGGACCAGCACTGCAGGGCGGGTTTACATGGAGGGAGGGCCCACAGTCCTGTCGTTCTGAGCAGAAACCAGGGCAGCACTGAGAAAGATGGCTAAGGGCCAGGTAGCAACCCAGTGGAACTGACAATACCTTTCATCAAGTACGATAGAGGAAGGTGACTCTTGAAGGGTGACAGGCAGACTCTTGGGCTCTATTCAGACTCTCCAGGGCCAGGATGCTTTCCCCACACTTTATGTGGGAGAGTCATGCTGGGACAACCGTTCTGCTGGGAGTCAGGTAATACACACTCTTCTCTGCAGCTGTCCCACAGAACTGGAGAAGTGGGGTGCTGTGCCATCACCTTCGGAATTGTGCTGTCTGCTAAGACTGAAGACTGGGAAACAGAACTCCTCATTGCCCTCTGCTGGGCAGCCTCTCTGTGAGTGACAGACGTGGCTTTCACAAATGTCACTTTGAAGGATGAGCATCCCATCGTCTCAATGAGCAGTTACATAGTGATCAGAGAGCTGCAAGCTTGGGTCCCTTTTCTCTCCAGCTGTCAAGGGAACGGCTGCTTACAGAGCTCCATGAGCAGAATCCATCCAGGAAAGTGTAAGGCAAAGGAAGGATGAGCAGAGCTGCTGTCAGCCTGTGCACAGCCTCTTCTGGGCATTATTATTAAGGGGGAACCTCGACACATCACCTTCTCTAGAGTGATACAAAGTCATGGCTAACTATGCAAAGTTTGCAGTTGCCTGCTTCTTGGGTGTCAGCTGACAGCAACACACACACACATGCGCACACACACACACATGCTCCAGAAAATTTCCCTGCAGTAAACCATGGCAATAGAGATGCCAATGGTGCAGATTTCTTGTCCGAAGAGACACAGTAGCTTCTGGCATCTCAGTTAAACTCTCTAAAAAGTCCTCCATGGAATTTTTATTTGTAGGAGATATATGCTCTGCTCAATTAACCTCACTGTAGACGTTATTACCATCTCTTTTCATACTTACTCAAGACAGAGTCTGAGCCAAGAAGGATCTCCAAGAAGGATTATAGCATATAGAAAAACTTATTGTAAAGCCAAATATAAATAATTTGGAGACTGCATATGCTTTTCTTTCTTACATTCAGAAAATACTAACTGAATATGTGCCCTGAGCCAGCCCTGGTGCTGGTCCCTGGGATGATAGTGTTGAACAAGACAGACAAGTTGCCTGCACCAAATTTACATTCTGTTGAGATGTTTGAAATAATCAATCACTCTGCTTTTTTCTGCACGAGGTTTCAATCTAGACCAAATTTAAGATAGTCCAACCATTTATTTAAGCAGCCAGACTGGAGCTGCCCTAGATAAACTATTTGGCTTCCTGAGGCAATTTGTCAGTGGCTCCCAGAAACTACAGTCAACATGGATAAGCAAGCAGAATCCCTAATACTGCCAGGTGATGCTGCAGCCAGGCGGGCTCAGCTCCCAGTACCAGGTGTCGGGATCAGCAAGGACGGGGCCATGGGGAAGCTCGAGCCGTCTTGGCTGATGCTAACTAGGGTGGACAGCAGAGACAGTTGAAGCACTCCCTGCAGCACAGCTTCAAGCCATGTGACCCAGCTGGTCAGGACCACAGTAACAGGGGAGGTTGGCCTGCGGCCATCTCCGCTGGTGATTCATGTTCTGCAGACGCGCTGGTCAGGCAAGGATGCTCCAGGCAGAACAGCTCATCACTGGGCAGCCTCTTCAGTCACAGCAAGTCACAGGACACCTTCACGTTTATCCAGTGGGGAAGGAGCTCCTGGCCATAACAGTGCTGATGGTAAGACAAATACAAAAGACACAGGCATAAGACACATGAGGATATTTGTGTGCTTATTACAGTTATCTTGGTACAAATTGTGTCATACATTTTAAAATGTCTTTTATTAAAATGAATGTCTTTGTTATAAGGAGAATATGTACTCTGTTGTCATTAATACCATTCCTTGTCTGCTATTGCCGGGTCTATGTTATCGGCTTCCTCATTCATTCATTCATCTGACAAACGTTCATTGAGCCATTACATTTGCAGGGCCCTAGGGATACAGTGGTGAGCAACACAGACACAAGTCCTGCCCTTGTAAAGTTTGCAGTCAGGTGAGCTGGATGATAATGTAGATTCCTGTTCAGCAAATAGTCACTCCCTGCCTCCTCCCACTATGGGTACAGTATCCTCCTCTGTCCCCATTGACATTGGACATGGCCCTGTGACTTGTTTTAACCAAAAGAATGTTGGCAGATGAGATGTGAACAGAGAGGTCTTCAACATGCTTGCCTCTTCACTCCTGCCCTTCTTCATAAGAACATGCTCTGGGCAGCCACTGCCAAGGAGGATGACAGGACACATGGGGCAGATAGGAACCCACCCACACGCTGCGGTCAAGCCCGGGTGACCAAGAGCTAAAAGGCTATTGGTCACCCGGGCTTGACTCCAAGCTAGGCTAATGTCGGCCTAGCTAAGCTGAATCAGCTGACTGGTCGACCTTCAGAACCGTGAGCGTGAGAGTAAGCACTGGTTTTTGTAAGCTTCTGAGTTTGGGGAGGTTTGCTGCACAGCGTAATTATGGCAATAACTCTCTAACACAGAGCCAAACAAAGCAAGAAAATTTCCAACATTTTGAAAGTTTGATTATAATGTGCTATTTATTTTCTATGAAAGAAAAATTATATCCCAGCAGAGACATTTTGGAAAACATCAAGTTTCTTACTCTGTCTGTGGGGTTATGACCCACTCTCCTAGTGCCACATCTGCATAGGGGCTTCGTTCACCATTATCCCTTTTCCTGGGTGGGAATAAAAGGGAGTCTGGGTCTCCCTGAAAAACTCACGCACAAGCTCTTCTTCCCAATGCACTCACCATTGTATGCCTAATTGTGTGGATTCCTATTTTAAGCAAGTTGTGAACAAATTAGAGGATATTTAGAAAAGTATGGAAAACGTTATCAAAGGCCTTGTAACTAATGCATGAAGCTGTGGGAAAGCAGAGTGTTCGGCTCATGATAGAGACTCTGTAAATATTGGTGATTGATGTTAGCAGAGAAAAATTGGAGGAGCAAGATAGCTCTTCCAAGAATATGAATGTAGTCTTCCCAAAAATACAAATTTAAATATATTGACATACTCTTTCTGCTTCTGCACTAAGGCTCAAACAAAACTAAGCCAGCTCTTTGTAGAAGGGTAGTTTTAGGTTAGATGCAGGAGAAAAAAAAAGTCAATGGAAACAGGTTTCTAGGGAAAGCTGGAAACCTGCTCTCGCAAACTACTTTAACATGAGGAGAAGCTGGGGATGTTGGGGCCTGGCCAGAGTCAGAGGAAGGTGCGAAATCACTGTTGCCCAGTATTTCCATATTGCAGATCCCTCTGATGCGGTGAAAACCCCATAGACCACATCCCCTGTTAATTCCTGTAAGCATCAAAAAAGATTTTAGTTTTTTCTTTTAATTTTTATTTTTATAGCAGTAACAATGGATTGTAACATTATATAACTTTCAGATGTACATCATGATACATTTTGAATTCTGTGTAGATTATATCATGTTCACCACCCAAAGACTAATTACAATCCATCACCACACATGTGAGCCTAATCACCCCTTTCGCCCTCCTCCCTGCCCCCTTCCCCTCTGGCAACCACCAATCCAATCTCTGCCTCTATGTGTTTGTTTGTTGTCGTTTTTATCTTCTACTTATGAATGAGATCGTATGGTATTTGACTCTCTCCCTCCGACTTATTTCACTTAGCATAATAGCCTAAAGGTCCATCCATGTTGTCACTAATGGCCGGATTTCATCATTTCTTATGGCTGAGTAGTATTCCATTGTGTATAAATACCACATCTTTATTCATTCATCCCTTGATGGGCACCTAGGTTGCTTTCAAGTCTTGGCTATTGTGAGTAATGCTGTGATGAGCATAGGGAGGCATGTATCTTTATGCATTTGTGCTTTCAAGTTCTCTGGATAAATACCTAGCAGTGGAATAGCTGGATTATATGGTAGATCTATTCTTAATTTTCTTAGGAAACCATACTGTTTTCCAGAGCAGCTGCACCAGTTTGCACTCCCACCAGCAGTGGATGAGGGTTCCCTTTTCTGCACATCCTCTCCAACACTTGTGGTTGTTTCCTGTCTTGTTAAGTATAGCCATTCTGACAGGAGTGAGGTGATATCTCACTGTAGTTTTGATTTGCATCTTCCTGATAGCTAATGATGTTGAACATGTTTTGCTGTACCTGTTGGCCATCCGTGTATCTTCTTTGGAGAAATCTCTGTTCAGATCTTTTGCCCATTTTTTAATTGGGTTGTTGGTTTTTTGTTGTTAAGACATATGAGTTCTTTGCGTATTTTGGATATTAATCCCTTATCCAATGTATGGTTTGCAAGTATCTTCTCCCAAGTGTTAGGTTGTCTTTGCATTTTCTTGATGGTTTCCTTTGCTGTGCAGAAGCTTTTTAGTTTGATGTAGTCCCATTTGTTCATTTTTTCTTTTGTTTCCCTTGCATGGTCAGACATGGTATGAAAATATGCTGCTAAGACCGATGTCAAAGAGCGTGCTGCCTATGTTTTCTTCTAGAAGTTTCATGGTTTCAGGTCTTACATTCAAGTCTTCAGTCCAATTTGAGTTGATTTTTGTGCATGCTGTAAGGGAATGGTCTACTTTCATTCTTTTGCATGTGGCTGTCCAGTTTTCCCAACACCATTTATTGAAGAGACTCTCCTTTCTCCATCGTATGCTCTTGGCTCCCTTGTCAAAAATTAGCTGTCCATAAATGTGTGGGTTTTTTTCTGGGCTCTCGATTCTGTTCCATTGATCTGTGTGTCTATTTTTGTGCCAGTACCATGCTGTTTTGGTTACTATGGCTTTGTAGTATATTTTGAAATCAGGGAGTGTGATACCTCCAGCTTTGTTCTTTTTTCTTGTGAATCCTTCAGCCATTCAGGGTCTTTTGTTGTTCCATATAAATTTTAGGATTCTTTGTTCTATTTCTGTGAAAAATGTTGTTGGAACTTTGACAGGGATTGCAGTGAATCTATAGATTGCTTTAGGAAGTATGGACATTTTAACGGTGCTAATTCTTCTAATCCAAGAGCACGGATTATCTTTCCATTTCTTTGTGTCTTCTTTGATTTCTTTCAACAATGTTTTATAGTTTTCGGTGTACAGATCTTTCACCTCTTTGGTTAAATTTATTCCTAGGTATTTTATTCTTTTTGTTGCAATTGTAAATGGGATTGTATTCTTAATTTCTCTTTCTGCCACTTCGTTGTTAGTGTATAGAAATGCAACTGATTTTTGTATGTTGATTTTGTATCCCGTGACTTGACTCTATCCTTTTATTGTTTCTGAAAGTTTTTTAGTGGATTCTTTAGGGTTTTCTATATATGAAATCATGTCATCTGCAAAGAGTGACAGTTTCACTTCTTCTTTTCCAATGTGGATCCCTTTTATTTCTTTTTCTTGCCTGATTGCTCTGGCTAGGACTTCCAATACTATGTTAAATAAGAGTGGTGACAGTGGGCATCCTTGTCCGGTGCCTGTTCTTAGAGGGATATCTTTCAGTTTTTCTCCATTGAGAATGATATTTGCTGTGGGTTTGTCGTATATGGCCTTTATTATGTTGAGGTATTTTCCTTCTATCCCCATTTTATTTAGAGTTTTTATCATAAATGGATGCTGTATCTTGTAAAATGTTTCTTTGCATCTATTGAGAGGATCATGTGATTTTTATTCCTCATTTTGTTAATGTGGTGTATCGCGTTGATTGATTTGCAGATATCAAAAAAGATTTTTAAAAAACAACCCTAGTAGATCTACTGGGAAAATTAAAGTTACCTTTGAGATGGTATCTTTCATTTAAAAAAAAAAAGACATTCATTCACTCATTCAATAAATTTTTGTTAAGTATCTAATCTCTGCCTGGCGCTGTTTTTATTCATAATTCTGCAGTAAACTAGGCAAATCACCTGCCCTCATGGAGTTTACACTCCATCACAAGTGTGGTAGTTTTAGAGTAGAAATCTGACAAGGGGTCAGTTTTGAAAATATATAAAAAACTCACACAACTCAACAACAAAAAAGTGAAAAATGGGCAATCCCAATCGAAAAATGGGCAGAGGATATGAACAGACACTTTTCCAAAGAAGATATACAGATGACCAATAGGCACATGAAAAGATGTTCAACATCACAAATTATTAGGGAAACGCAAATCAAAACTACAATGAGATATCACCTTACACCTGTTAGAATGGCTATAATTAACAAGGTAAGAAATAACAGGTGTTGGAGAGGATGTGGAGAAAAGGGAACCCTCTTACACTGCTGGTGGGGATGAAAACTAGTGCAGCCACTATGGAAAACAGCATGGAGATGTCCCAAAAAATTAAAAATAGAAATTCCATATGATCCAGCTATTCCACTACCAGGTATTTATCTAAAGAATATGAAACCACTAATTCAAAAAGATATGTGCACCTCTATGTTCATCACAGCATTATTCACATTAGCTAAGACGTGGAAGCAAACCAAGCGCCCATCAACGGATGGCTGGATAAAGAAGTGGTGTATATATATATCTAGATATAGATACAGATATAGATGTATGCACAATGGGATACCACTCAGCCATAAAAAAGACCAAACCATGCCTTTTACAACAACATGGATGAACCTTGAGGGTATTACGTTAAGCGAAATAGGTCAGACAGAGAAAGACAAATACCATATGACTTCACTCATATGTGGAAGATAAATAAACACGTAGATAAGGAGAACAGATTAGCAGTTACCAGAGAAAGGAGAGTGGGGAGGGGTAAAAGGGGTAAAGTGGCACATATGTATGGTGATGGATAAAAACTAGACTATTAGTGGTGAAGAAAATGCAGTCTATATGGAAACTGAAACATAATAATGTACACCTGAAATTTACACAATGTTAAAAGCCAATATGACCTCAATAAAAAATAAATAAATGAGTAGAAATAATAATATAAATACAGTAAATTGGACTGAATGCTTAAGACTCTTTCTGGGTCTATAGTTCTTAGATTACTATAGAAAAGGTCTATGAATTTATAGTTTCTTGTGCATATTATAATAAAGACAAAGAGTATCCAGAGTTTTGGAAAAAACAAGAATATGATTATAGATACCATTTTCCAAAAATCCATGTGTACATTTATTATTCGTGATATTCTAAAATTTTAAGATAAAGTTAGTTTGGGAGGTATTTCTCATGTCCTTGTCTAAGTGCCTTTTCCTTCATCTTTTCATTTCTAATCAATGAGGAGCAAGATCAGGCAAATGTGGCAGGAACAGCTCATTGCAATTCCACAATGCCATATTGTCGGGAGGATCTAAGATTAAGCATGGACACCGGGCTTCTCATTCTGTGAAGAACTGTGTCTAGACACATTAGTCAATGACACTTTTGGTCTCATGAGAAGAAGAGCTTCCTCACATCCTTTCCATGCTGTCTTCCAGAGGACTCCAGGAGTGGCTCTCTGGCTGCACAGCTGCGGTCGGCGTGCAGAGGGTATGGCTGCCTATTGACCACATCCACTAACACATTACAGGCAGCTAAAAGGTGTGCTGAAAAGAATTCCACTCCTCCATCCATAGCTCCCAGAACCAGGAGAGAAACCTACCCAGCAGATGTTACAAGAACAGTTCGTTTGAAGTTTCAAAGCTGATTATAGTTATCAGTACCCAATACCTCAACTCTGGTGAGGAATTAAGCATGGATTACAATTTTTTGTTTTACATCTGAGACACAAAATGACTCGGATTAGCACCTTGGTATTAGAAGTAGTATCCACGATTGCCATTTTTCTCAAAAGTCATGAAAGTGGTCATCCTCATCCAGTGAGCCCAGTATGTAGAGGCAGGAACTCAAGGTCACCTTCCTTTCTACACAACAGCAGTGCTCTCCCTGGGCACTGCTCTGAGGTTTTAGCAGCCTGCAAACCTGCAAGGACCACATGGCTTTCTAAAACTTGACTTGCAAAACAAAAGCCAAAGATGAGTGAATAGTTTTTATTATAGGTTATATTTAGTTTATATTACCTGTTTCTTGCTTAAAAGAAAGAAAAACACCTAAACAATAGAGTTGGACATTTTTGAAGATAGAAAAAGTAGTCATGGTTTTAAACACTCTTTGTCAGGAGTTGCTGCTTACATCTCTGCCATCTGCTATGGAAACGTTCTAGAAGCTCCATGGAAGGGAGGAATTCAGGATTGTCTCCTCTCCTGAAGCTACTTTTGCAAGACACAGAAGCAACAAATTCTCTTCTAGTGCCCCATTTTGGGCAGCCCTCACTGTCTTCATGAAGCAATGGTCTGTACGTCTCTCCAGGGAAAAAGAACAATACCCAACATACACTGAGCACGTGTGATGTGTCAAGTGTTATGTATATTATCTTATTTTATCTTGACAATTATTCTCTGAGGTAGATTTGATTCTCATTTTTCAGACTGTGAAAATAAGGCTTGGAGAACCTAAGAATCTTCTCCAAGGTCGCGTAACTAGTAGGTGAAAAAGGCAGGATTCAAATCCAGGTTTATCTGTCTCCAGAGCCCATGTTCTCCATCATTGCCCCACGCTGCCTCCCAAGAAGTCATTTACCTTATTTTAGAAGCTTGATCTCCTTGGTAAAACTAGTCGAGATAACTTGTGGGCAACTCAGTCAGGCTCTTCATGTCCAAAGGCCTAACTCATAATCCATGCCCATTTCCCATCATTTATTAGAGGCCTCAGCTCTTTTCCTGGTAGCTTTTTCCCTCACAAAGGATGAGGCTATGTTGTTCCTAGCAACATGTCCATACGTGCTCTTCCCTGGACCATGAGACACTAACAGCCAACCAGCAAGCGAACCAGGCCAAGCTTTAAGGTTTCAGTCCCATCAAACTTGCTCTGTAAATGCCCTATTACTCTGCTTTTTAAAGAGCTAAATGGAGTAGGGGTGGGGGAAATGGGTGAAGGGAGTCAAAAGGTACAAATTTCCAGTTATAAAATAAATAAGTCCCGGGGATGTAACATACGGTATGGTGACTATAGTTAATAAAACTATACTGTGTGTTTGAAAGTTGCTAACAGAGTAGATCTTGGACGTTCTCAACACACGTAAAAAAACTGTAACCATGTGTGGTAATGAATGTTAACTAGACTTATTGTGATGATCATTTTACAATATATACAAATGTGAAATCATTGTATTGTATACCTGAAACTAATATAATGTTCTATGTCAATTATATCTCAATAAAAAATGGTAAATCGAAAAAAAAAGCTAAACAGGGCCTTGGGTTTAATAGGACCCTCTTCTCCATGTCAACAAAACTAAGCAACCCCCAAAGTAGGTGCTGAGTGAATTTCAATTTAAGCACATGACAGTTCAAACCTGATCCTAAACCAAAATAATCACTACGATTCTTTTTATTTTTCATGAAAATTCAAAAATATTTTGCTTTAATTTTAAATTCAAATACTTGAACACTAACATATCACACAACCACAACCTTAAATATAGTTAGAAGATATCCTTACATTAATTTGCCAAAGTTTTATTAGCCAACTCATAGGAAAATAATGAATGGAGATAGACCACATCAAGTCCCTTATACAATTTTACTCCTATCAAACAAAATAAAATAAATTAAAAATTATAAAACTCAATGGTCAGCATTAGTGTGCAAGTATATATAAGTATTTTTCAAGGTACTATTCATTGATATTATGGCAAGCCATCTGAAGTTAAATAAAAAGAGCCTTAAAACAATGCATGACTTTTGAACTGGTAATTTCACATTCCCAGAAAATAAATCAAAAGAAAGAAAGAAGTCAATTGTACAAATAGTGGCCAAACAAGAGAAGAAATGGTCCCATGGCTATTACACATATAAACACGGTAAACTTTGAAAGAGAGTTACTTAGACTCTATTAGTACCTAGACATATGAAATGACAGTAAGTGGAAAAAAAGCAGAACAAAAAGCAATGTGAAATATGTATTGTGGCTCAACTTTGCACTGGCATAGTCTCAGGATGATTTGCTGAGCTGTATAGGATTTGTGTACTTTTCTGTAAATATTTCAATAAACGAACTTCTAAAATCTATTGCTGAATTTTTACCAAATTCAGAGCAAAGCTATTTACAATCATGGAAATAAAAAATTAACTTTTCACTCACCAAAAACTAATGACAAATAAAACCAACAAGTAATTTCCATTTTTTATATGATTCCACTTGGTAAACTGAATCTGGTCATAAAGGAAAACCTCATCTTCTCGACAGGATTAGAAAAAAAATAAGAAACTATTTGAGAGTTTCAGTAGACAGATTTACCTGGCATCATCAACTAAAAAAAAAATCTTGCTATGTAAATCAGAAGCTGACCGTGTCTTCTCTTCAACACCCGTTCTAAGTAAGCAGATAAGCCTTTTATTCAACTTCACTGTCGGGTCAAATGGAAAATTACGCATTGAGGGCCTACTTTGTGCAGAGTGCCGGACTGAACACAGCTGAAAGCTCTAGAACTGCAGATGTCAGAAAGGGAGGCTCCTGGTGCCCAACAATGTCACCTGGCAGTACTGCATTTGTGGGGTCTGATTCTCAGCATTTCAAAGCAGAGCACACTGCTGTCCATATACGTGGAATTGGCCCGTTTCTCATGGATGGGATCATACGAGCCAAGCACATGACATGGCAACAAAACAAACCAATCCGTGGACCCAGAAACCCAATGCGTTGTTTTAACAATGATGTTCTTGACTGATCTGCTTCTGCTCCTATTAAGGACCCGCTTCCAGATATCGAGGCGTCTTGGAGGCCAACCAGTAATTAGAAGGTTTCTCAGTGAGAGTGCACTCAGCACCAAGGAAGGGAATCTTGAGGAGTATTTCACCCTCTTTGTGATCCCCCTGTACCTAGTGTTCTGCCACTATGGTGCAACCAATCACACTGAACAGAATTTATTAGATTATACAATTGTCTTCCTAGGAACTTCCTATGTACTCTTAAAGAACAGAAGCCGTGTCTTGGCTGCACAATAAACGTGTGTTGCATTGAAATTATTAAGTTGGACTCTCTTCATCCCAAAACGCAACCCAGACTAGTTAGAATACGAGCACTTGCCAGAGTCAATGTGCACATCTCTCTTAGAAAGGACAGAGTAAACCATTCTGGCTATGGAGTGGAGAAAAAATTAGAAGGCAAGTGGAGACGCAAGTGGACAAATTAAGGGGCTAATTGCTAATTTAGGCAAGAAACAATTGTAGATGGACAAATAATTGTTGTATATTCATATAATGGAATGGAATGGAAAACTACACAATTGAGAAAAAGAACAAACTATTGATCTATGCAACAGCATGAATGACTCTCATAGACGATGTGACAAGAAAGAAGCCAAACTCCAGATGTATACGGTATGAGTCCATTTATATGAAGTTCAAGGACAAGACCAATTTATGGTGATAAGGGTCAGAATAAGGGTTTCCTTTGAGAAGATATCAGCTGGGAGGGGGCTTGTGGGAGAATGTTCCCTTCTTAATCAGGGCAGACCCCATGGGGGTGCGTATGTATGCATACTTAAAATATGGGTGCCTTATTGTATTGTGATCATTTCCATAAACTCTTTATTTCATGTAAAAATGTTTTAAAATACTGTTGGTGGCCTGGTCTAGGGTGGTGGCAGTATGGACTGGCAGAAGCAGATAGATACTGGAAAGAGATTTGAGAGGTAAAGTCATTGAGAAGAAAAAATGAGCTAATGCCTGTAAGGTGTTTAGCACAGCACCTGGTATATAGGAAAGCTCAGCAAATGTATATTCTAATAATTGCCTGAAAAGTTCGTGAGCAGATTAAATTAACTAATGCCCATAAAGTACTTAGATCCTTGTCTGGGATATAGTAAATTTTCAATGAGTAGCAAGTTTTTTTAATTGATTAGGCTGTAACCTCTTTTCACATTCATTCTGCCTTATTAAACCCTGTTCTTCTTGGTATTATCTGGAAGATAACCCGTACCCTACGAAGGGATTCCCAGAAAATCCATTTCATCCCCTCTAATGAATTTTACTAGCCTAAGTGTACCACTATAGTATAGCTACCTACATATTGGCTCCCAAGGGATCCTAAGGAAGCCCCCTTCATCAGCTTCCCCAGGACCACTGGAGATAAAGCCACAGGAAGCTGATGCATGTAAGCTTTTACTCTCCTTCTGGTTGCTGCTTCATCATATCAGGATTGTTAGCACCATTTCTTGCAATCGTGTGTCAGGAGACTCCCTGATAGGGTTAAAGCTCCTTAGCATTGTGTAGGAAAGGACATCCCAGCACCATCTGCCAGGCCTGCAATTCTATTAAACTGTCAGCATGATAAATGACAAAGAGAAGGCATTGGAACAGGAGAAAATCTACAGTGAAGTACTGTAGTCATAAAACAAAAAGAACCAAAAAGGATTTAGGGCAAATACACAAACCATCCTTTATAATACAATTTTCACTTGCAAAGAGGGAACAGAGAGACTGAACTATAACTCCTAGGTCCAAGCACAAGGCAGTAAGACAATCAGTCATCCCTCAGCCCTGATTTGCGGGCGCAGATCAGTGATGCGTGCTCCAGCAGTTCCATCTCTGCTTCCAACCAGGTCTCTGGGGGCTCATTGAAAACACACCTTGTCCAGTTTGTGCAAGAAGATGGTATCTAGATAGCTGGTTACTCTGTGCATCCCTTTGCTTACATAAATAAATAAATATCTCTGAGATGGAAAATAATTTGGTTACTGCTCTTCAACTACAATTATCTCAAGAGAGCAGTCACCAAGCGCATCACTGCCCCACTTCTAAATTTAGCCCCCACTAATGACGTCTTCTGTAAACAGAGCATAGGCAGTCGGTTTCTAAATATTTGGATTTTGGAACGAGTTCCAATGAATCTCATTTAGAGTCACCAGGTAACAATGCCAATATTAAAAGCAATATTGATTCTATGGATGCTAACAGATGACTACTGAAGTGCTAAAAGATTCAAATGGCTTTGAATATAACTTTTCCAGAGAGCAAAGGAACCAGAGGCAGCAAAATCACGAATAATCTCCATGCATGTGATGGTGCCAGAAACATCCCTGGAGACTGCTTTTTCTAAAGAGAAACTGTATAAACCTTTAATAACAATTAGCATGTATATCATCTTGGGTTTTCCCGACACTTTAACCAAAACTAGTAAAACAAGAAGATTAGTGGTGGCAGAGTAAAAATGCAATTACCTCAATAACCAAACTGGGCATATCGGATTCATAATAATGTTGCATCTTCCTCATTTTTTGCATATATGCTGTGTCACCACAGCGAAATGCTTGAATGCAGCAAGTTAAACACTCTTCATTGAGTGCCTTAGGTTTAGGACATATAATGATTTTCCTTCTGGACTTAAGATACACGGTATTGGGGTATTTTACTGCCTTGGAAATGGAAAGTTAATAACTACGTTAACCAGTTGGTATGTGGATGCCTCAATCAGATCATTAAACACAAACACTAATGAGTTTGTTGGGCAAAAACCATAAGAAAACAGAGACATAGGAAACAGATCCATGAAAACACCCCCTGTCTAATCTATAGGCATATGATGCAATTATTCATCCATTTCAAGCGAGGCAACAAGCACTTAAAATATCTGGCAGTTGTCCCACTACTCAATTTGCATGTCAACGTTTCTGTTATATTAAAGGAAAGAAAAATGACATCAGCAACTTCAGTAAGAGGCCTGTTGCTTTTTGCCAACTTATTCAACACGGAGATAAATATCCAGTTATTTGATACATTTCCCCCATGTTGCCTTATTGATTTGGTTAATCTTTATGAGTTTTCTTAATAGGTTTTCTAGGAATATCCTTCACTATTTCTATAAATCAGAATTCATGGTATAAAACCACTCTGGGAAAGGGTTGGAGGACTCCAGAAAGATGGCAAGTCCATGCCTCCTGGGGGAACTTTGTGCCTATTTTGGTCCTAATAGCCATCAAAATGCTTCTCTACTACTCCAAAGCTCCCCAGAATCAAGCACTCACAGAAGTTTGTGGTGATTCACGGATTCCCAGCCCATGAGAGGATGAGAGAGTACCATGAGGTAGGAGACACAGTGGACTATGGCCTGGTTTGGGTGGCTGCACTTGCAATCGCCAGCTCTGGGATCTCGCAGAAATTAAAATACTGGTTACTTTTTTCTAGCTGACCACCTGCCATGACCAGGTACTACACTAAGCGCTTCATACTCTCCGTCTCATCTAATCCACTGAAGAATCTCGATGGCCTCATTGTTTCCCCAGTTTTTCAGGCAAGAAATCTGAGATTCAGGGAAGGTGGTAACTTGCCCCAAGTCCCACAGGGAGGAAACAGTAGGTCCACCCGAGTGTTGAACTGGCTCACCACACACGCTGCCCCAGGTCTTCAACCTTTGAAATTACATCATAACACTTTCCATGCTTATCTCACCAGAAGGATGGGAGAAACCAATGGTAAACTCATAATATGTAAGACACTTTGGGAACCAAAAAGTGCTACACTAACGTACAGGCTTTGTAAAATTCCAAAATCTTTGGGCATCAAATTACAGAAGATCTATCTGAAACTGGGTTAAGCAAAAAGAATATATTGGTTCATGTAACTGGCAAGTCCAAGGCAAGCAGGGCTGGACTCGGAGGCTCAGAGAATGCTGTCAGGGTTTTCTCTTCATATCACTTGGCTCCACTTTCTTCTGCTTTGGCTGCATCATCATGCAGGCTCCTCCTCTGTGGTGGCAAGGTACTCAACCTATTCTTAGAGCAGAAAAAGGAGGACACTCTCCTGGGTGCTACAGTGAATATTCCAAGATTATTCTCATTATGTCACATGTCCATCCCCAAACCAGTCACTGGGGTAGAGGGTGGAGTGAGATGCTGATTGGTTTAGGTCTAAGGCATGTGCTCACCTCAAGAGCCTAGCCCCAAGTCAGCTTGCCACATACCACCTGGATTGGGGGTGGATTGGGTGGAGGGTTCCGGGGGTGGGAGTGGGGGTGGGGCTTGGGGGTAGGGGTGAGGGTGCCCCAAGGAAACTGGAGTTCACTTACCAGAAGAGAAAGCCACACAGAAAGACATCCACTAAAATATTTTAATAATAAACACTGAGCTTCGTATTTGTTTGCAGACCAATGATGGAGAATGCCTAGCAAATATTATTTGGAGCTAGAATGCTCCAAAGTTAGAAAGCGCATCCATGTACACTATACCATTTCTATTCTCATTATACCCTTACAAGTACAAATCACCATTTTATAGATGAGCAAACCGCGTCTCAGCACAGTTAAAAATTTGCCCAAAGCCACTGAGTTGCTAAGAGGCGAAGGCAGAACGTGAACCTTTTCTGATCCCAATTCAGTAATTTGAGAAGCCAGTGTAGGTTTAATACTGTGGATTTTGATTAAATGTGCACTGGAAGTGAATTTGCCTTAAAGAAGGCGTTGCTAAGCACAAAAGTTCAGCCAACAACATCTTTCCACCCTATACTTTGGGGAAATATTAAACTCTCCCCCTGAGGGTGGACATTTGCAACAAAACATGCCTTTCTAATACTTAACTTCTTTGCTATATTGGACATTCCCAGTGGCAATGTAAATTCTTGGGCCATTCCTTTGGGAAGGCAATTTGGTAATAAAATATCAAGAGTTATAAAAATGTCCATGTTCTTTGAATTAAAATTCTACTCCTGGGAATTTATCTTATGAAAATGATTGAAATAAATGAAGAAAAATTCATGTTTATAAAAACGTCCGTGGCAACACTAATCATAACATTAAGGTTTTGGAATTCAAAGAGATAATGTATGTGAAGTGCTCAGCGGGGGGCCCGCTATCAAATTCCCGGAGGCTGCAGGAATTCCCTGCTTAGCCATGAATGCTAATGGGTCTTCGCACTGTGTCCTTTCTGCATGGAATTTTCCTCCCCGGATACCTTGGACTCACTTCTTCCTTTCCTTGGGTCTCTGCCCAAATGTGACCCCACCTGAGAGGACTTTCCAGACCACCCTCTCTAAATACCACATCCTCACTGTCCTTTTCTACCTCCTTACCGTGCTTTATTTTCTTTAGCAGATATTTCTACTTCATATTTTATATTTTTGTTTGTTTATTGTCATTGTCTTTCTCTTCCCCCATGAGAAGGTAAGCTCCATGTGGGCGGGGACTTCGGTTAGTTCATTGCAATGTGTCCAACATCTAGAACGATACCTGGAAACTGCTGAACAAATATTTTTTCTGTCTTTATTCTTATTCTTCAACCCTTGGCTTCCATATTTCTTCACTTACCAAAAGTTTTTATTTTACCAACTCCTTTTTTTTTTTTGGTCAGAAACAGGGCTCAGGCAGAGCAGGATGGATCAGCCTGGGGAAGGCCCAGACAAGCAGGTCCAGAAGCCCTGCTGGTTGGCCAAAGGGCCAAGATCTGAACATATAAGCAGAGGCCAGAGTTGATATTCTGGAGAGGGGCATGTAGGAGCTAAGTGCTATGGTGAGCCCAGACCTGGATAATCAGCTCACAAGAAAAGCATGGGGGATCTAGGACCTAGGGTGTCTGTCAAATCAGGTATAGGTCAGGCCAGCAATAAAGATGGTCAATCAATCTCAGAGAGGCACAGCCTCTCTCAGTGATTTTGCCATAGGAAAAATAATGTTCTGGAAAAAAATGTCAGCCACTGAACCATATGAGATACCAGCAAGGAATTTTATTACTGAGAAACTTAGATCCAAAGCAGGGACCCAGTTATTGGGATAAACTGAAGACTGATACACTGGTCAGTCTTAGGTCAAGAGTTGCCCTGGAGGGAAGTAAATTCCCAGGCACTTCCGAGGAAGGCAACTCCAGTAGCCTGAGCTCATCCCCCTAAAAGAAGAGCTGCACGTGCTGGCTGAGAGGTTCAAGCACACTGAAACTAGGTAGGGAGAGCAGGCACAAAAACAAATTGTACATGTGATCCAAGGATGGTGGCTTTGAGATATGGTGACATGGCTAGACTGAACTACCTTTCTCAGAATTCCCATCCACCTAGGTTTCCAGTTAGGGAGGGCCAAAAATTATACTTCATGCAAGATTTGGAGTGTGAAAGTGGAGCAGTGGCCATTTTTATTGTTTTTGCTCAGAAGGTGGAGGCAGGCATTTTTTGTAGCTCACACATGTTGTTGCTCATCTGTTGGTTCACCTCGTTGATGTGAGGCAGGGGCCAGGCCTATAACTTACCCTTGGATAAAGTAACTTCTAGATAAGTCCACCCTGTCCTGGATCCTCCTGCATCTTCTCCCACTCCTGAGTCAGACGGGCGTTTAGCTCCACGAAGGACACCAGCTCCTCCTGCAGGACACTCATGACGTCAAGGTGGGAGGCAGTGAGAACTGGCATGGGTTCCAGCTTATGCTCATGGATGCCAGCTGGTCCTTATTTTCCCCTCGTTTCTATCCATCTTCCCTTCCCAACTGCCTGTCCTGCAGACTTCAGGACGCACCATCAGATAGGAGGTGACACCCCTACAGAGGCTGTTTAATCAGCTCCCACAATTGTATAAGGTGAAATCTCTGTTTTAAAAGTCATATATACATGTATGCAAACCATGGATATGTATACACACACATACATGTATATGTATCCTACTGGTTCTATTTCTGTAACTGAAATATGCTGACTGACACAAAGTGGATCTGGCTGAAGGACTAACTTTGTCTGCCAAAGTCTACTATTGGGTAAATTTTGTCTCAACAAACATTAAAAACCTGCACATTATGGACACCTAATATAATTTAATTAATATCTACTTTAAGTATTAGTCTCCTCCCACAAGACAAAGTTTGTATACAATAGCCTAAAGTTCAGTAACAGAAAAATCCCTAACAAGAAAAATAATTATGGGGACCGGCCCAGTGGTGTAGCGGTTAAGTTCAAGCACTCTGCTTAGGTGGCTTGGGGTTTGCTGGTTCAGATCCCAGGCGCAGACCTATGCACTGCTTATCAAGCTATGCTGTGGCAGGCATCTCATATATAAAGTAGGAGATGGGCAGAGATGTTAGCTCAGGGCCAATCTTCCTCAGCAAAAAGAGGAGGATTGGCAGCAGATGTTAGCTTGGGATAATCTTCCTCAAAAAAAGAAAGATTATGTAAAAACTTCTCCAATTACTTACTCTAAATAAAATTAATGCTTACTAGTAATGCTGGATATCTATCTTACTGGGTTATTTAAAACTAGTTCTTGCAGGACTTCTTTTGACCCAGCAATAGATTTTCTTGAACATATCTCCAATTTCAATAAATCTTTTGATTCTGCCATTTGGCATGAATTTTACAAGTTCTATTCCTAAACAACTTAATTAACTGGTTGCAAGATTGAAAAATATTCTTACAAAGACAAAACGTACTCCCTTTAAAGCTCAAGTTATTAGCTTGGGAAAGTGGAATCACTCAGTAATTGAATACAGAATCACTATAAATATTTAGTAGTTTTATATTCTGATGCAACTCTGCATCAATCTGTCACACTGATAAATTCATTAACAATTTAAGCCTGGAATTTGGGGTCTACATAAGCTCTGAATTATTCATTCCACCGTGAAACTGCACAGCATCTCTGGAAGATGTATCTGTTGGTGGTAAAGTTCCACTAATGTGCATTTATAGTAATGGGAGAAACATTGCCAACTGTGTCTCTGATACTCTGAATCAGAGAAAATTTTAAGTCTATTGAGAAAGTGGCCATTTTCATAATGAAAATCCGAACAGTGTTGTCATATCTGTAAAGGAAGGCAGGCACCATTCTCGGATTTCTCTTCATTCAATGTACTGGTCAAGGCATTCTCATGGACTCCTGTGTCCCGTTCTAAGCTTAGGATATTTCCATTCACATAAAAGCAAGACAGTGAATGAGCAATGAATTTAATAGCAAAGCACAGTTGAACTGAATTCAAATTGTTGTTAATTTTAGATACATCTGGCCAGAAAATAATCAATAGGAGAAACATGGAGAGAAGTTTTCTGCCTATGCTGTTGGATCTCTTTGTCTTTTTTTAAGATGATATCTATTAAAAATTTACTCTGTGTCAGGATCTGGGGTAATTTTTTTTACATATATCATTTTAATCCACAGCTCTGCTGGATGGATACCATAGTTATCCCCCATTTCAGTTTTTTCCAGTTTTCCTGAGCTATGATTGATTAGCATTGTATTCGTTTCAGGTGTACAACATAATGATTTAACATATGTATATATGGCGAAAAGATCACTGCAGTAAATTTAGTTAACATAGATCACCTCACATAGTTACACATAGTTACAAAATTGTTTTTCTTTTGATAACAACTTTTAAGATCTACTCTTAACAGCTTTCAAATATACAATACAGTATTGTTAACTATAGTCACCATGCTGTATGTTACATTCCCAGAACTTATTTATCTTGTAACTGGAAGTTTGTCCATCTTGGGCACTGTCACCCATTTCCCCCAACCCTCATCTGCTGCCTCTGGCAACTGCCAATATGTTCCCTGTCTCTATGAGTTTGGTTTTTTTGGATTCCATATATAAATGAGACCATACAGTACTTATCTTT
Source organism: Equus caballus (assembly GCF_041296265.1). Classification (NCBI taxonomy): domain Eukaryota; kingdom Metazoa; phylum Chordata; class Mammalia; order Perissodactyla; family Equidae; genus Equus; species Equus caballus. The sequence continues at coordinate 18,573,015 of NC_091707.1, forward strand.
CTCTGTCTGGTTTACTTCACTTAGCATAATGCCCTCAAAGTCCGTCCATGTTCTCACAAATGGCAGAATCTCCTTCTTCCTTACGGCTGAATAATACTCCATTGTATATATATCACATCTTCCTTATCTATTCATCCGTCAGCAGACATTTAGGTTGTTTCCATATCTTGGCTATGGTAAATAATGCTCCAGTGAACATGGGGATGCAGATATCTCTTTGAGAACGATTTTGTCTCCTCTGCTTATATTCCCAGAGGTAGAATTTCTGGATCATATGGTAGTCCTATTTTTTTTCTTTTTTTTTGAGGAATATTAGCTCTGAGCTAACATTCATGCCCATCTTCCTCCATTTTATATGTGGGACGCCTGCCACGGCATGGCTTGATAAGTGGTATGTAGGTCCACACTCAGGATCTGAACCAGTGAACCCCAGGCCACTGAAGCAGAATGTGCAAACTTAACTGCTGTGCCACTGCGCTGGCCTCTGGTAGTTCTATTTTTAATATTTTGAGGAAGCTCCATACTGTTTTCCATAGGGGCTACACCAATTTACATTCCTACCAAGAGTTCACAAAGTTTCCCTTTTCTCCACAGCCCTGCTAACACTTATTTCTTGTCTTTCTGATGATAGACATTCTAACAAGTGTAAAGTACTATCTCTCTGAGGTTTTGATCTGCATGTCCGTGATGATTAGTGATGTTGAGCACCTTTTCATGGCCATTTGTATGTCTTCTTCTGGAAAATGTCTATTCAGTTCCTCAGTCCATTTTTAATCAGATTGTTTGGTTCTTTGTTATTGAGTTTCATGACTTCCTTATATATTTTGGATGTTGATCCCTTATCAGATATATGATTTGCAAATACTTTCTTGCATTCCTTAGGTTGCCTTTTCATTTTGTTGATGGTTTACTTTGCTGTGCAGAAGCTTTTTTGTTTAATGTAGTTCTATTTGTTTACTTTTGCTTTTGTTGCCTTTGCTTTTGGTGGGAAATCCAAAAAATCATTGCCAAGACAGATGTCAATGTCAAACATACCCTCTATGTTTTCTTCTAGGAGTTTTATCGTTTCAGGCTTCCCCATTTCAAAAATGAGGAAACTGAGGGTCAGGGAAGTTAAATAGCTAATTCCAGGGTCACAAAACTAGGATTTCATGGTCCTGGGATCTGAACCAAGTTTATTGCCAAAGCCTGTGCTCTCAGTTACTTCTCTCTATAGCCTTAACTTTACAAAAAGTAAACACAGAAAGACCATGGAGAGATGGGCTAGTTCGTGTCTTTGGGATGTGGCTTTTGTCTTATTCATCTACTGCTGTGGAACAAATCACCCCAAAACTTAGTGATTTATAATAAGAAGAATCATTTATTATCTCATAACTTCATATATGTGGGTCAAGGCCCTGGCAGTGGCTTGGCTATATGGTTCTGGCTCAGGTCTCTCATGAGGCTAGATGTCCGCTGGGACTTCACCATCTTGACTAGAGTTGGAGGATCTCCTTCCAAGGTGTCTCACTAAGATGGCTGTCAAGTTGGTGCTGGCTTTTGGCAGGAGGGCTCAGTCCGTCTACATGTGGGCTTCTTCACAGGGCTGCTTGTGTCCTCACAGCATGCTGAGTGGCTTCCCCTGGAACTAGCAGTCCATGAAACCAAGGAAGAAGCTGCGATGTCTTTTACTATCTAGCCTCAGAAATCATACACTATGACTTCCTCAGTGTGCTGTTGTTCACACAGGTCAACCCTGATTCAGCGTAAGAGGGGACTCCAGAAGGGTGTAGATAGCAGGGGGTAAGGATCCCTGAGACCATCTTGGAGGCTCGTCACCTCGATCCTCCGGCTGTTCCTCTGGCAGGTAGCAGATTACATTCCGCCTTGACAGTGTTTCAGTTGTCTCTCCAGCTATGCACAGTTAGAAAGTCAAGAAATCACTGCAAAACTATGGCACCTGAGAGCCTCTTTAGCTGTGGTGTGCCTGCCAGCAGCTGAAGGCCGGCGAGCTGAGACTTTCGGCCACAGTAGGTGAGGGGGAGTTTTCTACCCCACTCAGAGTCGGGGGCAGTAAACAACAGCTGTTAGAGAAAGATGGCTTTTAGAAGATGGAATCTTCAGAGAAAGAAAGTCAGCATGAAAAAGCAGTGGAGCGTAGAGCATAGAGCATGCGCGAACTACAGGAGGGAAGAGCACAGAGAAAACTGAGGACCAGGGAGAGCGAGCGTGAGGAAGGGAGAGCAAGGGGAAGAGGATTTGAAGCAAAGGCATCAAATCCCAGAAGACCGAGGCACTGACAGCGGGAAGGAGATCGGGTCCCCAGAGCACCCCACACAGCACGAGGACAGGAGATCAGAGGGAGGACACAGAGACAGAAGTGGACACACGCCCAGCACTGCAGGCATGAGAAGAAACAGCATTTCCTGGCGAAGAGCGCTTGTGACCAAAACTAAGCCCACACCTCAACAGGGTGTGTTTTCCAAAAAAATTTTATTGCAAAAGTAATACATGTTGTTGAAAACTCAAACAGTACAGAAATAATAAAAATGGAACCTAGAAGTCCCATCCCCTAAAGACAACTACCACTTACAATTTGGTTCATGTCCTTGCAGGCCTTTTCTGAGATTGGACAGCCATAGAGGGAAATATATCACCTTTCCTGTACATATTGTATTGCATTTGCTTTTTCACATCATAACATGGCTTTGACTTCTTTCTGTATCAGTCACTACAGAAACGTCTCATTCTTTTCGTTTCTTGGTATTCTGTTTTTTGACTGTTATATGACTTATTTAAACAATTCCCTAAAAAGGGACATTTGAATTGCTTCTAATTATTCACTACCATAAACAATGCTTAAGGAAACATCCTATGCAACAATATCCTTCCATAATTGTGGGAGCATTTCCGTGGAAAATTTCCCAGAAGTAGAACTGCTGGATCAAAGAGTACGCACGTTCCAATGTTTAATGGATATTGCCTTCCCAAAAGGTTGTACCAATTTGCATGTGTGTATTTTACATCAGATTTTTTTGATTAACTTAACTTCCAACCAAACTCAACTGTATGCTTATTCATAATATGAATAAGTTATTGTCAAATAGTTCTAAGCCTAGTGTGTTGTGGTGAAAATTCCATCCATTCGGAAAGAGTCGTTATATTGTAGGATAAAATATGTCAGATGAGCAAGGCTTTTTTTTTTTTATACTTACCCAAGTAATTATGCATCTGTTTCCCCAGACTGGAAGTATAGGTTAAAGGCTTCCCAGCTACTATACGGCTTCAGCCCAGAAGCCACAACATCTCCTTGATTTTCCCCCCACTTCCAAAATCCCAGCATTCATCAGGAGTTCCTTCTATCAAGAAAAAGCATTTAATAAGCCAGGATCATTTTACAGTGTATTAGCTTTATTTGTGACCCTTTTCAGGAGTATTTGCATTTTAGAGTTGAATGCAGAGAAACTAATGTATCATGGTATTATTCCTAATGAAAGTGTTAAAGGGGGTTTAAATGAATAGAAGGGGAGATGAAAGTCACTAAAGACAACCTCAGTTGCCTAGAGACTACTTCCAGTAAACGAACGAAAGGTACTACTATTCACTCTCAGATGTGAGTGGTAGCATGTTTATGGTCCCCATCCACAGATTGGCATCTACTATTAAATATTTTCAATTTCCCTGGTAGATCTCTAAAATAGTTACTAACAGCCAACCTTCTCCTTCCCCTGCCCTCCTGAGCCCCTCCCCCACCCCCCATCCACCTCATTTGCCAAGCTCCACAACAGGCAGAGGAGCACAGCAAGAAGGGACCTCCACTTCCAGAACCCATAGAAAGACTGCACTCTGGGCGCAATCAAGCTCCCCCAGGGACTTGACTGCAGGTCACCTCCCAGATGCCTTCCAGGCTGAAGGGAAAGGAAAAGCAGCTCCGCCTTACTAGGAACTGAGGACTAGCTGAGTAGGTTAAAGTTCCATTTAGGCCCATCTTCAGGATAATGGGTTTAAGAACCAAGCTTCCTGCAGAGTGATTCACACTACGCCAGCCCAATTTGGAAAACCAGTATACTTAGTTACAATCCTAAGTAACTAGCTACTTCAGTTGCCAGGGGAAAAAAATCCTTTTCTTAACAAATAGCAACTGGAAAAGACCCATCAAAAATAATGTTTCATGAGCACTAAAGTCAAAGAATGTGGGTGGGGTGGCTTCCTTTCATTGGGTGGTCCTCATCTTATGTTAGCACTAATAAGCCCTATTCTCCTTACTTGGGGGGCATGGGTTAGTTGGTGTATAAAATGTTTAGGACCCTGACATTTAACTTCCCTTGGACATTGTTAAGCTGGTAATGTTTGTTCATCTATTCATTCAACACAGTTATGAGAAGCTGGATGAGCAAGGCTCTGTGTTAGAGCTATTGTGGAAACAATCCTAAGTGCCGGCAGTGCATGGGGACCGTGACCCAAACCCTTCTACAACAGCCCAAGCCACACCCTGCCAAAGCTCCCAAAGGCGTGGCTTAGGTCTTATGGTGGAGACGAGAGAGAACCGGGGTCCAGAACGACTCGAGGACAGCTTTGGAAACTCCACCTGCTGGACTGGAGTGAGACAAGCAGAAGGGGATACGTGTGCTAACACCATGGTTCTCACCCACACCAAGACAGCATACTGTGACAGAGGCTGCTGGCTAACCCCCAAAATTTATGCTCTCCCTTCTGTAGTGTGAATTTGTTGCTGGGAGGTGACTGTCCAACCATAGGTTTATTTCCCAGTACCCCTTGAATCCAGGTGTGACCACAGGACTAGTTCTCACCAACGGAGAGTAAGTAGAACTGAGGTGCACCATTTTCAGAATTTGCCATTAGCTGGAAGCAGAAGACAGAAGATCCACAGGATGGAAGGAAGCTGGGTGTCTGAATTACCATAAGGAAGAAAGCTCCCGGTGATCAGGATTATACACACCAGACTGCTACATGATGGAAAAATAAACTTTTCTTGTGTTAAGCCACTAAACGTTTGAGGTTTATTGATTATAGCAGCTAGTTTTACCCTAACTAACAGAGAAAGGCAACTGAACTCATGCAATAAGGGGTGAGAATCTGCTCCCTACACTCTGCCTTCAAGGAAAAAAGCATTTGGAAGTTTTCTAACTCCTAACACTTAGAAGGACAAGGTCATCGGGGTTTTAACAAGTAGTTAACACATGTCAGGGTGAGCGTGAACAAGTTCAGTGTCTTGGAGTAAATAGTCGACTCTCTGTTTCCCTGGTTTCCCGTCATACTTGACATCTGCAGGTGAGCAGTGGTCGGAAAGCCAGGAAGAGAAAGCTGGCTCCTCCTGCAGGCTCCTCTGAGAAACGGGGGCTCCACTTTCCCCAGGCAGCCCAGTGACCAGGCCACCGGGTCAAGGAGTTTGCAATTGTAGAATCTGGGGGTGGGGAAGTGTGGTCAGAGAGCATCCGCAGATAACTACAACACCAGGCAGAGTGAGATGCCAGCCTAGATGTCCCACGAGGGCCAATGGGGACTCGAGGGGGAAGAAGTCACAGCCCCAGGAGGCCACAGAAGGCTGAGAAGAGCAGAGCATTGGAGATTCACTCTGAGGACAGAGCATGATTTTGATGAGGGCTTTGCCCTGTGAGGGAATGGTGATTCTTTTGGAAATGCTCATTCTTTGCCTCTAAAAACCACTTCAGCAAATTTCAGGTCACTTTCCCAAGCCTCACCTCTCCTCATGTTTGCTCACAACACTTGGAAGGGAGCCTCCTGCTCCATCTGCCCTCGCAAAGCTGTGACATGGACAAAATGCCTGTCATTGTTCCCTCGTCCTTCAGTTAAACACTCACATCCCTTCTTGCGTCAAATGGATGTATTCCAAAAGCCAATTATATGTATTTAACCATGCTAGTTCAATTGAATTACTATCAACAGGCTCACTCTACATTTGCTTTTGGTTATAAATTCTTTTGAGGCTTTCACTAGAGATCTCGTCAAGACGGCAGCATAAGCAGACTCTGAACTCATCTCCTCCCACGAACACAACCAGGTTACAACAATTTTTGGAAAAATTACCCTGGATACAAAACTGAAAACCGGATAAAAAGAACCCCCACAACAAGGGACAGTCCTGACTAAGGCAGAAGAGGCAGAAATTCCTGCTGGAAAGGAAAATAGCCCCCTTTGGGAGCAGCGGAGCTTCTTATCTGGCCAGGCGGGAGCCACCTTAAGGTACGAGCCCTCCCTGGAGGAGTGAGGTCCAGAGCGGGGGCAATACTGCTATAAGCATCCTTCAGACTCAGCCCAACTGAGACGGGAGTCTTACTGTCTGGCTTTGCTGGCTATTAACTGCGCGAGGACACCCCCAGAAAAGCTATCAGCCGGCCGGCCGAAAGCCGAAGAGACCCGGGTCTTAAAGGGCCCACGCACAAACTCACTCATTGCAGCAACCTAAAATCACCAGAGAGAAGGCTGACAGTCCTTTGGTGAAATGAGACTCACCTTGTGGGCTCTGGGGCATCTTGGTGAGAGGAGGGGCCTCTCTGGAGACTGAGACATTGGTAGGGGCCGTTGTTCTGACCTGGTCCTCGCATGCTGACACAGACCCCTGTGGGCACCACTGAGTTTCTTCCTTTGGCCTGTTAGCCCAAGGGTCTGCCACAACCACTAGAGCACAGATTTAATCCAGTTCAGCCAGGGCAGGCAACCTGTCCTACGGACTGGCCCCACCCAACAGCAAGCCCTTAGGCTACTTTTTGGCCTGCATTGACTGGGTGCCTTGATCCTCTACAGGCAGGAGAGCGTGTCCGCCTCTGTGGGGCAAAGGCTGTGTGAGGACCAGGTGAACTGTGGTGGGCATTGGTGGAGAGGTAGGGGGCCTCTGCAGTGCGGTGTTGGGGTATGCTCCAGGGGGTTGGGAAGTGTGCATGACCAGGACTGTGTTGATGGTATTTGTGGTCCTGTGGGGGGTGAGGCTTATTAGCGGCAAGAAGACCTGTGTTTCAAATAGCCAGAAAAAAGATCAGCCCCACCTTCCAAAGCCTGAAACAATTGAGTGCTCCCTTGCCTAGGGCTAGCTCCACTCAGCTGCACTCCTAAAAGAACTGACAACAGCCTTTTAGGCCTGAAGGCTATCACAACTGTAAGCCCCTGAGTCTAGCAATCAGCTACACTGGGTACCAACCCAGTTAAGAGGAAAACTGCAACAGGAGTGTGCTGATAGCCTTTGTAGCCAACAGTGCTGAGGCTCCCCAAACCGGATTTACAAATAGCTGGCCAAGGAAGGAAAGTCTAGATTCCCTGGGTACCTGCAGTAAGAGCAACCCTGCCACTGCAAAAAGACACAAGTAGCCCACAAAGGGGTCACTCTTGGATCATTTGGGCTGGTGATGAGAGGGAAGCACACTGTTGGGCCTCATAAGGCATCTCATACATAAGGCCACTTCTCCAAGATCAGGAGACATAGCTGACTCATCTAATACATAGAAATAAGCATAGAGAAAGAGGCATAATGAGGAGACAAAGGAATACTTTCCAATCAAGGGAAAAGGACAAAACCCCAGAAAAAGGACTAAATGAAACAGAAACAAGTGACCTACTCGACAGAGTTCAAACAAAATATCATAAGGATGCTCACAGATATTGGGAGAAGACCAGATGAACACAGTGAGCTCATCAGCAAAGAACTGGAAAATATAAAAAACAACCAATCAGAAATGAAGAATACAATACTGGAAATGAAGAATTCACTAGAGGGACTCAATAGCAAAGTAGAGGATGCAGAAGAATGGATCAGCAAGCTAGATGAAAGACTAGAGGAAATCACCCAAGCTGAACAGAAAAAAGTAAAAAGAACTAGACAGAATGAGAACAGTCTCAGGGAACTCTGGGACAATATCAAGCACGCTAACATTCGGATTATAGGTGTCCCAGAAGGAGAAGAGAGAGACAAAGGCACAGAAAATTTATTTGAAGAAATAATAGATGAAAATTTTCCTAACCAAAGGAAGGAAACAGACATCTAAGTACAGGAAGCACAGAGAGCTCCAAACAAGATAAGCCCAAAGAGGCCCACACCAAGACATATTATAATTAAAAGATAAAGAGAGAATCCTAAAAGCAGCAAAAGAAAGGCCACAAGTGACATACAAAGGGAAGCCCATAAGGCTATCAGTGGACTCCTCAGCCGAGACCCTACAGGCGAGAAGAGAATGGCACAACATATTTAAAGTGCTGAAAGGAAAAAACCTACAGCCAAGAATACTCTATCCATCAAGGTTGTCATTCAGAATGGAAGGAGAGATAAAGAGCTTCCCAGACAAGCAAAAATTAAAGGAGTTTATCACCAAGAAATGCTGAAGGGACTTATTTAAGTGGTAAAGAAATGACCACAAATAGACATAAAAAAAATTATCAAAAGGAAAACCAGGCAATAAAATCACTGGTAAAGGTAAAAGTATAGTAAAGGTAGCAGATCAACTACCTGTGAAGATAATATGAAGGTTAAAATCACCTATTTCAATGATAAGAGGGTAATGGATAGACACACACTAATCAAGAGACTACGTATGATTTCAAAAACATAAAATGTGGGATGAGGGGACTGAAAAAAGTAAAGCTTTTAGAAAGAGGTCAAGCTAAAGATTCTACCGACTCAATATAGACTGTTATATACATAGAATATTAAATAGGATCCTCATGGTAATCACAAATCAGAAACTTACAATAAGAAAGCAAAAACATAAAAGAAATCAAACATACTACTAAAGAAAGCCATCGAGCCACAAGGGAAGAGAGCAAGAGAAAAAGAAAGGAACAGAGAAGAGCTACTAAAACACCCAGAAAAAAAAAGTAACAAAATGGCAATAAATACATATTTATCAATAGCTACTTTAAATGTCAATGGACTAAATGCTCCAATCAAATGCCATAGGGTGGCCAACTGGATAAATAAAACAAGACCCAAGTATATGCTGCATACAAGAGACACTCTTAAGACCTAAAGACACTCACAAACTGAAAGTGAAAGGATGGAAAAAGATATTCCATGAAAATGGCAAAGGACAGAAAGCGGGGGTTGCAATACTTATATCAGACAAAATAGACTTTAAAACAAAAACTGTAACAAGAGACAAAGACACGCACTTTATAATGATAAAGGGAGCAATCCAACAAGAAAACACATCACTTGTAAATATCTATGCACCCAACATGGGAGCACCTAAATATATAAAGCAATTATTAACAGACATAAAAGGAGAAATAGACAGTAACACAATAATAGTAGGGGACTTTAATACTCCACTTACACCAATGGATAGATCACCCAAACAGAAAATCAATAAGGAAACGCTGACTTTAAATGACACATTAGAACAGATGGACTTAGTAGATATATATAGGACATTCCATCCAAAAACCGCAGAATACACATTCTTTTCAAATACACATGAAACATTCTCCAGGATTGATCACATATTAGGCCACAGAACAAGTCTCAATAAATTTAAGTAGATCGAAATAATACCATGCGTCTTTTCTGACCACAAAGGTATGAAACTAGAAATCAACTACAGGAAGAAAACCAGAAAAGCCACAAAAATGTGGAGATTAAACAAAATGCTACTGAACAACGATTGGGTCAATGAAGAAACCAGAGGAGAAATCAAAAAATTCCTGGAGACAAATGAAAATGAAAATACGACATGCCAAAATCTGTGGGATACAGCAAAAGTGGTTCTAAGAGGGAAGTTTATAGCAATTCAGGCCTACCTCAAGAAAGAAGAAAAATCCCGAATAGACGATCTAAAAGCACATCTAAAGGTACTGGAAAAAGAACAACAAACAACACCCAAAATCAGCAGAAGGAAGGAAATAATAAAAATCAGAGCAGAAATAAATGAAATAGAGACTTAAAAAAAATAGAAAAAATTAAGGAAACCAAGAGCTGGTTCTTTGAAAAGATAAGCAAAATTGACAAACCCTTTGCTAGACTCACCAAGAAAAAAAGAGAGAAGGCTCAAATAAATAAAATCAAAAATGAAAGAGAAAAGGTTACAATGGACACCTCAGAAATCCAAAAGATAAGAGAATACTATGAAAAGCTATATGCCAACAAATTGGATAATCTAGAAGAAATGGATAAATTCTTAGAAACATACAACCTTCCAAAACTGGACCAAGAAGAAGTAGAAAGTTTGAATAGACCAATCACCAGTAAGGATATCGAAACAGCAATCAAAAACCTCCCAAATAATAAAAGTCCAGGACCAGATGTCTTCCCTGGTGAATTCTACCAAACATTCAAAGAAGACTTAACACCTATCCTTCTCAAACTCTTCCAAAACATTGAAGAGGAGGGGAGGCTTCCTAACTCATTCTACGAAGCCAACATTATCCTGACACCTAAACCAAACAAGGACAAGACAAAAAAAGAAAATTACAGGCCTATATCACTGATGAACATCAATGCAAAAATCCTCAACAAAATACTAGCAAATTGAATACAACAAGACTTTAAAAAGATCATACATCGTGATCAAGTGGGGTTTATTCCAGGGATGCAGGGATGGTTCAACATCCTCAAATCTATCAATGTGATACACCACATTAACAAAATGAGGAATAAAAATCACCTGATCATCTCAATAGATGTAGAGAAGCATTTGACAAGACACAGCATCCATTTATGATAAAAACTCTAAATAAAATGGGGATAGAAGGAAAATACCTCAACATAATAAAGGCCACATATGACAAATCCACAGCAAATATCATTCTCAATGGAGAAAAACTGAAAGCTATCGCTCTAAGAAGAGGAACCACACAAGGATGCCCCCTGTCACCACTCATATTTAACATAGTATTGGAAGTCCTAGCCAGAGAAATCAGGCAAGAAAAAGAAATAAAAGGGAACCATATTGGAAAAGAAGAAGTGAAACTGTCACTATCTGCAGATGACATGATTTTATAAATAGAAAACCCTAAAGAATCCACTAAAAAACTTTTAGAAACAATAAAAGGATAGAGTCAAGTCACAGAATACAAAATCAACATACAAAAATCGGTTGCATTTCTATACACTAACAACAAAGTAGCAGAAAGAGAAATCGAGAATACAATCCCACTTACAATTGCAACAAAAAGAATAAAATACCTAGGAATAAATTTAACCAAAGAGGTGAAAGATCTGTACACTGAAAACTATAAGACATTGTTGAAAGAAATCAAAGAAGACACAAAGAAATGGAAAGATATCCCATGCTCTTGGATTGGAAGAATTAACATCGTTAAAATGTCTATACTTCCTAAAGCAATCTATAGATTCAACGCAATCCCTATCAAAGTTCCAACAACATTTTTCACAGAAATAGAACAAAGAATCCTAAAATTTATATGGAACAACAAAAGACCCTGAATGGCCGAAGGATTCCCAAGAAAAAAGAACAAAACTGGAGGTATCACACTCCCCAGTTTCAAATTATACTACAAAGCCATAGTAACCAAAACAGCATGGTACTGGCACAAAAACAGACACACAGATCAATGGAACAGAATCGAGAGCCCAGAAATAAACCCACACATTTATGGACAGCTAATATTCAACAAGGGAGCCAAGAGCATATGATGGAGAAAGAAGAGTCTCTTCAATAAATGGTGTTGGGAAAACTGGACAGCCACATGCAAAAGAATGAAAGTAGACCATTCCCTTACACCATGCACAAAAGTCAACTCAAAATGGACTAAAGACTTGAATGTAAGACCCAAAACCATGAGACTACTAGACGAAAACATAGGCAGTACACTCTTTGACATCAGTCTTAGCAGCATATTTTCAAGTCTGATGTCTGACGGGGCAAGAGAAACAAAAGAAAAAATGAACAAATGGGACTAGATCAAACTAGAAAGCTTCCACACAGCAAAGGAAACCATCAACAAAGCGAAAAGACAACCTAACAATTGGGAGAAGATATTTGCAAACCATGTATCAGATAAGGGGTTAATATCCAAAAGATACAAATAACTCATATGTCTCAAGAACAAAAAAACCAACAACCCAATTAAAAAATGGGCAAAAGATCTGAACAGACATTTCTCCAAAGAAGATATACCGATGGCCAACAGGCACATGAAAAGATGTTCAACATCATTAGCTATTGGGGAAATGCAAATCAAAACTACAATGAGATATCACCTCACTCTGGTTAGAATGGCTATAATTAACAAGACAGGAACAAGTGTTGGAGAGGATGTGGAGAGAAGGGAACCCTCATACACTGCTGGTGGGAGTGCAAACTGGTGTAGCCACTATGGAAAGCAGTATGGAGTACCCTCAGAAAATTAAGAATAGATCTACCATATGATCCAGCTATCCCACTGCTGGGTATTTATCCAAAGAACTTGAAAACACAAATGCATAAAGATACACGCACCCCTATGTTCATAGCAGCATTATACACAATAGCCAAGTCTTGGAAGCAATCTAGGTGCCCAGCAAGGGACGAATGGATAAAGAAGATGTGGTATATATACACAATGGAATACTACTCAGCCGTAAGAAATGATGAGATGCAGCCATTTGTAACAACATAGATCGACCTTGAGGGTATTATGCTGAGTGAAATTAGTCAGAGGGAGAAAGTCAAATACCATATGATCTCACTCATAAGTAGAAGATAAAAACAATGACAAACAAACACATAGCAATGGAGATTGGATTACCATAGTGGAGGGGAGGTGAGGGCAAAAGGGGTGATTAGGCTCACACGTGAGGGGATGGACTGTGATTAGTTTTTGGGTGGGGAACATGATGTAGTCTACACAGAATTCAAAATATTTTACAATGTACACCTGAAAGCTATATAATGTTATAATCCAATGTTACTGCAATTTAAAAAAATTTTTTTAAATTCTTTTGACTTTGTATTTTCTGAATCAGATATAAAACATTAATGAATATATATAAAAATCAGACCAATTACTTCACATGGGGTTGGAAGCCTTTGGAAGTCTCTGTCCAATTAATATAGCCACCATTTCTCCTCCCCAAGGAGCAGCCTTAGCTCTTAGGTCGCGTCCTAACAGCTGTAAAATTCGCAGGTCAATAGAAATGAATATAGCAATACATTATAATCAGGGCTCTTCCCCTTATGAGAGACCTTCTAGTTTACTCAGCTTGAGTCTTTGAAGGATCCCATTGGCATAAAGAAGCTTGAGAAGAAAAAACAGTAGCTGAGGCCTCTGGAACATTTTTACAGCAAATGTACAGATTACAAAGCTCTTTTTTATAGCAGTATAAACAACCATATTATAGCTATAAGCCTCACTCCCCACTGAAAAGAAAAAATAAAGGTGATTTCATTTTTTGTTCTCCTAATATTTTAGGCATGGATCATCTTTATAGCATACTTTGTTCCTCTTTCATGTTTTCAGCTATTATAATGTTTATTTCAGTAAATTATTCATCTCGTTGAACCAGGACACACATCTATGCGGTGGAAGCTCAGGTGGAGGTAAGCTCACTAGCACCCAAGGCAGTGACAGCACAGAAGTGAGGCGGGCTGGCTATTGGCTATTAGAACCCAGGTCAGCATGGTGCACCCCCCAGGGGACAGGGAGGCAGGATGGGGCAAGGGAGGTGCAGTATCAAGGAGTTGGAAGCTGTTCCCTGGGATCAGAGAAGGCTACACTTGCATGTTATCCTCATCCCACCACAGCCAGCTCTATGATCTTGGGAAGTTACTTAAAACTTCTCTGCACCTTGGCCTTTTCATCTCTGGAGTTGGGGTGATAACAGTACCTGAGGTCCTCCGACCAGAGTATTAGTTTGCCATGTATTAGGCACTAGTCTGACCAGTATATTAGGGATGCCGTAACAAAGAACCACTATCTGGATGGCTTAAAAATCAGAATATTTATTGTCTCACAGTTCAGAAACTGTTGGAAGTCTGAAATCAAGGCATTGGTAGGGTCTGAGAGCTGCGAGTGAAGGATCTGTTCCAGGCCTCTGTCCTTGGCTTGTAGATGGCCGTCTTCTCCCTGTGTCACCTCGCACCATCTTCCTTCTACATGTGTCTATCTCTCTGTCAAATTTTTGCCTTTTTACAAGGACATCAGTCATGTTAGATTAGGGGCCCACGCTACTCCAGTGGGACCTCTTCTTAACTAATGACATCTGCAACAACCCTATTTTTCAAACAAGGTCTCATGCTGAGGTACTGGGTGTTAGAACTTCAACATAGGAATTTTTGGAGGGACACGAGTCAACCCAGAACAACCAGTTTGCAATAGATGTTAACTGCTGCTTTTCTTGTGATTACCCCAGTGCCTTAGGTACCGTTTCAAGGCACAAGGACAGTTCCAGCTAGACTGATGGCTGACTGAGGAGGGCTCTGCCCAATTGGCATTTGCCCAGCCTCCACTGCTGTATGGGATCTTTTCCCCTGAGTCACACATATCTGGTGAACTGGTCCCACTGCAGGGCGGAACCCTCTGGGCCAGGTCCCAGGGGACCTATGGCATGCTCTGAGGAAAATTTGTTTTGTCTTTTAGGTCAGTGGTTCTCAAACTTCATACATCCAGGTAGCTTATTAAAGATGCGGATGCCTGAGTGCCACCCCTGGAGATTCTCATTCAGCAGAACCCATCTGAGATAGGGCCCAGGAATTCGTGTTACTACCGTCCCCCTCCACACCCAAAGCAGACACCATTAATCAATCATAGAACTCTGTCTTGTTGAACTTGGGAATAGTCACAGAATCCTTCTCAACGCAGCTCCTCAGGCAACTAATACTAATTGGTGGTGAGATGAAATCAATCTGCCATTCCTGCCTAAGCCTCAGAGCAGCTCTGGGTCTCCTGGGAGGAAGGAACCACACAGTCTACACAGGCCCTTAGTTGTCTGTGCCTGAAAGAAAAGCGGACTTTTGGGCACGTTCAGGGTTCTCTTTGTCGCCCTCCTCCCTGCCCTGGATTTCTGGCAGATGGATGAAAGCATAGTGAGATGTAAGATCAGACCAAATATCCTGGGCAACTGAGTCAGTCGTCTCTAACTGGCGGCTTGGACCTGGAAGCAGGGATCTTGACCCTGGCTAGTTTTGTGACCTAGGGAAATGTCTGCAGGCTTCGATTTCCACGCTTGTAAAATGCAGCATTGGGCTAGATGAGTTATTGGGCCCTTTCTTCCTCTAAGACAACTGATTTTGAGGCTGGAGTTAGTGAAAATCCAGGGGATGAACTCTGTGGTCCAACATTTCAAGCAATTAAAGCTGAAGACCTCCATGAAGTGGATTCAGTGGACAAATTAACACGAGCGCCTACAATGTGGCTAAAAGCTCTGTATGCCTTAGAGTCTCTCACTCCACCCCTATGAGGTTTGTATGCGTTCCTATATGTGTTTCTCACATGCAAAAACTGAGGCTCAGAGGAGTTGAGCTAATTTGTCCAAGATCATACGTCTAGTAAGAAAAAGCTCTAGCATTCAAATATCTTCTGACACCAAAGTCCATTCCTTCCAACGTTTTCAGTTCAAAATCCTTTTAAAACACTGCAGAAGTGGATTTAAGATTAGGAGAATGTATGTGATTGAATCATATGAAATTGCTGATAGTCAACATTTTTTTTCCTCTAAAAATGGCACTTTCAAAAGTTTAAACTGAGAGCTCACTCCCAGGTGATCCTTGCACGTTGGCTATTTTTGAGTTGATTTACTTTGCTCTCCCACCTCCCTCCAACCACCCAGGGAGCCAGGTGAGCCAATCCTTGCTGGTCTCTACGTCCTGGAATGTACTAAGCTTGACGGGGCTTTCAGAAGTGACTCCGGCTCCTGGAAGTGCAGAAACTATCCACCAACAACCTAAAGTAACGACAGAATTGCTCAAATCCCTCCCTCAACTTCCTTGAAATCTGTGAAGGAGATCCAAATCCATAATCCCACCCAACCACACTGCTTTCCCATTCCACGTGCTCCCTCTCCACGCTTTGATCCTCCCCTCTCCTCTCTCCTGCTGGCCATTCCTTCATTTTGTGGATTGACCTAGTTTCTCTGGGGGCAAGAAAGGATCTTCCCTCTTTAGTTGGGGGAAGAGGAAGGGAGCTAGGCTCGCGACTGAAGGAGTCTTGTTGGAGAGCTGGAAGGAGGTGGGTTGTTTGAACATTCCCACGTTAATCCTGTCTGCCCTTTAACACAGACCTCAGGCTGGTTGGTTTGTTTTCCCCATTCATTCTTCTTAGGCTATATCGAGGCCCAAAGAATGAAGAGTTTCTTTGCATAATGGCTTATTGTCAGCAATTTATTTTAGTACTCACTCTGTATTTTCTACATTTTGGAGGATTGATTGACTTCAAAGACCAAGATTTGGCAAGAACAAATTCTCCTGGGAAATGAGAAGGAAGGAAGACAACAGGCAGGACTGTCCTGGAGTGAGATGGAACAGAGAAACACTTCTTTTCAGTGGAAAGTTCTCAGCAAAGTGTGAAGGAACTTTTCCTTTAATATAAACGGAAGGAGAGCATTGATTCCTGTTTTGTCAACAGGATAATTTGTGTCCCATTCCAAAGTATGTAGACGGACTTGACTTGACTTGCTGTTAGAGCTCTCACATCCAATTAAAACAATACGGAAAATACCCCACGGCTTAGACAGAGTTCTCAATTCGTATTCACGAAGGGCTCACTCTTGAGGTAGCCATCTCTCTCTCCTCAGGTATCTCACCGCCTGTCATCTGCCACTTCCTGGGCATTTACTTAGCACCTGCCCATTCACTGATTTGTTCTCTTTTCTGTTTAGAGACAGTATGACATATGCACATCTGGTTCACACCTGAGCATCACCATTTACCGGTTCTGTGAGCCTGAGCAAGTTCTTTGATCTCTTTGAGCACAAGTTCCCATGTGTGTAAAGTGGGAATGGTTCTCACCGCCTTGCAGAAAGGTGGAGAGCATTGAGTAACGCTACTAATGCCCTGCCTGTCACACAGCAGATACTCAAAACAGGCCAGCTCCCTTTTCTACTAACAAATCATAAAGCCCTTGTGGCACAGCCTGTGTCACTAAGCAGTTTATACCCTAGCACCTCTCCCAGCGTTTGGCAGATGACCCATAAATGCCTGCTGTTGCAACCTGCTGGTGGCCAACTGTTAGGATACCTCCATTGTTTCTTTAGAAAGGAATTTGGATGCATATTGGGGAAATATCTATATGGATGTACCTCTGCCACGACTGCACGCTGGGCTTGCAAACCAAAAGTCAGGGATAGGGAAATCGCTAACAAATTGAACAACTAATATCATTTTCTTCTGTGGGGAAGGTTAGTCACACCTTAAAAAAAAAAGGAACATTAACAATGGAGTTGCGTGGTGGGTGGTATATGTAGCAAACGGCACAGTGCTGCCTTGGAGAGGGGACAGAAGGCAAGTAAGCCTGGTTTCAGATTCCTAATGTTCCCAAAAGATAGGCTCAATCAGCGTCCTCCCCTCCCCTCCAGCAGAGACTGGTTAAATGCTGCTGTGACCCCACAGCCCCCCTCTGGCCTCTCTTTTGTCCTGCTGAGTAGAGGAGAATCAATGCTGAAATGAGCCACAAAACGAAAGAATAAAAAGAAATACCGCCAAGTGACCAGACTTGAGAATGAAGGCGGCATCCGGAAGCCGTCAGCTCTGACCTTCCTTAAGGTGCAGGAGGTGTAAGCCAGCCACCCCAGAGACAGCCCCTCCAAGCAGCTCCCCACCCACGCTACATTTGAAGGTCTGGCGAGGTGAGCCCTTTCTGTAGGGGCTTTGCCATTTGGCAAGCTGTCCTCCTGCTGTTGGAGTGCACAGTTCCCCTGGAAGAGTGGTAGCTAGTAACACAGTCAACTGATGCCTGCCTTGGGTGTGAGCCTGTAGTTCTAAAAAGACTCTCACATGCACAATTCCTTACCTGCCAAAGCACGTGGGCATAACCGGAGGCTCCTCCTGGTGGTTCAGAAAGACCCAAGGTTTGGAACCACTCAATCTCTCAGTCTCACCTCCAGAATTTCTGACTGGTTACCTTCGTCTGGAAAACCTTTGCCCTCTTTGTCTGAGTCACTAGGTGTTTAGGGTTTTTTTTAATTAAAGTTTTTATTTTGAAACAATTGAAGACTCACATACAGTTGTAAGAAATAAAACCAAGAGATCCCCTGTGTCCTTTACCCAGTTTTCTCCTACAGGTAACATCTTGCCAAAGTGTAGCACAATATCGTGACTAGAATACAGTGAAGACACAGAACATCATGCAAGCATCTCTGAATGTTGCGCTCTTATAACCACGTCCACTCCCTTCCTCCTCCATGCCCTCCTTAACCCTTGACAACCACCAATCTGTTCTCCATCCCTATAATTTTGTCATTTCAAGAATGCTATATAAATGGAATCATATAGTATGTAAACTTTTGGGACTGGCTTTTTTCCTCCAGCGTAATTATGTGTAGATTTATCCAGCTTGTTGTATATATCAGTATTTTGTTTCTTTTTCCTTTCTTTTTTTTTTTTTTGTGGCTGAGTAGTATTGTGTGGTATGGATGTACCAGAGCTTATTTAATCATTCGCTCCCTGAAGGGCTGCGTTGTTTCCAGTTTGGGGCTATTATAAATAAAGCTGCTATAAACCTTGGTGTGCAGGGGTTTGTGTGAAGATGACTCTTCAGTTCTCTGGGATAAGTGCCCAGGAGTGCAATTGCTGGGTTGTATGGTTGTTACATGCTCAGTTTTTTAAGAAACTGCCAAACTGTTTTCCAGAGTAGCTGTATCATTTTACATTCCTACCACCAATTTATGAGTGATCCAATTTCTCCACAACTTTGCCAGCATTTGGTGGTGTTGATATTCTTTATTTTAGCAATCCTGGTAGACCTGTAGTGATAGCTCATTGAGGTTTTAATTTGCATTTCCTTAATAGCTAATGACGTTGAACATCTTTTCATGTGTTTATCTTTTTCATGTGTATATCCTCTTTGGTAAAATGTCTCTTCATGTCTTTCGCCCATTTTCCAATTTTTTTATTATATTCTAGATACTATTCCTTTGATAAATACATGGTTTGAAAATATCTTTGCCCAGTCTATAGCTTGTCTTCCATCCTTTTAACAGAATCACTGAACAAAAGTTTTTAAATTTGCTGGAGTCCAATTTACCAGTTTTTCCTATTATGGATCATGCTTTTGGTGTCAAGTGTAAGAACTCTTTGTCTAGCTCTGGATACCCAATAAGTTCTCCAATGTTTTTTCTAAAAGCTCTCTAAATTTTAGATTTTACATTTAAATCTGTGATCTAAGACAGGAAACCTTTGGAAAATAACTGTTCTACTCCAACATAGCACCACAGGAAAAACTGTGAACTCACCCTCATCCATACCAGCAAAAGCCAAATGAGGGGCCTAGACTTCCATCCTCACCAGGCTCTAATGAGGACCCCAATATCCCCGCCTGGGTGGTGTCAGAGGAGGCCAAGTAGGAAGCCAGAATTCTTAGCCTTGCCAGCAATGAGTCTTCTCTCTCCTCTTCTATCTACCCCCGTTGTGTTAGTGGAGACCACGTGGAGAGCCTGCACTTCCACCTCCACCAGGCAGGAAGGAGGCACCTCTCCTCCTCCACACTGGGGGTGTCAGAAGTGGCCTAATGGAGAGTCAGGACTTCCACCATCACCTGGTGGTAACAAGATCACCCCAACTGCAGTGTCACTGGAGACCACAAGGGGAGCTGGAACTCCCATCCAATGGTAATGAGGAGCCCCTTCCATCAGGTGTCAACTGTGGCAGAGTGTGAAGCTGGACCTCCACCTCAGTCTGGCAATAACGAGGCAAGGCCCTCATTTCCCTGCCATGATGGAGTCGGATAAAGCTAGTGAAAACAGGAGGTTTAAGCAAGATCCAGAGTCTCACAACATAATCTAAAATGCCCAGTTTCGATAGAAAATCACTAGTCTTATCAAGAACCAGGAAGATCTCAAACAGAAGGAAAAAAAAAAATTTAAATATGCCAACACCAAGATGACAGAGAAGTTAGAATTATCTGAGAAAGATTTTGAAGTAGCTATGATAAAAATGCTTCAACAAGCAATTATGAATACGCTTGAAACAAATAAAAGAATGGAAAGCCTCAGCAAAGAAATAGAAGAACCAAATGGAAACTGAGAACTGAAAATTTCTATTTTTTATCTTCCAGTTCACTGATTCTTTCCTCTGTCCCCTCTATTCTCCTCCATTATTCCAATAATTGAATGACTGAATATAAATAACTGAAATAAAAAAGCTCAATGGAGGGGTTCAACAGCAGAATAGAGAAGACAGAGGAAAGAATCAGTGAACTGGAAGGTAGAAAAATAGAAATTAACAAATCTGAACAATAGGGAAGAAAGAGACTGAAAAAAAAATCAACAGAGCCAAACCTGCAGGGGAAAAAGGACTGAAATGTAAGTAATTCTTAGGTGTAAGAGATTATGTTACCACCGTAAGGGCAGTGGGCCTGGGCTGAAGGGTGTCTGCCCAACCTAAGTCTAGAAGATGAGCTTCTATTTCCCTGTCTGCTCTGCTCTCCTCACTAGTTGGCCAAACGAATTGGTCTAGTCCCTTGGCCTCTTTTTGTCCAGTGAACAAGGTGGAAGAATTAATGAAAGCAGAGTAAACAAAGCAAGATAGAGTGAAAACAGAATACTTTTCATCCTGAATATGGCATCTGAATTTGGTGGGATCAGAAGGAAAGAATCACTTCCATTCAGGAGATAGTGACTCTAGAATCTGTAAATGTTGAGGAGTGTTCCTCACTTTTGCATCCAACCTTTTCAAAATCCTCTCATAAGTACCACTTCTTTAGGAAACACAGAGATTTGATGTATACCACTTTCACCAAGCTTCCTTAACCACTCCATCACTGAAACACCCAGAGTTGCTTGTAAGGTTAAGAAAGATGAATTAGTGAAGAGAGAAAAGACACTGTAGAGTCTACTTTCACCAGAAGAAAGCCACGTCCTATAAAATGTCAGAACAGCATGAAACAAAGACACACATCAAATAAATGAAACCTCCCCTCAGCCAGCATAGCACTGAAGAAAAGTGGATCCCCAGCACACACCTCCAACCCTGTGCTCTCACGGAGGCTTCAGGGTGGGCTCCGGGAACACTGACAGAGAGTCTGGGTGGTTTTTTACCCCCTTAACAGAAATGAGTTCTTTTAGAAAGTACTGCAGCAAGCTGCCATTCTAAGATTCTTAAGAGAGAGCGTGTTTTATAAAGGGATG
Source organism: Equus caballus (assembly GCF_041296265.1). Classification (NCBI taxonomy): domain Eukaryota; kingdom Metazoa; phylum Chordata; class Mammalia; order Perissodactyla; family Equidae; genus Equus; species Equus caballus. Next base: position 18,594,238 of record NC_091707.1, read on the forward strand.
GGGGAAAATTTACCGTATTCTTCACCTCTAAAAAAACTTCCTCTCCAAAAACGGTGGTGTTAGCAAAACTCCTGTGCAGAACATTTTCTTCTCAACTCTAATTATAGATCTGAAATTGAGGCAAAATTAAAACAAAGAGATTCCAGAGGAGCCACGGGGAAATGTCACAAGTTAATACAATGTGATTCCCTTCCATGCGTTCTTGCTCTCAAGTGCTCGCTGAGCAAGAAGGAAATGCACTAATTTCATACAGATTAACATGGACAGACCCAGGCTAAGGACAATTGCAAGGCAGATTCGTTCTTGAGGGTTCTTGAGGTCTGCTGACTTCCTTGTTTGCCAGCAGCCACAGTCTTTTCCATTCCAGCGTTCTAATAACCACCCGTCCGCCCAGCCCCTGCCCAGCTTCCCATTGTCTCTGACTCTGACTCCCACCAGGTAGCAACACCAGACATTGCCCCGATTTCCCGTGTATCATTCACTCCTCTGCCCTATAAAAATGTTCCTGTTGTCTCTCTCCTGCTCCAGGGCGCTGTGGTCAGTTAGCCAGCTCATTTCAAAAACCTGGATAAATGCATTCTAATTAAGCTGAAACAAGCTTAATGTGTTGCCTCTCACAGGGCATATGTGTATTAATAGAGCGCAGGTGACTGATCTGCAGGAAACAAATTCCTGAGGATAAAATTTCAGATTTCAGAGGCAGGCCAATGTGGGTAACATCTGGATGTAGCTCTCAACTGACGTTTAAAAGGCAGCCTCCTAATCTGCTCATGCCTCAAGACTAATGGTGCCTGTCAAGACGGTGAAGAAAGGAAGAGTAATGGGCCCCAAATTGTGCCTCCTTCAGGGAAACTCTGAAGTGGTAATCAGGAAAGAAAAAAAAGAGAAAAAAATTGAATGTGAAGTCAAGAAAAACATTTTGTGATTTTTCACTTTGTGAGAAAACAAAGTATCAAAATCACAGGTAATGTTAGACCTGAAGGGAACCCTAGAAATCAACTGTTTCCACGTCTCTCATTTACAAAGGAGGAAACTAAAGCCCAGAGACTTGCGTAAGATTGTATAGTGATCAGCATGAGAACCAGAATCAGAACTTAGGTCTACTGGATCCCCAATCCTTCCAGTATAACTCACTGGTGGTGTCCAATTTCATGGATAGTCACATAACACTTGTATCTGGTTAGATACCCAGAGATGAGAAAAATAACTTCCCAATAATTTTATCCATACTTCTTACATCATCATACTTGAATTCTGAATTTGTAATACTTCGATTCATCCCCTTCTAGTCATAGAGTTAAAAGAGGATCTCTAATCAATGTCAACAAAATTGTTGTCTGACAAAGATCAAACTAAAAGGAAGGACACAGGGCTAGGTAGATTCTCTAAAAGGCATGCGCAGGTGTGACGGCCAGCTGGCTTGGTGATGGGAATTTGGAAAATATCCCATTAGAAACGAGAAACTATAAGTGCAAGTCACATAAAAATGAAATTAGTGCTTTCCACATAGCTGGGGAAAAAACAATCTGCTGCATCAAACAGAGATCGGTGACACCCATCCTCCCCTCTGAACGTTACATTGTGTCCTCCTGCCTGGGAGAGCTCCAATTGCCAGAGATCTGAAGCTCCTCCAATCTCTGGTCACCAATTAGCTCACAGCTGCTTCTCTATCAAAGAAAACACCCCAAGCTCCTCTCTGTCTGTACGTTAAATGAAGCACAAAGCACAACTCAACAGAGGACCAAAAATGCCCTAAGGAGATTGTTCAAGCCTGGGACAAGAAAGCCAGTATTAGTCTCCCCAATCCCCACCCCAGCACCCTCAGTGCGTGCAAAACTCTACCTGAGGTATGAGAAGTAAACTCCATCTGCAGGGTAGACAGAGTTACATAGGAATAGGATGGGCAAGAGCCCTTAATCTATTCATTTACTCTTGCCAATCCCCTGTGTCCTTGAAGGAGATCTTGGTCATTCTCTGGTCCACCTTGCTGCCGTGCTGACATTGTTAAAACATTCGTATCTCTTACAGGGAATGTGTCCTCCTTTTAACGTCTTCCCCCAGTTTCCCACGCATATAGCTCAAAGACAAAAATTGTCAACTTGCTGGAGTTCAGCAATGTTAGTTGTTTGTTTTCCCAAAGCCTTCCATGGTTTTTATGAAAATATCTCTAGCTCTTGTTCTCTGAGGATTCTTCCACCTCTGTTCCCTCTCGCAACCTTGAAATTCACAGACAAACTTACTCAGATGAGATTCAAACCATGACCTATAGATAGTCTGACCAAATGTTCTAATTCACCCAGAACACTTCCAGTTCCTGCGTGTTGTCCTATTGAATTTTTTTTTATGGTAAAGATTGGCACCTGGGCTAACAACTGTTGCCAATCTTTTTCTTTCTTTCTTTCTTTCTGCTTTTTCTCCCCAAATCCCCCCAATATATAGTTGTATATTTTAGTTGTGGGTCCTTCTAGTTGTAGTACGTGGGATGCCGCTTCAACATGGCCTGATGAGCAGTGCCATGTCTGCGCCCAGGATCCGGACCAGAGAAACCCTGGGCCACCGTGGCAGAGTGCGTGAACTTAACCACTCAGCCACGGGGCCGGCCCCTCTATTGAATTATTAATAGCACCCCCATCACTCAACAAGCATCTTTTTTTGGATAAAGTATATGGTCAACCTATTATTTGTATGCACAGATTTGGAAAGATCTCAAAACTGTGATTGCGAAAACATCAAGTTGCCTAATAGCGTGTTAAGTATGATCCTGTTTGTGTAAAAACAATTCGAATATAGGTGCTTGAAAATATGTATGTAGCAAATTGCCAAAGGAAACTTTGCAATGATTACTTTAAGAAAATGAGAATTGAGGGTGGGGGATGGTGAGGAGGATTTTTTTTTTCACTTTGTGTCTTTCTATTTGATATTTTTACCATTAGCATGAATTTACTTTATAATAATAAAACAATGACCTGTAAGACAAAGTGTGGAATTCCTGTAAGGCAAAGGGGTTTCTAAGGTTCCATTTACCACTGTTATTATTTTCTCAACTTGTTTACCTGCCAGAAATGGTGACAATCAAAAACTATGTAGCAGCAGCCAGTACCATGAAATGCGTGATTCAGAGTTCCTCTTCCCACCGCAATCCCCATCTTCGGGCCTCTTCCCCTCCTCTTACATGAGGAAGAGACAAAAAAAAAGGGAGATAAAGGAAGAAGAAGAAAGTTCTCTGGTAAATCTAGAGAATGGTGACACGGTGGGCTTGACCCCAGCCTCTGGTGGCAAACTATCTTTTGCTTTCTGGGGTGGGTGCCCCGCCCCACAGTGCCGGTGACCAGCCTTCACTCCTCTCTCCCTCCCTGACTACTTTTCCCCTCAAGATGCACACACAGCTTGATTTTCCTCTGGCTGCAACTCTGGACAGCACACAATAAACCATGTAGAACTCACAACTGAGCAGAAAGTCATGAACGTAGATTAAAGAGAAGCTCTGTACCTCTGATGCAATGTATATGTCATCCACTCTGCCATGGGAAAATGGCGTTCCCCCATTTTCCTGCTGGTTTCAACCTCAGAGATTGATGAGACAAAGTTCTCTCCTATTTACTTCGGGCGTTCAGTGCAGTCAGTTTGGTATCTCATGCGAAGATCCCACAAACTGTTGGTGGCATGTGACTTACAGCACAGAGGCCCTAAGCTACGTGGGGACTAAAGCAAGTTACTGGTCTCCTTGTTTAACCAGCGGGGGCCCTTTCCTCCTTGTAGGCTGCTTCTCCTCTTATGGAAAATAAGAGAACAACGCTGATGCCAGTCGACTGAGTGGCTAAGTTAGCCAAGAAGAGTTTGGCAGAACACTCCTTTCTGCTCTGGCACGTCGCCATTTGTTTGTGAAAGGTCACTGGATAGCATCTCCTCATTGAAATTAATGCAGATTGCTTAACAGAAATATTGACAAAATGAAATAGAACCAAATGGGAAAAAATCTTAGGGGATTCTAGGCCTAGATGATCAATACTCTGTTAAAACTTTCCTTTTAAAATTGCATTAAGCACAAAGCATAACATGAATCAGGAAGAAATTGCACCGATTATCCCTCATTGAGTGCACCTGGAGCAAGAAATAAAGGCTTGGCATGAAAATATAATCAGAATACCTTAACTATCCAAGAAGGGTAGGTTCATTTAAAGAACGTGATATTTTATCGTGGTCACTAGGGGCTTGCCCTCAGTCTCATTTATGTCATTCTTTTATTTCTATACATTTAAATCAAAGCCCAATTACATGAATGATGAAGGGTCACTGATTCATTCTAACAAAGAATCACCAAAGAAGATGAATTTAATGCCTTGGGGCCTTCATGGCCACATCCCAGGTGAGCTGAGCTCCACACTCTGAGGTTTCAGGGCGTCCTTATTAACCAGTTCCAAGGAGGCTCAAGCAAAAAAGAGCTTCCTTCTTCCTGCTTTTCACTTAGGAAGGCAGTTTCCTTTCCCCATCCAAGACACGCAGTAGCATTATCTGGATCCCAGTTTTACAGGTCGTCCGTCTGCCCAGCAAGGTTTTCCTAACAGGGGTATCCAGAGTCTTATCTGCTTTCTTTCACTGCCCTGGCCAGGGTCACACTCACACGCTTTGTGAGGTATCTTGACACACAATTACACTTAAAATGAGAGGATTCTCAAGACGAGGAAATTGCTATCGTATCAGTCTCTTACCAGGCTCTGCCATGAGGCCTTCCTTTAATTAAAACACCAAGTACACACAGAAACTGAGCCTGATTCTCCCAGTATCTTCGCCACCCTCCAGTGGTTGGCTATATTTGATCATTGCAAACAACTCTTAAGCAGCGAGGATGCTGTTCAGGGGCTGCAGCAGAAAAACACAAACTGGCCTCAGTTTCCTTTAGGGCCAACTATCTGTCAGATGGGCTTTTCCCATTTTCAGGCCTCACTCCACAGATTGTGCTGGAGTGTTGGGGGAGGCAAGGCCAAGAAACTCCCCCTAATTCTGCCTCTGCCAAGTGGAGATGAGAAAAACTGTACCAACTGCAGACCAGCCTCCAGCTCTGGAGCCGAGTGAATGGGGGGCTTCTCCCGCCTTTCCCTCCCTAACTCACTCTGAAGTCACACTGGCTCATTCCCTTGGAATGCTCTGCCCCCAGGTCTTCTCACGACTGGCTTCTTCTGGTCATTTGGACCTCAGCCCAAATGGCATCATCTTCCTTGCCCACCAGTCTGATCAAGCAATCCCCACTTCTTGGGTTAAGTTTCCCAGAAGCGAAGCCTGAGATGAGGATTCGTGTGCAGGTGATTTATTAAGAATGCACCGCCTGGGGAATCCAGTTAGGGAGTGGGTGACACAGGATGAGATGTTAGAAGAAACCATGCAAGGGTGTGAATTGAGGCAAAGTGCCAGCCTCAGCCTGATCCCACAGGAGTGCTGGTGTAAATTAGGACTGAGAGTTTGTCTGGATTCACTGCAGGGGAGCTGGGCTTTCACGCTCCTGCCCCAGTCAGTCCTTGGGTAAGGCTGTCCGGAGGAGGATCGTGTGAACATGACCTCCCAGGCACTCCCAGCTCTCGCACCTGCCCATGAACTGGCTCCAAGGCCCAAAGGCAGACCTTTGAAGACAGTCACAGGGGCAGGCTGTGTGAGGGCAAAGGCACTCAGGAGCAGGGGATGGGCACACAGACCCAGCCAAGGCACCTACAGCATCCGCTCACCCTCTACCCCCATCATTCTCAAACATACACCCTTGTTCTATTTTCCTGAATGCACTTATCACTATCTCAGATTATCTTGTTTACAAAGGTATTTACTTACCGTCTGTCTTCCCAACTGGAATAAAGTCTCCATAAAAGCAAAGATCCAGCTGTCTTGTTCACTGTCCACCCCCAGGCATAGAACCACTGCCTGGAACACAGGATGCTCAATAAATATTTGTTGAAAAAATGAATGAACCAGGCTGACATGCTATGACATGTTACACAACAGCGTGGGACCCAGAGGAGGGGCTAGTCCTTGGACCCTGTCTTAGAAGGCAGAAGGAAATGTGAGTGTGAAATAGGCACAGGATCTGGAGCTGGTAAACTTGGCGTTAGTAGCCACGTGACTTCAGACAAGTAAAGTCACTACGCCTCCTTGGCCTTAGTGTTCTTATCTGTATAGTAAAGGCAAGTGTGTACAGACTTAATTATGAGGATGTTCATCACACTGTTGTTTATTACAGTTAGTCATTGAAAAGAACCTAAGTATTCAACCTTGGGAGATTAATCATATCCACACAATGAAATACCATAGCAAACATAGAAATGGAGCTGTGAAAATACTATTTAATGACATGAAAAGATTTACAAAATATTTTGTTAAACGAAAAAACAGTGGGTTGTAAAACAGTATATGTAGTACAATTCTTTTGTAATGTATTTCACAGGTGTATATTTGTATCTGCATACATTAAAAAAAGAAAGTAAACACATTAAAATATTTATAGTGGTTACCTCTGGGTAAAGAGATCATGGGTTGTTTTTACTTCCACCTTTTATCTTGTCTGTGTTTTCTAAACTTTTCAAAGTGAAGAGTATTACTTTTGTGAGGGGAGAAAGGTGTTTTTTAAATTACATTTTTACAATATCAAAATAATCTCCAAGGACTATCCCAACATTGCTTGTTCTTACGAGAAGTTTGTGATGTGGCAGAAAGAGGATGGGACAGGTGCTGGCCCAACCTCTGCCCCCTGTTAACGGGGTTGCAGGGGGCGGGGTGACAGGGAGGCGGAACAGTGGTTAGTAAACGTTGAAACCTTAATCTCTCCGGGTCAGCTTCCTCATCTGTAAAATAAGTAAGCTGACTAGACGCCACCAAGAACCCTTACAGAACAGGAAGAGGGACGTTGCGTGAAAGAGCAAGCCGCGTGCATGCTATGTGCCACATATGAGAGGTCAGTACATACTAAGAGGCCCCATCGTTCACCGTCCCCGCGCAGGGGAACTCCTGGCCTCTGGATTTGAACATGCAGTCACTCAGGCTGACTCTGTCGCAGCGAGCACGTGGCCAGAACTCCTGGCCAGAAGGACCGCATGGGATGAGGCTTTCTAAGCACTTGTCATCTGCTCATACACAGCAGAAAAGGGTTGTTGTCCCCTAACGGAGCCAGGTCCTCCCAAAGCCTCCTTCATGGGTAACAAATAGCAGAGCTGTTGCTTTTTCTTAACAATATTTGTGATATTGACTGAGAGGCTGGGTGCGGAAAGTTTGAGGCTGATAATTAATCACCCCTTTTTCTTCTCTGACTTTTAAACCAAGTAAGAAAAAGACAGAAAAATAATGGAAGATCAACATGTCAGCTTTATTAGTGATCACCTGGATTACTGATACGGAGAACGGGGCTTGGGTATGCAGTCACAATGGGGCTTTGAATACTTTTCCCTGTGCCCTGAATTACCAACCCAAACTGCAGAGACACAGCCTCCCAGGTAAGCACTCTACAGGAAGGAGCAGCCAGAGGTGCTTCAGACAGAGAGAAGGGGGCAGAGGCCCACGTTCACACCCATTCCCTGGTCTCAGCAGTCAGACAGCCTCCCTTGTAGAGGAGCGAGAGAGAGTGGCAGAGCGAAGAGCAAACGGTACCCATCATTTTTGCCTCCTGGAGTTAGACGTTCCTTATTGAAACAGAATGTAACCTCCTTGAGGATTTCTCTATTTTGTTCATCGTTGAATCCCGAATCCCAAATCCCTAGATCTCAGTAAATACCCACTGGAGAATGAATGAATAGCAAAAGCAATCTTGAGAAAGAAGAACAAAGCTGGAGGCACCATGCTCCGTGATTGCAAACTATATTACAAAGTTATAGTAATCAAAACAGCATGGTACTGGCATAAAAACAGATACATAGATCAAGGGAACAGAATAGAGAGCCCAGAAATAAACCCACGCATATATGGTCAATTAATTTAAGACAAAGGAACCAAGAACACACAATGGGGAAAGGATAGTCTCTTCAAAAAGTGGTGTTGGGAAAACTGGACAGTCACATGCAAAAGAATTAAACTGGACCTTCTTACATCACACACAAAAATCAACTCAAAATGGATTAAAGACTTGAATGTAAGACCTGAACCCATAAAACTCCTAAAAGAAAACACAGGCATAAGCTCCTTGACATCAATATTGACAATGGCTTTTGGATTTGACACCAAAAGCAAAGGCAAGATAGCAAATATAAACAAGTGGAACGGCATCAAACTAAAAAGCTTCTGCACAGCAAAGGAATGAAAGGGCAACACATTGAACAGGAGAAAATATTTCCAAATCATATATCTGAGAAAGGGTTAATATCCAAAATATATAAAGAATTCATACAACTCAATAGAAAAAAAATTTTAAATCTGATTTAAAAACAGGCAGAGGGGGGCCGGCCCCGTGGCCAAGTGGTTAGGTTTGACGGCCCAGGGTTTTGCTGGTTTGGATCCTGGGTGCAGACATGGCACCGCTCATTAGGCCATGCCGAGATGGCATCCCACATAGCACAACCAGAGGCACTCACAACTAGAATATACAGCTATGTTCTGGGGGGCTTTGGGGAGAAGAAGAAGAAAAAAAAGATTGGCAACAGATGTGAGCTCAGGTGCCAATCTTTAAAAGCAAAACATGGGCAGAGGATCTGAATAAACATTTTTGTAAGGACATACAGATGGCCAACAGGTACATGAAAAGGTCCTCAACATTACTAATCACAGGGAAATGCAAATTAAAACCACAATGAGGGCTGGCCCCACGGCCGAGTGGTTAAAGTTCCGCACGCTCTGCATCGGCAGCCCAGATTCGCGGGTTCAGATCCCAGGTACAGACCTACTCCACTCATCAGCATCCCATATACAAAGTGGAGGAAGATTGGCACAGATGTTTGCTCAGGGCAAATCTTCCTCAAGCAAAAAAAAAAGGAAGATTGGCAACGGATGTTAGCTCAGGGCAAATCATCCTCACCAAAAAAAAAGAAAAAAAAACCCCACAATGCCACAACAAGTTATCACCTAACACCTATCAGAATGGTTATTATCAAAAAGACAAGAAATAAGTGTTGGAGAGGATGTGGAGAAAAGGGAGCCCTTGAGGACTGTTGGTGGGAATGTAAAGTGGTGCAGCCACTATGGGAAACAGTAGGGAGGTTCCTCAAAAAACTAAATATAGAACTATCCCATGATCCAGCAATCCCACTTTTTCTGAAGAAAGTGAAAACAGTAACTCGAAAAGATATCTGCACCCCCTGTTCATTGCAGCATCATTTACAACAGCCAAGGTATGGAAACAACCTGAGTGTCCGTGGACAGAAGAACGGATAAAGAAGATGTGGTATATACACAATGGAATATTATCCAGCCATAAAAAGGAGTGAAATCCTCCCATTTGTGACAACATGGATGGACCTTGAGGGCATTATGATAAGTGAAATGAGTCAGACAAAGAAAGACAAATATATGTGGAATCTAAAAAACAAAAGAAGCTCGAAGATACAGAAAACATATTGGTGGTTGCCAGAGGTGGGAGAAGGGGGAGGGACAAAATGGGTGAAAGGAGACAAAAGGTACAAACTTCCAATTACAAAATAATCAAGTCATGAGATGTAATGTACAGCATGGCAACTATAGTTGACAATACTAATGGGGATATTTGAAAGTTGTCAAGAGTATAAAAATAGTTCTTATCAAGGAAAAAAAAATTCTGTAACTGTGTATGGTAACAGATGTTAACTAGACTTCCTGAGGTGATCGTTTCACAATATATACACGTATCGAATCATTGTTGTACACCTGAAACTAATATAACGTTGTATGTCAATTACACTTCAATAAAAATAAATTAATTAATTTAAAAGAAAGAATGAATGGAAACATGAGAACTTGGGAACAGGATTTTCCCTAACAATAAGGAGTTCTTTGAAATTATTTCCACAGCTGAACTAGCTCCCCGTTTGTTCAATTGGAAGTACCAGATCTAAAGAGTAGCATTGTCTGTCCCTTGTTGCAGGGTGTCTTGGTGGCTTAAAAGAGTAGTCAAAGCACCCAAGATACAAGACGTCTTGGGGAGAGTCTAGAAAGAGTTGATTGGACCCCGTCATTCGACTGGGGTCTTGCTCAGGCTTAGGCGAAAGACGGCCAGTTACCCAATCCTACTGACCTAGGGTTCTCACGGACAAAATGGCCCCCGCCAGTCTGGTCCTTATTAGAGTCTCCACAATAAAGACTAAGAACAGGTGTTAGCATAGAGCAGTGTATTCTCCAGTCAGCTCTAGGAACCACGTCCCCTACAGTTTATGTGGTGTCTTATTTTTCGTTATTGTTAATACTTTCCCACGTCCATATATCCTGTTTCTCACAGAGACATAAACCAACTGGATACGTTTCTACCATCACAATAATTCCTAATTCATTCTACATTCCAAATGCTTTGTACTAGCTTGAGGAAGAAAAAAATCCAATTTAAAATTAGGATTTTGTTTTTAAAGTAATGGTATTAAAGTCAATTTTTAATATCAAAAATGGATCTAGAAGTAAGTATAGATTAAATCAGTGGCGCGTGTGCTTGGAATAAATGTTGGGAGCTATGGAAGCATCTCCGCGATGACGTATACATTAAGTTTCAATTTTGTTCTTTACTGTATCTCTGAATGACAGACATGCTGAATGCAGACCTCAATTTAAGCCTTCTCTTTTTTCTTTCTTTAAAATTCTGTACCAATTAGATATTCTCTAGAAAATGTTCAGCATATTCATTTTACCTTCTCTTTTAGTAATTTCATATACAAAAAGGACCATTTTTAAACTTAAATAACATGATAATGAAACTATAAGCTAGCAGTAGGCATGGATCAGATGTATTTTTATTTCTAAAGGTTGTGACAGACAGACAAAGAGGATGAGTCTGTAGAGACAGATTTTGAAGCTTATACAGAATATAGGCATATAATGGTGTCCTCCTAGTCAATATTCTAATTAGGATGGAAGACATCCTGTGACATGACTTCTGTGTCCCAGAAAATAACTCCTTTCTCTAACCTTTCTGCAAATTTTGACAGCCCCGTTGGTTCAGATATTTCATTACACTGGACCAGCGGTTCTTAATGGGGGCAATATTGAATCTGTCCTTCCCAGGGGACATTTGGCAAAGTCTGGGACATTTTTGGTTGTCACAACTGGGGGAGAATGTGCTACTGACATCTAGTGAGTAGAGGCCAGGGATGCTGCTAAACAGACAGTAATGCTCAGGACAGTCCCCTACTACAGAGAATGATCTATCCCAATATGTCAATAATGCCACGATTGGGAAACTCTGCACTTGACTCTTAATACTGAGCAATCTTCTAGATCTGTGCTGTGGGGTGACTAAGGGAGGAGTCACAGGATGGATAGATCTTCTGCCTTAAAAAGATGGGTCTGATTTAAATAAGTGGAGGGGCATTCCAGGAGAGAATTTCAAGGTAGGAAAAGGGGTCCATAAGCAGGCACATGCATGAAATGCTGAGAAAACAATGATCAAGTCAGCCTTTCTTAAAAGGAGAACCTGCTTTTGGGTATGCTAAGATAAGCGGCATTTGGGAAGCCGCATTTGGGAAGAACTTAAATGTGTTTCGTTAAGGAATTGAACTCTATTCTTATATTTAGTAGTGCAAAATTGGCAACTTTAGAACAGGAAATGAACATATGTTTTACCCACTTTTGAAATGCAGCTGCCCAGAACTAGTTCCAAGGGTCTCATAGTGGGTAGTCCAGATTAGAGATGAAAAAGCAGGAGACAGAGAAGTCACTTACTAGGTTATCATAAATAACCAAACAATATGAGCCGAAATTATAGTAGTGATTGTCCTGGAAGAAAGGGACAAGAAAAAAGAAGATATCACAAAGAACAAAAGATTTGGCTATTCCTCAGGGAGTTTGGTGATGGTAAACAAAGGGATTTGGAAGTAGGAAGCTGGGACTAAGAGAACCAGGAATATTCTGAAGCTGACAGTCTGGGCAGGGTGGGAATCAACAACCAGATAGGTGGTAAAGGGTAAAGAAGTGCGCCTGAATCAGAATTCAGAGTAATGCATTATCACGCCAGATTTCAGCTAGGCAAAAGCAATAAATTCTTGTCTCCTCAACAGCGCATGCACATTCCTCCTCTGAACTTTTTCCCATTCGAATTTTCATCTGTAATAATCTCCTCTCTCTCTCCACTTTCCAACTAACACCCACCTTTGAGGCCCAGCTTAAGACATATCTTCCTCATCGATACTCTCCACGTCACTGCAGAAGAAGAATATAGACAATTGCCCAGTATTCAGTCTAGAATGGTACAAAAAGACATGAAGCTAAGGAGACATGAATATTTACAGGTTACAGATATAGCCTAGAACCCAGGAAGGCCTGGGTCAGAAATCCAGCCAAACAGTTCAGTACCAAGAAAACCTAGATGCCAGAGACAAACAGCCAGGAAACTCAAGAAATCCGGAGGGAAACACAGGGGTAAGATACGAGGCAGCGTTAGTCACAGAGAGGGAAATAAACATTAGTTAAGAGGAATGTGGTAAACAATCCAGTGTGGGGAGTAAGGCCCAGTCAAGAACAGGAGTCTGGAGTCAGACCAGGCTCGGATCCGGCTTCTCTGCCGTGACGTTGCCAGCACTTCACTGCACTTGCCTGAGCCTGTCTGCTGAACTGTAAAATAGAGAGCATTATGTCCACTTCACAGGACGGTTGTGACTGAATGATATGGTTAATGAGCTGAGAGATTGCGATTAAGTGAGATTAAATGATATACATGTGACAGGAAAGATGTTTTGAATTTATTAAGGTGTTTTTCTCCTTCGTCTCTGATGACATGGCCTATGTCCGAGTCCATTGCTTTTCCAACTTTAACGTTGACACTTACATCTGAAGACTTGGTTAAAATGCAGATTCTGGTCCAGTAGCACTGGGTGGAACGTAGCCTCACCTAGATTCCACACTGCTGACAAGGTTTGTGACAGAAGGGATGCAAAAGAAAGACAGAGATAACATTAAACTTCTGAGGTTAAAACTAGGGTTTTGCTAGGAGACAGTAGACATGTAAGCAGGTTCAGGGCTAGACCCTAGAGTTTTATGTAAATGATGACCAGATTAGAAGAGGAAGGGGAGCCAGTCAACTCCATTCCAGCCCCACAGGATTGTGGGAAGAGGAAGCTAGAGGGAAGCGGGAGGGCAGAGTGGGGCATGCATGTTTCACTGCTCCTCTCTCTGGGCTTTCCCCCTGAGAGGGGGAGGCGCGTTAGGTAAATGAAGGTAATACTGAGGGAAAGATTTAGCTTTCCCAAGCTGCCCTGGGTTTCCACATTGGTTTGGTAGGTTTCCACAATAGCTGAGATTCTGACCTGAAAGCTATTCAGAGAGGCTCTCCACGACGTGGTGAAGGACTCCAAAGCAGACCTCCTGAGCTGGGGCCACTGGGGGTTACAGCCAGGTCTCAAAGGAGTCCCTCGACCAGCTATATGGAAAGAGAGACTAAGTGGGCCAGGAGCAGGATCACAGCCCACCCAGAGCTAGAGAGAACAGCCACCGACTTTAGCCATCCACGTCAGAGGAGCAAGCTGCACCCAGTGGACAAGAGACATTGGCCTGGAGCCCAGAAGAGAAAAGGACATCACCCCTAAGGACTCTGGTTCTTCCATATTGTTCTAGGACTGTGGAAAGCTGCCCCCTCCGTGCATATCCCTAACAACATTTTAGAAAAGAAGCAGCAGAGGGAGGGAGGCTCTCTGAGAAGCTGAGCGTTTTCATCCAATAGATGAAATTGCTCAGTGCTACCTAAGGGAGAGATTTAATTTATGGGATTGGACTAAGCTTGCAATTGGACTGGACAGTTAAATAATTTCCCCCAGTGGGTTCAGGCTTGAGAAGAAGGCCAAACTTCTTAGAGACAAAATGAAGATATGAATTTTTATCTAAACATCCAAGCTACAGCTGAGTTAAATTTGCAACCACGCTACAAATATATGAAGTGCTCAGCAATGTGTCGGCTACACAGAAAGTGATTGACAGATGGTAACCAGGTTAAGTAGGTTAAGTAAGGACTAAGAAAAGGCCACTGGATCCCACAGTTAAGAAGACAGCATTCCCTTTTGGGAGAGTGGCTTCAACAGAATGATAAGGGTGGAATTAGCCACAGAAGATGCTCAGCCTAACTGTGAAAGCCAGGACACTCAGCACAGCTCTCATTCCACATAGCGGCAGGAAGCGGTGTGGATAGAGTAGAGATGAAATCCTCCCTCCCAGGGCAGAGTTCAGGGTATCATCCAGTGAGTGGAAGGATCCCTTAGGGGAGTTTGGATCCTATTTCTGGAAATTGGCTCCAAAGCAATTCTCTTAATGAGAATGGGTTTTTTGCCAAGTGTGGAGATGGTACTTAAATATGAAAAAAAAAAATTATACACTCCAAAGCTATAGCCAAGAATTCTTCATTTAAAAACAATCCTGAAAAAATTAGTTCATTCTATACACCCCCAAATTGTGGTTTCATCACGTCACAGTCTGGAGAGGACTCTTGCTTCTCTCAAGGCACTTTCACTTCCCTTACCTCAGATAAGGACTGCTCTTCATTCACACTCCCGGGTAGGTGTTTCCTAATGACCGGGGCATAATTCTCTCCCTAAGCAGAGCAGAGTATTTGTTCAACAGCGGAGTAGTCGCTCTTAGAGAAATTGTGAAATGGGGAGGCTTGTCCTGACCACCCACACTTTCTCTCTGGAACCACACAACATAAATTTGCCATCTCTCCAACGTCGCCAATACACAAAGCCCTCAGCCCACCCCTGGTTACCTAGGCGTCTCCTCTCCCAGATGCTCTCACACAGCTGCTTCCCTTCCCCAAACCCAAGCCATGCCCCAGCCCTGCCCTCACCTCACTCCTCCACCTCCTCCTCCCAAGTATGCTGGTGCCATGTCCCATGATCTCAGGCCCCACCCTTTCCCAAGGACAAAAGCGAAAAGCCTTTTAGATGACCCAGTATCATTACTCATAGGTATCTTGGTTACCTTGTGAAAATACTTAGTGTCACATGAAAAGATGCTCAACATCATTAGTCATTAAGGAAATGCAAGTCAAAAACACAGTGAGATACCACCTCATACCCACTAAGATAGCTATAATCAAAAATGTGGAAAATAACAAGAATCACTAGTGTTGGTAAGGAAGCGGAGAAATTGGAACCCTTGTGCACTGCTGCTGGAAATGTAAAATGATGCAGCCACTGTGGACAACAGCATTGTGGCTCCTTAATAATTTAAAAATAGAATTACTATATGACCCACCAATTCCACTCCTAGGTATATACCCAAAAGAATTGAAAACAGGCGTGCCAACAAACACTTATACGTGAATGTTCATAGCAGCGCTACTCACAATAGCCAAAAGGCAGAACAGACACTGAAATGTCCATCAATGATGAATGGATAAACAAATTGCACTATACACATAAAAGGGAACGTAATTCAGCTGTAACAGGAATGAAGTACTGATACAGGCTACAACAACGTGGATGAATGTTGAAGACGTGATGCTAAGTCAAAGAAGCCAGACACAAAAGGTCACTCATTCTATCATTCCATATATGAAATATTCAGAATAGGCAACTCCGTAGAGACAGAAAGCAGATTAGAGGATACTTGGGGCTGGAGGGATGAGGGGACAGGGAGTAACTGCTGAATGGGTGTGGGGTTTTATTTTGGAGTTATAAAAATATTTTGGAACTTGATAGAGGTGGTGGTTGCACAATATTGTGCATGTGCTAAATGCCATTGGATTGTTCACTTTAAAATGGTTAGTTTTAGGGGCTGGCCCCGTGGCCGAGTGGTTAAGTTCGCGCGCTCCGCTGCAGGCGGCCCAGTGTTTCGTTGGTTCGAATCCTGGGCGCGGACATGGCACTGCTCATCAGACCACGCTGAGGCAGCGTCCCACATGCCACAACTAGAAGGACCCACAACAAAGAATATACAACTATGTACCGGGGGGCTTTGGGTAGAAAAAGGGAAAAAATAAAATCTTTAAAAAAAAAAAGAAAGATATTTAAAAAAAAAAAATGGTTAGTTTTATGTTAGGTGACTTTCACCTCAATTTCTTTTTTTTTTTTTAAGATTTTATTTTTCCTTTTCCTTCCAAAACCCCCCCAGTACATAGTTGGGTATTTTTAGTTATGGGTCCTAGTTGTGGCATGCAGGACGCTGCCTCAGCATGGCTTGATGAGCGGTGTCATGTCCGCGCCCAGGATTCGAACTGGCAAAACCCTGGGCTGCTGAAGCAGAGCGCACAAACTCAACCACTCGGCCACGGGGCTGGCCCCATCACCTCAATTTCTTAAACAATATTTATGTCTCCTTAAGACCATCAAAAAGTAACCCAGAGCCAGCCCTGATGGCCTAGTGGTTAAAGTTCAGCACTCACACTGCTTCGGCGGCCCAGGTTTGCTTCCTGGTCGCAGGTCGCAGAAGCACACTGCCCATCTGTCAGTTGCCATGCTGTGTTGGCGGCTCACACAGAAGAACTAGAAGGACCTACAACTAGGATACACAACCATGTACTGGGGCTTTGGGGAGGAAAAAATAAATAAAGAGGAAGATTGGCAACAGATGTAAGCTCTGGGTGAATCTTTCACCACCAAACAAAAAAAAAGAAGTAACCCAGAGTGAGAATACAGGGCCTATAAACATCTTGAGAGCAGAGGTTATATCTCGAGAATTTATATCCCCTATAGAAGGAAGCAAGGTGCCTGGCACACAGATATTAATAAATATCAGCAGAATGAATGAATGGGTGAGTGCTCTTCCAATGTTGTATACAGCATGTTGTTGCGGGCGGTTGCCAGCCCTGCCCCTGCCCCCAAGGGCAGCTGCCAGTTCTGCATCTTTCCTGGCAATGAGTCCACGTAGCAGTCGCAAAATATCTGTGGGCTGGAAAATCCTTTCCTGTGTCCCAATACTTTGAGACTTAGTAAGGAATCTGTGCCATTCTTTTTCTCAACTTAAAATTGCACATTTTGCTATCCTGGTTAGAGAGATGCCACTGACTGAAATATCTTGCCTCAAGAGTGGGTGACATCAGCATCTCATTATCAAAATTTTCCTCCCTGCAAAGCTTTCATGTTCTTATAGAGAATGTTCCAGTTTAACGGTAAGCCCCTTAAAATGCAGGGTTGTAACTAATTGCGAGGGAGGAATAGCTCTGTTGCAATACAAGGTGGCTAACCCATTAAAACCGCAAAACAGAACTGAATTTCCTGAAATAAGTTGCATCTCATTGCGAGGCCCTGATTCCAGTCTGAATTTATTTTGTAATTCATTCAGTATCTCAAGTCCTAATGTCTCTTTCATCATGCTGGTACCTTCTTTATTGCCCAACCTGACTACAGGTGAGATAACTTTAAAACACTTTTTGAGGGGCTGGCCCCGTGGCCGAGTGGTTAAGTTCACGCGCTCCGCTGCAGGCGGCCCAGTGTTTCGTTAGTTCGAATCCTGGGCACGGACGTGGCACTGCTCATCAAACCACGCTGAGGCAGCGTCCCACATGCCACAACTAGAAGGACCCACACAAAGAATACACAACTATGTACCGGGGGGCTTTGGGGAGAAAAAGGAAAAAATAAAATCTTAAAAAAAATAATAATAAAAAAATAAAAAAACACTTTTTGAGTTTTATGCATTTTATAATAATTATGAGCATCTTCCCCAAGCCAAATATGGGATGAAGACAGGTTCCACTGGAGGTTTTGCCTTCTGTTTCAGTGAAGCGGCATTTCAGAATTTCAACATAAGTTTGTCAATACCAACTAATACAACTCAGTTTCCAAAAGCCAGAGATGCTATTGGAAGAAGAGTTTTAATGAGAAATACAATTAAGAACTAACTGGGGCTGGCCCTGTGGCCGAGTGGTTAAGTTCGTGCACTCCGCTTCGGCAGCCCAGGGTTCACTGGTTTGGATCTGGGGCGTGGACCTAGCACTGCTCATCAAGCCATGCTTTGGCAGCATCCCACATAGAAGAGCTAGAATGTCTTACAACTAGGATATACAACTATGTACTGGGGCTTTGGGGGGGAGAAAAAAAAGAGGAAGATTGGCAACAGATGTTGGCTCAAGGCCAAACTTCCTCACCAGAAAGCATACCTTTGAAAAAAACAAAGAACTAACTGCAACTGTGGTCTTGGAAGCCACTGCTTACACTTGTCTTTGACAATACAGCATCCAGCTCAAGCGTGGTTATCGCTCTAATCATAGAAATGCAGATAGGATTTTTCCAGTTTACCAAGCAATTTCACAGACCTTATCTAATTCGATCTTTCCAACATCCAAGGAGATGAGTATGTCAGCTACTGTTATCTCTATTTTAAAAATTCACAAACTGAGATTTAAGAATTTTAAGAATTGGCTCAAGGTCACGTACTTTGTAAAAGCACAGACCAGGCTTAAATCCAGTTCATCAAACGCCAGACCTCTAGCCTCTCACTTCCGTGCCAGTCCCTGTCCCCCAAGAACATGAGTAAACCACCAAAATAATTGGAGAGTTTTACTGAAGCGATCTGGCCTCCAGCGCTTCGCTGTGCCTTGCAGAAAGAGCTGCTCTGCCCTCAGTTCCTGCCACAGCCCCCCCCAGTTTTTGCACACAATCCGCAATATTAAACACACCATGGGTAGGAAGCAAGTTCCTTTTTCAAGTTATCCACCTAGCGTCTACACAGCTGCTGTTTACTGAAGGCTTTGGCAAAGAGCAGTGGGATTCTTATCCTATTCCTGATGTGATTTTTAATTTCCTGGTATTCCCTAATCTCGTTTCATTAAGTATATTCCTCCCATGCACGAGTTTGTACCCTCTCCGAAAAGAGAGAGGCGTCATGTCGTGGGCGGTGAGATCTGTGATTTCCCGGCTCCTGGATTCCCTTCTTTCTCTCCTGTAGTTAATAGTTTCCTGGCATGGGGCTTTAGCCTGGCAAAGCGCGGAGCGTGTTCCCGCAGCCTCGCTCACCTGCCCCTGGGTACTGCAGATGGCTGTCAGGTGACAGAACTCTTCCCCAACCCGCTACTTCCCCAGCAACTCACCTTCCCCACTGCACATCCCAGAGATGGCCATCCCAGGCCCAGCGTCAGTGTGGATCTCAGACGGACCCAGCTGAACATCTTCCCTAACGTTATTGGATTTGGCTAACTGCCGGTGCTGTTCAAACTCTTGGAGAAGTGCCAGGTTTGGTAATTCCTCTCATGGAGTCACTCAGTATCAACTCTCCACTTTCTTCCCTCTAGGCTTTCCTTCCCTGCTGGGAGGGAACGACAGGGCAGGAGAGAGAACAGGTTCATAAACACTTAGCTCTTTTCTGCTCTTCTGGACCATGCCAATGGGAGAGACAATGGGCAGCTGCCATGCCCTCAAGGGCTCTGGCTGCAGCCTCAACGCATTGCCTTTTCTTCACAGCTCAACCCCCTCCCCAAATGGGCTCAGGTATTTGCCTCTGCACAAACTCCTCCCAGGCTCCACACCAGTTTCTGTGTGACTCTTGTAGTTACAGGAAAGTCAACACTGTTATTGTCACTCCTGAGTCATACCTGCATCGCCAGGTATCAGACTGGACAAAAAAGGTTCTTCTATTTCTACTGATCCAAGTCATTCTGTTTCCACCTGGAAAACATAAACACAAACATTCCCAAATATCCATAACCACAAGAAAACCTCTTATAAGTGACCCTTCACATATGAGTTAACCCAACAATTTCCCCCACACTGCTTTCCTCCTGAATAGTCCTACCCAGCTCTCCCCCACTGGACAAACAAGTCTTTACCTATTTCTTGTTTCCTAATAAAGAGTATCTAAACTTTTCCCCATCCCCCATTGCTTCCCTCATCCCTCTCCTCTTTATCAGGGCTGCCCACCTTCTCATCTCATGTTCATTATGAACTCTTCAAAATTGTGCTTTGTGAGACCTTTATGACACACCATTCAGCCAGAGGGGCCGTTTGCCGAAAGCTGCACACCGGCAAATAGGCCACAAGTTCTTGAATTACCAGAGAGCCCAGAGCCCCTGGAGCTATTTCTGCCTTGAATTAAGCAGAAAAAGAAGCTGCTGCCAAGTGGAAATGAATTCCCACTGTGATACAAAGGAACGATTAAGGGGCAGCTACTGTCATCACCGCCCTTTACCAGAGGACAAAACTGGCGTTCAGATAAGTGAAGTGCCTCGTCCAAATGTTCACAGCTGATAAATGGCAGATCTGGGCCTCAATCCCCAGGCTGCGGGCATGACCACTATGCCAGCCTGCCATCACCACCAGCCTGCCATCACCGCCAACCTGCCATCACCGCCAACCTGCCATCCACCCAACCTACCATCACCACGAGCCAAGTTGTTTTGCCCCAACTGTGCTCACCAACAAGCCTTCTGGTAGTAATTTGGCTTCCTTTGTGGTTTTCCTCAAGGTTTAGAATTTGCTGACCAGCCAAAAAGAATATTTGGCTACATTTGACCACTATATTTATCCCTATAAATTAACAAGTTGGTATCTTCTAAATTAAAGGGAAAAAAATTGATTTGTCCTAATCTTTAAAACTTTTTCAAAGTTTTTCTGACCCATTGACATCTGGGGCAAATGAGTTTTACTTCAAAGGCTCTGAGAGTTTCTGAAACTCTCCTCGTATGTATTCTAGTAATTCCTCATTACACTATTGTATCAGTCGAATAATGAATGCTAGTTACCACAACAACTCTGAATAACGAAGGCTTATTTCTCGCACATGGAATGATCTGGTACAGGGTGCGCCTCTCCTCCATCTTGTAACTAAACCGTCTGGCATCTGTGGCTTCCAAGCTCACCACATGCATAGATTTAAGGACCAGGCCTGGGAGCAGCTTAAATCATCTTCAACAATATCGCATTGGCCAGAACCTAATCACATGACCTCAGACATGCAAGAGAGGTGGGAAAATGCGGGGAAGCAAATGCATATTTAGTAAGCAGTATCAGACTCTGCTATGACACTTCATTTATGCTGAGGACAGAAAATGGAAAGAGACAGGAAAAGAATAAAAAAGAAAAATCTTTAATCTTAAATCTCATTCACTGAGATTGTCAGTTAAGTTTTCCAGGCATTTATATATATAGAGAGAGAAACATATGCATTTCTATAAAGTATGCATGTATATATATATATATATATATATATATATCTCCATAGATAAATATATCCATAGATATATACACTTTTTAAAATTGGTATCACATTATACACACTGCTTTATAGCCTGTTTTTTCTAACAGAACATTTCCCATATCAATATACACATTGCTCCATCGAAATTCTTAGTTACTACATAACCTTCCATTTTATAGTTATCCCAGAATTTGCTTATTTCCCTATTTCATATTTAAATTGTTGCCAATTTTTTAACTGTTATAAATGATACTATGTAAGTATCCTTATAAATAAATACACGTTTGTGAATTTGTCACACTAGACTAAACTCCTAGAAATAGAATTGCTTAGCCAAAATATATGCAGTTTTAGATGGTTTTTATACATATTGCCAATAACCCTTCACAAAAGTTATACCAATTTACATTCCTTTATAACGTTTAAATCATTTCAACCTGTTACGGTGCTGCTCTCTATGAATGTTTTTGTGATTTCATGACAGTGGCTTCTATTTTGTTGTTATTCAACACTGGTGATGTTAAAATGTTCTTAGGGTTGATCGCATCCTTCAGTCCAACACTCACCACACTGCAATGGGATAAGCCCATACAACCCATCACGCCCCAGTCACAACCAAACGCTGGACGAACGCAGAAAACGACTACCCGAGAGCTCTGAAAAGTAAACAAGAACGGGCACAGGGAGGGAAGTCACCACTTAAAGAATGATTAATATGGCTGTGAGTTTCCTAGGTTTTCCTTTCTCTTTCATCTCCTGGTTTAGGTTTTTCTTTCTCCTTTATCTCCTAGTTGTGACCTGAAGGAAGGCTGAACTGGGGAATCATGGAGCAGATTCAGAAAGCAAAAACCCTGAGAGAAACCCGTTTTCCTGGTCAGAGGATCAAGAAACGGGTCCGTGAGAGCTGCAGAACGTGAGGGGAATTCCCGCCTCTCCTCTCTCTTTTCTCTTCCAGCCCTGCAGACATCTGCCTGCTGCAGGGATGGTGGTGGCCTCCGTGCAGGCACCCAGAGTCCCTAAAGGAAACCTGCCTGTCTGAATAGTGAAATCAGGAAACGGGGCACCTGTACGCAAGGAGTGTGAGTGGAATCCTTCTTATTATTTTTTCTCTCTTTGCTCTCTCCACATCACCGCAAAGGTGGGCCAGGTCGCGCAGAACTGCACAAGAGCATAGGAGACTAAAACTCTGGGAGAATCCCAAGCTTCTGGCCATGTCTAGAAGCCAGAGAAGAGAAAGCTACAGAGCCATGTGTCCTAGTTCTATTTGTGGACCAACACAAGGCCCCAGCTGATCCCCAAGTGGTGTGTGGGGGACACTCTGAAAGAAGCCTAGTAAAGGCTTTAAGAACTAAACTATGATATAAACCCCCACCCAGCTCCCAGGCTGACCCCTGAATGGCTGGCGCAAGAGGCAGACAGACTCAGACAACATAGTTAAGGCCTTGAAAACTGAACAGACGTTACTCAAAATATAAAGAGCAAGAGAAATACGAACAACTCGCAAGGGAAAAGACAATCACCAGACGCGGTCCTGAGCAGCTATTGTAACTCCTCCACACGGCGAAGGTGACACTCCTGACTTGAACGTAAGGTAGATCCTCTCGGCGGAGAAATAGAAATTATTTTTAAAAATGGAAATTTTAGAACTGAAAATACAGTATCGGGGGGTAAAAACTCACTGGGTGGATTGAAAAGCAGAACGGCGATGACAGAGGGAAAAATCAGTAAGCTTAACGGTGGATCCGTAGAAATTATCCCGTCTGAAGAACTGAGAGAAAAAGATTGAAAAAGATACAAACAATCGTCACACACATGTGGGACAATGTCAAATGGCCCGACATTCATATCATTGGAGTCCCTGAAGAAGAGGAGAAAGAGATGGATGCGGGAAAGTATTTGAAGAAGTGGTGTCTAAAAACTTCCCAAATTTGACAAAAGATGTAAATTAAAACCTCAATGATATACGATCGATCTTCATTATTCACGGAATTTCTATGTGCAAATTTGCCTACTCGCTAAAACTCATTTGTAATTTCAAAATCAATACTCACGGCTATTTCGCAGTCATTCTCAGGCATGCGCAGAGCAGCGAAAAAAATTGTACCGTCTGAAGCGCTCATTCGCAGCTGAGCGGGAAAAGGCTACCCCGCCTCCTTGTTTCAGCCTCGTGCAGAGATGGGCGGAGGACCGGACGGTAGGGGGCAGTGCAGCGCGTACAAGGAGCTCCAGTCTGGGTCCGCTGCAAGGGGTTTGAAACCCGACTCGAGCGGGACGGCCTTGAGCAGTCACTTAACACTTCTCAACCTCAGTTTCCTTTTTGTAAAATAAAGAAAACAGAATCTACCAGGAGGAGTTATTTCTAGGATTTAAGATTATAATCTATGAGATAGACATAGATACATACATATTTCTCCTAAGGGTAATGGTTCGATATTCACTAATTCTTTGTTTGCAGTGACTTTAAAGAACTCAACTACTGTGAATAAGAGAATCAGCTATATTATCGAGCCATACAAAGGAAGGAAGGATATGTTACAACATGGATGAACCTTGAAAAGGTGTTCAGTGCAAGGAGCCAGTCACAAAAAGAATGCATGTTTCCATTCATATGAAATGTCGAGAATAGGCAAATCCGCAGGGACAGAAAGTAGATTACGGGTTGCCAGGGCCTTTGGGTGGAGGGGAGCAGGGAGTGACTGCTAATGGGCATGGGGTTTCTATCTGGGGTGATGAAAATGTTCCGGAATTACATAGTGATGATGATTTCATACTTCATGAATGAATACACTAAAAATCACTGAATTCTATACTTGAAAAGAATGTTTTATGATATGTGAATTATAGCTCAATTTTTAAAAGCAATGATATTCTACTACACATCTATTACCATGCCTAAATTTTAAGGAAAAAAACCCTCACAATAGCAAGTGTTGACAAGGAGCTGGAGGAATTGGGGCTCTCACGCAGTGCTGGTGGGAAGGTAAAATGATATGTGAATTATAGCTTTCGGGATAGAAAGCCGCGACTGGCCCTGCGAGAAGACCACACAGCGGCTCCGGGGTCAGGCTCTCCAGCCCCAGTCCCACGACCTTGGAGAAGTAGCAACCACTTTGGAAAACAGCTTGGCAGTTTCTGATTAAGTTAAACATACACTGAACATACAGCTCTGCAATTCCACTCCTCGGTTTTTCCAAGTGAAATGAAAAGCTATGTTCACACAAAAACCTATAGATGAATGTTTACAGCAGCTTTATCTGTAATCACCATAATCTGGAGACAATCCAAATGTCCTTCACCTGGGAAACGCATGGAAACTTATGGTATAGCTGTACAATGGGATACTGTTCACAACTAAACAAAACCAGCTATGGTTGGATGAGATGACACGGATGAACCTCAAATACATCGTGCTAAGTGAAGGAAGGCAGCCAAAAAGCTATATAGCACACGATTTCATGCATATGGAATTCTGGAAAAGGCAAAACTGAGGGGAAAGAAACAATTCAGCAACTGCCAGAGGTTAAGGGTGGGGGTGGATTTAAGCACAAAGGGGCAGAAGCATGAGGGAATTTGAGGGGTGGGGAATGACCAAACTGTTCCGGACCTTGATTGCAACTTCGAGACTCCACACATTTTCAAATCTCACACAACTGTACACCAAAGAGTGGATTTTATTGTACGTAAATTAAAAATAAAATTTTTTAAAACTCACTGATGAAAAACCCAACTTCATAAATCAGAACATCACTTTATAGACCATTTCTTTCTCTTTCTGTTTTGGAGTATTAAACTGATTTTTGACAAAGCAGCGACTTAGGCTGGTCCCTTGAGGATAGCTGAGTAGCTCAGCGTGCAGTGTCCAAACGGTCCGGGTGAATCAAAAGGGCCAGAACAGCAGCAGGCAGGCCAGGCCCGCGGTCATGCTCAGTGTCCAGCACGCCACATCGTCAAGGCGCACAAGACCGCTCTGCTCACAGCAGGCCCTGCTGCAGGGTCTAACGCCCTGCAAAGACAGGCTTACAACAGCTTGGAAGGTCAGAATCCCTTCCAAACAGGCTGGAGGAGAATGGCATAGTGGCAGTTCTAGAACGTTCTGACAGGAAACAAGGCAGAAGTGCAGTCATACAGATTGGGGCAACATGACCGTGCACGGACAAGAACGGACATTGAAAGAAGGACAAGGAGAAAGCAGAGGGGCAGGGGAGGAATGGCTCCACTTAATGAGCGCTTACTGTGGGCTGCGCTCTGACCTCTGCACTTTATAACAAAATTCCAGTATTTTCTGTGGCATCTGTACTGCTGGTTGTGTTGCCGGATCATTTTAAAGATATACAAGAATTTTTTTTTTTTACTTTAAGGATTATGAATTTTTAATTGTCTTCTATTTATGGCTTTTCATTTATGGTAGTAATATAGTTCCTTTTTAAAATATTTATTTTTCCTCAACTTACGAAAAATCTTAAATAATGACAAAAATCGTAAAGGCAGTACGTGAATGCCCGAAATTTAGGAAATCCAGCATTCTCTCTTTTGATCTCAAAATAACCCAGCGTGAGGAAGGTGGAATTAGACCCAGGTGACAGGAAAGGACACTGAGATTAAATAACGCTCCTAAATGGCGCCAGTACGGATCCAGTACTTAACCTCAGGGCTGTCTACCTCCAAAACACGCGGCCCTACCGGGAAAGCCCGCTGCCCCAGACCTGCCCCCGCCGGGACGGGTGACCGCTTTCGGGATAGAAAGCCGCGAGCGGCCCTGCGAGAAGACCACACAGTGGCTCCGGGGTCAGGCTCTCCAGCCCCTGTCCCACGACCTTGGAGAAGTAGCACATCCGCCACAAGCCGCGTTTTCCTCATCGAAAGCGGGGACGGAACAACACTTGCCCTGTCCCTCTGTGAGCAGGCTTCCCTATGACCGGCTTAGTGAAAGCCGTGTACACAGCAAGCACGCCCTAAGTGGTATTTAGGATGGCTGTTGTTACTACTAATAATAAGGCTATTCCAGGCTTTTCGACTGAAGCCGGGGGCATTCCTGGTCAGGCCAGGCTTGGATCACGAACCTGCTTGAGACTCCCTCGTGGGAGAGGGATGCGGGGTCGGCGGGGAGCCCCCAGAGCAGCAGGCCGGCTCCGCGCAGGCGCACTCCAGGCCCGCCGCGACGCAGACGCAGGGGCGCCGGCCACGCCTCTGCAGCCAGGCTGCTGGGGCCCAGTGTCCTTCCTGTGCCTCAGTTTTCTCATCTGTAAAATTGGAGGAAGAACAGTAGTTACCTTAGAGGGTGACATATATTAAGAGTATGTTAATATGTGGCACATGGTAAGGGTTTTGCAAGTGTCCGGCTAATTTGGCTGGATCCTCTTTGTCTCCAGCATAGCTGGTCTTGGTGGCAGTGGTGTGTGCTCAGAAGACCCTGGCACTAGACCAAGATGTCCTTGCCTCAAGATGCCCTTGGTGTCTGTTGTGGGCATAGCTGACCCTGGTCAGCCATAAGCGCACTGCCCCAAGAAGGACCAGCACCTTGGGGCTCACTCAGAGGCCACATGACAAAAGCCTCTGGATCCGACCATCACATCCAGTGGGACATTTCCAGTGTCCCCTTTGGTTCCCTCCCCTCTTCAGGAGATCCACTTTTCTGAAAAAATGCTTGGCCCCAAACATTTCTTAATTTCTCCAAGTCTCTCTCTTTTTTTCCCTATTATTCTGCTGAACTGTATATCCGGATACTTAAGAATGCTCAATTATAAGGAACAGTGAACCCTAACAGGATCAACAGGGCTTGGGTAGTCCTGCCAGCAACCCTAAAAGGAAGGAAGAAAAGGATCAAAGATGCTGGCAGGAGAAGTGACTTTATTTACAGTGGCCTGGATCCCTGGAGGGAACTGGGAGGTTTGTCCTCTCCTAATTCATGAGCAGCTCTCCTGGTCGGTAGGCAGAAAATCCACAGCAGATGAAAGCAAGGAACATTGGGGTGGGGACAGAGGGTAACAGGAGGAGTTAGGCTGACCACCAGGGAGGTGGCACAGTGCCTCCCCCCCCCCCCCACTCCCCGGCCCCTGACGTCAGCTCAGCATCTCCTCAGCCCTCCACCCTGAACGAATGAGCTTGGGGCAGGGGAGCATTGCTGCCTTTCTGACTGGCCCTGGACAAGTGTGAAGAGCAGGGCTTCCCTGGCAGCTAGCAGCAGGGTCCAGCTGGGGGCGTGGTGCTGGCAGTGGCCGGGACACAGGTTCTGGCCATGGCGCTGCACTGGGCGGGTGAGCCAGCTGCCTCTGCCTCCATTCAGAGGCAGGGAGACTGGGTTTTCAGGTTGCTGTCACTTGGGCTGCGCCTTGGGACCCATAGTAAGTGAGTGTGGGCACCCCTCTGGCTTCCTTGCACTACACAAATATCTGCATTGAGACCAAATGCCATCTCTTGGAAAACAAATTGTTTTTAATAATTCATTGGCTTCCTGGTGGGGTATAGAGTCCCAGTAGAACAATGAGGACATCCAGAGGAGAAAAGAGAAACTTCCTGGCAGGCTGCATTGCAGAGAACAGAACAGAGCCACAAAGTAAACAGATCCAAGGAGAGAGAAGGGAGTCCTGGGATTAATTGGCTGTTCCATGAAACCACAGGGCAACTGATACTCTTTTCCTCTCTCCATCAATTCTTGTCCCCACCCTAGTCTGGTCTCCTCCTGTCAGCCAGAGCCACAGCTTTAAACATTAAAACCAAATTTAATTTTGTCCCTTATCCGCTTAAAACCCTCCACTGTTCTTGGGTTAGAGTGCAAGATTCTCACCATGTCTCTAAACCTGGGCATGATCAGGCCCCTCCCAGCTTTGTCTCCCAGCACGCTTGCCTTGCCCATCGCTTCATGTCCAACCACATTGACCTCTCACGGAATGTCCTGCCCCAGGATCTTTGTTCATGCTGTTCTCGCCAGCTGGAATGTTTCCTCATATTTGCCAGGTTAACTTCATTCTTTTCATTCTTTGGGGCCCAGCCCTCCTTGTCTCGCTGGACAAGTTCAGTCCTCCCGGTTGCCTGCAGGTTTCCTTCACAGCTCTCATCAGTGCTGCACACAATTATCAGTGTGAGCATCTCTTTAATATCTGCCTTCCTCCAGAGACCTCTAAGATCCATAAGAGCAGAGACCTGAACGACCCGGCGCCTGGCACAGGGAGATGCTCAGTAAACATTTCTGTGGAATTAACTGTATTGAGGAATGGATGGATTGATCGATCCATAGAAAGGGACCGCTGGAGTCCAAACGCAGGCCTGTTACAAAGCTCACTCTAACAACTATGTTTTTAGTAGCAGTTGAAAAATTCTTTGAAGTTATGACTGCACTCGCATTTCAAGATTCTCCAAAGAGAAGAAAAATTGTATCTGTATAGTTAGGAGAAAAGGCTCGAGTGGGCCAAGAGTCCAGGGTTACAGGAGGCAAGACGTCTGGGGGCATGTTGAGCATGCAGCCTCTGGCCAACTGTTCTGGGGGCAGGAAGTAGGCCCAGGTCAGTCCACCGGAAAGACTCTGGGTGGCCTGGTCGGGCAGGAGGGGCTGGGGCCCTGATTCTCTAAATTAGGAAAAGGAGCCCCTTCCTCAAGATGTCCCTGCCACCTGCTGCAAACTATCTAATCCAGTCCAACACCTGGATGCCTGCGATGTGCAGGGCGTCCCCTGGAGCCGTGCCGAGCAAGGTGTGTGTGCACTGTCGTCTGCAGCAGCCCCAATGGACTAGGGGTCAGTAAGTCCGTTATTGATTAAAAGCATGAGGAAACTGGGACCTGCCTAGCAGCGCTTCTTTGTGAACAGAAAACTTAGGTGCTGGCCTGTCTCCCAGGAGAAACTTTAGAAGGAGCTCCTCCCACCTCTCCTGGGCGCGCCCCTCCCTACTCCTCCCTGCAGTGGTGACCTCAGGCGGCAGGCACAGTGCGCAGAGCCTCAGGTTCCTTTGTTCTTCTGTTCCTTAAGAAAGAGCCAGTCCCAATGTTCCCAATTAAAGAGGCAACTTAATTCCATCTGCAGCCCTGATTCCTCTCTGCCATGTCGAGTAACGTATTGACAAGTTCCAGAGATTAGGACATGGATGTCTTTGAGGGCCCATTACTCTGTTGACCACACCTGGCAAGCAGATGCTACCTAGAACAGATGATCATAAATTAAATCATAAAATAAATTAGCTATCGCCCAGAAGAATGCATGAACTTGAGCTCTTGAGGCCGGGTACATTTTGCTAAAAAGGAGGAACTGAATAAAGATCATCTCATTGAATACATAAAGGGCTGGAAGTCCTAATGGGGACCCAATACTTAGTGTGAGGATGTGAGAAAGAAAACAGAGTCAGCCTTTCATCCTACTTGCCCTTTTCTTTACTTCAAGGATGCACAAAGATTCTTAACCTGGAGATATTTTAACTATCCATTCCAGAGGCTCTCAGTACCTAGGCAGCCAGATTTCTGTCCTCTAGTATGGTATCCTTTTGTTTCCTAGTCTCTGGGCAGATGAAGAAGAAAAAGGAAACACTTCAGACCAGGCAGCTCCTGGGCTCAGCATTTGGCACAGCAGATAATTACCAAAGGGGCCCCGGCTATGCTTCTCGACATGTGGCCGCAATCCACCTGCATCAGAATCCTCTGACCCATTTTGTCTAGAGTGGCAATGAGGATCCTGCATTTTAAAGAGCTCCTTGGTGATTCTGGTGCAAACTAAAGCTTTACAGCCACTACTTTAAAGTTCCTCAAGTTCACACACTCTGCTTTGGCAGCCCAGGTTTTGCCGGTTCGGATCCTGGGTGCCGACCTAGCACCGCTCATCAAGCCATGCTGAGGTGGTGTCCCACAAAGTGCAACTAGAAGGACCTACAACTAGAATATACAACTATGTACTGGGGGGCTTTGGGGAGAAGAGGAAGAAGGAGAAGAAGGAGAAGAAAATTCAGATGTTGCTCAATTTTTTAAAAAAATTGTAAAAGAGACAGTATTCATTTATGTAGATTGATCCTGGCCGTGAATAAATACAGTACAAAAGGAAAATAATATTATGTCACTTCTGCCAAACTACTAATAACAAACAACTTACCTGGGGAATGGAAAATGCACTTCTTAGAAATTAAAAAAATTAATAACTGTTTTAAAGGGGAGAAAAAGGCAAAAGTCTGAGAACAAATTTAAGATCAGATTGGTGTTTTCCATTAACAGTCAAAATAAATAATTAAATGTTAACAGCAGTCTGAATTATTACTCAGAATAAAAAAGAACAACATTTCAGTTTTATTAAGGTAAGAATATTTTCATACATAACAATCCTTTACTTTTTTCATTTTTCACTTCAAAATGTTAAGTATTTTTGTAATCCTTAATCAACTCACCAGGTGACTTTCTCTGAGAGGAGACAAGTAGGTCGTCTTAGTAATTTTTAATTACATAAGTATTACTAAATAAATCCATTGTGTGAAAATAAAATAACATTACCGACAAAGGGGAAGTCCTCCTTGACCATGTGCCCAATTCACGCGGTCCCTCCCTCCTGTCTCCAGAAGTAAGCACTGGTACTGGTCTGCAGTATCTTCTTCCAGATCCTGTTGTTTTTGTTGATATGCATGGACGTGCACCGATGAAAAGCATCAGAACCATACTTTTTTATATAAATAGTGTCATACTGTAGACATTCTTCGACAACTTGGTTTTTTTCACCCACAGTGCCCTAGAGAGCTCTTCCCATGTATATTAGTTGCAGCTGTATGCCAAATATTGCTTCAAATGCTGACACATACTATCTAATTTAATCCTCACGGCAACCCCTTGAGGTGGATACTGTTATCATCCTTTCACAGATGGGGACACTGAAGCGCAGAGAGAGGTAAAGAACCACACTTCCACAGGCACACAGCCTGAAGATGTTGGAGACTTAAAAATTATAGCCCCACATATTTTGAATTACCCTTGGCCAAAATTAAGTTGAGACAAGAAGTCATCAGCCTCGATAGCAAGAGGCTTCAGATGAAAGTGCTTTCCAAACGTAACGCAATGAATTAACAATTACCCTTTGTTATGATGGGTAAGAGGGAAGGTTAGTAAATATTTACATTCCAGTTATCATAAAGGTCAATTAAATTTGTAGTTATTTTGCATCTTGACAGCACGCATTTTAAATTGTTAGTCTGTTTGTTATGAAAGGCAAAGAGCTTTAATAAAGCCAAAGACTTTGACTTATAACCTTGAGATCATAAATGCTTGCTAAAAATAAAAGTATACATTTGTCAGAACATTTATTGTAGGAACTGTCACCCCTGACTTCGTGATGATTTGCCCACTAACTCTGACTTCATTGATCTGGTTCTAATTAACTCAACAAGTTCAGATCCACATTAAATTAGGCATATAGCTAAAGGCATTCTTCTCTTTAAAAAGTTATTTTATAAGTAAAATAAAATGACTGTAACCTGTTAAATTAAAATCATAAAGCAGATTCTACATTTTCTTCAAATTTGAAGAGCTGTTTTCAAACCCAGACATTCTGATTGCAGAGGTAAAACTCTAAAGTCACTTCACAATGGCACAACTATATCTGCCTCACTCTTTTTACCTGTTGTATAATATTCCATAGAATGAATATACAGTTTATTTGGTCATTCACCTACCGATAGTCATTTCAGTGATTTCCAATACTTTGCATTTCCTAATAGTGCTGCAAGGACAGCATGCGCATTCTACACGTCCCCTTGTGCTGCTACAGAAGTATTTCTCTGGAGCAGTGGTTCTCAAAGTGTGGTCCCCAGGCTAGTGTAATTGCCATCAGCTCAAATTTATTAGAAATGCAAAATCTCAAGTCTGATCCCAGACTTTCTGAATCAGAAACTGTGGGGCTGGGGCCTGGCAATATATGTTTTAAGAAGCCCTCCAGGGGATTGTGATACACACTTAGATTTGAGAACCATCTCCCTGGGCAAACAGAGTGGTGCAGCTGCTGAACACAGTAGCCACTTTCTTTGAACACCAAAAATTAAACCGTCCCAAAGCGCCAGGTGTAAAGATGAAACATCAGAATGTTACGATTTTAATCTGACTTTTTGGGAAAAGCTTCCCAGAGTTGGGACTCCATTAAACTTGTCTAGAAAAATCAAGAGTAGTTCCAGAACTAAAATATGTTATCTGACAAAGCGTAGAATTAGGAAATATAAATTTGAACTTAAAATTTATATTCAAAGATTAACATACATAATGTTAAAGAGTTCTTGAGAGGTCACCATCTGAGAAGGTCCTCTGACACAGGAAGGCACCAAGCCCACAGGAGCTGAACATCTTCTTCAAGCTCCGTGGACTGCCTAGTGGCAGAGTGATAACAATGACCTTGGACCCTGGTCCTAGCCCAGTACACCAGACAGTGCATCAGTCAGTATTATGCTTTAATCAAAGAGAGCCCTTAAGAAAGGTTTACCTCAACCTTACAAAATCTTAATACATAGATTATCCTGAAAATACTTTTGACAAGAATGAAACCTGAGTGTTTATTCTAGAAGAATATTCCCGAAACCAAATGACTCCAATGTAAAGAAAATACTACCCCAAAAGTGTCCAAATAAAGCTAGTCATGAACCTCCTCAATGACACTCTCGTTGTCTTATAATTTTACTTGACAGTTTTTATTGCAAAATGAAATAATGTTTATTGATGCATAAGATAATATGAAAGGAAAATTTTTAAAAGTATCTACATCCCTAATCCAGTGTCTTTACATTTCTGTGCAATCTGTACATTCCATACATTTACACTTATTTTCACCCAGCTGTGATATATGGCACACAAGTGTTCTGTGTTTTTTGTCTTGAAATATTTGGTAATCATTCTTCCATATTTCCATGTTGCTACATAATATTCATAGTTAATTTATGGCTGGTCAGTAGCCTGCGAGATAGGCCATAATTTACTTGGCTTGTGTTTGGACCTATAAATGGTCTCAGGGCTTTTTTACATTGTAAACAATGCTACAATGAACTTCTTACACATGTTTTTTTCTTCCTCTTTTGAATCGTTTCCTTTGGTTAAGTCCAAGGAGCAGACTCAGGAGTCACTGAGCCTGGATGTGTTCCCAGTGCTTCATTGGAAATGGCAAACCCACTCCTCGGTATTCTGACAGAATTTTCGCTGAACCCCAACAAAAGTTTCACACCAAGTACTCATTCAAGGGGGAAAAAAGAAAACCAAGGCCAAAATTAAATCAAGTCTGAAAGAAACCAGGCTTCAAATAAGGAAAATTATGAAGATTAGCCCATTTAAATGAGACCCAAAACACTAACCTGGATTCATACTCTCAATTGTTTACCTTTAACTGGAGCTCAATACCAAGGATCCTTCTCAGTGACTTGAGAAAATAGAAATACATAATGGATAGATAATCCTTGACTTCAAGAGCTTATAAACTAGTACAAAATTTAATTAATTGGTCTTGGAAAACCTTCACTTCTCAACTTTCCCACCTGCAAAGTGGGAGTAAGCGTATTTGCCTCTCTTGGAGAGGGAATTTAAATAAAAATGAGATGAGATTGGTGAGTAAATACTTTGACTTTTTGAAAATGTGTCCTAATCACTTTTAAGAATGGTTCAAGTTGCTCTCAGCGACAAGATGCGGTCAGGTCCCAGGGTCCCGCCTTCTGCCCTGTCAGCTCAGAAAGTCCAGGTGACAGAGCTCAAGGGGCCTTAGGATCATGGGTGACCCCACCAGAGAGTTATGAATTAACATGTATTCACAATATGAAATAGTTCATAAATAAGAAATACATCTGCCAATATACTGGAGTGATCTGGCCTGTGCTCTATGCCCCTGGAGGTAAAATCTGCGCTGAAACCCAGATTATAATTAGGAAGAAGGCTGCTTGGTGAGCGTGGAACCAGATTTGGAGTTGATTCTATTACTCAGATGTTGGGCAGCTTCAGGCTCTGCTGCATCCATCTCCACCAAGACAGGACAGACTGTGTCCTTGGAGCTGGGCAACTTCTAGACGGGGCTTGAATGGCACTGCCAACGTTGCAACCATTGCCACCATTGGCCTCTGGCAATTCCCCTTTTATTTGCTTCCACCACTGACCATCCTTCCTTCTGAAGGACATTCTTCTCCTTCAGACATGTTAATAGCTTAAATCAAGTCCCAGGCAGGTTTGGTGATCTGGGAATGATTCCATGTCTTTACAGACAACCTTGCCTGCCTCTGCTCTCATCTTAGTGTTGATTGATGGTCCACACTCAGCTTAACGGGTTGCCAAATTAACAAGTTACGTCACAGTTACCTCCATCTTACAATGCCAATAATACAAAAATTAACAACTCACAGTGTTGTCAAGCCAGGCCTTGCCAGGCTTTCGACTTCTCCTTACGAGAATGTACACAGATTCTTCTAAAAATGCCAAAATAGTTTCCTCTCTCCAATAAGATAATCTGCACTCCTGCGACCTTGTTTAAACTGTAAATTTACTTTGGCAAATCTTTTCTTCAAGTTTGTAAGTAGTTTTTAGCTCAATTCAATTCTGTTAAATTATAAAAGATCCTGAATTAAATGGATTCAAACTGTTAGTCTTTTAGTACGTTATTCCATGAACTAAAAAAATAAACAAATAACAAGAATTACAATGTAAAAGGTGGGTTCCTCCCCTCTTTGCCACCTACGCTCCACTCTAGCATAACTCCACTGAAGCACCTGGCCATCAGATCCTCAGCTTTTCATCTTTATTTCAGCCCTTGCTGGGAACTTTATTTCTCTATCTAAAATGTCGCTGCACACAAAAACTTACCCCGAAGCTGATTTCAGCTATTTATCAGCTGCTTTTCACTCGAAATTATAGATGTAAAATTAATCCAGAGTGTCCTAGAGACAGAAGTAGGTTAGCGGCTGACAGGGCCTGGGGGGAGGGGAGAATGAAGAGTGGCTGCTGACGGTTGAGAGTTTTCTTTTGGGGGTAATGAAAATATTCTGGAATTAGTGGTGGTAGTTGTACAACCTTGTGAATACATACTAAAGACTAGTGACTTGTGTTTAAAATTCACTTAAAAGGGTGATTTTTTTTATTATGTGAATTATATCTCAAAAAAATTAATTCAGAGCACTTTAGTCTTCTCAGAATACATTTAAATGTTATTCATTGCCCATTGGCAAAAATCACAAGAGGCATAGAGAAAGGGAATTGTTCAAACAATCCTGATTTGAAAGAGATTTTAGGCATTAAATGAAGTAGAAACTGAATCCACAGTGGGAGACTGAAACCCTTCTCATCTCTGCTGAGGAGTTAGGGAGTGACAGCAACCCGGCTGCCTGAGCCCTTAGAGAATCATGAGAAAATAGCATTATCTGTTCCCCTGTGGCAAGGTCAGGAACATTTTACATATCATATCAAGACTTTCACGGCTCAACTCAAGACAAGAACTCAGGGTGATCACCAGATTGATCCCACCCTAATAACCACTGCAGACACCCATCCTTCTAGAGAAAGACTGACTCCTGCAACCCATTCCAGTGCATAGAGAATGGCACAGATGTGTATGAGAAGCAGATGTTCGAGTTCTGAAAATGGGGTCTGTAAACTGAGTTCATGTAAGTGAATCACCATTCCACCACTCATTTACATAAAGATCTCAGAAGTGTATTGGATGGAGGTGATACTTGGCCTCAGGCAATGAAGCCTTGCAGTGAAAATAGCCTAGGTTTCTGATAGGCAGGCACAAGTGTGTTACCTTTCCAGACATTCTAGAGGAAAAGCCAACTGTATGCAAGGGAAACAGGGCTAAGAGGGTCGTCCTATTCTCCAGATGCTATATAAGGATAGTTGGCCACACACACAGCTCAGAAGAAAACCAGAGTGTGATCAGGCAAGTATGGGAAGGAGGAACCTCTGAGGGCCATTTTATTGAGCTCAGCACATACCCTCCTCCCCAGCATCTGACCTGAATACCCTTAAAGACTTGTAAGCACAGGTAGTTTCCCTGATGGTAGAGGCTGTCTGTTTATGAAATCTATTCACTGAAGTGCATTGCAGACCTATTCCATCTGATTCACTTGCATATTCAAAGCGAGGGTCATCATACAGCAAGCAGGCTCTCCCACGTCAGAATGAGCCAAGATGGAGACAGTTCCATGGGTACTCCTGGTCACTATCCACTGAAAAGATGGAGGGCTGCCCCTTCCCGTCTCTGAATTTCCCTAACCAACTCTGCACTCAAGTTCTCCATTAATTGAATTCCTTAAGTTTGAAGGATTTTAATTATCATCATCATTAAAATAGCATTTACTCTGTATCATTTCAAATCCAATTTGTTTGACTTGTTGAGGCTGTTGTGTTGTAACTAAAAAACATTGGGGTGAGAAGTATTCAAAATAATATTTCTAGAATATATTGCTCAGCTTTTAAAAATTAGAAATTTATGATTCAAGGACCAACAAGTATTTATCAAGGTCTACAAGATTTCAATCAAGATAGAAATTCTGCACATTCCTTATTTCAGTGGGTGTCTACTCAACATAATTTTTACACTGACCTGAAACTCTTATAATGCTTTTCTCGTCTGAAAGAGGTAGGGAGAAAGCAATAGAATTAGTTGTTTTTAAAACAACCAACTCATTTTTACTCCCAGATTTGAAAAGCAATGCATGTAGAAAATTTGAAAAAATATATAGAAAAACATTTCTAAGTGCTTGGATTATCTGTTTGTATGTCTGTTTCCTTCAAACTCATAAATAAGGAACATACCTTGTTCCTCTATCTCCAGCAACAAACACCATGTCTGCCTCATAGTATCTTCTCAACAAATGTTGAATTAATGATGGTGCAAAAGTCTAGAGTTCAAAGGAGCTTTGGGATCAAAAGGAGAAATTTTTCACTATTTTTTACAAAAAAGTAAACAAATTTCTTGAGGGCATAATTTTAAAAAATCTGATGCACTTTTTTATTTTTGGAGATCTTTTCTAATAACTTTAGGGAAGCAATACAATGTAATTAATAAATAAAGGATGCTAGGGTCAAAAAAACTGGGTTTGAATTCTGACTTTACTGCTTAACAATTTTGGACTAAAAACAAGTTATTAACCTCACTAAGCTTCAGATTTCTCATCTCCAAGATGGAACTAACAGCAGTAAATCACTGAAAGAGCTGAACAAGTATAGATAAAGCCAAGCATTTCATGAGCACTCCTTGTTAGCCAGTATTAACATTACATACTATACTACTACCTTAAGTGCATAGAATAAAGATAACTTTTCTTAAACTTTATAATTTTTAAAAAGGAAAGCAAAATAAAAAAAAAAACAGTAAGGATGACTCATGAAAGAAAAGAAAAGGAGTGGCAAAATCGAATATCTGCTCCAGAGACCTTTTAAGAATCTGATGAAAATTTTGGATCTTCTCTCTAGAAACTGAGTCTCCACATAAGATGCTGCGTTCAGTTGCAGGGGGTCCCTGACTCCTGGGAAGCCCTGATGACAGAGTCAGGGTCCCCTGGGCTTCTGGGCCTGCTGGACAGACACTGGGAAGGGAATCTGTGTAGAGAACTCTCTGAGAGAGAAGCCTGAGTGGAGCCCAGAGACTCGGGTTCTCACCGTTTCTGTAAAGCGGCTGTGAACTCGGGCAGGTCACCTGCTCTCTCAGATCCCACCTGGCTCCCAAAGGAGGGTTAGCCTGGGCTATCTTTGTTTTTTTAAGAAATCATTCAAATTTTAATTGAGTTTGTCTTAATTCCTCATATCTCTTGAAATAGAAGTCATTGTTACAATTATCCCTTCTACGCTACATACTTGTTTGGACATAAGGCTCTACAAATCAGTTCACTATGAAGTTGTTTTACTTAAAGAAAGGTAAACATAAATTATTTTGGAAAATAAAGAACTTTATTTTAAAATATGAATAATCAATCTTTTATTTTGACATAAGATTTGACATAATAGGAAAATGTCCTTCATAAAAGTAGAACAAGATGATCTCACAGAGTAACGTAGAAAACTGAAAAGAGCTGTGGCTTTCCTTTGTAAATTACCACATTAACTCATTCACTCAACAAATATTAATGCAACGCCAACCATGCGTACCTGCTCCCTTTCTGCAGATAACTTCACATCACAGCGGAGAAAATCTAATCCATCTGATGTGAATTCTCTCATCCTCATGGTTCTGTGCCTCGAAATGTACCATCTCGGGAGAGATTCCCTCCTTCTCACTGCTCCCTCTCCCTTGCCGACGACTCTCCCAACCAGCCTGAAGCAGTCTCCTCACCCCTCTGCCTCCGCACATGGCTCCTGTCCCTTTAAGCTTGCCCAACTTAACATCTTGGCAGCTGGTGCCAGGAAGGGCCAGCCACAGACCCAGCAGTCCCCCAGGGCCCCCTCAGTTCACGTGCACCTGGTTCCCATAGCTCCAACCGCAGACTGGTCTTTGTTCTTGCCCTGGTCCTGCTCTTAGAATGGATAAGGGACCTTCATTGCCCGACCAGCCCTCAGTGCTCTCTGACCCCGTCTACACTCTCCTGCCTCTTGTGGGACTAATTCTCTGTGCTAGCTCTGCCCTACCGCAGGACCTGAACTGAACCGAGTTCCTGAGCTCCTGGCCAATGCCCTGTCAGGCCCAACCCAGCTCCCACAGTGGGCATCAGAGTTTCAAGCATCATCATTAAAACTCCCTAATCTGACGCTTCCCTCAAACTGAACCTCCCCCACCCTCCCAAAACTAAACAAGCATTTTACAAGTAATTCCTCACCAGCCTCTCTCCCTTTCTTCCTCATGCCTCTCTCCAGTAGTAATTTCTCAACCTTCTTTCTCCTCCACCTCTCTGGGGCTTTCACACACTAGACACACTAGACTTACAAGATCACATCTGCCCCTAAAAACCACAGCTACCCCATTCTCCTCCTCCCAAACGCTCGGGAAAAACCCCTCCCCGCCCTGAACACAGCTCCCACTCCCCGCCCCAGCACGGGCCCCTCAGCACAGCACACTGGCGAGCCCTGATTCTCCCCTCTGCACGTGGTCTCCTCACCGGTTTTCTTGTGAGAACAGCTGCAGACCACGGCTTTGGTCCTCTCCAGGCTGGCACGCCAGCTCTTCAGTTGGGAGCTGCAGAGAGCGGAAGTCACATCAACATTTTTGTTTTCCCATCATCCTAACTGAGCGACACTTCCTAGCATCTTAGTTGTATGGCCTTGAACAATTCTCTTAACCAAAGAAAGACTCAAAATCCTTACACCTATCTCACAGAGTTGTTAGCTCCAGGGAATTGTTCAAATGTAAGCTATTACCATCACAGTATATGAGACCCGATGGGACTTAAATTCGTGAACTAAAGACAAGTGCACTAAATTTGCAAGCAGAAGGCTGGATTCTAGCTCAAGCTGTGATGCCAGCTAGCTTTGTAGGCTCGAGCCTTTACTGAACCACTCTAGGTTACAGTACCCCCATCTGAGTATAAATAACCCTATTCTCATCACAGGAAGACAAGGAGCCTGATCAGACGACCACAGGAGGTCCTTTCCATCTTTGAGACCAAGTCACAGTTCTCTAAGTATAAATAAGTATTCCGACACGGGCCAGGAGAAAGATCAGTGAGGTCCTGAGATCATTGTAGCAGCGGGAGAAGTCTTCCTAACAAGGGCCGTGTGGTGAGGCTGAAGGGCGCACAGGCTCATGTTCAAGCAGGGAAGCAGCA
The DNA here is from genome assembly GCF_041296265.1 of Equus caballus. NCBI lineage: Eukaryota > Metazoa > Chordata > Mammalia > Perissodactyla > Equidae > Equus > Equus caballus. The sequence continues at coordinate 18,634,098 of NC_091707.1, forward strand.
CAAGCACAGACGCAGAGACGGGAGGGGCCAAGGCTGTGTGCGGCTGTGCTTCTCAAGACTCAGATCCCCTTGATGGCTCTCTGGGGACTCACCTTGGACAGATGAGTGTTGGTTATAGGACTTTAGTAACACTTTGGGGGATGTCTTTCCAAGCCATAATGACCTTCTTTAGGTTCCCTCTTCCCATTCATGTGGGACGGCTCCTGGAAACCATGATGATGAAACATGCTCTGGTTGGTTCATCTGGCTACAGAGGTGGGCCCTGGATCCAGCAGAACCAATCAGAATGTCTCCTCAGAAATGTGGACTTAGAAGCCGGGAAGTCATCCCAGGAATCTGGCAGTGAAATGTGGATTTCAGAACTGGGGTTGACCATCACCTGCCACCTGATTGCAGAGGAAGCTGTGCATGGAGAATGAAGAAGGAGCAGATGAGCAGCGAGAGCAGACTCGGAAGCAGAGAGGATACACCTGGGTTCCCCATGGCATCCAGTTCTCTGTGCGAGTTCTTCCTGAGGCCCCGCTGCTTCTTGCGTTCCAGTTTTGTGAGATGCCCCTAAAGCCTTTGGTTAAAATTTCTTCTTCTTTTTAAATTAGTTGAAGTTGTTTTGCATTACTTGTAACCCAAGGAGTCCTACATTAGAAAAGGCTTAAATATGGAAGTCTATCATTAGGGCTCATGAAAGTATACCGGCAGTTTTCACAGGCTGCCAGGCCAGCTCGCTGTCAAAAGCTGGTATTTCAAGTAGTCAGCAGGTGAATACAAATTGAAATGTTTACGTAGACTGAGTTCAGGCTTAGACACAATCTTCCAGAACCAGGAAAGGCCTGAGTTGAGGCCAACAGTCTCGTACCTTGAAGGATATGTGGAATTTATCTGTAGGAGGAGAAGCAATCATTCATCTATGCAACAAATATTTATTACATACCTTCTATGAATCAGACCCTGTCTTAGGTACTGGTAATAAAATGGTGAACAAGAGAGAAAAACAGCTTCTGTGTTCACAGAGTCTGTATTCTAGTGAAGAAAATAAATTAAAAAATAAGTAAACAAATTAAGGGAATGAAATTGTGATTAAGCGGTAAGAAGAAAAATAAGAAACTCTGCTGGAAAAACAGTGGGAGAACCTGTTTTAACTACGATGGTCAGGGAGGGCCTGCCTGAGAAGCTGGTAGTTAAGCTGAGAACTGAAGGTTACGAAGGGACAATTCTGTAGCATGTAAGCATGAAGGGTAGCAAGGAACATTCTAGGCAAAGAGAATAGCATGAGACAGAGAAGAGCTCAGTGTGTTCCAGAAACCAGCAGAAGCCCAGGGTTGGATTGTAGTGGAAGAAGGAGTAAGGGGCCTCAGAGGAAGAGATATAGGCAGAAGCCAGATCACCTAGCACCCTGTAGATCATAGGAGTGGTATTAAATATAAAGGGAAGGCATTGAGGGTTTTAAGCTGGAGAGGGCATTTTAAGCAGATTGCTGTGGGTGCTATGTGGAAAGAGTTCATAAGGAAGCAGACGAGGGGAGCTCAGTTAGGAAGCCATCACAGCAGTCCAGGCGGGAGATGCTGGTGGCCTGGACGAAGAATGTGGCAGCAGAGATAGAAAGAAGTGAACAGATTTGAGCTAAATTTTGGAGACAAACTACAAAAACTTGCTATAATTAAATAGTAGGTAGCTTTAAAAACAGGGAGAAGAAAGAAAGGACCATCTCCAAGTATCGTGGTGAGGTAGAAAGGAGTCAACATCTTCTCATTTTACAGAACAGGAACAGAGGCCCAAAGTGTTGGGATGATTGGTTCCAAGACACTTGGCTGATTCATAGCAGAGCCAGGACCCAAACCCAGTGTGGTGGCCCTCAGCCTGGTGGTCCCATTTCCCTCTCATCTCCCAGGGCACCCAAGGGGCCCCCATTGCCCCAAGCTGCGGAGTCAGAGCAGAGTGTTTGCAGAATGCCACATTCACAGCATTTATTATCCTCGCCATCCTCACCTCTGGATGCTATGGTCACGTGGAAGCCTAATTGTTCCCTGCCCATCACTGTAGACAAAATCATGTCACTCAGTCTTTGCCATGGACATGGAATACAATGATGATGGTGGTGACTAAGTTTTAGTTCCTTTACTAAGCATCAGACACTGATCTTAAGGCTTTGCACATACAAGGTGATTTAATCCTCACAACTACTCTATGAGATGGGTACTATTATTAGCTTTATTCTACAGATCAGGAAAATGAGGCACAAAGAAGTTACACAAACTGTTCCCTAAGCCCCATGCAAACTGTGAATTGTCCCTCAGACTGTCCAGCTCCCACATCCAGCTCTGAGCTGGGGACAGATCAGGCTTCTTATTGCTCCCACAGCATCCGCCCTGCTCTTCTCACATTACCTGTTGTATGGTGGTGATATTTTCTTTTTTAGCTGCATGCCAGGAAGCTTTCTGTGGGTGATTATGTGGGAATAATTAGTCTTTCTGTAAGCACTGCCTTGCAGGATATGAAAGACATAACTCTCAGGCAGCCAGGGAACCCAGGAGGCTGCTGTAATCACTTGGGTTTGTTGTCTCCAGGAGAAATTATGGATTTCCATCACAAATCACCACTTCAACTGGGTCTACACACCTTAGTTTCTTCCCACAATTATAATAGTGATTTTCTAGAGAAAGATTAAGGATGAAAGGGCAGCATCCTGTGGATCTTTCTCCCTGCTGGGTGTTCCCCATCGTTTTTCTGTGGAAAGCAGGTGCTGTTTCCTAGGGATTCAATGTCGTGGTCTATCACAGCCTCTGAGTCACAGCACATGGGGGCAGAGAGGGGCCTCGCAGAGTCTTAATTCAGGCTCTTTGGGCTGCATGGAACAGGAGCCCACTTCAAACCATCTAAAGCAGAAAAGGGGGTGGGGTATCTCATGGCCCCAAGAACAGCAATGCAAGGAGGCCTCAACTAGCACACATGACTGGAACCGAACATTGTCAGCATTCTCTCCTCTTATTTGCCAGAAGCTCAGTGGCCAACACAGTTACAAAGGTCATAGCAAATCTCCAACATATGTGCACACATGCTTCCCCAAACCCATTCTGCTCCACCACACCCGCTCCCCTCACCATCCCAAACAGCCACGGTCACTCTTCAAAGTTGGAGAGTGCTCTGGTTGTCCATTGCTATGGAACAACGACCTCAGAAGTTAGTGGCTCAAAACATCAACCATTTTATTAAATTTCATGGTTTTGTGGGTCAGGAATTCAGGCGGAGCTCTCTCCATGTGGTTTCACTGGAGGTCACTTGACGGTAGCCAGTTGGCAGGAAGGCTCATGTAGGGGCCCAAGACAGCTTCACTCCCAGGTCTGGCACCTTGGTGGGGCTGGCTGTAGGACTGGGCCCGTTAGAACTGTCAGCTGAGCACCTACGCATGGCAGTCTCAGGGGAGACAAATTTCTTACACGGCAGCTTAGGCTCCCAGAAACCCAGGTGGAAGCTGCAGGGCTTCTTTTGATCCAGGCTCAGAAGTCTCAGAACAACACTCCTACCACACTGCATGGTGAAACAAGTCACTGAAACCAGCTCAGATTCAAGCGGAGGGTGTGGGGTGAATTAGACTCTACCTCGCAATAGGAGTATTAATTAATTTGTGGCCTTCTTTAATCTCCCACAGACAGGCTGCTAGACAAGCATCCACACTGCTTAAATATTTACTGCTTGCTTAGATCCAAGAGAAAGATAAATGAGAAATGGAAGCAAACGGCTGAGCAAGTGATGTAGGGTACTCAGAAGACACAGCTCCAGCAGGGGCTGTGACGAGACTTCTCCTCCAGGTGGCTCAGGTGAAAGAGCTGGCCCCCATCAATCCTGCTCATTTCATCGGTAGGTGGTATCTTCAAGAAGTGATGAAGAAAAGATTATATGTAAAGAGAGGATAGGAACATTATACCTACTTCATAGTGTTGTGAGGATTGAAGTGACTTCATAGGTAAAGCACTTAGAACAATGCCTGGCACATAGTCAGCGCCCTATTAGAATTCACCATCATCATCATCACTATGCTTGAGGGACCACACCAAAACACTTCCTAACCTCAGCTGGGCATCAAAATTTAACTCCTCAGAGGCCGATTTTGGGGGACAATAAAGGAAATCCAAGGAAGAAAGAAATGTGGTTTAAACCGAACAACTCCATTTATATGCAAATTAGCAATGGGAATTCATTCAGGATTCTCAAAGTAAATAAGTTTCATTTCAATGTGCTATCTAATAAAAACAATAATGTCATTTTAAAATTCTCAGGTGTCTGTCCCTACATGAACCACAGGAATGATCACATTACATAAAGAATGGTGACTAAGGTGACCATTTAGTGACGCTGACCACTTCTTGCAGTTGCCAGAGTCGCAGGAGTCTTGCCATAAGCTGACGTACCAGGAACAAGTGGCTTCCCTTCCGCCAGCCATCAATCGCTGGGGCAGCCTAATGTCAAACCTTATCTCCTTTATTAAGCGGAAGCGAGTTTCTGCTTCTTAGAAACTGAGCTTTCTGGATTCCGTTATTAGGTTTTCAAGGCCCCACAAACTCCCAGCTGCCTTAGCATCAATCTTCATTTCTACAGAGGAAGATCACTGGTATGAAAAGCTCATACAACACTTTCATGTAAGTCAGGGTACACTGGTCTGGCAGGACACCTGGAGCAAGTTCTTATACACTACTGGGATGGCTCCTTGAAGCTTAGACAGAATACTGGCCTCCAGAAAATGAGGTACAGATGCTGGAATTGCCCTAGCAGAATGTTGACAGGATCAAAAGGCTCAGGAAGGTGCGAATGGTAGAAAGGATATATTGTATGAGACCTGAAAATCCACCAACTGACTACAACCCAGGAGTGCCCAGAGACACTCCCTTCACCAAGACAATGAAGAATATATTGCTGAGAGGGACCTTGAAATATACGAAAAGCTTGGGTTAGCTGTCCTCTGAAGGTCAGTATTGGAAATGGGAAAATCTGCCACTGAGCTGGGTTCCACAGAATAAGTGGAACTAAGAGGATTCTGGAATGGCTAATGGCAGTGCTTAATTGTTAGAGGCAAGGTGGATGTGATTATCTACTGGTCAGTAATACTTGGAGTGGCAATTGGGATGCCTTGAACACCAAGTATCTGTAGCAATCATAGCATGGCAGAGAGGAATGACAGATCGAGAGTAGACCAGAGGATTACGTACATTTTTTAACCAATAAAATGAAACAGCTGGAGAGTAGAAACCTGCATAAGCTGCAGTAATGGAAAACCATCCCTCACCCTGTTTCTACATCTGGGTCAGTACAGAAACCCGGAGCCTACTGATTTAAGAGAAGTCTAGGTCTGCTTGAGGAAGGAATCTACAGCAACAGTCAAGTATAGTAAACATTGTCCCTAATCCTTCCCCTAAAGGTACATGTGTCTATTTGCGAGGGTAACTATATACTGGGGAAATAGGAATATGTAGGTCTGTGCTACCTGAAATACAGTCATGTTTCTATATATAGAGTGTAGGGAAGATGTGTCAGATGATAAACGGAATTCTGTTTATAATATATAATTGAGATAGATATTCTTCATAGCTGGCACAACCTTCACATTGATTCCCTGACCTGTGTAATGAGAGCCAGAATAAGAGGAAGAGTTACATGGTTGCCCCTGAAACTGTTCCCACACCTAGTCAAGGTAATAAACCAGCAGCACTATCACATCCCAGGTGGAAGTGAAGAATGTGGGACCATCATCAAAGACTTGAATTATGTATGAGTGGCAATCCCCATCAAGTCACCTGGCTAGCCCCGGCAAAAACCAGATAGATTATGGGAGAGGACAGTGGACTATGATAAACTTCATGAACAGATGACCCAAATTTCAGCAGCTGTGCCAGGTATAATATCTTCACGAGAACAAATCCGCACAGCTTCTGGCACTTGGTATATGGCCATTGATCTGGCAAATATATTCTTCTCGATCCTTATCAGTTAAGAAGGATCAAAAGTGGTTTACTTTTTAACATGGGAAGGAGAGCAGTGTACACTCACTGTTTCTAGTCTAAGAGCTCTCTTTCACAGTGGAGTCTGCAGAGACTTCAATGGTCTTGATATTCTGCACACATCACATTCGTCCACCATGTTGATAATATCAATGCCAATTATACCTAGGGAGCAAGAAATAAACTACCTTAGATGCCCTAGAAAGAAACGTGTGTTCCTGGAGTTAGGAGAAAAACTCCACAAAGATTAAGGAGCCTGCCACATCCACGTTTTTTAAAGGTACAGTGATCTGGGATGCACTAGTAAATTCTCCCTAAGGTGTAAGATAAATTGTAGTATCTTGTACTCTCTATCATTAAGAAAAAGACATAGTGCTTAGTGGACTTCTTTGGATTTCAGAGGCATAAATATGGCTGGCGAAAATAGTGTTCCAACTCATACATCAAGTGATGAAAAAGCTTCCAGTTTTGAGTGGGGCCCAGAGAAAAAGAGGACTCTACAGCCAATCAAGAGCATGGTATAAGCTGCCCTGCCACTTAGGTCATATGACCAATGGGTACAATGGGCTAGTGATGTCCATAGAAGATGGGGATGGTGTCTGGGGTCTGACAAGACGCGACAGGAGAATCTAGGGTGCTGGAGCAATGCCATGCCTTCTCTAATAGAGAAATATTTGCCTTTCGAGAAACAACAACTCCTGGACAGCTACTGGGCACTGGTAGAAATTGAATGCGTATGTGACCAGAGTTGCCCATCATGAACTAGGTATGATTAGATTCATCAAATCACATGGTCCGTAGTGCAGCAGCAGTCCACTGTTGTGGGAACTGTACATTCAGGATCAGGCTCAAGTAGATTCTGAAAGCAGAAATAAATTATATGAACAGTTGACCCAGACTGTCATGGCACCTAACATTTGTTTTACTAACATCTCTCCCCTAACTCACACCAATGAAAGAGGAAGATTCTCAGACCTCATCCACAGATGGGTCTGCTCAGTATCTGGGTGCCAGCCGGAAATGGGCTACTTCTGCCCTGAACTCCTACTCAGGAGCGGCCCTGAAGGGCAGTAGTGAAAGGAAATCCTCTCGATTGGCAGAACTGGGAATACAGCTCTTGGTTTCACCTTATAAGGAGGAAGAAGTGGTGTGATGTATGGATGTACTCAATATTCTTGTACTTTGGGCCAGTGGCAAAATGGCTTGGCTGGTTGTTCAGGGACTAGTAAGGAGCAAGAATGAAAGATTGGAGACAAGAAAGTCTGGAGATCAGGCATGTGGATAAACCTATGGAAGTGTACAGATCTTCTCAGATTAATGCCCGTAAGAGAGCGCCACTGCTGAGGAGACATGCCCCATGCTGGCAGGGATAAGAGTTCTCCGTGGGCCCAACAAGATGACTTCCCTCACCAACGCTGATCTGCTATTTCACTATTAAAAGTCGACCTACTAGCAAAAAAAAGCCTGACACAGAGCCCTCTCTAAAGCACTACCCATTTAGGAGATCTGCCAGCCACTTCTTTGCATGGGACCACTTCTACCCTGAAGGTGGCTGTGATTTGTCCATGGTAGAATTGACACATACTCTGGATATGCGTTTGCCTTCCTACCCACAGAGCCTCTGCCAGCCCCACCTTCCACATGCATACAGGTTAGGATGTCTGATCTATTTTCATGGTATCCTGCACAATATCGCCTCAGATCAAGGGACCCAATTTATGATAAAGAAGTTAGGCTAATGTATGCATGACCATGAGATCTTCTGGGCTTACCACCACCTAATAGAATCGTATAATGGCTTGCTGAAGGCTCAGCTAAGGCGCCAGTTCAGGGATGCCATCCTGTGGAGCTGGAGCACTGCCCTCCAAAATGCTATCTATGTGCCAAACCAGTGGTTGACATAACAGCTCAAATACACAGGCAAAGGAATTAGGAAACAAATTAGTTTGGGCCTCTTTTACCATATTCACAATGACTCATTTCTGGAATTTGTGTTTCCTCACCCTGTAAACCTAATCTCTTCCAAAATATACGTCCTGACTCCCTGGGTTGGAAATGAGGGGACACAGTAAAAGTTCCACTGAATTTGAAGCCAAGACTACTTCTTGGTCATCTTAGGCTCCTCCTGACTGTAGACCAACAGGCAAAAAAAGGAGATACTGCAGCGGTGGGAGTAATTAACTCTGATTACTATAAGGAGCAAAGGTTGCCACCACACAATGGGAGCGTGGAGGAATATGTGTGGAACCAGGGGATCCACTGGGGCATCTCTTGTTGCTTTTATTAACTGATATTGTGAATGGTCATGCAACAACCATGTCTGAACAAGGGTAAGTCAGATAAGGGCTCAATTCCTCAGAGATGAACATTTAGGTTATTCTACCAAGTAAGCTACCTACACCAGCTAAAAGCTGGCTGAGCGTGAGGGAAGTCTAGAATGGGTGACAGCAGAGAGAAGTGATGGCTGTCCGTTATGATCTCTGAAACAACGCATAGCAGAGCCCAGAGCTAGTTCTGCTAATGCATTGCGTTAAGTCTTTACAGATGTTACAGCTGGCTGGCACTTTGAAGTTCACTCCCCAAGGGAGGGGGCTTACTGGGGAACAGGCAACGGGGTGGGGGGAGCCAATATGAGTAATGCAAGAGGTGGACTGTTTTGAAAACAGTTTTTCCCCTCGGCCCCAATTCTTACCCCCGCTGCTGTCACAGTGACTTATCCTACCCAGGATTCACCAAACTTCAGGCAGAAACAACCTGGTGGTGCCTTGTTTTGGGTACAGAACTCTTGTCTCTTATTTCCTGCTTCAGGACTTCTCTGAAACTACTAAAACATGCAAAGAAATTTACTCAGCATTCAAGCAAGTGTAACAGAGAAGTGCAAGGAAGTTAATGCCCACGTGGCTGTCCCTGACCATTGTGGAGGGAAGCCGAGAGGTAAATGCCTCCTCCTTTTGTTCAAAGAAGCCAGTTTTAAAACGCACTTTCCAACGTTCCTCAGAAGCATCTTCAGGATTGAGTGGCAGTCACCAATAACAGCGGCCAACTCTAATGCATCTTGATACTGGCTTTCCCTCAGTGGTGTGCTGGAGCCAACTCACACTGACTCACGAGAGCTGGGTGTGCTCAACTCTTCGCAACTCCGCAGTCAGTGCTGTCACATTGAAACTGGCCATGGAAAATGCAAATGTCACAAATCAGGGCTACTGTTTTTTCCGGAGAGCTGGCTGATAAACATTTATCAATACACCACTGCTTGCTTTCTTCCTTCTTTACTCCCTGTATTCTTTACATCTGCTTCCTCTGGTTCCATTACCAAATAAACTACCTGCACAGAAGACTTTGTATCAGACTCTACTTTCACAAAAGTTCTGGCTCAGACAAGTATCTACCTCATAGTGGTGTTATGAGGTTTAAATGGCATAGCATTACAGCAACATGACTATGGCCAAGACTAAACAGCTTAGATCTAGAAAAATGCACCCACTGTTGACCTAAGCAGATACAACAGCCAGCTATCTTACCAGCAAGATGGGTTTATTCAGGAAAAGCAAAGGAACTGCGATTCAGGAGAAGCAAGGTATAGCAAAAGCCATAGGCATGTCCAGCAAACAGAGGAGAGGAATGTTACTTTATAGAGAAAAAGGAGGAAGTTGGGGGGCGGTGTTTTGAAGGAAAATCCATTGGTGGAAAGTGCGAGTTCAGGGTGGTGACCTTTTGTCATTGGCTGAGTTGCTGTGCAAGGAGGAAATGCCCCTCCCTCCTGCTGGAGATTCTTCCTGTCGGGTCTAGGACTAACATCTTCCTATTGGGCTCTGTAATTGACATCAAATAGCAGTGTGTGAAGGCTCCCCCTTTGGGCACTCCCCACCCCCATTTTAAATGAGGTTTCCTTTACTCTGTTTCACACCACCTTAGATGGTTTTATTTTTTTTTTTTTATTATCTCTTAAGAACCATGAGACCAAAGTACTCGGAAATTCACCTGCCAGGCATCCTGAGGCAGGAAACAAGGTGGGCACTAGGATGGACTCAAGAGGGGCTTCTTCCACTCTTGTGGCTGCACAGGGAAACCTGCAGAGGTTGAGGGACAAATGTCCTCTCCTGAGGCAGGCTACACTTGCAGCATCTCTCTGCTCTTAGACTGTTCATCCTTCTCGTTCCTCTGTCAGGTATTGTGAAGCCTGAACTCTGGCCCCAGCAAGGAGGAACACAAAGGACCTGAGCTGATTCTTTGGTGTTGAAAGAGGGCTGATTTCAAGAATAGCATGTGACTGACTTTGAAACCCCTTCTGACTTTTCCAGCAGCTTTGTGGACGTATCCCTCAGGAAAATGGCTAGATGTATATGTGTATGTGTGTGTTAGGCTCAGAAAGCTATAGCCCTAGAGCTGCTCTGTCCAAAATGGTAGGCACTAGCCGCGAGACTATTTAAATTTAAGTTTAAATTAATTAAAATGAAATAAAATCTAAATTCAGTTCCATAGTCAAGTAGCCACATTTCAAGTGTTCACTAGGAAGTAATTACAGGAATGACAACATCAAAATGGCGAAATAGGATTGACGTGCGGTTAACTGACCTTATTGTAGTAATCATTTTGCAGTGCATACATGTGTCAAATCATCATGTTGGACACCTTAAACCTGCACAGTGTTTCTATATCAATTATATCTCAATAAAGCTGGGGGAAAAAGAAGTAATCAAGTGCTCAGTAACCACATGTGGCTAGTGGCTACGATGTGGAACTGCACAGATATAGAATACTTCCATCATCATAGAAAGTTCTTTAGGAAGGTGCTGTGAAAGAGCAGAAGCATTTGGAACCAAGATCTGGAGTGTCTGGGACAATCACAGCTGCACACTGAGGAGGAGGGGATCTATTCTGTGCCCTACACCTGGAATGCTGTTTCCGAGCTGGTGAGCTCGGTTCCCCACTGAAGCCAGAGAGAACCGCCTGGCCCTTGGAACCGCCAGCCCGCGACGCCTTGTGGCACCAAAAGCACCAACAGTTGAAAGACCTCTCCTTGGAGACCTGAGCTGAGTTTCTGGTTTTCTGTCCTCTGAACACATGTAAGCAGAATCAGCCCATTGTGCTGGAGAGAGATTACAACATTTATCATCACTTCCCATGCCGCAGTGACTATGTTAAGTTTTTCACGTGTATTTTCTCATTTAATCAGAACAATGACCTTATGACGTGGATGCTATTGGTATTATCCCCGCTTTAGAGATGAGACCACTGAGGCTCTGGGAGACTGATTAACTAAACTGAGATCATTAGTGGTGAGGCTGGGAAGAAGGCCGCTCTTGTGCTAGCAGATCAAGTTTCATAGTCATGTAATTTAGATATTAAAAGGAACGTGACCTCGTTCTTACCCTAAATGGTGCAGTTGGATATTGCATGTACAAATATGGAGCACAGGAGAAAAGTTGCACATGTTAATTTTCTTTCTCCATCCCTTCATCTTCTGGGGGGCTGCCTTCTCATTAAGCTTTTAGTGTCCTCAGCAGTAAACCAGACTTCCCTGTTCACAGATTCCTAATCCCAAATGAATACATTCAAAGACTAAATTTCAACAAGACTGCACAGGATAGAAAATAAATTCCATTAAGTTTGAAATAATAACTTGCTACCAAGTTATATTACACCCCATTTAAGATAGTCAAAGCGTGTCAATGCTGGGTTCATTTGGCAGCTATTTCAGAGTCTTTTTATAAACATACAACTAAGAAACAAAATTACAGTATTACCTGCAAAGGTTTTTCAAGGTCTCCAACTGCTTTTTTTTTTTTTTTTTTGCAACTCAGACGTTGACTTCTGCTGCATGTCAAGTGCACTTTTCGTGAGCTTCCACCACCTGTCAATCATTCTGAGTCTTTAATTAGGGCTTTTCCAAGGAGACTCTGACATCCCAGAGAGTGATGCTTCCACATGCTCCCCCTCCTCTTGCCCAAATCAAAAACCATGTCAGCAGACATGGGCAAAAGAGTACTTGCCACTTCTTGGGGAGATATTTTAAAGGGCAGATTTTTTTTTTTAAAGATTTTATTTTTCCTTTTTCTCCTCAAAGCACCCCCCTCCCCGCCCCCCCCTCCCCCCCGGTACATAGTTGTATATTTTCAGTTGTGGGTCTTTCTAGTCGTGGCATGTGGGATGCCGCCTCAGCACGGCCTGATGAGCGGTGTTAAAGGGCAGATTTTTAAAGTGTGGGTAGGCGAGACGGAGCGTGCTTTGGGAATGCTGAGTTGTGGGAAGCAGGGCAGCAGAAACTTGCTGCGTCTGACAAAATGGCTTCCAGAGCCCCGCTCCAGCCAACAGCAGCTAAATGTTGTTCTAGTGATTTTGTGTGGCCAAACAGTTACAGGTGTTGCCTCCTGAAAAGTATATACTCAGCAAAAACAGAGCCGGACCCTGCCGGAAGGGCTTCCAGGCACCAGCTGTGGCCTCAGCTGCTCAGCTTCCCAACTTCCCTGATGAACCAGCATTCTTGTTTGGGGCAAGGATTGTTCCACATTGCCTCTGATTCAGAAAAGCCAATGAGAGCCAAGGGGCAGGATCTGAGGAGAAGCAAAGGACACAGGTAGGGCAGTTTGCAGTGGGAAGAACGTGATGCTGGACTCAGAAGATGTAGCCTGCTTTCTGATTTGAATGATACCCTTGTTTGTGGAGGACACACTGGCTACTGGAAAAGTCAAAGCATGCAGTAACACCACAGAGATGTGTGGTCCCTGCCCCATCAGGGCTTTTTGGAATCCTAACTCAACCAGCCCCTTCTCTCTCCCCATTTATGGGAAATAGGTAGATGCCAACCCTTATCCCCGCTGCTGCTGGCCCTGTCCAACAGCCCAGTTTCCTGATTGCTGTGGCTCCGCCTCCACACATCAGATGTCCCTGCTGCTCGGGCCCTGCTCCCACGGGCCGGAGGGGAGGGACACAGTCTCCGTCATCGCATCACCGCGGCTGCCAGCTCATCGCCAGCCTCTCAATTTCAGGCTCACATATTTCTAACCCAAACAGATTTTTCCCACCAAATGTGACAGCTCTCAGTCAATCTTAGATGTCCTAGAATCATATTAGGTCAATAACTAGGGTGACCACATCATTTGTGCCGTATCGTTTATGCTTTTGAGAGTGAGGGAGTACCATCAATTAGTACGCCAGGACAGCAGGCATAAAGTGGGACTGTCTCTGACAGACCAGACCTATGTTCCTCCTCTCAAAACAACAGCCCCTCTGAGCTTGGAGGCTTCTGAGCAGCTCTGCGGGGAGGCGAGCTTCTCCCGGGCTGGGAGAGCAGTTGGAGGGGCACCCTGGGGGATACACGTTGTCCTTTTTGTGGTGTGTCATTCTGAGTCCGGAAGCTTAGCTGGCTCAGCCAGACGGCAGGGTGAGTTCACTACTCTCTCCCTCTCCTCCAAGGGATGGGAGGCCTTCGCCTTCCTGCCTTCGCCCTCCTGCCTTTGTCCAAGAGTCTATCTCTGCCTGGGGGCCTGTGACCCCAGGGTCCCCTTTCTTTTCTCCGGAGGCCCAACACCCCCCAGGCAAGTAGCTCTCTGCTGGGCTCTGTTGCTGCTTTAGAACCACTGCCCCCGCTGTAGGGTGGCCCTGATTGCCACACCCAGAAAGCATCTACCAGATTTGTCTCTTGTCAGTGGGGGGGCAGCCTAGGACCCACACTGTGAAAGGGTGCTTTTCCAAGAGAGTTTGATGCTTCACAGAGACAATAGGATCTGATATTTAGATCAGAAGTTTCTGGGTCCTATTTCTGGGAAAGGCAAAAAACAACAAGACTGAGAGGAATAGAGTAAAATCAAATTTTGCACATGAAACAAAACAGCGATTTCTAAAATGATGGAAATACCAGTGAAGAACCTGCCCCCAAAAGTATACATGTTGCTTTTAAACTTTTTCTCATAATCGAATGAGAGAGCATGATGAAGGGGAGGGTGTGGGATCTTGCAGCAGACTTACAAATTTTTCTTTATGTGGAGAAGAAAAAGTCTACAAGTGTTGTTTTTAAAGCTCAGTGAAGTAAAAATTCAAAATAGAGTTTCGGCTATGGTTTCAGCTATATAAAAATCACATAGTCATACAAGCAAGGACCAGAAGGGAAAAAGGAAAAATGAAATATTCAGATTACAGGAGTGGTGGGGTGGTGACGATGGCTTTCTCTATTTCCTTTTTTCCTATTATAGCAGCTATGGCGTTAAGGATAATTCAACTGAATGAAGCACTCTGTAACACCAGGCACTTCAAAAAGAAAATTATTCCACTTACGCAGCGAGGAGAGACCTTGCAGCAGATGCTCGTGGCTCCTCCTGGCCACAGCTCAGCTGCGGGAGCAGCATCTTCCTCATCCAAGCGAGAGCCAGGGGATAGGGCTGGGTCTCTAGGCGACATCCCGACAGCACAGTAGTAACATGCCCAGAGCTTCCCCATTACGTGATCAGACACAGACCCCACCCCACTCCTGCCCACGGGAGCTGACTCAGCTTCTCCCTGTCTCTCTCAAAGCCATCACACCAGAAGGGGACGACGACTGAGCCCTCACTGACCTATTTTTTTCTAGGATCAGACACAGCCATTACTTCTCTTACATTGGGAGATAAGTTTAATTGGTCAAAACCTTCTCTAGCTGAATCCTGCTGACCCTGACAAATGTATTTCTTGATTCATGCTACATCCTGAGTCGAATTGTGGTCACTATCTGAATACTGGCCTAGACTCTATTTTGGAGGTGAAGATGAGCAGCTGAAACCTCTGTGACCTTTCCCACGTAACCCTGTGTAGAACTTGGTGCGCTGGGAAAGGCTTGGAGCACTTCGATGGAGTCGATGCGTTTTAGGTTCACTTCAAAATACAAATAATAGCTAACACTTTTAAGTGCTTACTATGTGCCAGGGGCTGTGCTAAGCAATTCCTTACAGGACCTTATTTACTCCACCCCCAGGACGTCATGCCCTCCGGACTGCATCACCTCCAGTTCCTACACAGCCACCAGTTGCTGAGTTCCAGGGGAGAAGGCACAACAATTACCCCCTCTGCTGATGCAGGAAGAGGAGCTTAGATTAGGAAACTTGCCTAGGGTCACATTAAGTGACAAGCCAGGATTGGAAACCAGGACTTTGGACTCCAAAACCTGTCCTCTGAACCACTGTGCCTACATTGCCTCGAGTGAAATAAGACCTGAGGTTGATCACTGAGGTGTTTAAACTAAGGGTTTCTTTTTTCATTTATTTTAATTTCTAGAAACTCTAGATCTGGAAGGGAGCAAGAAATTATTTCTGCACATTTCCTTTCTTTAAAGAGGAAACTGCCATCTCTGGGCTCCTGGATCAATTCAGGTCCAAGAGAATAAGGCATTATGCTCGGCCAGGCCAGGTCCTGGGCCCCACCTGTGGACAGTTGCGGTGAGGGAAATGCCCTTATCAACACAAAAGAATGTGAGAAAAACTGTGCTGAGCAGCTCAGAGCCATAGCTGCCTGAATCTGGGGTTTGGGCCAGTCCCAGACTCTCTGTGAAGACCCCAATTTGTCATTCCTCCAGGAAGGAAAGAGAGGATCTATCCCCACCCCTGGGACTACTCACCCCAGAGAACTGGAGTCTATAAATAAAGCTGGTCACCTCCATCAGACAGGTGAAGACGTCATCTGGCTTGACATATTGAGTATCACGAGGCTAAACAGAAGATTGAGGAAGAAGAGAGAGCTGCTGCCACTCCTCTGACTCAGCGTATGGCTCAGCGGCCGTGACTAGGTGTCTAAGTGTGCGCCAGACACGAGCCTGCCTGGATTATTCTGCAACAAGGAACCTTCTTGACCTAGGGGATGGAGCCTCCTGGAATCAGGACCACAACCACAGAAGAAGCGTTCCTTTTTGCAGCTCAGCTGGTTTCCGTTAACGTAACAATAACAGCTAGCAACAATGGAGCCTGTATCATGGGCCAGATACTGTGCTCCATGCTTTACAAGCACCATCTCATTGAATGTTTACAACGACCCTCTGAGGTAAGCACCACTACTATGAGCATCTCCATTCTACAGATGGGAACATTAAGGCTCATGGAAGCTGGGCTGGTGATCCCGAATTTGACTCTCCCTGTCTGTTCTGCTCCCTCCTCCCTCTCTCTGTCTGCACTGCTCTGTGTTCCTGGGAGACTGGCCTCTGTGACTGCATCAACAGGGCCTTGTCACCCTGTGGTTCCAGTTGAGCTGGGCCAGTGGGAGGCACTGGCTTGAGATGGGAAGTCAGGAGAAGAGAGTGTGAGCATTTATCACCTCCCCTCCTCCCTGCTGGGCCAGTTTTGGCAGTGGCTGCATTCCTCTTCAAGTGCCCAGCTCTGCTCCAGGGGGCCCCTCCCATACTACAGCCCTCCCTGGGTTCACGGAGCTCTGTTCCTTCCTCTTGTCCCTTCAGGCAGAAGGTGACAATGGCTTTCCCTGCTGTTAGTCCCTGGGAGCATCACCGTCTCTCACTGGTTGCCTCAAGCCTCCCACACCTCTGAAAATAATCCCTTTGTTAAACTCTCTTCGGTTAACTTCTTTGGGTGTACTATCTCTTTCCTGCCAGGACCCTGGCTGAGGCAGAAACTCAATTTCTTGCTCAGGTTAGCACAGCTAAATAAGGTAAAGCCGGGATTAGGAATCTTGGCAGTCTGACTCCAGAACCCACATTGTAAATCACTTTCTACATTGGTTAAAGCACCAAATAAGGCCACCAATGATAGAGAAAAGAGAATCTACCTCCTGATTGCAAATCCTCTGTCCTTTCCCAGATGCTGTCATTAGACAAATATGGTTCATAGTCAGAGCTATGTCCTGGGCCTCATTCTCTCCCCAGACTGTCAGGGTCACCCCAATTTCCCCAGAATGGTCAGACCCCTGTGAGAATGATCTGTCCAGAGGCCCAAGAGCTTAGCAGGGGAAGCCTTTCTCTAACTGGGGCCAAAAAAAATAATTCTCCCACTGTCACCCAGAGATTAGCCAACCTCGATCACCCCTTAGGGATCTGGATGAGATGACTGCACACTGGCTGCACCTCTGCTCTCTGCTCCCTCTTCCACACCCTGTGAAAGTCCAAATCACCCCACGCTTGGTGAGTTCCCATTCTGTTCCTAGCGCTGAACTTCAGCTTCAGCTGAAATAACTCACTCACTTGATGCCTTCACTCTCCTCCCACGTCCCACAGAGTCTTCTGAGTCACATTAACCCAAACGTGACCCTTTGTCCTCTGCTTGATTCTCACAAACCCTGTTTCACAAGGCACGTGTGTATTTAGCAGACTTCTCATTGAAGCCACACAAACAGCATCAACTAAACCTTAAACATTCTTGTCTTTCAAAGATCCCTGGACACCCAGCACCGGGGATTTGACACTGGTGGCCTCCCCACACAGAACCCAACCTCCACTGTCTCTTCCTCCCCTCTTCCCCTTCTCTGCCTTTTCCTCCTCTTCAAGAGTAAAAGCAGGGCAGTTTAACTGTCTTCTTTGTTGCTTTGGCTCCTGCATCCTCTTCAATGCAGAGCAGTTTTTCAGTGCATTTCTTTTAACAAAGCTCCTTCCATAAGAAAACTTCTGGGAGCAGCTGTTAAATCAGTAGTCGCTATGTCACACATCCAGGTAGACAGATGGTCACCTCCATAATGCAGCTGGAAGCCACTTCCCCTGCACTGTGCACACTAGAAGTCTGGAGAAAGACGCCTATGACTTCACTGCCAGCAAAGACAGGGAATTGTGAAGCATCCACAAAGCACCACGGAGGCTGACAGAGAGCAAAGAGCCCAGGACTCAGCCCAAAGACCTTGTTGGGGGCCTGTCGCTTCCACTAACTAGCTCTGGAATCAGGCCAGTGATGTCATCTTTCTGAGCTTTCGTTCCAACTAAATTTGAGAACCATCTACTAAATCAGCGGTTCTCAAAATGTGGACCAGCAGGAGCATCACCTGGGAACTTGTTTAAAATGCACATTCTCAGCCCACCCAGACCTGCTGAATGAGAAACTCTAGGGGTTGGGCCCCTTGTGCTTTAACCAGCCCTCAGGGAATTCTGATGCATGCTCAAGTTCAAGAAATACCGTGTTAAACCAACTTTCCACTATCAGCCCACCTGCTGAGAGAGCAGCTATAAGGCATTTTCTGGACCATGGACTCCTAGCCCTGGATGCGCCGTAGAATCTCCTGGGAGGATGTGAAATACTGCATATGGCACCTGACCCACACCAATGAAAGCAGAACCTCTGGTGACAGGGCCTGGCGGCTTGGTTCTAAAAGCTCCAATGTGCAGCCAGGTTTAGAACCAGCTGAACTCTGTGTGCTATTTAAATGTGAAGTACTGTTACCACGATGTTGTTTCCTCCCGAGGCCGTGGTGGAACAATGAATGGCCTTTCCTTTCAGTCAGGAAAGGGGACCCGGGGAGAGGGGAACAGTCATGTTTGAAAGTGAAGCAACACTCTATAGCATCTGAATCTGATCCATGAACACTTCCAAGTCGTGTTGCCTTAGACATGAAGCAGCAGTTGGCATTTTCTATATGATCATTTTAAAGAAATGTGGCGAAGTCTAAGGTCAGCTGAGTCAAGCATATACAGTCGTGCGCCGCCTAACGATGCTTCCATTAATGGACCACATGTATGACAGTGGTCCCATAAAGTTAGTACCATACAGCCTAGGTGTGTATACTGTAGGCTATACCGTCTAGGTTTCTGTAAGTACACTCTATAATGATCGCACAACAGTGTAATCGTCTAACAATGCACTTCTCAGAAGTGTCCCCATCGTTTAGTGACACATGTCTATACTTACTTCAGTATCCAGTGTGTTCTTGATTAATAAATCAGGAGGGAAAGAAGCACCTTTGAAATGAGCCATATTAAAACAAATATCCTTACAAATCATGCCAAGGTGAGCTCCAATTTGCCTACCATTTGAAGCACGTCAAAAGTTCCTGAGCACACAGCTTCCGTCTGTCCCCTCCCAGTGAAGGCACACAAGACATGTTTAAGAACTCTCTCAAACTTTCCACTGTCTTGCCCTCTTGTCTCTTTCCTTCTCTGCCTTTTCTGTCTCTTCCACTAACTGGCTGTGGGACTCACGCTAGTGATGTCATCTTTTTGAGCTTTCATTTCTTCATCTCCCAAATCAGTGGTTCTCAAAGTGTGGTCCCCAGACCAGCAGCATCAGCATCACCTGGGAACTAGTTAGAAATGCATATTCTCAGGTTCCACCCTGGCCTACGGAATCAGTGACTGGGGCGGGGGCGGGGGCGGGGAGGTAGAATCAGCCATCTGTGTTTTAAGAAGCCCTCAGGTGATTCTAAAGCACTAAAGTTTAACAACCACTGTTCTCAAATATTGTTATGAAGCTGTGCCCTCACAAATCTCATTGTACGGTATCCTTTTTTTTTTTTTTTGTAAAGATTGGCACTTGAGCTAACAACTGTTGCCAATCTTTTTTTTTTTTTCCCCTGCTTTTTCTCCCCCAATCTCCTCAGTACACAGTTGCACATCTTTAGTTGTGGGTCCTCCTAGTTGTGGCATGTGGGATGCCACCTCAACATGGCCTGATGAGTGGTGCCATGTCCACGCCCAGGATCCAAACCAGTGAAACCCTGGGCCACCGAAGGCAAAGCACCCGAACTTAACCACTCAGCCACGGGCCAGCCCCCAGTGTATGGTATCCTTTGATGGCCAGTTTTCTCCCCCAGACATCCAAAGACCTCAGACTCTTTTTTATTTTTTGCTGAGGAAGATTCGCCCAGAGCTAACATCCGTGACAATCTTCCTCAATTTTGTATGTGGGTGGCCAGCACAGCATGGCCAGCAACAAGTGGTGTAGGTCTGCACCTGGGAACCAAACCGGGGCTGCCAAAGCAGAGCACGCAAAACCCAACCACTAGGCCATGGGGCCAGCCCACCCTCAGACTCTCTTTACTCCACTTCCCTGAAACATGGAGAGCTCTTAAGACATTTGTACCTGTTGTTCCCTCGGCCTTGAATGCTGTGCCACTGGCTTCTTCACATCTCTAGGTGACCTCATTATACAAAGTAGGGGCCACCTAATGTTCTTTATCCCAGCACACTATTTCCTTTCTAACACTAATTACCATCTACTATCATTTCATTTATTTGCAATATCCCCAGAGCTTAACAGTGTGCCCAGCACGGCCAGAACTGTCCAACAGAACTTCCTGTGATGTTGGAGATGTTCTTTATCCATTCTATCCAATATGGTAGCCACTAGACAAATGTGACTCTCTGGGCACTTGAAATGAGGCTTGTACGACTGGGAAATTGAATTCTAAATTTTAATTTCTTTTAATTAAGTTTACATAGCTGTGTGTGGCTACTTCATACTATATTGAACAGCACAGCTCTAGGCACTCAAAAAATAGAAGTATATTGAATGGATGAATGAATCCCTTATCAAAAGCACTTAAGAATGTCATAAAAATCTTTGCCATTGATTGGTAAAAATACTTTCACCAACTTTGATTCATAAAACTACTGTGCCTGCTAAAAAATTGTTTTCACTTTAGGTGGGAACTATCTTCTCTGTTTCCTTGAAATTGTTTCCAAGTTATCACCAGCAATCCAGCAGAAACTTTTAGCCAGGAGTAAGAAGGAAAATGTAGAAACTAGGCATGTTAAATTGGCCTTGAAGGTAAAATTGAGCTATTCCTTTTATAGGAGCTTCGTGGTGGAGGGACCCCAAGGAATGATCAGTGATCTCTTCCTACTTCTGATGGACTCTGCTTACAGCCCCGGCAAGGCTGCCTATAAATTCTGCTGAGGATGTAGGAAACTGGGTCCCCTCTTTGGCAGAGCAAATATGGCGAGGTGAAGGAAGAGAATACAATCCAAAGTGCTTGGGTTACAACTCATCTTAGAAAGTCTTTAACTTCCCTGAGTCTCAACTTCCTGATCTATAACATGGAAATAAAACTACCCACCTCACATGCCTAAATATGTCACACGCTTGGCATGCAGAATGCATTAGTTCCCTACTTTCGTGGCCCAAAATTTAACAAGTCCCAGGAGAAACGTACCTGCTGGAATATCCCTAAGATATCCTGTCCCCTATACATTCTGAACGTAGTCAGCCTTCAACTTTGTCCTAACCCTGTTTTGCCTGTCCCTTTGTCTTCAAGACTCTTAGATATTTAACTTTACCTTTGAGGAATATCCATCATTCCTGTGGTTAGTACTAAATGGTTTGATATAGTGTAAAGTGCCCTTTATCAGATGTACTGGAATATAACCGAGCCCAAACTTCCTTTTCTTTAAAATAAAGGAGTTAGGCTAAAAATGAGATCCAAGGATCCTCCCCACTCTGAAATTGCTATATCCTCTGGTTACAGTTCCTAACATGGAAGTGTGGGGCCTAAATGTGTCATCTTCATTATTAGAGGTATCATAGTACTAAACTGGGCTCTCATGTCCCAAAATACTCCCGCAGTTTAATACCAGATAACAGTCTCTTCCCTCGCTTTGTACCCCCAACTTGTCTGTTCTCTCTCACTGACTTAATCTGGGTTCTCCCAAAAACAGAGCATGAGACAAAGGCTTACATGCAGTGCTTTGTTTGAAAATGTGCTCAAGGAAACAGGAGTACAGGCTGGAAGAGTGACGGAAGGAAAGGATTATCAAGGGTGCACATCAAGTTGACCACTGCTGTGGGTGACTAGCTCCCACCCCCCCTCGATTTCTGAAGAGCCTTATAAATTGCAACTCAAAACTGTCTTCCTGAGAGAGGAAAGAGGAAAGTATTTATCCATCACTCCTCATCTCCATCGGTCAAAGGTGGCCCCACAGATGTCAACTCCCCGACACTTGTGAGTTGTGCACGTCTGAGCATTAATCTGGTTCTGTGGCATGGTGTCAGGACACTGCAGCATCAGGTAAATGAGAGGGCCACAGCACAAGGCTCATCTCTGTCAGGCTGACTCATGCCAAGCTGAGTGAAGCCTGCACAGATCTGGTGACCACAGCAGTGGCATGAGCAAAAGGATCTGGAGTGTTGCACGGGAGGTCCTGACACAATCCATTTCTTGCACTTGTTTGCACCTCCCTTTAAGTTGACTCTGTCACAGTCCCCTTCAAGCAGGCAGCCAGCCATAATCTCTGCAAAGACAGTCGCTGCTGTTGCAACTGATCCCAAGACCACAATGATATTCTTCATCCCCCTCCTCCGTCCCCCATTTTAGACTTCTCTCGCTCTTGGCCAGCATCCTGGCTGGTCTAGGTTGCTTGCTTGGAGGGTGACCTTGAGTATCAGAATTTCAGCACAATCCATAGAGGAAAGTCTCCTGAAACACTGCCGTAGTGTCATCTCCGGCTTTCACAACATTCCTATGTTGATAATTATGTGACCTGGGCCTGACAATTTCATTTTCTTTTTTTGAAGCTTCCAAAGCAGTCTGAAAACACATCCTTGAAACCACCATAGCTCCCATCTGTTTAAGGACCACAGCCACCACACAACTCAATACTTTGCCTTCTGCCTGCACTGCATCCCAATGTGCCACAGGTAAGAGTCTCAGTAATTCAGATAACGCTGACCAGATATCACCACTGCACCTACCACCAATAACAGGGTCCTTATGATCTCTGACCAGTGCATCATCCTGTTCCAAAATTCTAGTCTCGACTATTGGAGCCTGGGTTCCCCGAAAGCAGAGCCTGAGGCAAAGTCTTGCATGAGGCGGGAGTGAAACAGGAAAGGAAGATAGCCAATACAAAGATGAATTTTCAAGGTGCACTGCAATGGACAACCAGTGCTCCATCATAAGGAGCATTCTGAGGAGGCTCATGAACCTGAGAACTGGCTATATGAGCGACAAATGGTGGGAGCATTTATCCATCAGCTTCCATCCCCACTGGTTAAGGCCCACAGGGTTAGCTCCCCTGCATTTCCAGTTGTACATGTGTGAATGCCAAGTGAGGCCCCACGGCAACTGACACCATGACATCAGAGCAAAGCCAGGCAGGAAGTGGAGGTAGGGGTGTGTGCCAGAAATGAGATGCTATCAGGTTATTGCTGCACAAACCGGTGGAAGCCTGTGCAGAACTGACTGCTGTTGCAAGAAGGATGTGGCCACTTAGCTTTCTCTCTCACGTACTCACACACTCTCTCTCTCTCTCACCCACCCACACACACACACACCCACGTTGAGAAGCACAGAAACAATCCCTATTTTTCTACTGCCCTCTGCAGAAATGTCTCTGGATAGAACGCACTTTG
This sequence comes from Equus caballus, assembly GCF_041296265.1. Lineage (NCBI taxonomy): Eukaryota > Metazoa > Chordata > Mammalia > Perissodactyla > Equidae > Equus > Equus caballus. The sequence continues at coordinate 18,657,322 of NC_091707.1, forward strand.
TCTTCACTGAGGCAAATTAAAAATGGACCCAAAGAAACCACCTTCTACTAAGTCTTCAGCCACGGACCAGCTCCTGTGCCACACAGATTTTATTTTAATATGTGTAATTTAACACAGTACTGCATTGCTCAAGTACAAGGAGAATGTAATTCTCCTTTGGGATAGAAAAATCACATTAAGCAATGCTGAGTGTCGTGAGCTGTATGTGGAAGGCTTATGGATCTGGAAAGCACCTGTCTAAGAACATGGCACATTCTCGACTTTGTAAATGTGGCTGTGACAATAGGACAGATGCTCTCACAACATTACTTAAATATCACATGACCAATATTTTTGTTTTCATTTCAGAACCAAACAAGTGTTCGTAAAATTATTTCAGATCACTGTGATAAATACTACTAAGGAATTGCCAACGACTTCTCTGATAAATGATAGAGGCTAACCACAAACTTAATTCTGAATAATTGGATCGTCTGTTGCATACCGCCTATTGAAGCAGGGTGCTCACATGGCCACAGGTGTTCATTCGGCAACTTCCGGCTGTAACTCAATACGCAGTATTCTTCTCTCTGGGGCCTCACCTTGGAGCACCTGGGAGATAGATTATCTATCTGCCTTGTTATGGACTGAATGTTTGTGTCCCCACAAAATTCCTATGTTGAAGCCCTAACCCCAATCTGATGGTATTAGAAAGTGGGGCCTTCAGGAGATGTTTGGTTTAGATGAGGACATGGGGGTGGAGTCCCCAGGATGCGATTAGTGCCCGAAGAAGAAGACGAAGAAACACCCAGAGGTCTCTCTCTCCACCGTGTGAGGGTCTGGCAAGAAAGCAGCCGTCTACAAAGTGGAAAAAGGCCTCTCACCAGAACCCACCCATGCTGGCCCCCTGATCTCAGAACCAAGTCTATTATTTAAGCCGCCTGGTCTACAGTACCTTGTTAAAGCAGCCTGGGCTGACCACGACACTGCCCCAAAGCCAATGTTCAATGTGAGCTAACACAACAAAGATTAAATATTTTACAAATGGAAGCAAAATCATGGCTGAAGCCCTGTGCTACGTAGTCTCCACTGCAAGGAACACAGTCAACAAAGCATTTATTAGAGGGCCTGTTTTACGTTTCTGTTGTCAAGGATGTTTATTACAAGTGAGATATCTGCCATCAGTAGAGTTACTGGTGACCTAGAGACCCACTACACTGGGTTTCGATGTGAATTAGGTGAGTTTATCCTTGTAAAGCATTGAGCACAGCATTCAGCAGCAGAGCTCAATAAATGTAATAAAAGTTCAAGATTTTATTATCACCAAATAAAAATAAATGTGAATTTCACTAAGATTTTTTAAATTCACATTTTATTTACATAGCCTAAAATTAGCCTATGCAATAATTCCCCATAAATGAACTTTAAAAAGACCTTCATTGCTTATAATAAAAAATAAATAAGACTTTAGTTCATTTATTTGCAAAATTTTCTCCCAGCTGCCTTTGACTGACTCCGGACCCTAAACTTGAACAGAAATGTGTCCTGAACAGCATGGTCCTCCCAGTGAAGATTCAAACTGTTCGCCAAGTGCTTACTCCATCCTATTTCAATCTAATAATATCGCGTGAACAAGAATTCACTTTCGTACCCCAAGAAAATATTTTTAGAATAAAGTTCACAGGGCTTTATCATGTGCTTTATTTAATTTCATATCCTAGTCTGTGCAAGAAATTTGGAGGAGTGTGGGCTAGTGGAGATGCTTGCAAAGGTCTTGGTCATATGGACCACCAGGTTTCATTAAGTGTTTTTACAGATACTTAAAATTTTTCTTAAAAGACGTAAAACTAAGGTAACAAAAACATTATTTACTGAGGCAAATCCTATTGCATCAGCTCGTACCCACTTTATTTGCAGACCCTTTGGAGCTAAGAGGGATGGAGAGAGGCTGGATGACGAGCGTCCGGTGGAGAAGATGGGAAGGGGGGGGGGTGTGAAAAGCTGCGCTTACTCTTTTTAACAATGACAGAGAGAAGGGGACAATGGACACAACAGGCAACATCTGCTCATTTAATTTTAGCCAAGTGAAATCAAATACAGATAATATGTGTGCACTATAATAATAAATGACAAAAACATATTAATTAGATTCAAGAAAATTGAACTGAACGAGCCTTTAATCAGTTTAGGTCATGACAGTAAGTGTACTTTTGCCCAATACGTCTCACAATACTACATACTATCCACACTCATGGTTATTCAGTCTCACTGTCTAATTACGAAAGCTTCTAATTTTTGCTTTGGCGAGAAAGGCAGAGACAGGAAAGTATTCTCCGGTCCCTCAGGGCACAAGGGTATGACGTTTGCCCACAGGCGTTGTGTTTATGGACAGTTTTCTTCTTTCTGTTCTATTTTCATTTAACATCATCTGGAAGCGGCTTGAGGTAACTGGGCATCGTGAACAATCAAATAACAGATAAATCTTAATGAGAACAAAACAGCTTCTTCATTCAAATACAACTTGAGGATTTTCACAAGCTCTTTTCCTTCTCTTTATTCCTTTTAAAACCATGAGAAATTGTAGCTACAGGGAGGTAACAAGATAGCATGTAAATTATAATCCTGATTTTGTGTAAAAATAAAAGTATGTATATATAACACATCATAACTCCACAGGAAAAAGATTAGAAAAATAGAAACCAAAATGTTAACCATGGTTATCTCCAGGTGTGGGACAGAAGCGATAACGTATTCCTCTTATGCTTTTCGGCATCTCCTCAATTCTACATTGTTGCCCTGAGCCCTCCAGAATCCGGCCTTGTGCTGTGATGGCAATTGTGGAAAGCTTGCTTTATCTTTCATATGCTAAGGAAGATAAACTTCTTGACAATTGTTCATGACAACTATCCAAAGGCCACAGAAGCCACTCAACCCTGGGACATGGGGCCCACATTGCTCACGAGTCTCCAGGCTGCACCTCAAACCCCAACATCATCCTCACAGGGACCAGCCTTGAGAGAAGCTCTTGAATTTGTGCTCAGAAAACAAGATACCAAGCTCTGGTTCTCATGTCAAAGAATTAAAAACTCTCACATGAGTCTTTACCAATCAAGAGAATCAACCAGATCCTAGCTAGTCAGTCACACCTAGGGCTCAGCCAAAGCCAGACTATAAGCACCTAAAGATATTTGGAGGGTTTTCCCAGATGTTTCATTGAAGTTCTATTAAATTCAAAGTTATATCTTTGGAAGCTGCTATCAAGACTTACAGAGAATGACCACATACTTGCACTCTGTAGAAAGTTAAAGCTGCCTATTCAGTTTTTGCAGAGCCCCTCCTTCCTGCCACACTCACTCCTGCAGCCTTGGTGCAGGCCACGATCATCTCTCGCCTCCACTGCTGCTCTTGCCCATTGCTGCAGGTTATTTTTCTAGGCTGGATATGCTGGGATAGCACAGGGTCAGTCCCTCCAGAGGACAACACACTGGACTCCATGATATCTCGAGGGCCTCAAAAGTGCCTCAAATCTGGTCAGCTTTAACCACCGTCTTTTCCCTCATCTCCCCATCTAACCAACCCCGAGTCCTACTGCTTCCCGGCCCTGAAGACCTCTGCAACCCGTCCTCCCTGCCACACTCACTCCTGCAGCCTTGGTCCAGGCCACAGTCATCTCTCACCCGCATTGCTGCACTTGCCCTTGACTGGCATCCTTGACCCTATTTTAATCTTGCCAGTCCAGTCTCCCATGAACTCAGCCCTGATCTTCTCAGCCTCATTCCCTTCCATGACTTCTAACTGCTCTCAAAATGAAGTCCTAATTCTTTGGCATGACCTAGCAGACCCTTCAGAATCAGCCTCCTATTTCACGCTGCATCTTCCCCCCATCCCCATCAACCCCCCCCCCCCCCCCACCTCAGAGTACCCAGCACTCCAGCCACACTGAACTGCTGAACTGTCCATGATCTCTCACTGCCAGCTTCTGCACATGTGCTTCCCCTGGCTGGAACACACATCCCATTCTCCCCTTTACCTGACTAATGCTACTCATCCCTCTGGCCTCAGGTTTGATGCTACCAGCTCTGGAGAAACATCCCCAATCTCGGCAGGCTCGGATCCTCTTCTGGATCCCATCACGTCCCCATGATGAAACGGCTCATTTACTCCCTCCCTGTTAGTCCGTAAGCTCCTTCTGGTCATGGACCGTGTCTTGCTATCCGTCTTCCCCAGCTCTTAACACACTGCCCGACGCATAAAAGACATTCAGTAAATACCGATTCAGTAAGAAGTAATAATCTCACAGTGCTCCTGGTTTGCCAAAGAGACTCTCTAGCCATCTTCACTCCCCTTGACACAGACCTTTAGGATTTGATCGATTCAATTACTGAACCATTTCAGGTTTCGTCTCCTTTCCTTTATCTCTTACATAAAGAAGGAAATAAGGGAAACTAATCATTGGAGGTTTTGTATCAAAATTCCTTTTTGGGAGAGAAAGGGCTTGAATCATCTGGTATCCAAACATCTTTCTGATTTTGGAAGACTGTACTTGTACTTTCCTAGGTGTGTTTTGGTCTGCCTGCTCATAAAAAATCTGAAACTGCCCAAACTCGGTGGCTGTTCTGCAAGGCCTAAAATTGGAGAAGCATTTCAAATGCTACTGGTCCCATCCTTCATTTCACTGTGAATAAGGAAGAAAATATTGAGAAGCACAGAACACTAGTTAATAAAAATCCCAGTTTCCTGACCTGACACCAGGTTCAGTCTTTTGAGACGAGAGCAGACGAGCTGTCTACCTGAAAGATGATAAAATAATCCAAGTGAGCGCTCCCTTTGCCTTCCATTCTGCCTGCACTCTGTTTCCACACCTATGAACTTCAAGAAGAAAAAGAGGATTTCTCCCCCCGCAGTCAGTTCATCTGTTTCTACTCCTTCTCATCTCCTCCATCCTTATCCCACAATAGAAAACACCTCTCAGGCAAATCAGTCTTGAACTTCAAATCTGGAGAGTGCAATCTTAGAGTGAGAATTTATATTATACATCATTAATGATCATCACTTGTATTATTGTTCCCTGCTGCTTTTTGAGGAGGGAAAGTAGGATCTTTCCCTTACTATGGAAGATTTGAGATGGGTTTTTTCCCCCAATATTGTCTTTTTAAACAAATTAGAACAAGGGAGCATACGATTTGTTTCTCTGTGCTTTTGCTGCTGTTTCCTGGGGGAAATTTCCCCTTCCTTCCTGCCTTCTATCCTATATTCACATAATAGAAATTTGGGCTAATAGGGAATGAGATATACCTATTACCCAAAATAGGATAACCCCAATACATTTACATAGCTAACAGTGGCTTATAAAATAAATGCTGATTATTTTTATGCATGTAGAATTTAAGCAACAGAATTATGTTCCCAGCTATATTGACTACCAAGGTCGATAATTATTAGAGCAAATAATTAATGTCTCTCCTCAGACCATCCCCAGTTTATCAGTCTAACAGCTTCCTCCAAAAAAGGAGGTGAGTGTCTTCTGGGGGGTGCTAAATGTACAAGGAAGGGGCTTTTATTAAATGAACAATATTATTTGTCTTCAAATTATTTCTTATTCCTAGAAATCGATATTCAGTCCTTTGAACTCTACATAATTAGGAAAGAGATTTAACTGAGTTTCAGCTCATTTGAAGTAACCAGGCACCTTTCATTTCATCTCCTCATCAATCTTGGACCTCAATTCCCTCCCACCCATGTCCATTCTATGTAGAGCAGAGTAATTTTCTTTGATGGAAAGGACAGAGACAAATAGATTTGTGTAGTTTTACAGCCCTTCTTCTGCTAACGGTCTACCTCGCATTCTTCTCTTTGCTTGCCTTTATCATTTTTCCAAGCATCAGTCCATTCAGAATTTTCACTTCCTCTAGAACATTCTAATGTTTTGTGCCATTTTTACATCTGCCTTGTATTATGATTTTTCTTCCATCTTCTTCTACCCATATTTCTTCCCTTGTAACTATACCTTCATATATGCTAAAAAGCAAAGACTTTTTTCCTCAGTTCTAATCTTGCCTCTTCAGATTTACCTGTGGTCATAACAAAGCTTTTCTTGCCAAAAGGCTTTGCAGCTAAAACCCTGTGCCAAATAATATATCTTGTTCCCAAAAGCTGCTTTTCGGCAACTGTTAGGAACATTGATTATTCATAGCCACAAAATCAGGACGCCTGTGGAGGACTTGATGCTTCTCCCTTAAGCTGTGAATATGATTCCAAACAAGGGGTTTCATTTCTACTTCCACTTGAAGAAGCCATCTAGAGAAACATGGAGAGAAGCACTAGGCATTCAGAATGTTCTATATTCCTCTATATTATTTTCTGATATCTCTATAAGGTTTTGACTTTTAAGTCATAGCCTTTAAAAAAAATAACAAAATAAAGAACCATCTTTGATTGACTGTGCTGAAACTACTTTAAATATGTTCTAAAACTGTGCTTTAAAATTTTCTCCACAACCTTTTTGCCCTATGTAAGAGATACAGGTACTTTAAGAAAATGTTTCTGGAAGATTACATCTGAGGCAGTTTGTGAGTTGCAGCCAAGGCTAAGGCATTGCTAAGGGAATCTGTTTCCCTGGGATACTAATTAACTCCAAATATTGCATGTAAATTAAGCCAGCAGCTACTGAAAGAAGCAGCTTATGGGAGAGGAAAAACTAAAGAGGTTTAAAAGAAGAGCACTGTCTTCTTGAAAAGAGAAAAAGACATGAGGGACAGAAGAGGAACCCTTTCTCTCATGGCCATTAGTGTCACCCATGTGTCACTGAATGAAGTGGCCTATTGTGTGTTCTCTATTAACAGCTTGTTGAGAATACAAAGACAGCAAGGCCACATCACGCTCACCTCCTCCTACCCTCAGGAGTACTTACAGCAAGGGGCTGCTCTGAGAAAAGGAAGATGCACCTTATGCAAAATCAGGAAGTGTCTACTCGTGAAATTACAAATTACATATGAGTGTCATGGTTCTGAATTCTATTTTTAAAATCTGACCTTGAACTTACCTGTCAATTGCTAACTTCTATTTTGACTGTTCAGAGCTTTTCATTTCTCTTGATCAATTTCACACATTTCTTTACATTTCTTGGCCAAAAAAACCCTAAAATTATTTGATAAAAACATTCTTGTAAGCCAGCTATAATTCAAGCACGGATTCTAGAAAAGGTTCTCTTTTAATTCCCTAGCACTTAAATTTATGTGATTGTAAGGGAAATAGCTGAGGTGGGAGGGGAAAGAACTTGTGTGGAAATTAGAAAGATTATCACTCATTTAACAAAAAAACAGAAACTCACATGAAATGTTCCTTAGCCAAGTTGCTATTTCCTCAGAACCTTGGTTTTAAAGAAGGACTCTGAAATGTCAATGCCTCCAAAGTATGCGGAAAGGGCACTGACCTGAAGATAGGGGTATGTGGTTTTGAGTCCAATGGGTTCCAGTCCTGATTATTCCTGGGTATAACTCTGGATAATCATTTCACTTCTCTGCTTCAGTTCTGTCTCCAATCAAACGGGAGAATAAACACATACATCCCACCTCGCCCAGCACTCATGAGGAATAACTGCGGCTTGCCTTGAATAGAGTAGAGCAGGCTCTAATAAATGCGAACAAGTTCTCCATAGTCGAAAGCACTATGGACAGTGTTATTAGTAACCTTTATCCTTCCGTGGAAACAAGCCAAGTCTTCACCCAAACACTCAACTTACTGAAAGTCCCAAATACCCAGATTCAGAAGACAGGGCAAAGAATTACATTCCAAGGGGAATGAGAAATGATCTAACATAGTCCAACATCCCCAAAGTAGGATGCCATGAGAGAGGCTGGTTTTTCATAAGTTCCATCATGTGCCAGGATTCTGGCCACTGAGCCTGCTTCTACTACAGAATGACTGTTTTTCTAATAAAGCCAAATAAGGATCATTGGCAGCCCACTCATTCCATGGCCAAGACCACAGGTGTAGAAAAGCAATGCTCTGAACAATTCAGAATTATGGCCATGCAAGCACAGAGCCAAACGGCAGAGGTAAATGCTCTTGGAGCTTACCTAACCTCATTTTCTTCTTGATTTCTTCCTCATTTCTTCTTGACAAAGTCAAGTGTTAGACAAAAAGAACAGCTCTTACCGATAAACATGTAAGAATCTATCAATGGGTCTGTTGACTCACTCACAGTATTTAAGAAAGAAAGCTTATGTTAAGACTGACAGTCAATTAATATATTACTTCTGGTGCATTTTTTCCCTTGCCAAGAATGAGAATAAAACAGAGGGTGGAAAATAATAAAACTGGGAGAATCAAGCATGTAATGCAAGATACGTACAAAGCTACATATAATCCTAATGTGCCGACAGATCTTCTTGACAAAAAAGATTTCATTCTGAGCTGCTGCTGGTTTTGATGCAAATGCAGTGTGTACCACGGCCCACAAGCCTCTGGCTTCAATCAGGTGGCGTGCAGGCATCACAAGGTATTCTTAGTGGAGGTTTCCATTTTGGAGTCAAGCGTGCCTTGGCAGCAATAATTGTTATACTTAGTGCAGGAAATTTAAACTAAGGAAAAGACACAGTGGAAAAATACAAAACATTTCCTCTGCCTAACTGAGCAACTCCTACTCAACAACATGTGTGCTGCATATTGATGAGTTGTAGCCCATGGTTGTGGAAAATTGACTACAGAATAAAAACAAACACTGCATATTACATTTAGTTATAGAGCATGCCTTTTCTGCTCAGTACAAGAAAAATCTACTACCCAGCAGCTAATGGGACTGATGGCCTGACAGCCGCAAAGTGGCAGGATGCTGTTCTTCCTTTGACCCAAAATAAAAAATAAAATAATAACATCATTGAATATTCCAATTAAACTCCAGTCCAATTCAAAATTCATCTTCAGAGCTGTCAGCTAAGAGCATGACTCGATCTTGCATGCTGTTGAATTCTCTCTGCTGGAGAAAGAAAATAGAACAGCATTAAACTCTTGCTGCGGCAGAGCTGAGCTATAAGAAACAGGCCTCCCTTACAAGACACGCTAATAAACGGAGCCGAGGCAGCAGCTGCAGCAGCTAATCCAAACCACTGGGCACGTCAATACCATTCATGCATCATTAAGCCTCGTGTGCTTTATTAAGCAACTTAGAAAAGCAAAGAATGTTCTGAAACTGATTAGGTTTTACTGTTGTTGGTTCCATACCTTTCTTTTATGCCTTTTGAAGCCATTTCTCCTTCGGCGATTCATAACCTTAATGCTATAGAGCGCTCCCAAGATGAACAAGGCTCCAGCTATCCCAACGCCTACAGGCACCAGCATCCCAGACATGTAGCCAGCCTGCACAGAAAAGGAAACACGCATTAGAATGCTAAACAGACCACCACCCAGGGTTTCTCATTTCTGCTGGATGGCAGCAGGTTTTTAGACACACTGAATTCTCCTGTCTGCTTTGCTATAAAATAGCACCTAGAACACCATTACTTTTTAGGGAGAAGGCAACAGAGAGAGAGGTATGACTATTTTTGGATATTTTAAATACTTAGAAGAAGTATTGAAATAAATCAGCCAGACCTAGTGGCACCTCCAGCAACTTGCTTATGCACATTTGTCAACATCAGGTTTTGGTGACAGAAATATAATTTGATTAAAGACGGATGAAGTAAGCTTCTGAGAATGCCAGGACTATTTAGATGCTACAAATTGGAAATATCAGCCTGAGTTGAGGGCCAAGGGAGCTGAAGTACTCTCTGGAATATTGTGTTTCTTGGAGGGCAAAAGGAGAGCCTTGACATTGGTGGTCTTCTCTCATGATCACAGCTGCATAAGAAAGGAAAGAGGAACATGCCTGCAAGTGAGTAACAGGTGACAGCTTCTGGAAACAAGAGGGAAGAGATAGACCTGAAATGAAAGAGGAAGGATGCCAGATGTTGGAGCCCAGGCAGAAAAAGACAAAGACGAGGAAAGAGTGTGCACATAAAGTGGATGAATTAATTTATACAAAGTAATCATCTGCCCAGTGGACAAGACCAAAAGAGTCCAGAGGTATCAACTCATGTATGTCTCCAATGTCCCCAGGGTGTCACTATGGCTACCTGGGTCTGAGACAGCAGCGTGATCTCCACACATCCCTGGGCTTGTGCAAGTAGCTCGGGACCTACCCAAGCTGAGGGTCAGACCATCGCACTAAGGCTGATCCCTGCATCTTGGCCAATGAGACATCTAAGGGCTAGAGGGGTAGGTACTGACTGGAACCCTTGATGGGGCAACATGACACTGGTGTGCCTTCCAAGAAGGCCTCTTCTAGAAGCCTATCAAGACAAAATATATACACAATTAAAAATTTTAAAAGCTGTAATATATACTTTAGACAGGTATTATTTTTTTGGTGGGGGGGGTGATGAGTCTGCTCATTTATTTGACTAATTCGAAAACTTCTAATACAGTACAAACTATTTCTTGTATCTTTCAGATGAGCCAAAAACAGAGGACAGAGAATAAGTTTTCCAAAAAGTGCTGAAATATGCAGGCAGTGATGCATTCCCAGCACTTCTAGAAGCAAATCAAAGGAACAGACAAGACCTTACAAAACTGCACCCTCTTCTTGCACACAGTTGGCTCACTCACTGGTTCTGCTTTCCAGAGCGTCGAGTTAGGGCAGAATATGGAAATTTTTCCATTAATTTGAGAACAATAGCATTGTTCATCAGCATACTAAGTGTCTTTCCCCAAGAAACAAAGCCCAGTCATTTTTCAACAAATTAATATGCTTTGCAGAAACCCAAACTTTTTCTCGAGTTCTCTCAGATCCATGTAAGCCTTATAAAAGTCTGTAATTTTCCATGTGGGAAATCGCTGGGCAACAGCAAAGTTTTAGTGCTCTCACCAGAACTGTGAACATCTTTTGTGAATTACCATCCCCAGTGCCTGGAAATACAAACACGTGTTGAAATATGATCAACTTTCAGCTCAGTAGATTAGACTTCACAGAGCTGGACATTCAAAGGATGGTTTTTGAGCTTTTGGAAGCTCAACTTGATCAACATTTGTGTGGGTCTCCTCATGCGATGTAACTTAACCCTACACCAATAACATGAATATTACAAAATACATTACTCTTTCCATATTTCTTGTTTACACATTTAGACTTCTCTTTTCTAGAGCTTTAAATCATGTAGGCTTCACAAAAATTCAGTTGATAACTCTCTCTCTTCTCTCTTTTTTGTCCCCTATTGTATATGTGTGTGTTTATCTGTGTGTCTGTTTGTGTGGCATCTGCCTGTGCTTTGAAATTACATGTAAATTACAAGATAGGAAACAAACCAACCTTGCCTCCTCAAATGTAATTTAACCATTTCTCTTCCAAAACTAACTAAAAATAAGCTTTTCTTTTAGAATTGCCCCTTGTTTCCTGCAAACATAAAAGCAAGTACGATGCATGTACAGATTTTTTAAGTCATAAATTCTGCCTAGTACTTTTCTCTGTTCAGAATTATTGGATGTACATGTGCCTCCACGCTGAGAAGCACACAACCGCACCTGTCTATATTCCAACCGAGAATTTATAAACTTGAATCTAACCATGAGAAAATGTCCAATAAACCTAAAATGAAGAATATTCTATTTTTTTAAAAAGGTCTATATTCTTAAAAAATGTCAGTGTCAAGAAAGACAAAAGATGGCTATAAGAATGTTCCAAATTAAAGGAAACTAAAGAATCATGACAACTAAATGTGTTCTATGACCCTAGACTAGATCCCGTACTGGAGGAGAAAAACGCTTGTCTAAAAGGCATTTTGGGTCATTAGAGAACCAAAACATGCATGGAAGATTAGATAAAAGTACAGTATCGATGTCAAATGTACTCAACTGATAACCCTTCTACGGTTTGCTAAAAGAATATTCCCATTTGTAGGAAATACACACTGAAGTATTTGGGGTAAAAGCATCACGATATGTGCAACTCTCCCTCAAATGGCTCAGAAAAAAGGAGGCAGAGATGGGGAGACAGTGCCAGCAATGATAACACAAAAGGGGTAAAATATTAATAATAAGTGTATCTGGGGAAAAGGCATAAGGGTATTCCTTGTGCTATTCTTTTGGTTTTGTTTTGTTGGTGAGGAAGATTGGCCCCAAGCTAATATCTATTGCCAATCTTCCTCTATTTCGCATGTGGGATGCCACCAGAGCATGGCTTGATGAGCGGTGTGTAGGTCTGTGCCTGGGCTCTGAAACAGAAAACCCTGGGCCGCTGAAGCGGAGCACACAAACTTAACCACTGCGCAACCAGGCTGGCCCCCTGTGTTATTCTTATTCCTGTGTCTTTTGTGCATAGTTGAAATTATTTCCAAATAAAAAATTTACAAATTTTTAAATATAAGCAAAATATTACTAGATGTACCTGGTTTTTGTTTGTTTGTTTTACATTTATGAGAAAGATATTCCTTCTTAGGATAATGTATTTGTTCAGAAACACCTGTTTTCAAGAAAGCTATAAGAAAACCAAATGATACGTAAGTCTGCTGAATTAGGATGGTGCCCTTACAATTTCTATGCAACAGTGGTTCTCAAACTTGGGCATGCATCAGAATCACCTGCAAGACTTGTTAAAGCTCAAACTGTTGGGCTCCATTCCCAGCGTTTCCGACTCAGCAGGTCTGGGGTGGGCCCAAAACTGTGTATTTCTAACAAGTTCCCAGGTGATGCTGCTGCTGCTGCTGCTCGAGACTACACAGGAGAATCACTGAAGTATAGTCTAGGTCATCCGTTTTCTATATTATTTCCTAAATCTAGAAGAAACAGAATGATCTTGGTGACGTGACAACAATCTGGTCTTTATTACACAACTAAAATTGTTATGCATCTTCAGTTTTGAGAAGCAAAGTAGATGTTGAAAAGATCAGTTGGCAAGTTAGGATTTACCTAATAAACATCACTAACCTGGACATTTAACCAGGAAGATCTTGTGAGTATGGGGACTGTCCCTAAGTACCCATCTCCCTTTCTTCTAGAGCAACAGAACCTCCCACCTGGGCTGGGCACAGAATAATGACTCTTCTCCCTGCCTTCCAGGCAGTTGGGCGTGGCCATGTGATAAGTGTCACTAAGGAGATGATATGTTAGCAGCACACAAAACTTCCAGGACATGCTCTTTAAGAGGGTAACAGAGCCTTGACCATGCCCCGCTCCCCACCCTACCCCCGTCCTTTAAGAATGACAGAGTACCTTTATCCTCCCTTTTAAGAGAGGAGAAATATCTTTAGCCTCCCCTTTTTCTCTTTCCTTCTGGCTTGAGTATGGACTTAGCTAAATTGGAAGTGCCATCCAGGACCATGAGGTGATCTTGGGAAGGAAGGTGGAGCATCAAACAGAAGGAGCCTGAGCCCCTGTCACAGTGCTGCTCCCCATTAACCCTTGACTGCCACCTCCAGACTCAAAAATGGGAGACAAACAAACTTTTATCTTGGTTAAGCCATGGTCATTGGCGTTGGCTGTCATTCATAGCTGATCTTAATCCTAACTAATAGAGAAAGACTACACAATAACTACAAAAGGAACAACTCAGAACTTTTCAGAACATCACCCTTTCTAGAGCCCAGCTAATTACCAGGGAAACCAATATCAGTACAACTAAATGAAGCCAAACTGAGAAAATGTCCTGGCTTGGCTGAAGAGCCAGGTAAATATGTAATTCAGTTATCAGTTCTAAGGGATTCTGTGACTTTCATCAAAGAGGCAATGGCTGTGCTCTCAAATAGTTTCTGAAGATAATGACTAATAAGACTTTAAAGATGATAGCTAGCTCAGTAGATGAAGAGAAAGAGGGGAGAGAGAGAGGAAGATATACGTGTGTGTGTACACATATGAACACACATATCAAATAAGGGTGTAATATGTCAAGGCTAGGGGAGTGGGGATAAGCCAACCACAGTTAGAGTCTCAACTATTTTTCTTCTGATATTTTTTAATGAAGACATAACTAAAAAAATACTAGACAAGAAAATGAAGAGAAGGCTGGGATCATTTCAAAATAACCCAGAAAACTAGGGACCATACAAAAAGATTATTTCTCTTGCTGAAAAGGAGCAGGGAGAAGGTATCAGAGCTTTGAGACAAGAAGGAAGTGTCGACAGGAATAGAAAATAGAGTCTCTCTAAACCTGCACACATTTTTTAAATGGGGTCGCAAAACTATAAATACACACAGGTGAAAAATTTTGCAATATCCAACTTCAAAACAGGCTACATGCCAAAATTTTTGTTCTTAAGTCTATTTTTTATCCATTTTTGTAACTCAGAAGGATATTTTCTATAGAAACAATGAGACACGGATTTCTAGATTAACATACTAAAGCCTGTTTACTTTTCATTGGATCATATTTTCTCCTGAAAAATAACAAGAAGTACTACCAATGTAAACATATCCAGTTCTAAACTTTTGAGCTTTTCTTCCCCCATATCTTGCTCAGGCCATCTGATCATACCTCCCTTAGGCAACCAGACCCATTACAGATACCAAAATGGCCTCCACTCATTTCAACAGGCTTAAATTTTTTCAACATCACTTTTAATACGTATGAATACAAAATACTCTTATTCTCAAAAACCATTTATGCTAATTTTTACTGAGAAGCAGAAAAATAATAGTGAGGAGAATTAATATAATTATATAATTTTAGTTGGGTGTTTTCTTTTATTCTTTAACATTAAGCTGTAGATAAATATTAATCGTTCAAATATGGGGGAAATTGACCCCAAATAATAAAAAAGTTATGGAATGCCTTCAACAGAAGTATATTCTGAGATGGGTGAATTGGGGGTAACTCAATATCTGGCAGTTGAAAAGATTTCCATTTAACTAAACCCCAAGTTAAATCTAGCAGGGTTATAGTAATGGGATCTGACACAGGCTACAGCAAGAAATTCAGTATTCCATCAATATTTTTATGAATACTTTCAGTTTAAAATTATAGGTAACCAAAAACGAAAACTTGGAGAGTGTTGAAAATTAAAAGAAAATGAAAGATGTGAACCTGGAAGCCAGTTAATATTGTCAATCTCAGATGTAGATGGCAGAATTAATGCAAGAGAGGAAAACGCTTTTCCCTAGTTGGCTATTCCAGACAGGTCAGCTCATTATCCTCTAGTAAGTAGCAGTTCTATGAGAGACCACATAAAAGTGGGACTAAGGCGAGTGCTCAGGTGTTCAAGTGTTTTTATCTCAACCCCCACTATGGTTTAAGGATGGCTTTTCAATCACAAACTTTTATTCTCTGTCAAGTGTGCCCTTGGGTCAGGAGAATCAATGCCTTCCAACACCCAAGGCATTTCTTCCTTATTCAGGAAGATCAGCCTTAAAAGAGCTTTGCATTGGGACAAGAAATACCAAATAGAACGGGATTTCACGCCCAAAATTTCCTAGAAGAAACTGCCCCTTGCTATGTCTGGAATATTCTTCAGTGGAGCATACCAGATGTTGTTGCCTTCATAAGAATGAACGGTGCTCCAAAGAATAAGTGTTTACACAAGGAGGAACTTAAAGGGAAGACCTTCTTTGTTGCTGGGCACCTGGAAGTGACCCTGTATCTTTGTACAGACTACCAGAAGCAGAATAATGAATTAAAGCTCCATTACTCTGAAGATCTTTTATTTGACAAAGCCATGCCCTTTAAGATAAATCCAAAGGAAGAAAACACTTCTCTTACCTTGTCTTTTAGTTTTTCCATCCAGCTTCTCACTAGGGAAAATAAGAGAATAAAATTTGAACAGCCATCTTTTTACTTATATTTCATTGCATTCAGTTAATTTCATAACTTACTTATATTTCATGGTATTAAGTTAATTTGATACAATGGTTTTATTGCTAAAGGGTCAACAGTATTAACATAATGACAGTAATAGTCTTGCTTTATTCTTATTTATTTAAAAACGTAACAGAGAGTACAAACATATCCCCCATATCCTCACTAGACGAAAAGAGAATATTTTCATTTGCTAAATGTATTTTCTATTATTATTGAATGCTTTGGGGGATGTCTGGGGAAGGAGAGAGAAAATCACCTTTAAAAGATCAAGTTCATTTCCTATCTGACATTTTCTCCTTAGCTGTATTCCTCATCTTTCTCAGTTTGAAAGCTCAATGGGAATTCTGCACTTGAACCAAAGTCAGAACAGAGTAAGATAGGAAGGAGCAATGGGCAAGCCAGGGCTGCCCAGGACTGGATCCAAAAAGAAGCATTTGTTGTCATAGTTGGAGAAGAATTTGACCAATGGCAAGAACAGGAAGTATTTCTGAACTACACATAGCTTGCAAACTACAATTCCATCACAACACAACCACCATGAAAAAACAAAAGCAATAATCAAGTAATATTTATAAGACCCAACTAAAAAGGACTACACTAACTATGAAATGTTATGTAGACCATTATTACAACCATTTGGAAACACGTGTGCCAAGAATAGAGGGAAGTATCAACCGAAATGAAAACCTGCATTAGAATGGCCAAATTAAGGGTGGTCTGAAGTTAGTAGTAGGGTTTTTTATCCTTACTTGCCCTTTAAAGTTATAATAATATTTCATCATTGAATAAAAATTCATTTTTAAAAAGCATCAAAAAGGAGAAAAAAGACACATCCTCATTTTACCTTCATTATCAAACAAAAGAGATCAGTAAAAAAAGAAAATTCAAGATTTCCTTAAATTTCCCTTCCTTTCTTGGAGCTTCAACAGATAGGAAGGAAGGACACAGACAGGCAGACCCAGAAATGGCTCCCAAAAGGAGCATTCCTAGGGCCGCAAACTTTTCTTGTAAAGAGCCAAATAGTCAATATTGCAGGTTTTGCAGGTCGTACAATGTCTGTCACAACTACTCCACTCTGCTGCTGCGGTGAGAAAGCAGCCAGAGACAGTACATAAATAAATGGGTTTGGCTACGCTCCAGTCAACTTTGTTTATGAACACTGAAATTTGAATTTCATGTAATTTTCATATGTCACAAACATTTTTCTTTCAATTTTTTTCAACCACATTAAAACACAAAAAACATTCTTTGCTCACAGGCCATATAAAAACAGGCAGCAGGCCAGATTTGGCCCACGGACCACAGTTTGCTGATGCCTGGCATTTACACACTTTACCCAAGAAGTTGGCGTCTCCATTTACAATCTGAGTCTAGTAATAATATATCTGACAACAGTGTGACAGCTAATGTGTGTACGGTTTTACCCCTTACAAAGCACGTTCACACCTACTGCATCATTTGATCAGCAAACCAATGACAGACATGAGAGTCAGGTAAGATGATGCTCAGGGAAAAGAAGAGGAAACAGACTCAGAGAAGCTAAGAGACTTGCCCATGGTTAACCAGGGAGTCAAGAGCCCCTGGAAATCCAACCGCTGACTGATGTAACGACCTGCAGGAATAAGAGTTCCCAGTGACTCATTTCTTTTGGTGATACCGCCACTCTTCTGCTCTCTCAGGTTGAAAACGTGGAGATACCTTTGGCTCTTCTATTTCCTTCACTCCCCGGCTTCAATCTCTCACGTCAAGACCCTGGCAAGACCTCTCAGGTTTGTCCTTTCCTCATCACTCCTTTGTCTTAACTGGGATTCAGGCAAAGATGCTGGTGATCCATCGGGATAAGATCAGGGTCGTGGGAAGGTGAAAAGAAGAATGTGCAGGAACCTTAGGAATGGGGCCAAGGATTTGTGATTCTAGGAGTGATTCCATGGAGGAGTGAGGTCAAGCAGTGATTCGCTGAGAACTTTGGAGAAATTAATGAACCCCTGGGACCGTCAGTTTCCTCATATGTAAAATAAAGATGGTAATACCTATCTTGCAAGATTGTTGTGAAGATCAGAAATAACATATACAAAGTCTCTAGTACAATACTTGATGTAGAAAAACTAGAAAATGAAACAAGAAATCTGGGAAGGAGGGGAGAGAGGAAGACAAGTGAAATATGAGTATTGTGTTAACATGTCTCAACTAAGCCCAAGACAAAAACGTCAAACTCAAGGAAGAGAATGCTTCCAATTCATTCATTTACTCAACAAATACTTACTATGCATATTGTGTGGACCAGGCATTGTGTTCTACACTGGGTCAGTAGAGGGTATGGGGGCCTAATTCTGGTGAGAAAAGGGTTAGGTCTATGAGAAGTGGATGCTAAGCAGCAACATAGGGACAGAGAGTGAGGGACAGAGTGGGAAAACTAATTAGTGGGGCACAAGGCAGAACTTCAACCTCTGAAGCATGATGTCTGGAATCAGGGAATAGCCTGGGAATTAATATAAAGAGCAAAACAAGAGAGGTGGGAGCGGGGATGCTGATGTGAGCACTTCATGGAGGAGGCGAGCAAGGCCGCAGCCTACTTGTGGATGGCAGGATAAGGCAGCTCAGAGAGGAGGAGAGGGAGGCACAGATCAAGCCAGAGTCTGAGGCACTCAGAGGCTTTTGAACTGCAGGAAATTCATTGCCACGAGAAATGTTTCAACTTGGGCCTCATCAAGCCAAGCCTCACTGGTAAACTGTCCATTTCTTAGGTTCTTAGAGTGCATTTCCCACAGCCTTGCTTTAGATGATACTCTAGCGCAGTAATCCTCCACAGTGGGACAGAACACACACCAAAACAGGAAGCTCACATGCGTACGGGTAGTTGAAAGAGCATGATCAATGGGTCCAGTTCTGTAGTTTATAACAGGAACTACAGAGAAGAAAGCGAGACAGAATCTTCTTAGCTAGCAAGAGGGGCAATACACTGAAGATAATGAGACAGTACTCTGGGGGACATGGGTCTAAAAAAGGTTGAGGAAACGCTGTTCTTTAGAGTATGTGAGCTTGGTTGTTTTCCCAACTTAGAACGTGGGACCCCTAAAGGTCATGCCTTGTGCTTCTCAGAAATCCGCCAGGGTCCTTAACGTGTTATTGGACACTGAAGTGCTTAATAAGTATTTCTTCGTTCCTTTAGAGAACATTTATTGCTTTTAAGTGAGTTCACAATTTGTGAGTAAGCATGATTCTCTTTCATAAGGATTCTGTAAATGATTTTGCTTCTCAGCAAAACCTTCAAGGTGATGTCAAAATAAATTTTATACAATGATCATTTTAAAACTTAAGGAATATAAATTGATAAGGGAACACAAAAGCAAAAAGAGACAAACAGAAAGAAAGATAATTTTTAAAATGACAACTCTTTGATTTTTGTGTGTGCGTGAGGAAGATTGGTCCTGAGTTCACATCTGTTGCCACTCTTCCTCTTTTTGCTTGAGGAAGATTGTCACAGAACTAACATCCACACCAGTCTTCCTCTACTTTATAAGTGGGATGCCTACCACAGAATGGCTCAATGAGTGGTGCATAGATCCGCGCCTGGGATCCGAACCCACAAACCCTGGGCCGCGAAAGCAGACTATGCGAACTTAACCACTACGCCACCAGGCCAGCCTCAAAAAGAAGATTCTTTATGAAGAGAGCCAACACGGAAATTTTCTAAAATAGAGAAACACCACACTGATGAAAGGGATATGAACTGATACAACTTTTTGGAGGTGTGGGAGGAATTTGCAATAGATATCCAAAGCTTTAAAAAAAGTTTAAATTTTTTAATCCAAAGTTCCAGTTGTAAAAGAAATGTATCTTTAGCAATTAATCATGGATATGCATACAAATTTTATTCAAATGCTGTTCCCTGCAGCATGATTTATAATAGAAAAGAACATGTAAACAACACCAATATCTAACATACGGGATTGGTTCAAACACTCAAGGGCAAAGAAAACTTTAGGCTGTGTCTACAGAGTAGAATATTATACTAAAATTAAAATTATTTAAAGAAAAATACTTAATGGCATGGTGGTGTTCAAATTACATATTGCAAATAAAAAAATAGAGTATGTATAATGTGAGCCCAAGTTTGTGTCTAAAATACTATGGGTATAACTGGGATGATGTACATCAAATTATTAGATGAATTCCTCAATGAGGTGTAGAATTATGGGTTATTTTCTTTTATTCCCGATATTTTTAGGATTTCCCAAGTTATTTATAATTTTTTACTACTTTTAAAATACGAAAAAGACAGGTTTCACCCAAAAGAAGCCAGGAAAACTCTGTAAAGCTTTGCAAGTGGAGTTTAATGGTGGAGTGCTGGCCGTGAGGAACAGGAGAGGTGGCGGCCCTTCCACCTGGCTACAGACTCATTCTAATTCCACTGGTTCTGGTTAGCTTTCTTTCTTGAAATTTTATTTAATGTAAGTCTGAAGCACAGCGACATAATGAGGCCTCTTGCCTCCTTCTAGCACGGAGAGAGGTACACAGGAAAAAAAGTAAACATGGATTATTAAAAGCAGGCTGTCTCCCTCTCTCACGCCAGCAGTGCCCTCTTGTGCACAGGAGTCCCAGAGCAGCAACGTGCCCCTCCAGGCCCGAGCGCTGGGAAAAGGGCGGAGGAGAGAGCAAAGAACATCTGCAGGTAAGGCACGTCTCCGCCCAGCCTATCAGCTGTAAGGACGGGTGGTTCTTAACAGACTGGCTGAAAAGCATCCCAAACTGCCTGTTTATTTAGAAGAGTACTTTCAGTTTCCTTTATTTCCAGTAACAAAATTGTTTTGGCTATGTTCATCTCAGACATACATATCTCAGACATAAACACCCTTCACTAAAGGGGAGCAGATGGCAGCCAGAGATTGAGGATTTGTCTGAGCTGATAATTAAGATGTGTTGACCACCTCACGAAAAGCTCACAAGGCAGGTATCAATACCCCATTTTACTAGACAGAGAAAATGAAGCTCAAGCAAAGTGCTGAAAGCCACATAGCTAAAGAGAGGCTGAGGTGGCATTTATGGCTAATTCATTCATGGCTAACGCATATGCCTTTCATTCAGTATGCCGCTCTGGGGATGGGTGTGGGTCGGTGGACTGGGGTGACCACATCAGAGCACACAGTAGGGCTTTTTCAAGTTCTGGAGATGAGGGTATACCAAATTGGGGCAAGGTTTCTATCAGCTCACCTGTCTGTTATTCTGGCTCCTCCTTTCTCCATCCTCTCCTCCCCGTCTCCTCTCTGAAAAATGTCCTCCTTCCTCTGCCTGTGTGTGTCTCCCTCTCCTCTATGTCTTTGTATATCCTACTATGGTTTCTGTCTCTCTTTGTTATTCTCCATTTTTTTCTTTTTCTCTCAGACTCTGTCTGTGTGTCTCTACGGCTCTGTTGCTCTCTGTATGTATCTGTCTTTTTCTCTCCCCCTCCCTGCTTGCCCAGTGTGTGTGTGTATGTGTGTTTTTATTTGAGAATAAACCAGATCTCTTAGTTCCATCTTGGTCTGAGGATTTTTCCAACTCAGTCCTGTGTTCCAGGATTGCTCTCCACTGGGGGACAACAGCCTTGAGTGGTAGAAATCCTGAAGTGAAACCAAAAACTCAGATGGAGCAACACTGAAGATACTGAGAATGAGATCAGAGTACATGGCAGTGAAAAAAGACAGACTATGGAAAGCAGGAACAGATTCCCAGAGGGATGATGACAGTGTTTACTCTGAAGATGTTGAGCTTAAAGTATACACAATGTCCATAGGGATGTTTTTTTTGTTAGTTAAAAATTCAAATATGGAGAAACCCAGGCTGAAGACCAAGGTTTGGGATTCACCAGAATAATGATGGCAGCTGAAGTCAAAAGAGTGGAGATCACCCTGGAGCATGGAGTGTATGTTAGACAGGGTCTCCAGAGAAACAGAACCGATGGGATATTCATATATAAAGAGATTAGTTATAAGGAATTGGCTCATGAGATTATAGGGGCTGGCGAATCCCAAGATCGGCAGGGTGCATCAGCAAGCTGGAGACCCAGGAGAGCTGATATTTCAGTTTTAGTCCAAAGGCAGGAAAAAAACCAACGTTCCAGCTTGAAAGCAGTCAGGAAGGAGGAATTCTCCTTTACTTAGGGGAGGGTCAGCCTTTTTGTTCTAGTCAGGCCGTCAACTGACTGGATGAGGCCCACCCACTTTAGGTAGGGCCATCTGCTTTACTCAGTCTTCCGATTCAGATGTTCATCTCATCCAGAAACACTTACAGAATAATGTCTGACCAAACGTCTGAGCAGCACGTGGCCCAGGCAAGTTGACACATAAAGTTAACTATCACCGAGTAAGACCGGACAAAACCAAAGTCATAATGCCAAGGAACCCCAACATTTAAAAGCCAAGCAGAAGAGAATGGGCCAGGAGAAGAGACAGCAAAGGAATAGTCAGAGGGGTTTGAAAACCTGGACTATTCATATGAAACAACCCGAAAGAGCTAGTTGCAAGTGTCTAGGAGGACGTTTTCACACTCCATTGATCAGATCCTTTGTCCAGGCACAGCCAAGGCCCGTGGTACCCTGGCCCTGAGAGGCACCCTGCAGACTGCTTCCTTCCCACGCCGGCCTGAGGCTCTCTCTGCCTGAGCATGTCACTGCCAGAGCACCGAGGAAACAGTGCCCTGGAAGGCATCTTCAATCAATGAGGGTCACGAGTTGATAGGTACATTTGTTTCCTATTGCTGCTCTCACAAATTTAATGGCTTAAAACAACACAAGTTTGTTATCTTGTATCCTGGAGGTCAGAAGTCCAAAATCAGTCTCAGGGGCCAAGTCAAGGCACCGGCGGGGCTGATTCCTTTGGGAGGCTCTTGGGGAGAATATGTTTCTTTGCCTTTTCCAGCTCCTAGAGGCTGTCTGCATTCCTTGGCTCGAGGACCCTTCTTCCATCTTCAAAGCCAACAGCATGGCACTTCAAATGTCTCCCTCTCTCCATCTCCCTCCTTCTCTCATCTCTGCTTCCTTTGTCATGTTTTCTTCTCAGACTCTGACCCTCCTACTTCTCTCTTTTAAGGACCTTTGTCCTTAACTCATCACATCTGCAAAGTTCCCTTTGTAAGGTTTCATATCGATGGGTTCCAGCAATTATGACATGGACATCTTTTGGGGGGCAATTATTCTGCCTACCAAATCGAGTCAATTCCCCAGTTTTCCTTACCCTTAAGGTATGTTCCACACAGCTTCCCAGCAAATCCCCAGCAGCAAAAAGCCTCAACAGCGACCCACTCGTGAACACCCCTCACTAGCTCTCCACCCGCCCCTGTCCCACTTCCTCCTTCTCTTGCCAGGCTTCCTGGGGTCGCGGCCCAAATGCGCCCCGTGTACCCCAGCCATACTCAGTGTCTGCTTTTAGGAAGAAATCAAACAAAGACACTAGTCTAATTCTGCCAATACATAGGCAGGCTTGCCCTTTGCCATACCAATTTTATTTATTTTATACATTAAAACAAGCTATTGGAATGCACAGGAGGCAAGGAAGGCAGGCAAGCTGGCCAAGTCCAAGGCAGAGGCCAGCTCCATTTACCTAAATCAGTTATAACTGAAAGCCTCCAGGCCTCCTGAATTCCTAAAATGTACCCTTTCTATACAGCGTTGCGTAAGACGTACTTCACAGCTAGTTCCACGCAGCTCACATTTGATTTTGAAGGGGTTATAAATACGGTCTCTTTAATAATCAAATTTTCAACATCATTTACATCTTTCAATAAAGTGGGAAACTTGATTTTTATCTTAATCAATAAGGAGAGAAATGTATGTTCCACTAAATAAAAAATGAAATGTCACAGCATAGTTCTTTGTTCAAAGCACATGTAACCAAATTTCAATTACAGCGTTTCTATGGTGTCAAGAAAGAAATGGAGACCAGCTCTTTCTCTTCCTTGTTATTTAACTGTAAGGGCCTCTTCTAGCTCAAGAAACAGAAAAAGCCTTTTTCCAATTTACATAACACATTTAAGAATAATAAAACTTACCAAGTTTTAAATATTGTCTGCATGTTTTTAAAAGAACCTTGAGTTTTTCCAGCTATGGATTATTCTCTAATGATGCTAAATTTACCTGCTTTAAAATCACACAGAAACTCTATCTATAATCATTTGCTCTTCACATAATTAAAGAACAGCAAGATTCCGATGAATAGAATGACCTACTTCTTTGCGTAGGGCTAAGTGAGCGGTAATCACGCATCTAAGAAGCAATTAATTCTGAAGGCTCTGCACTGATATTTACAGAGAAGGGTACATATGAGGAGCCCAAATACCCTCATCTCTACTTCCAAGGAATATTAAGAATGTCTTTAGTTAACTGCAAGCTTAGGAATGATACTAGGTACCCACAGGGAAGATGCAAAGAGAATGTCTTGTAATCAGCTGAGCATCTTGCCAGGGTCATTTATTAATGCCAATCACATTGGGAAACTACAAACTGTGTGCGCACCAACTCTAGCGAAGAGAAGGCTGCTAGGAGCCTCAGCCCTATGGAAAGGCATGGTGCATAAAGAAGAAGGAAGTATCCCTCCGTGTGTGTTTCTTTCTCTTCCCAAAAAGGATCGCATGATATACAACCCTGCCCAGCAGGGGAGAAAACAACTTGTCTAGGCGCCTCCTCTACACCTGATGGCAAGAAAAAAATCACCCTTGCAAGTTCTGCTGAGCACCAAGCTTCCTGCTCTGTGGTTTTATCACTCAGCAGCATCAAGTCCACACTCAGGGGACCTAAAATTCTCCCCAACTCACTCTTACAGGGTCCCTCTTCACATTTGCACTGATTTTTAATCCACTGGTGAAAGAGAAAATAGTGTGGCCTTCATACTTTATTCTTAAAAGGAAGTTTACTGCTTCCTGAAGCAGCATCGTCAGGCTGCCAGTGCAAGTCAAGTCTGTGTGTGCTGCTTGCCAGAGCCGCTGAACCTAAAATCTGCCATCTCGAGAAACAGGGGAGGCTGCAGCAAGCTCGAAGTCCATCAGCCCCACCTGCAGTTCCCTCTGTTCCCAACTTTATAGAAAGTGATAGAGCACTTCCGCTTCAAGACGACGGCTCCAAGCACCCCTCTCTTTTATATAAATTTGGGGGCCTCCACTGATAAAAGCCATGGTTTGATACAGGGTGAGGCAAAGAGAAGACTGACTAGTGACCAGGTGACTGAGGTCTCATGTTGCCGATGGCCCGTATCTAAACGTTCCCACACGATTCTACTTAATCAACTTGAAGCTCCCACTTGGCTGGTGCTGCGACTCAGCCGACAGATTAAATCAATTAGGAGGAGAGCACTGAACGAGCACTAAAGTGGCTCAAGGCAGGGGGCTGGCCCCGTGGCCGAGTGGTTAAGTTCGTGCGCTCCGCGGCAGGCGGCCCAGTGTTTCGTCAGTTCGAATCCTGGGCGCGGACATGGCACTGCTCATCAAACCACGCTGAGGCAGCGTCCCACATGCCACAACTACAAGGACCCACAACGAAGAAAATACAACTGTGTACTGGGGGGCTTTGGGGAGAAAAAGGAGAAAAAATAAAATAAAATCTTTAAAAAAAAAAGTGGCTCAAGGCAGCGTCAGGGTTTGTTTCTCAAAGTTCCATTTATCAGTTCATAATGCGTCGTTCCTCACAATCATGCGCAAATACCACGCTGCGCTCTCGAGAGGCATTAAGGCAAATCTTTGGTTAAGAGCACATGAGCATCACAGTTAATACACTCGAAGGCTGAGCTTTTCTGCCATCCAAATGGATTACTTGAAAAGAAAGTTTCCCTTAGTTCTTGATTCTCAGAAAAAAACTAAAGGTCTTGTAGGTTTTAGACCATTATAAGAAAGCAGACGAACAACCTCAGTCTCCACCTTTCCCCTTTTAAATCCCTTACGCAAACCTTTCACATGCTCCCTGGCAGCAGCTGTTCAACTGTCGGGAGAAACTTTTTATTAAGGCAGTAGAGCCAATGTCAGCTTCCTTATTCTTTAATCATTTCAAACATACTTCTATTTTTCCAGATTCTTGAGATGCTAACCCTCCTGTCTGCTACGTGCGCTTACTTCCCCTCGTGCTGGAACACTTCCTGTGTGATCTGTAATTTTTCAAGTGAACTTATTTTCCAGTGGACACTGTTTTTCCCACAGGACTCCCATGTATCCTGAATTGCGTAAGTGTCACTACAGATGAGCAGTTTTTTATTTGGTAATGCTGAGGACACCAGGGGTTTCACCCACCTGGAACAGGGTTGAACGGTAGCTTCTGAGTTGTGAGTTCTTACACAACGATGGCAAGTCTGGGGCTTCAGCGTCCTTTTTCTCTCCCACTCAGAGCCCCAGAAAGAGAGACATTCCCTTAATGTTTCCTTGGCTTGTGAGGGATATTTTTCTAGGACCCCCCTTTCACCAAGGAGATAGCCTTTCCAGAATGCCTTCTTAGGCGGGGGTTTTCGTTCCTGTTCCTTGCCCTATACCAGCCCAAAGCCATGTCTCTTGACCGCACATTGGTGTTAAACTCCGTCCCTCATCCCAGTGTCTCTAACTGGTCCAGCGTTCCCCTGACAGACCACGGCTTCACCTTGGGAGGCCACTGCTCGGGCTTCAAGCCGCCTCCTCTGGCAACAATGGCTTTCTTTTCATGCTCAGTTGCATATTTTAAAATTTGTTGTAATTTATCCAGAATTTCTCTGTGTTCGTAGCAGGAAGTGGAAACCACACTCACTCAGTCTGCCATGCTGCTGGAACTAGAAACCCAGACGCAACTTCTAACGAGGTTTTTGTTTGTCAATTTATTAAGGTAAAATTTACATAAGATTGAACACTTTGAAGTATACAATTCCATGACATTTAGCACTGTCACAATGTTATACAGCCATCACCTCTATCTAGTTCCAAAATACTGTTATCACCCTAAAAGGAAACCCCAGATGCATGGAGCAGTCACTCTCCATTTTCCCTTCCCACCAGCCCCTGGAAACCACTAATCTGCTTTCTGTGTCTACGGATTTGCCAGTTCTGGATATTTCATATAACTGGAATCACACAAAATGTGAACTTTTGTGTCTGGCTTCTTTCACTTCGCATGATGTTTGTGAGGTTCATCCATATTGTGGCACGTTCATTCATATCTGGCCATACAAATGGCCAACAAGCACATGAAAAGATGCTGAACATCATTAGCCATTAAGGAAATGCAAATCAAAACCACAGTTAGATACCACTTCATACCTACTAGGAAGGCCATAATAATAATAAATTAAAAAGTACTGGCAAGGATGTGGAGAAATTGGAACACTCATTTGTTGCTGGTGGAAATGTAAAATAATGCAGCCACTGTGGAAAACAATTTGGCAGTTCCTCAAAAACTTAAACATAAAATTACCATATGATCCAGAAAATAAATATATGTCCACTAATGTTCATATAACAGCACTATTCACAATAGCCAAAAGGTGGAAATAACCCAAATGTCCATCAACTAATGAATGGATTAAAAAAATGTGGTATATACATATAATGGAATATTACTCAGCCATAAAAAGGAATGAAGTACTGACATATGCTACAACATATATGAACCTTGAAGACATAATGCTAAGTGAAAGAAGATGGACATACTATGTGATAGAAGATGGGTAAAGAAGCTATGTGGGCCCTCCTGGAAGCTGGGTAGGTGCTATAGAGGAGGGAAAGAGGAGAACTCATATTTCATCCACAGATACTCAACTCATTGTGCCTCAGGCCCCACGTGACACCCACCTGCTGCTCTCTTTTGCTAGAGCAAACATCCAACATTATAGCCAAGTCAGCTGCCTAGATGATGAGAAAATGAGTCCTCTTATTACAACAATTTCCCACCTAAACTGTTTATTTCTCTGGAGTAATCATAAAATGTACAGAGTCAACTGCTGGGGAAGAAACAGGGGAACCAGAAGCAAAGTCATTCCTAAGTTGCTTATTTGATATGTTTTCATTCGATTCAAAGAAGAATCCTG
This sequence comes from Equus caballus, assembly GCF_041296265.1. Classification (NCBI taxonomy): domain Eukaryota; kingdom Metazoa; phylum Chordata; class Mammalia; order Perissodactyla; family Equidae; genus Equus; species Equus caballus. The sequence goes on from NC_091707.1 coordinate 18,685,126, forward strand.
GGGCCAGCCCTGTGGCCTAGTGATTAAGTCAGACACACTCCACTTCGGTGGCCCAGGTTCCCGGGTTCCCGGGCATGGCACTCATCAGCCATGCTGTGGCAGTGACCCACACATAAAGTAGAGAAAGACTGGCACAGATGTTAGCTCAGGGCTAATCTTCCTCAAACAAAAAAAGAAGAAGATTGGCAACAGGTGTTAGGGCTATCTTCCTCAGCAAAAAAAGAGAAAAAAACCCAGAAGAATCCAGCATTTATTGAGTATCTAATAGGTACCAAGTACTATGTCAGAAAATATCTATAAAGCCTTGTATATTTATGAATTAAAATGAAGACTGCAGTTATGTTTAAAAGGGAGGAAGAGAAATTCAATTGTATTTTTTCAGCAGACATAATTAAATCCCAAAGCTCTGAGCATCGATTAGACACTAGAAATAAAATCTGATTATCCCAGAGACTCATCTCCATACAAACACTTTTACGAGTTGCTAACTTTGCATGGCCCAAATTAGTATCAACCAAAATGGATTTGTTTTTACCTAGTAACAAACAACCCTTGGACCCATTTACAAGTTTCTTATGAAGAAGCAGCCAGAAATCTTTCATTTAATTGGCTATATAACCATCTACATTATTAATGATACGTTTATTTTCTTCTTAATGTAGAAGTCTAAAGGCCACCAATATTGCAGCTAGTAACAAATGTACACTAAGAGAACCTAAGCAAACAACATCCACTTTCTCCATGAGCCAACGTTATACAGAAATATTTTTCCAAGATTTGTGTAAGGTTTTATGTTCACACAGAGGTATCTGCAATAGACTTCAGAGAAAACTACAGCCACTATGAACATCTCAACTCTAAGAAAGATGCTTCCAAAATTTTAACACAGTTTATGATAGACTAGCAAATCAAAATTCCAGACCCAGAACCAAAAAGAAATCAAACAGGAAAGACCTGAATAGTCTTCCTGGACGCTGTTTTCTTCCACCACATACTTCATAGGAGGCTGCCATCATGTCTCGCCTTCGTACCACAAGAACCTCCCTTGTTTCTTTCCAAGCAACATCGCTCCCTGTTTAAAACCCTTTCAAAGTTTCTTACTGCCCTTGGGAAGAAGTCTAAACTTCTTCACATGGCTCACAAGGTCTGTGTGATTTCAGTTCTTACAACGAGCTAAGTGTGCCTCACCTCCAAATCCTCGCAATTACTCTAACCTCTGTCACCAACTCCTCTTCTCCCAACTCAGTCCTACTCATTCTCAGGCCCAGCTTAACAGGCACTTTTCAGGGACGTCTGTTCTGGCGCCTACACTAGGCCCCCCTCTTGGGGCACCAGAGCATCCTGTTGTTGCCGTATTGTTAACACTATGCAGCACATGGTAATATGATTGTTCTTGTTTAACGACTGCTTTTCCTGCAAGCCGATTAAACTCTCTGAGGCAGGACTGTCTGTCTTGCTCACTGCTGCAGCTCCAGCACCACACAGAGCCTGGAACATGAGGGACACTCTGTTGAATTAATGAATCATCTTCCACGATAATGTTTTCTCATAAGGACTAGGGCTATTGTTCTCACACATTTGGAGCTAGCTAAAGGATAAATGTTTTGGGCTAACATAATTAATATGGTCCTATTGAATACCATCTGCAGGAAGGGTTCTTAATCATTTTTGTGCAATGGACGCCTCTGTTTGTCAGATGAAGACTATGGACCCCTTCTTGGAATAACGTTTATATATGCATAAAATAAAATATATAGAACTGTAAAGAAACAATTATATTTAAATCCTATTGTCAAATTATTTTTTAAATTTGTGATACAATAGTAAATATGCCTATTTACTCTCTCATTAAATAAGAAGATTCAGTGGCAGGTCTAATAATTATCATAATCTCAAAGTAATGATGAGCATAAGTGACATATTGAGATATCTGTGACAAGTACAATGTTATATGAAACTATCTGTAATACTTATTCATGAGAAAGACAGACTTACTGCCCAACACTACTATGGCTACTGGCTCCACTCATAATTAAACAAAACACTAAAATTGAGTTAGAAGACAGAGAAAATAAGGATGTAAATGTCACCATCCAAGTTCATGGACCCCTAGGGAGATTCCCCTGAAAGCCATGGAATGGCCCTGCTTGGCTCTCCTGCTGTGGGGGTGGGGCGCCCCCACTCCTGGATCCAGCACTACACCTGTGCAGCATCCACGTTTCCCCTGGACTGCTCCCGGGCATTGGCTGAGCGTGGCGGGGTACCAGTGCAAGCCCAGCTCTGTGGGACGGGGGTCCTCTAGCGAGCAACTTTGGCTCAAGAACTCACAGTCAGCCTGGCCAAAACATTCTCAGAACTGAGCTGCACCTGCATCTTCTCCCACTGAGTCCTCCTCCTCCCACCCCTCCTCCCACCAGGGTCAGACCCGCACTGCAGTCTGAGAGCTCTCCCGACCTAGCCCTGCTCCCTTCCCCCGATCTCTCCCTGTGGACCCCCAATAAAGCTCCTGCACACACAAGCCCATCGGGACTCTACTTCTCAGAGGACCTGAACCAACACAGGAACGAACACAACCCCTTTTAATGAAGGAAAACAGAAAAGCCTATTTAACTGAGTTTATTCAGACCTGATTATTCTGAAGATATTTGACACACTGCATTTACTCTTTACCAATATCTACCACCTGATTTCAGAAAAGGGTTTTATGGAGAATTTTATTAAAAATCTTTCCCATTTGTCGTCTAAAGGAGAGGCCAAATAGGGTTAAGGCCAAGGATTAGCCTCCCTGCACAGATGACTGCAGCTCACTGAGGAGTCTGTAGCACACGGAAGAGAGCTAAGACCCGCAGCCAGCACAAAGACTTTGCTCAGACAAGATAATCTGAAGGATACACAATGTCGAGCCATCAGAATATCCTACTTCTCGTTCCTGAGAGCCCCTCCGACTCCACACTCTGGGATGTGTAGTGAATGAATCAGAACTCCACGTACACAATAGAGAAGTCAGTGTGCTGATGGCTAGGTATGACTTAGAATTGCAGAGAAGATGCTGAGAAAACAGGATTGTGTCAGTAAATTTTAACGGGGAAGTGGGGAAAAGACTGTTTATAGCACAGCGCATTTCCCTTCCCCACTCTCCACTCCTTCCACGAGGGATTTCAGGTATTATAATAACAGAACAAAAGGTTAACATTAGAACCCAAATAGGAAACCAGAACATACCCAAAAACGGGAAATGCAGATAAGCACAGAAGAATCAAGATGAGAGAAATAAACACAAATATGAAGTTTCCAAGAGCTGATGGGATGAAATGTGTTCTTAGCACCCCAAGGTGAAACTTGGAACACATTTTCTCACTGAGACCAATTCTTGGTTAGATTCTATAGGACCCTTAGAAGAAATTCTACTTCCGGTACATTGTGAGCTAAATCAGTTGCTATGGGCTGCCCCAAGAACCTCACCATGACATATCGCATGGTTTCTAAGGGGTAATGTCCTCTGCGTTTCAAACTAACTTGGGGAAAAGAATTCACTCAGAAATATAAAACATCCTGTGTTTCCCTATATAGAAAGAAACATGGTGGTATGCATTGAATTGTGTCTCCCAAAAAGATACACTGATGTCCTAGCCCCCAGTACCTCAGAATATGATTATTTGGAAATAGGGTGCTTGCAGGTGTAATCAGTAAGATTAAAATGAAGTCATACAGAAGTATGCCATGAGAATGGCATGAACAGAGAGGAGAAACCCACATGAAAACACAGAGAGACCCAGGGAGAAGATGGCCACATGACGATGGAGGCAGAGATTGGAGTGAGGCATCCACAAGTCAAGGAACATCAAGGACTCCCTGTAATGCCAAAAGCTAGGAGACAAGCATGGAACAGACTCTCCCTGAGAGCCTCAAGGAGAAGCTAACCCTGCTGACACCTTGCTCTCACCTTCTAGCCTCCAGAACTGTGAGAGATAAATTTCTCTCGTTTTAAGCCAGTTTGTGGTACTTTGTTACAACCCTGGGAAACGAACCAATAAGCACAGGTCTCCTCACCACAGACCTCCCTGCCCAGCCTTCCTGCGTCCGCTACCACCAAGCTACTGATTTAAATCTCACAGTCATTTGCCGGGTTTCACAGGGCTTGATTCCACGCTGGAGACGGACCAACACTTTTAGAAACTGGATCCCAGGGAGCAAAAATCAGCCTGCTGATGCTCTCTAACGACCTGAGTCACTTCTTCTTCCTAGGGAACAATTTTTATGCTGAGATGATCTAGTTCAATTCTGGCCTCAATGCATTACACTTAAATTGTACTTTTCTTCCAAGAACACTTATGAAAACTGCCTTATTAATTCTCACTACTCCCTTGTGCAGTAACAAAGGGACAATTTGTACCATTATCTCAATTTTGAAGAAGATGCTGAATTCTAAGATCCCAGGACTATGAAGAACATGGAGAGGTCAATGGCTTCAAAGAGGCCCAAACCTGTTGCTTAGTAGAACCACCTGCACAACTCAGCAATGATACAAATTCACAGGCCCGGCTCCGCAGCTCCAGGATACGGCCCGAGAGTCTGGATTACTAACAAGTTCCCCAAGGAATTTTATGTTTACAACCTGACTAGTAAGATTCATGAACTGGCGTTTGGGAACCACAGGGTGGTCTAGTCTTTCTCAAGTTTGAGGATTATATGGACAGATCCCTTTTACAAGGTAAAAGTTCTTATGATCCTCCAGGGCTAACAAATTATTTTTATTATAATGTTACTTAAATAAGCACAACTCGAAGCCTAGATATAAACCCCTAATCCTGATACCTCTTTTATGTGACTATAAAACAAAAACAAATTCATAAATTAAACAGAATCGCAATAAAATCCAAACTGACAACACTAGTCGCTATACGGCTACCGCCCTGACGGCTGCAGACTTGGTCCCTGATAGCACGGCAGCTCAGCTGGCAGGTGCTGTGGCAGCCTGCACCCCCACCCTGGCTCTTATCTCCAAGAACAGCGGCTCGGCCCGCCTTCCTGCAGCCCACTCCAATGTCATGGCCTTCACCGCATGAGAACGTGATCCTGAACACGCAAACGCAGGCTTTCGATCATGTAGCATGCTGAGCTATAAGAAGCCATCCGAATAATCTAAAATACTCTTATCCTGATGTGCTCACACTTTCATACAAATGTGAGGACAAGATTTAAAACTTCTCATAGTAAACTTGTGGACCTCACATCGATAAACATTGATCTAATCCACCTGCCTTATTTCTGGCAGAGTTAGAATTCAGAGAATTCTTCAGTTTCTCAGTAACAGTTAACACTATACCGTGCTTACTACATAGCAGACACACTGTTCTAAGCCCATTGCATGGACTAACTTGTTTGCTCCTCATATCAACCATGTAAGACAGGTACAATCATTATCTCCACTGTGCAGATGAGAGAACTGGGCAAGAAACGGCAAGTAACATGCCCAAGATCACAGAGCTCGTAAGGGGCAGACCTGGGATTTGAACCCAGGAAGTTTGGCTCTAGACCCTTGCTCTTCACCACTAACTACATATACTTTTCAAGTGAGATATTTGCATTTCAAGATTAATGTTAGAGTCTGATTTCTCTCTATTCCCAGCAAGCAGCAACCGGAGGCAATGGACCCAGGCTGGCATGAGTTGCACCCATCAGGAGGGTGAGGGTGGCAGGTTGCACTGCATAGAGATAGGAAAAAAGGGCCTTAGGGACTTACCAAGACAAAAAGCCAGGCAAACCACCCAAATAGGCATCCATCCAGAGAAGCTACGTAAAGCAGAAAAATCTGGCTGGGTATCACTAAGACAGAAACCAAGGAAACCAGATGAGTGAGCAGGTCTGAAGCAGAGTGAGGCAGAACTTAGACATTTCTCTAAGTTGAAAAGGAAAACGTCTGAAGGCTTGCATGCGATAGAGACAAGCCGTTAAAGTTGCCCATTTAGCTCCAGTAGAATCCTACAAAAAGGAACCCCAGTCAGCTGAGTACGAACTTATAACGTTGCCCAAGAAGACCCTGCACAGGAGAAGTAAAGGTGACACTAGAATCTCTGGGAAGTCAAAGTCACAAAAACTCACGTCAGGAAGAACCCAAAGCTCCCTCCTGCAAGACAAGCGCATCTTTCTTTCCTGCACCTGCCAGCATCTAAATGACCTTTGCTAACTAATATTTGCTTTTCACCCTAAAAATATAAGACATCAAGTTGCTATGGACTCAATCACAGAGGAAGCAGGAAGATTAAACGGTTGTGCTAATCCAATGAATGGCAAGCTTTTTGAAAACCTTATTTGGACATAATTAATAGGAGCCTGCCTAAAAGGAAAACTGGGTTTGTGTGGTGATGATAAAAGATATTGCTGTAATACTGACCGATGTGGCTTCCTCCTGCCTTTCAAATTATCTAAACGTTCATCTTGGCAGTCAGCACTTTATGCCTGTCTGCTTCTGGACACTTTTTCTAACAGAAGGGCCATTTTTTTGGAGCGAACAAACAACAACAAAAAGCACAAGAAAAATGTTTGAAATGAGAAGAACTGCAAGAAAATAAAAAATGTGGGAATAAAAGCAAGAGGAGAAAGATGAGAGACACACACGACGAATGAAAGCTGGAGAAGCGAGAGCAGAGGAAAACAACCTTTCCAATGACTGACCGATAGTGAGTAGGGAGGGAGAAAGTCACTCAAACACAGCTTGGAAATGCTTTGTGCCCAACTTTTTACTTCATAAATAAGAAAATCAACCCATTGGACTTTTTTTTTTTTTTTGCTAAGAAAGATTGGCCCTGAGCAACATCTGTTGCCAATCTTACTCTTTTTTTGCTTCAGGAAGATTAGCTCTGAGCTAACATCTGTGCCAGTTTTCCTCCACTTTACATATGGGTCATGACCACACCATGGCTGATGAGTGGTGCATGTCCGCACTCAGGATCTCAACCCACAAATCCAGGTCGCTGAAGCAGAGCATGCCAAACTTTAACCACCATGCCATGGGGCTGGCCCCAACCCACTGGACTTTTGATCAAAGTAGTATTAAGCCTGACTGATGAGAGAGAAAGAAACTTAAGCAAAATCAAGGAAAACTATGCCATGGAGAATAGATGATCTTTCATTGCTGCAAGATATGCTTGCTTCTGAACTATAAAAAATGTCATAATCATAGATACATTTCACATATCTTTTTCAAAGAGCCTCTCTCCCCGTCTGTGTCAGCAGGAAGTTTTATAAATGATGGTTTCAGCACCAAAAAGTAGCATCTATTTTAGGTTATAAAGTAGAAGCAAAGATGTAGATCCAGAAGAAACAAATGTTTTGAACCCGATAAGCCTACATAAATTCTCTGTGTTGATTCAATTCGACAATTTAGTAAGCTTCTTCTCTGACCAGGCACTTGCCAGAGGATAGATACAGAGATGATCAAGACCCAGCCTCTGACTTCAAGGAGCCTATATCTCACAGGGAAGACCTCATGAGGATTAATATAACAAGTGGTTAGGTCCCATGATGGCAAAGATGGCTGTCACAAACAATGAATGAAGACGTTAATTAAGGAGTGTTTTTACTACTGCAGAAACTCAGGAAGAGAACTCATTTCCCTCTGAAGATTTTCAAAGTTAATGACTTAGTGACATGAGGGTGCCACTTAGTAAGCTCACCCTTCTAACATCACAGGCACCTTCGCTACGAGGCTCAGAAAAAGAGCAACCCTTGTTTTTTTAAGTCTCAACTATCGAATCTGATCCTGAATCCAGGTTTGTTCCCCTTATGGCTCAGTGTTCCTACGGGTTAGAGAGGAAATGATTCTACCCAGACCCATTTCTGGCAAAGGCTTTTGTATCCATCTAGGTTCTCACATACAGAATCAGAACACAACACAAACCTGGAATTTGCAGAACTATGTCCACAGTGCACCTCTCAGGTCCCACAGCATGACACTCACCTTCTAACTCTCGCCTTCAGGTCCAAATGGAGTTCACCCCTGTGCTTTGATTTCCCAGCTGGCTAAGCAAATACTGTTAGTACAGAACAGTCTAGCCCTGCCCATGCAGTAACACGGGAAGGAAGGGGACAGACCCGCTCCAAGGTCTGCAGACGTTGGAGTAGAGCTCTTGGCTACTTTATGCACAGTCAGTTCAGTCCAAGCAAGCCCACGGAGGACCATATCCCTCAAAGCCGTGTCTTACACCACTCACACCCACGCCTTCCTGTCCCTCTCCCCACCGGACCTGGGTATAGCCAGCGGCAAACAAATCAACCACGTGAGTGACTGCACTCTCAGTGAGCAGTTGATAGAGGGGAACATAGGGAGACCAGGCTCGGCCACCGGGACCTGTAGCCACTCCAGGGCAATGGTCCTGGGGCTGCAGGATGAGCTGCCCAGCTGAGTAACCCGGAAAAGAAGGGCCCAGCCATTTGCCCAGTCTTGCCTTGTGTTGGAGTTCCTTTCTTTTGTTTTTGTTTCATTGTTCTTGTTTTTTTTAATTGCGATAAAAAAAATACACACACTCTTCATAAAATTTACTGTCTTAATTCTTTTTAAATGTACAGTTCAATAGTGTTAAGAATATTCATATTGTTGTGCAATGGATCTCCAGAACTTTCGCAACTGATAAACTGAAACTCTATAACCTTAAACAACTGTTCCCCATTTCCCTCTCTCCTCAAGCCCCTCAACCACCTGTTCTTATTTTTTAAGTACAAGGTGAGTGTACTTCGAAGGAGGGAACAGAGCTGGGTAGAGTGTCTGGCGTTAAGCTCCTCCACTTCATAATGACAACATTATGTGACATCATGTCACAAACGGGTATGAAGTAGGAAAGAAGGACATTAATAGAGGGTAATTTTACAAACAAAGAAAAGATTCCTTATTTGTTGCTCTTTGTATACTGTAAAGTCAGGCAGTATCTCTTTCAGAATGCAACTACGGCTGATCAGACCCCCACACAGCATCCAAGGATCTATTCGGGGGAGGAGGTTATCGAATCTAATAGTATTTATTCCTACGCTCCTGCCAGTGATCTTCAGTGATGCAAAATCTGTGCCAGCTCTGCAAGAAAATAATGTGGTTTGAAGAGCAGCTCTGAAGGATGATGATGAAACTAACCAAATCAATGTCCAGGGCCAGTTGATGACTTCAGAAAATGCCAAATTGGTCAAACAGCGCCTCCACAGTATTCTCAGTAGCTTCAGGCTCCCCAGGATGGGCCTGGCCAGGAATCCAGCAGATGCCACAATACTTTGATGTAGAGCCACTCCTACAAGAGGGCTGCACTCACTCTACTGTCCACACATCACCCCTGGACCACTGGTCCAGGCCAAGACTTCTGAACGTTCAACTGATGCAACACCCAGCACAGCTAAAATGACAGAGGTAATAGTTCTGCCAAAGAAAACAGGTAACTGTACTTGAAGAGCCAATATATTCACATAGACAAGCTTTACGGAGTACAGACAACTCTTTAGCCTCTCCATAACTTTTGATAAAATGGGTCATCACTTGTTACACCAAACCATCCATGTCCTTTTTAGTTCAGGGCATCACCATTCTGGATTTAAATGCTCTTTCTTTGGATTCAAAAGGTCTGTATGAACTTCCTCCTTTGGCCTCTGAAGGTCACTCCAGGCTCCATCCTTGGTCTCTAGCCTTCACTCCACATCAGGAGATAGAAGGTCACACTGGCCTCCTGTTTCCACATCACTGAGTTTCATAGAGCACTTTTTAAAAGACATTCTAGCCTTGATTATTTAGTTAACTCAAAATTAAAAACACAGAAAGAGAAAACTCTAGCATATCCTACGTCTGAATGTTTAAGAACAAATTTCAGCCTTTCTATTCTGCTCCAGGCCGCTGTCAAAGTCCTGACACGCCCAAAGGTTCTCTGCTTCCGCAGCTGCCCTGACCTCACCACAGGCCCTGGTCATCTCCCAGCCAAATTACTCCCAGAATCCAAGGCTCTCCTTCATTTGGACCCACTTGAACTTTTTCACCCTCCCAGATATAAACCAAACTCCAGTCAGACCAGGTACTATGCCGTCTGCACCCCAGCCCCCAGTTTCTCTAATTCTCATTTCCTCCACAATACTTTTGCTCATTATTACACCAGCTAACATTTACTGTACGCTTACTGCTTGCCAGCTCCGTGCTAAGTATTTTGCACACATCTCATGCAGTTCTCAAAACAACTCTGCTGCCTTCTCCATTTTACAAAGGAGGAAACTGAGGAAGTGCAAGGTTCATGGGAGCATTCTACAAATACTTGATTTGAACTGTCTCTTGACTCCACAACTTTTCTCCAAAGAATTCTCAGACCTGTTGTTTGTTTGTCTGCCTGCCTCTCAGCTGCATTCCCTCAATGGACTACGCCCCCCATCTTGAAACAGTCCTTTCCTCTGGCTTCTGTGACACCACACTTGCCCTCGCCTCTCTGGTTACTCCTCAGCCTCCTTTGAGGGTTGACCTACTCTATCTCACCTTTGAATTATTAAGTTTTTCCAGGGTCCCATTCCAGGCCATTATCTTTATCCCTCTAACTCTCCCCTTAGGCATTATCACCTACTCCCATGGCATCAGTTACAATCCAATACTGATGACTGCAAAATTTATAGCTCCAATTCAGCCTCTCCTCTAAGCTGTAGACATATCTCTCCTTCAAGTATCTCTCATGTACACAAAATTTAATTCATGATCTCTCCTCCTCCCCACCCCTACTCCATCCCTGACTCAGGCCCTACCCCAGTCTTCCCCATCTCAGTAATGACGCTACTATCCACCCAGCAGGCATCAGCCAGAAAGCTATGAGTCACTTTTAACACTTCCCTTCCCTCCCTCTCAAGATCCAATCACCACCAAGGCCTTTTGATTCTACCTCTTAAAGTACTCTTGAATCTGTCCAGTTTTCTCCCTGTCCCAGTAAAATCCACCCTTCCTCTTGCCCAGTCTATTGTAAGAAGCTCCTCTCTGGCTTCCTTGCATCTGTTCTTGCTCCTCTTCTACTCCATTTCCGCTCTTTATATAGCATTCCTTACAAGACATCCTGCAGCCAGAGTGGTGCCTTTAACATTCAAATAGCACATTGGAAGCCTTCTATGGCGTCCTACTGCTCACAGCATAAAATCCTAAATCCTTATCCTGGGCAGCAAGGTCTTGCAGGGTTTGGTCCCTGTCTGGTTCTCTAGCCACCATGTGCTTCCTCTTAGTCCCAGGTATACTGGCTTCCTTTCAAAGCCTCAGATGCTTCTTTCTGACTCCAGTCTTCATAAATCCATTCCCTTTGCCTGAAATACTCTTTTCTCAGTACTCACTCTGCCTAGCCTACATATCTGAGTTCACAAACACATTCCCCAGGGAAGGCTTCTCTGCCCCTCAAGTCATTGCCCCTGCTATAAGATCTCTGGCCACCTGTTCGTCTCCTTTATGGTATTTATCATAATTGTAATTTAAAGACTGAGATTACTTGATTAATGTCTGTTCCCCTCCCCCCACTAAAATGTAGGTGTCATAAGGGTAGTCACCGTGTCTGGGAGCATGCCGTGTTGTCTCTAGCACTGCAGGATTCTCAGCTAAGTTTCCATAACTTTGGTTGGTAAAGAATGTTTACATGTGCTGCAGGTCACATCAGTCCCATTGCCACCCTGTTGTGACAACCGTGCATGTCTTTATGTCATGTTTTTCACTTTTCTAGACCACACAGTGTTCGTAAATCTATTATCCTATGCTAGATTGAAGGTCTAGAAAGCCAAAAAGACTTAGCTTCTTAGAGGTAGGATGTTGAGAAATTAATGCTGAGACTTAGTGCCCTTAGAGAGTTTATTCCACTATCCCCATTTTACAGATAAGGAAACCAAGACACGAAAAAGCAAAATACCTTGTACAAGGTCACTCAGTAGGTGATGGAGCCAGCAATCAAGCCCTGACCTGTTGACCCAGAGCTCATGGTCTGGTAGAGCACATGAGTGATGACAAAGCCTAGCTGTGACTCTACCCATGAAGTAGAGGATGGAGCCAAGCAAGTTTGGTGTGAATGATCACGTAAACCCTTTTCCCTCTCATAGGAGACTGATGGCACATAGATCCTATGGCATTATCAAGACCACTTTCCACTCCTCTTAGTTTCTATGTTGGCCAACTGAGTGATGGTAAAGCCTTACCCACCTACCAGGTTATACCTACATGACTTCCTGACTACATAGCATCTATGGATATTCTTTCTTTTCCCTAAAGCACTTCTGTGGGAATGTCACTTGCCAGTAAAATTACCAAGGCCCATGATATTACACAGAATTTTTTTGTGATGGTTTGAGCACAAAAATATCACACTGAAAATTTAGATAAAAATATAATTTTTCATGCCTCACCATTTAAGTCCTTTATTTTCATTTGGGCTTGTTCCAGGACAACCAGCCATGCCTATTTTTCCCTACCTGTACCTGGGTCAGATGATGGAGGTACCCTCTCCCTTAGACCCAGATTTCAAGAAATGCATAGACTATGCTGCCACTGCTACATGGCCAAGGCAGTGTAAGCTTGTGTGACTGTAATCCAAATGGCTGCTGTGGCTTCCTGGAGTCCGAGGGCTGCTCAAGCCACATGCTAAAGCACTCACCAATGGTCTTCGCTATAGAGAGGGAAGCAAAGCACCAAGAAAAAATATTTCCAGTTCAATCCGCTATGGGGCCATGTTTCCCCTCATATATTAATTCTGACAGAGAAAGCAATAAAATACATCCCGGGTCAAACAGATCTCTATATCCTTTACTTACTACTTGGAACAAACAAGCGTTCAGTTAAATTTTTCAGTCATTCACTTAACAAATAGACTTAAAGGCTTCTGAATTACATGAAAGTGTTCTAAATTCATAGGAGAAAGTGAGGTGACATAAATAGGGCCCTTTTCCGGGTTTCAGGATCCTACAGTCTTAAAGTGATCATATATGTAGATAACTTTAATATGAGGCAACATGATTACGTCCTGTTTAATTAACTAGTAGCAGAGCATCTTTAAAGTGCCACGTTAATAGGAAATATTCCTTACACTGTTGCTTAAAGCTTGGTCTACGGACCTTGAGGGTATTATGCTAAGCAAAATAAGTCAGAGGGAGAAAGTCAAATACCTATGATCTTACTCATAAATAGAAGATAAAGAGAACAACAAACACATAGACACAGAGATTAGAGTGGTGTTTACCAGAGGGGAAGGGAGGAGGGAGGAAGACAGAAGGGGTGATTAGGCACATGTGTATGGCGGGATGGTAATTAGTCTTTGGGTGGTGAACATGATGTAATCTACACAGAAATCGAAATATAATGACGTACACCCTAAATTTATATTATATGATAAACCAATGTTACCTTAATAAATAAATAAACTTGATCCACAGGACCAGCAGCATCAGAGCATCACCTGGGAGTTTGTTAGAAATGCACAATCTCAGGCACCACCACACACCCACTGAATCAGAATCTGCATTTTAATCAGATCCCCGGATGATTCAAATGCTCAGTAAAGTTTGCAGAAGCGCTGCTACACATTCCTTGGCTCTCAGTCACTGCCCACCAGTGACAATCTTGATGGGGGCCAACTTCAAAACAGGGGCTCAGATTTTATAGAATAAATGCTTAATACACTGTTTTTAAAATGAACCTCTGAGGGATTTGTTTTAGGATTTAAACGTACAAAATGTGATTCCAAAGCTCAGCAAACTATATGGCCCTGCATTTTAATATTCTGTGAGTACTCAGAGCCTTGCCTGAAATACTGAAGGATTTTGAAATATAGCTCTACTCATAAAGGTGAGAATATTTTCCCTAAAGCTTAATATGTATCAAGTTGACCTTGCAGAAGCCACTGGAGGGATGGAAACTTTCATCCAGAAGTTCAACTTGATGATAAAGAACTTTTAGAGGGAATGTCACCAGAGGGAACTGAGATGGGATTCCTCCCAACTTAAGAGCTGCTGAGTCACAGAATCACAAAATGTGAGCCCAGAAAAGAGCTTAGAGGTTATGCTCTCAGCTCTGCCTCATTCCCAAAGAAAATCATTCTGCAGTACTTCACATCTACAGTTTCTTTTTCCAGTGAGCTCCAAATGATTCACATTTATCAACCAACCAATCAGCCAACCTATAAATATTTTTTGATCTGATAGCTGCAAAGTGCTGTGAGGGGCAGAAAAATAGACCTGTTCCTTTACAAAGCTCACCATTTCATGAGATGGAATAAAAGCTCATAACAAATAAAATTGTAGGAGTTGTGTGCCATGAGATGCACAGTGAAGAGAAGCTTTAGGAGGAGAAAGAGATCCCTTGAGATAAGTTGGTCAGAGAAGGCTTCATGTGGCTGGAAGGAATCTTGGAGCTCATCAGTCCCAGGTCTTCCTTCATACTAAGGAAACTGAGGTGCAAGAGGCTAAATGCTTTGGCCAAGGTCATAATGCAAATCTCTCAATGAACTAGAGTGAGAAACCAGGCTCCTGACTAACTCCTTCCACCAGCCACACCGCCTCTCATCAGTGCTGGCTTTCTGGAGTTGGGCTCTAAGGCAAAGCCTGCTAGGACTCCACCAAATCCATTCTCCTCGTCTTGTACAGCAACAGATCCATATCTGGGCACATGCTGCTGGCTGCTCTAGTTTTCTATTCTTTTGCAGTTAGAGGTGGCCCTGTGACTAAGTTGTTGCCGATGAAATGTTAGCAGAAGTGACATATGTGACTTTGGGGCCTCCTTCACTCTCTCCTTCCCCTTCCTACCAACTGCAACACCGACATCAGCAACTTAAGAAGGAACCTGCATCCCTGAATCATCCGTGGAGCAGAGCTGCCTATCAACCTGGAATGCTTACCTCGAACTTTTAAGTGAGAAGGAAATAAAATTCTCTCTTCTTTAAGCCACTGAATTACTTTGGGGTCTCTCTGTTATCACAGCCCCGCCTTACCCTAACCCATATAGTATATGACCAATATAATATAACCAAAGTGAGGTTACATGAAATTGTACAAGAGCTGTAATAAGAAGTCTGATGCTTTCCTACTATAGTAGGAAGTATCACTTTGCATGAACTCTTTGACCTAGCTCAGCGCCTGGTACACATGAATGCAATAGATAGACAGAGATTTTATTGGGCAAACAGACATATGTTATTGGGTACTTGTTAGGTAACGGACCATTTGTTAAACAACTTACATACACATTAGATTAATTAATCCTCACAACACTCCTATGAGCATGGACTTTTATTATCTTTGATTTACACATGAGAAAAAAAAATGAGGCTTAGAGGGATGAATTAAGTCTTGTTGAGTAGAATTCAAAGCTAAGTGTGACTGACTCTAAAGCTGGTGCTCTTCTCTAAAAGCTATATTCCATGTGAGTGTGTGTGTGTGTGTGTCTATTTATTTTGATGGACAGGGATCAAGTGAATGAAATAAGCTCGACGTGGTGACCAGAAACACTGGATTGAAAGACAAGAGACTTGGGATTTTCAGATTATAACTCTGGTCAAGCTATTTAGGTTCTGAGGGCTTAAGCGTCCTCTGAGTAAAATGTGTTATCTGAACCAGAAGATCTTAAAGAGATAGCCCCAACAGTCTGCAGCAAATGCACAGAGACCCAGTTGTCACTTACACACATACAACCACCCTTTACTCTCAAATCTGACCCAATAAGAAGACTTTGCTGCAGAAATAAAGGTAGTGTTGCTGTGAAGGAATGGAATATTACGCAAGTTTAAATTGGCAATATAAAACAGCCATAGTACACCCACAGCTCCACTGCATGGAGTTTCAGAGTGTCATAGGTTATTACTCTTTCTCCTGTTCAAATCTGGTTCTTTATTTTTCTTCAGCAAAGGAAGACAGTACTAATAACTGTCCCAGAATAGAAGAAGAGGAAAGTCAGTTCTTTTCCACCATTGTTTTTCATTGCAGCCTTGCTCATAAAGCAGGAAAGCTATAGAAGTCAGCACAGGAATACTAATCATAGGCCACAGAATGGAAAGAGAAGGATTGGGAAGAGCCTTAAGGATAAGCCCTAAGGACCCAGGCAAGAGGTGAGCAATTCCTACAGCAGGAATCTTTAAATGCTGAGCAGTGTGGTGGAGAGAGGTACAAAGAGTAGACAGTTTAAAATGGAGCACACAAGCCACCCTAGAGACACAAAGAGACGGGCCTGCAGGACGTAAATGATGATCAGAAGAGAGCTGAATTGGCACAGGTGAAGGCTGCAAACCATATTCAAATTGCCTTTCCAGTGTTTCATGTTTCCCAGGGTACACATATATCTGGGAGGTCACCTGCTGTATGCCAGGCACTAGGCCACTTTACCAAACACTCTGTCCACCCCAGACACGGAGATCACTGGAGAAGGGGGGAGCAAGACTTCAGAAGAGCCCTGGCAAGGATGCTAAATCTCCTCATGGGGTGAGCTCTAATTTGAAAGTCAATGTTTACAGCCAGCCTTTTACATGAAGTATGCATTCCCAAGGTCTAGGGATTCAAAATGTCTCTTCAGCTGCTGCCTGCAGAGAGGGTTCCAAGTGGACTATTAGAAATGACTCAATTAATGTTTTAAGCACTAATCATCTCAAAAGTACCCTCTAAATACCCATTCACACCACATCACTCACCAAAAAGATGCCCCTGAAAACCCTCTGAGGCAATAACTCCCTCTGCCTACGGTGTTTATGGGGAATTCATGACCAGCTGGAATCTATGGACTTTGACCAGAGCCAGCAGTTATTAATGCATAGGAAAAATTTTGTACTTTGGTTCACTTTTCCAAAGGTAGCAACCTTCGATGTGTACAGAATATAAACCCCTGGATAGAGCATTATACATGAGTTCCCTGGTATTTTTAAAGAGACTGGTGGCCTCCCTTGTGACCACAGCTCCAGATTTCAAGCAATTGAAAAGCTAAGCAACAGGATCTGTCAGGAGGATATTTACAGTTTTAAGCCGTGTTGTCAACACACAGAAAACAAAGTGAGATTCAGACAAACTGAAACATAAAACTGTCCTAGAATCTGCAAAAAGGAAAATGCTTTCAATGTCTCCATATTAAGTCCTTTGGATTATAGTCCATTTTAATCAATACTGGTTTAGTTTTTGAACCTTATTTAATATGATCACAATTTCATCTTTACTTCAACTTTTCCAGAGCTATGTTTTATTCCCTCTTTCACTTGTCTGCCTACCCTGAAAAGACTGAGTAATCCATCTCTCGAGTCTCCTAACAGGGTAGTAAATGCAGCATTAATGAGTCAGCTTGGCTGTTGTTTCCTCATAACTCTTTGTCACTAACAGGGAATAGCTTGTTCTTGGCTTTGTACCCCCACTGCACTAATGTGCCTCTTTATTCTAACCCTATGGAACTGGTGGAAGGCAATTTGGCCCTAATTCAAACAGATAAATTGACTACCATCAGCAAAGACTGGTGAAGGTCTGGTAGGGAATATAAAGATTTGGAAAATATCTTTACCCCTTAATAACTGATGTTCCTCCAAAACCACGGTTTGATCACTAGACACTGCAGCATTTGTAAATCTCAGATCCAGATATTGCTAACACGGAATAACTGGACAACGTTGATATTGATCTTGTAGATTATCCCTATGGAACTGCGCCCACTGAATCTGTATTAAGACATGTAAAAATAAGGCAACCTCAAGGAGCATTTCTGAGTCAGAATAGCATTTACACAATACCTCTCTAGCTGCACAAGGCCTCTGCTCTTCAGAGTAATCAAGACCAAGAGGAAGAAATCTGCAGGGTGTCGGGGCCAGCAGGGGGTTTTTCACAGGTAAGCACAGCAACTGCACAAAGGGAAGATGTCCTCAGAGCCCCCAGATCCCCAAATGTCCTTGGTGCATTCTTCTAACAGTCACAGCAATAATGAGCCATGTATTTTGTCAGCTTTCTTTCCTCTGTTTCTCCCTCTCCAGATCTGCCCAGCTGGGACCACTGCGGCAGCCTTGGCCCACCTCAGTTCCCAAGGTGACGGTGACAAAGGGAGCCTGCACCAACAGTCCCTGCTTGAGCCCCTCGGCCCCATTTGGTGAGGCTTCCAATTAATGCACTTTCTAGATTCCACATTGTGCTCCAACCCCGTGGGGTTCCCCATGACTAGCCTGGCCAGGACAGGCTTAGAGAAGAGCCTAGCCTGTCCCCAACAGCCCTTACTCCCTAGCCCTGGCCCGGCTCAGTATAAAGGATCCAGATTCTCAATTCTGGTGGATTGCCCCACCCAGGACCAGAGACATTCCCTGAGCCCCAGGTCACTGGCTAGGCCCTGAAATCCTGCCTGGCTTAGCCAGTCCCTCCTCCAAGTCTTGATCCTGGCACCCCACTCACCAGAATCCAGTTCTCATCCCTGTGACCCACCTCCTATTGGCGACAACCTTCCCTGTGTAACACGACACATGAATCACGTCTTGATTTCCCACTGCTTTGCTCAGGCCCCCTCGCTGACTGCCTTAGAATCAATCATTGCTGAAATCAGGACTGGAATTGTTGATTTCCATCTGACAGCATGCCTGGTTCCCCTGCTCTCCCCTCGGAAGCCAGAGTCTGGTTTCTTCAAAAAGAGGATGTTTCTAGGAGCTGTAGGAGAAATCAAAGCCATGGGACCTGGTAACCACTGAATGCAGAGGCTAATGAGGTTAAAATGTCAAATATGACTGAAGTTTCAACCCAGTAGGACTTTTCTAGCTCCTTAAGAATATTCCAGAGGTCTATCTCTACACCAAAAGTTGCGGGGTCGGGAGGCAGGGCTGCTGTATCCCACTTTACTTTGAGTAAATGACTCCCCTTGGAGCTGTGGAGGGCACCTACCGCGGAGCTCATGGCAGCTTTCAACCAGGAGGTCAGAGGAGGAGCCAGAGGCGGCAGTGAAAGTCAGAATTCTGCTTATCCTCGCCCTCTGCTTATATTATCTCATTTACTCCTCGCACAAGCCCAATGAGGTAAGATTATGCCCATTTTACCCACAAAACACTGGGGCTCAGAAAGGTTAACTTGCCCAGAGTGACTCACTGTGCAAAGCTGAGCAGTGAGCCCAGATCTGTCGGACTCCAACACCTGAGCTCTATCCATGAGCTACAAGGCCTTCCTAGGAGAAGCTTGATGAAGGAGCGGCTAGAGGCAGGGAGGACAACCAGAAGGCAATGGAACACAGGACCCATGGTGAACAAAGGGGCTAGCAGGGTCCAACGCTGCAGACGAGCAATAGAAGAAGTGAAAAGGGACGACAGGCATAGTAAATATTAATGGAAATAAGTGCACATTAAGCGTTGGCTATGTGCCAGGAACTCTGTTAAGTGCTCTAGCTGTATTAACTCTTTTAAGTCTGACAACAGCCCCCAGGGATAGGCTCTTGTATTGATAAACACAAACTAAATCACAGAAAAGTTAAACAATTTGCCTAAGTTCGTATGGCTAGCAGGGAGTGGAATCTGGACTTGAACGCAGGCAAGCGGGCTCCGGGTTCTGCAGGCTCAGCCCCTCCTGGGAGGCCCCTGAAGACCACAGCAAGAACTGTTTTGGTGCGGTGGAGCCATCTAGCCAACTTGCAGCTTGGCTGTGAAGGGAAGGGGAGAAGAAAGCAGGAGGTCAAGGAGGGATGTGTCAGTTTCCCATGGCTGCCATCACAAAGTACCACAAACTGCGTGGCTTAAAATAACAGAGATTGATTCTCCCAGTTCTGGAAGATATAAGTCCAAAATCAAGATGTTGACCAGGCCATGTTCCCTCTAGAGACTCTAAGAGGATCCTTCCTTGCCTCTTCCAGTTTCTGACAGCCCCAGGTATTCCTTCGCTTGTGGCAGCATCACTCCAATCTCTGCCTCAGTCTCCCCATGGCTCCAACCCCCTGTGTCTGTGTCTCTGTGTCTCCACGTGGTATTTTGCTTGTGTGTCTGTGTCTGTGTCCAAATTCCCCTCTTCTTATAGGGACATCAGTCACACTGGATTAAGGCCCATCCTAATGACCTCATCTTAACTTGATTAAATCTGCAGAGACTATTTCCAAATAATGTCATATTCACAGGTCCTGGGAGTTAGGACTGCAACATACCTATTCTGGGGAAGAGGGTACAATTCAACCCATAACAGGAGTTATGGGTTCAAGGGGAGAGTTTTAAAGATAAAGATGAGAAAGATGATCTACACATTCTTTTAAAATAACATTTTATTAAAGATCAATGGGCAGGTCATGGTTCTTTCCAAATGAGCAGAAAATCTGATTATGTGCATCCCAAAAAAGGATTGCCATGCCTGGCGTATCATTTTTAGTATTTTGCTTTGATTTAATGAGTTGGAGAAGGACACCGCCTCACAGCTTTTGCCAGGAACCTTCTGGTACTATCCATCTATCACAACCTCCCCAGCTCACGTCTCCCCTGATCAATAAGAAAGCAGAATCGATGCCCATGTCAAGCTGCATGGCTCACTCTCAATCACACAGACTGACAGAGGCAAGCAGTTGTGTAAACACTACAACTAACAAACAGAAACTTTCCACCTGGCTGGAATTTGGTCAGGTTTTTTATTGATATTTTTCCTACACAATTTAAAAACATAGTTTGTAATCCCTCAGTTTATATCAAATGGAAGTAGTAGTCCAGGAAGCAGCCTGGAAATAGCTAGAATTGGCAAAAGGAAGCCAACCTAGGAGAAACAGTCAGTGCAGATAATCCAAACACTTTAATCCAAGAATCAGCTACACTTACAACAGCAGTAAAAGCGGGATCCAACACTCAAAATATTGGTATTAAAATTTTGCCTGAAACAATTCCAGAATAGGATTAGTTATCATATAAAGAAATTGCCATTCATGACATTTATACATTCCTTAACTTTTCCCAAAATGTTTGCTTAATTATTACCCTCTCCTTCTTGACTAGTTTAGCATAGTCTCTTAAGCATGGAAATTTAGCAAAATTCTAATTAAAAACACCTATCTTTGCTCTTTAAATTCACAACCACTGTCTTCATTACAGTACTGGAAGCAAAGAATGACAACTCCCAGCTGAGGCAGAAGACATCAACATCATGAAGGAGCAAGAATGCTCTTAAAACAAACATGACTATTTATACAAATGGATGTTGTTCTATTCAAATAAGTAACTCAAAAGCTGCCATTTATTCCAATAATATCAGTTATCACTTGAAACTTTTTGAAAGATTCCTTTCCCATGATTACTACCAGAGTGTGTAAAATATTCTTCTGAATTCATTCACTATTTTAGCAAATTCTTATTTGGTGCCTGCCATGTATATGATATTGTGCTAGATGTCATTGATTTTTTTGAAAAATTCAAGAGTAATTCAGAGCAAAACCAGATGAATGATATTGTTATCAAGCAGGGTAATGCCATGAGGATCAAAAAATGTTTCATGAAAAGTATGTTATTCGCCAAAGTATAGTTCACTTTATGCATCAAATAGAGCCGTTCAATGGTTCTGGAATCTCTTCAGAGTAAGTCTGCTTGACACTGGACTTGGGAGAATGAATTCTTAGCAAACAATGCCACTGATTTAAGAGAGTCTATCTGCATTGCCTTACTGTGTGATTGCAACCATTCTGTTCCCTCAAGCCTCAAGGCTCCAGGAGATACCTCAAATCAGACACTTAGGCCGAGCCCACCAGGCCCCCTCATCATTTATTATTTTCCTCAGAGACTGTCATTTTTTTCCAGTTTCTCTTGAGAGATCAAAACAAATAGTGAGTGGTTGTGGTTTCTATGCATCACTGCAACACACGGCATATTCTCCACAGAGCTTCTCTTCATGCCCACACTGTCCTTTAGAATGATCCTGCTTCCTTACCTAATTTACTCTTCACCAGAGGATAGAAATGAGTCAGCTCTGCAGACAGATGTGAGTGACTAGATGACCCATTTACACAGCAACATGACTGCATGTTATTCCCACCTCCTAAAACTCATGACCTTGGGTGTCCTGGTCCTGCTCTCAAGTGTGGGCAGACCTTGTGATTTGCTTCTAACCAACAGAAATTGGCAAAGGCCAATGGGATGTCAGTTCCATGAATATGTTATATAAGACCGTAATGTCTGTCTCACCAGAAGACTTTCTCTCTTATTGGCTTCAATGAAGCAAGCTGCCGTGTTGTTAGCTGC
Source organism: Equus caballus (assembly GCF_041296265.1). NCBI lineage: Eukaryota > Metazoa > Chordata > Mammalia > Perissodactyla > Equidae > Equus > Equus caballus. Next base: position 18,707,274 of record NC_091707.1, read on the forward strand.
CCCATGATGAAGCCCACGTGGCAAAGAACTGAGGGCAGCCTCTAGCCAACAGCCAAAGAGAACCTGAAGCCCTCAGTCCCACCACCCACAAGAAACTGAATTCTGCCAACAACCATGTAACCTTGGAGGTGGATCCTTCTCCAGTTGAGCCTTGAGATGAGAGCACAGGCTCAGCCAATACCTTTAAGCTGAGACCCTGAAACAGAGGACATGGCTAAGCTGCGCTTTGCTGCTGACATTACTTCATCTCCGTAAGCTTTCTTCACTATGTTAGTAGTCTTGCTTGTTCATTTACTTCTCATAAAATGACCACCAATTTTCAGAAACTCCCAGGACAATTCTACAATTGCCAACGGCATGTATGTTTAGTGGTCAATCTTGATACTAGTATCTCAGCATGTATAATCACATTATAACATGCCACAGTCATGCCCATGCATTCTCTGCCTCCATCTGACAGATGAGAAAGCCAAACCTGTTCTTCAGTTACCTTCCAGAGTAAATGGAATCCAAATAGGTAACTCCATAGAGACAGAAAGCAATCTAGTGTTGCTAGGTCTAGGGGAAAAGAGAAGTGGCAAGTGACTACTTAGGGTATGGGGGTTTCCTTTTGGGGTGATGAAAACGTCTTGGCACTAGATAGAGGTGATGGTTGTACAACACTGTGAATGTATTAAATGCCACTGAATTACACACTTTAAAACAGTTAACGGTTATTTTATGTTGTGTGAATTTTAGCACAATAAAAAAAAAAATTTAATGTGAAAAAAAAGAGTAAACAGGGAGAAGTAGGGACCAAGAACACTTTGAAGACTTTAGAGGGATGGTTTTTGAACCATAAAGAAAGGTCAATCTGGTCACTTTTCCATGAGGAAAAATCAAAAGCAACTGGACTACATACTATTTCCAAATACTATATTCATGGGCCCTAAAAGGTCATTGGTTATAAGATTTAGCATTGACTGCAAGACTTATCTGTGATTTTTAGACATATTTAAATGCAAAAATAATTGGTATTAGAATCAAAGGAAAATACTATCACAAATAAATTAAACATGGTTACTACTAATTTAAGCAAATACATTTTACTTGACTAATCCAAAACATAATCTAAAATGCATTGATATAAAATGGAAAAACTATAATATCAACTACAGAAAAAAATGCATAGAAAAAAGACTGGAAGATAATAGGTCATTTGTTTCCACTGAGTAGAGGGATTGTGGGTGAATTTTCCCAACTTCTTCAAACACTTCTGAAATGTGGCAAGATAGAGTTTCCTCTCCTTTCACGTTCTTTGTGCCTTCCCATCTTCTCCTGGTGGGAAGAGGACCTTCTGGCCTCAGGCACCAACCTCACGAAATGAGAGGGGAGGATGGTAATGGAGAGGCTTGGTTGTCTAGGTATATACTTCCCTGTGAAAACTCCCATTTATTCAACAAAACCTTACTGAGGGTCTATTGTGTGGTAGGCATTGTTCTAGACACCAGGGAGACAATTGTGAATATGAAAAATCTCTGTGGAGCTTCTAGTCAAGACCCCACGGTGAAGCTGGCACCACTGCAGGAGAGTGATAAAGAGGAAGGGGAGGAGACCAAGACAGAGGGACTTCTGACCACTCAGGTAAGGAGGGGCAGCACAGCCTGGACGGCACCCCAAGGGAAACGGCTGCAAAACGTCTGCCCCATTCTTGGGCCTCTGAGTGATTCTGTGGTCTGCTCTAAAGAAAGGTTCTTTGTGGTGGTGGACAGAGCCAGAAGCCTACCCAGCTGTTCCTGGGCATAAGGCCGGCGGTGCATATTCTATCCAAAATTTCTGCTTTGAGCATATACTGCTTCATAGCCACAACAAACAAACAAAAATTGGAGAAACAAGCTGATATTAACCCCTGCCTTACTCTTTTAGCCAACCAAGCAGGTAGCTTTAGGAGGCGACAGGTCATTAGAGGCAAAAATAATCACCTTATGAAAATATATAAAATAAGAAATCCCAAGAGAAGCTGAAATTTTACTTCAAGTAAAGAAACAAGAGAGAAAGAATAAGTAAAAGACAGTGTCACGTTTCTCTTTGCAAAGTGCTGGCTTTTTCTGAATTCTAATGGACTGTGTCATTGAAACATCATTTAAGTGGCCTGAATGATTTTTCTTTTCAGGATGATAACGGATGTGACACAGGTGCTACAGGCTGAAAGGAAGCAAGGATATGACGCAAGTGGATAGTGAAAAGAGCTCTTGTAAAAGCTTTTGGTTCTTTTTATTATTTACATCCCTGAAAATGGCTATGTCTGCAAATTGACTATAAAAATCAACTTTCCACATTTGGAAATGATGCGGTAGGTTATCAGTTCACTCCCTCCACTCGCCCAAAAACCCTTTAGTTGCTGATGTTTTTGCATTAAAGGAAGCATTCACGTCCCTACCTTCAACTTTACATATTGATTACTACTCACCGACTAGAGTAATTGCCTACACTTGAGGTACGTTGTAGCTTGAAAGATGTTCTTCGCTTCTCGGAACACCCCATCACCATGCCTGTCATGATTAGATAGCATCATATTTGCCTTGCTCAGCTGAAACTGAGACATTTCTCTAGCCTTAATGATGCCTACCTGACAACCAATTCATTTGAGAGTGAGCCTAATGATCAGTCATTGAGGTACACAGAATTAGATTTCAGAGAACTAAGAAAAGAGACAGTGACAAGTTATGTTGAGCAAACCACCCTTGTTTCTCAGCCAGCAGGCAAAAGTGCTACAAAGAAAGTGTTCCAACTCTTAGATTTGAAGTGATACAGCCAAAACGAAGTTATCAACTCTCACAGCTTAAAGAGGACTCTGAAGATCTAGACCAAAGATTCCCTGGCCATCAGCTCAGGACCTACCTACAGATACAAAAGCCTTACCTGGAAGATCAACAAGGCAGTTGTAACTTTCAAGTTTCCTCCTCCACAGTTACTGACAATTCCTCTGAGACAAGAAATACTGCAGTAACCACTTTCATCCAAGCATGTATGCACATACATTCACTCATTTATTTTAGTAAACCAACAGCCACTTATCGAGCCCCTAAAATGGACAAGATACTATACTAGGTCATAGGGAATACAAAGATGAATAACGCATGACTCTCTGCCTTCAAGTAGCTCAGGTTGAGAAGAATTCAGCGTGGCAGGGATGTGAGGTACACATATGGCAAGAGAAGAGGTAGCAGACGGTCCAGGTTATAGGAAGGCAGATTTGAGGCCAAATGTGCACAGCCTAAAAGGCCACGCAAAGTTAACTCATTTTATCCTATAGGTAAATGAGGTAGCCAGCACCAGGTTTTAATTTAAATGAGACTATGCTGTCTTATTCAAACTGATTGTCTCTCAGAACCTGGCATAATACCTTCTCACAATATGAATTTGCTCAGTGGGATTGCTGCTGCCCAACAGACATAATCAGATTTGTGTTTTAGAAAGATATCTCTGAAGACAGCGTGGAGAATGGACCGGAAGTGGAAGAGACTGCAAAAAAGGAGATCAGTGAGGGGGCTCTGCAACGGTCTGTGCGAGAGATGATGCTGGCCTAAGGAAGGTGGGATGGCAAGGAGAGGTGGGTCCACCAGTCACGTAGGAGAGAGAATTAATGGGACTTTGCTCCTGACTGGATGTGGGAACTGAGCGAAGCAGAGAGGAATTAAAGATGACACCCAGAGTTCTAACTTAGACGGTGGGTGTTCCCAAAGGTCTCCGTTCCCCTATCAGCTCAAAGAGGAGGAAGAAGTTGAGAGGATCCAGATCACAGGTGGAAGGGTGAAACTTGGACAGGGGTAGGTCACCTCTGCTTTTGAGTCAAAAAAGGCCAGATACACTGGAAGTGAGCACAGAGGAAAATTAAAGGGCTTCTATATAGGGACCTCAGATCCACTCGAAGCCGCTTTATAGAGATGAAAAAACTGAGGCTCAGAGCAATTGAGAGAGTCACCCAAGACCACATCATACATTAGAAGCAAAGCCAGAGCAATATAAGATGTTTCCCCAGGGCTCCTCCCATGATGTTAAGTTTCCTTTTACAAATAAGACAATACCGAACACTTTAAATTCCTAAGCATGAACATGGAAAAGGGGACGTGTATCTAATTAAGAGAAACTGCGCACAGCTATGCCTTTCACTGTTCTGAGTGTCCAGCTCTTGGCAATTTGTTTTGTCACCTGACACAGTGAAACATTTATTTTCTTTATTCCAAGCAAAATAGTTGGAAAGATCAATGGATACAGTCATACTAGCCTTGAGGCCATGGTTTTTGTAATATGGCAAATAAACATTTTTTGAGTGAATTAAATACAGGTGAGTGCAGATCCCAGCATTGTTTTATTAAAAACTTAGTCTTCCAATTTCTTAACTGAAAAGAAGCTAGGAAAAGTTGTTACTGATTCGTCAGAACACATTTCTTCTGTCTTTGCAACACAAAATTTTTGAGTCTCTTAAAAAGAAGCCATTCAGATTTAGTAATTTGTTTTTATTCATCCAAAAATTAATATTTGGGATTCAATAAATTGAATTTAGAGTTTCAAAATGAAATTCCTGAGTCTCTGGAGATATAGCAAATATTGAACAGAATAACTTCAAGTTTCTTATAAATATTCCTATCTGTATTTTGTGCTTAAAATGTCCAAGATCTAATGGATGGCCAGTCCTTCCCTCCAGCCAGGTCACATAACTGTCACCATAATGGCTCCCAGTTGTGTTTTCGGCTGACTTCAACATCCTGAGGGAAGATGAAGCTTCTTGGTTAATCCAAACACCCCAGTGAGGAGAGAATGTAGAAACTAGGGAAAGACAGACAGTTTCAACACTCAACTTATCTTCCTTGTATCACACGCTAATAAAATAAGCAAGAGTATTTATCAAAGTATCTGACACATAAAAGACACTAAGCAGTTTTCAATATCTCAAGGGAGAGGTAATGACAGTAATATAAATCATGATTAATTTTTTTAGCTCTTTCAAATTATCTAAGTAAAATCAAGAAGGAAGGTATTCTTTATGCATTTCAGTTGGTGCTGATGACGAAAGAGGTAAACTGAACCACAAAAACCATGAGAATCTTAAATGGAAAGAAGGAATCCCGACTCTGGCTTCCTCGCCTGTGCGGTGAAGCATGATACGGGCACCTTCTGAAATACCACCTCATCCCAGAGACCATCCCTGACCCCTTGACGCAGCCGGATCCCCTTGCTGTCTGCTTCTATGTCACCCAGGCCCTATGATTACACTAATCTCCTGTACTGTAATCACTTCCTTCTTTGGTATTATCTCTTTACCACCTGTCTTTCCCACCAAACAGGAAGCTCCCTCCAGCCAGACTGTCTGCACTGTTCCTCACTGTAAGCCCAGAGCCTGGCCAGTGCCTCTCACCTTGTAGGTGCCTTGTAAGTATTTCTTGAATTAATGAATTGGTAAATGAATGAAAAATGGAATGGAATGGTTTGCTCAATCAAGTTTTTTTGTCTGAAGAGACTTGTCCATTATTGGACATCTGTTATTAAAAACAATAAATAGTAGTACATTGTAAGGGATTTGAGTTTGGGGTGGGGGAGAAAGCTGGATGCTCAGTTAATTTTAATAGCTACTCGTTGTGTTCCTTTCCGTTTTCCTCTAACGGAATCTTTTTGGCCAGGGCTCTCCTGGAGTTTTAGTTGACTGCAGTGACACCTACTGCTGAGTTGAAGGAAGATCCATCTTATCACTTGCCGACTGCAGGTGGTGCCTGAGACCCCAGGGTGACCAGGTGTCACCCTATCCTCCCACATAACGATCCTTACAGAGTGTTATCTCCATTCTACAGATAGAAAACTTGAGTGTATATGGTAATGAAACATTAGCATATCCCACAGCAAATGAGGGACAGAGCCCTCAAAGGCCCCTCCTGACTACAGTGTCCACCCTGGAGCCTTGCTGAACGAGGAGATGATTATTGTACAAAGGCCTTGTGAGAGGAAATGCATCCCTAGTGGAGCTCCTCTTTATCTGAAGCCCCCCTCTGTGTCTGCATTTGGCTTCGAGGAATTGCCGCCTCTTTAGGAATTGGCCCCATAAAAATGTTGCAACTCCAAACTAAATGAATGGTGAGGAAAAAAGTCAGGAAACCTAGACTAGTATAAGGCAACATCCTTATGCCATTTTGTAAAAATAATATAACCCTATTATTTTCCTAGCGCCCCTTGTTCACTTCAGAAGTCACTCTGTTTGCCTTGTCACTAAAGCCAATCTGCTGGTAATGCTATAAAAAGCATGAAAAATACTAGAAGCAGCATTGCCTGTGACTACAGCCAAACATATCCCAAGTTATACATGCAAATGCTTACAAAATTCCAAATTTTACACAGGACTATGTTCATTGCCTGAAATAAAGTGAAAAGTCAAACACCACCCACCGGAGCTGCTGTCCCCTCATTGGATCGTCCTGTGGACAGATGCCCACTCTGCTGTGTGCACATTCACACTCAATGCCTTTGAGTTCTACAGCAATTCTTATCCTAGCAAGCAACCCACTGTTCCTTCCTCTTCATCTCTCTGCTTGATCTAAGATGGATTTATTTATTTCATCAGGAAAAAAAAGCCGCAATGTACATTAAGACAGATTTGTGTTTGGAAGACATGATAATGTGACTATGATGAGCTCAGTGGGATTTTTTGTTTAAACAGATGGAAGGGAAAGGACATTGGAGACAGAGGAAACGACCTGGAAGCCCCAGACCTAGCTGCTTTGTCAACTAGTTATGCACTTAGAACAAGTTATAAACTACCCTGAGCCTCAGTTTGCTCAGCAGTAAAATGGGGATATTAATAACTCCACGTTTATCCCACTGTTAGGACAAACAAGGTAGTATGTGTTAAAATACCTAGTAAACTACAAGAGGATCATACAAATTTAAGGAATATTATTATCTCTTTAAATCTCCAAATTGACTCATTAAGGAGATTCTATTATATTTGCATTTCTCTTGATAAACCAAGAAGTACAATACTTAATAGCCTAAGTTCAAGAAGCAGCCAAAGAAATGCAGAGTTTAAGATTGCAGAGAACTCTCAAATTCACCTTAATTCAAACTTCTGCTTGAGATGAGATAACTGGGGGGATAACTCATGGGAACAACCTCCTGGCGGGTGGGAACCCAGATCTCCTGACTGCCAGGTCATGCTCATTCCAGGCACCATCCTGGGTCCCCACTGAGGGAGGCAGCCCACTCCAGCCAGCACAGGTCATCTTTCTGGAATACTGTCATGTGCCCCATTCGGCACACCTCAGGTAAAGAAAGGGTCCTGCCCAACTCCAGACTGCTCAGAGGAAGCCTGGAAAATAAAACCTACAGGGAAAGACCAACGAATCAGAGATGATTCTGCCTAGAAAAGAGAAAGCTGTGGAAGAATTCCCTAAGTAGCATTGTTGCAAACATTCATCAGTTCCACTGAGGACAAAACAAGTGGGGATGGTGCTGATATCCTGGTAAATGCTTGACAACCAATTCTCCTCGGAAAAGGTGTGTGTGTGTTTATTATAAATTGAATCCTTATAAAGGATGTGTAGCATACAATGTACAAATAACAGTAACAGATTCTTTATCATAAATCCTATACAGTCAATTGATTCTCATAGAATGTTTCCATTGGTTTTTGCCAAACTTTTCTATCTGTAACTAACCTGTGGTTGCAATTCATCTACGATTTGACAAGTGGAACTGCATCCCATTCCACTAACTCTTTTCCCAATAAATTTACTGTCATTAAATCTGATGTGTGACCTACTGTTCAACTATTCCTCATCTTGACACAAATTATATTTATTAAACTGAAGCCACTCTCAGCTTTGGCACTAGACACAACACACTTTTTTAAGTTTAATCTGCCTTTTTAACATTATTTTCATCACTTTAATTCTAGACAACCAACAAAACAGTAAATCAAGCCCTGATTTGTAGTATTTACCCATTTCTGTGGTATGAGTATTCCCTCCACAGCCAATTTCAACTACCAATATGACATCACTGAATGCAGAGTTGGGAAAGGATGCACAGGACCACACCATTACATGGTATTTCCACCACACAAATACAATAGATGTAAATAACCTCATGGGCACAGATAGAAGTAAAATAACTAAGTGAAGAGTTTTGATTATGTTAACCTGCATTTTTGACATAATTTATTTAATTTTGTCTATATAATTTTATTTTTAATAATGGCTGGATTTAACAATTGACTTACAAAATTCCTGAAATGTTAACAATTGGCTCTTGCAATTGAGTATGAGCTAGCTCCAGCACAATACTGGAAAGGGCTCACAAAACTGTGAGAGTGATTTGAGTCCAGATATCAACAGCAGCATTTTCACAACCAAACAGATGTGGGTTTAATTGTTGGCTCTGTCCCTTACTGGATATATGACCTTGACCTTCAATTTCATCACATGTAAAATGGAGAAAATATTACAATCTCTCTCTTAGGGTTATTGTGAGTATTAAATCAGGTTTTCCATTTTAGTCATCATAACCAATAGCTAGTATATATGAAACATGAGAGAAGAAGTATACGGTATCATTTTTTTCTTTTTTTGTGTGTGAGGAAGATTTGCCCTGAGCTAACACCCACTGCCAATCCTCCTTTTTTTTTTCTTCTTTTGCTTAAGGAAGATTAGCCATAAGCTAATATCTGTGCCAATACTCCTCTACTTTGTATGTGGGATGCCTCCACAGCATGGCTGATGAATGGAGTAGGTCTGCACCTGGGATCTGAACCTGCAAACCTGGGCCACCAAAGTGGAGCGTGCAGAACTTTAACCACATGGCCTCAGGCCAGCCCCTAGATAGGGTATAATTTTTGTTGTTGAAGAATTTCCTCATCATTAAGCAGTGTAATGAGTGTCCAGGAAAATGATCAAATCTTCTTCTCTGAAAGTTGATGGAAATGAAAGAGATGCCCACACGCATGGAAAGCACTGTGGGAATGAAGCCAGGGATGAATGACCCCCTTAGAGCCATTATCCTTTCTATTCCTAAGAATCACTGCTATCTAGTTATTTAAAGTAATCCCAAAATAAATAAATAAATTAATTAAGTGATCCAACCAACCTTTTCCTCCTTATGTAAGTGGCTCAGTGACAGAAAAGAACAGGGTGTATTTTCATTTCAACCTAGAACTCTAATTTGCACCCCAGTTTTCAGAACCAAGAGAAAAACGTGCCACAAACTGGCAACGGTGAGCAACCAAGCTCAGCCAGCAGAGCCTGGCACATGAAGACTGGCAAGAGAGGGCACCGTGAAGTTAGAGTACCAGTATCTTCTTTTCCCTATGTCAGACTTCAATAAATGATGCATCCTCTTTGAAGGCAACTCACACTGTCGACGCAGAATAAGACTGCTGTCAACTCTAACGCTTAAGATTTTCTCCGCCTGAAGTACTTTTTATTGAGTCAAGTTTCCTCTACTCAGAGCTTGAGTAGCCAGCTATTTGAATCTAAGTATGGAACTTCAGATTTCTTTCCCTTAAATTTCATCTTATTAGATTTAGCCAGTCTTCATCACTTTGTGAGTTGTTAGTCTTGACGCTTGTCATCCAATGTAATTCCTTCCAGCTGTTTACCATGCCTTCTATATTTTCATCTGAGATATTAATAAAACATCTGAACAGGTCAAGCTCTAACATCAGGGCTCACGGCTTTCTCCAAGCAATACTACCTCATTTCTTATCTGTGCTACCATCACCAAATCCAGCTAACTTCAGTATTATCCACAGCATACTTCTCCATTTCATCTCTATGGAGATCTGTGAGATATGCAATACCTTGCTCAAGTTCAGGTATACTGTGTCTATATTATTGTCTAGTAGCCCCATGAAACACACAGTTGAGGATACTATGATGTTACTTATTCATAGTGAAGTTAAATAATGTTCTCAAGTTCCCAGAGCTAGCAAGTGGATAACTAGGATTTGAATCCACATTTTTCTGACTCCACTGCACACACACACCCCTCTTCTTCTGAAACCCAAATTCCTCCTGAAACAACATTGGCTTTTAAAATTCTACTGTTTGCTTCCTCATGAAGTTCATTTTCAGTTGACTATCAGAACAGAAATTTTTAGGAACTACCAACAGTCGTGAGTTATGTACTCGGTTAGAGTCAATGGACAGAGAGAACACTTTTGCCTTAGCTTTCTGGGATTGGCGTTGCTGAAGTCCATAAGTCTGGCTAAACAAGCCCAGCATTCCCTCTGACTCGAAGACAAAATGGCCCCTGCCTCTTACATTCCAGCTGTCCCTTCTGCCTTGATTGGATTCGCAGTTGCTCTTGTCTCCTTCATCTTCAGAAATTAAAGCTATCATCAGGGCAAGGCAAAGCTTAGGAGCAGCTCTGCTCTGCAGCTGGTGCTCCCTGTCACAACTACATGTGACCACTGGGAACTACAGGGGACCCCACTCTAGTTTAGAGATCTGAATTTTGAATGGATTGTTCACATCCCCCACATGCCAAGACCTAGGAGACAGCACTCCCGTCTCTTTCTCCTTTTACTCTCATCTAATGCTTTCCCCCTGGCCTCGGCGGAGGATCCTGTACCATCACTGAGGTGTGGCTACCTTCCCACACAAATGTCGTTCAGAGCACACCTGCTCCGTTGGAATAAAGATGCCCTTCTGTAGCAGTCACTGCTGGTTGCCTACCCAACAGCCACTCACTCCTTCCTCGTTGACAGAGCCCCGGTTCTGTCCATCTAACCCCCTCCACAGTGCAGGAAGTGGATTCTGACTGGCCTAAGCCAGGAGTCAACAAACGTTTCTGGAAAGGACCAGACAGTAAATATTTTTGGCTTTGCAGGCCACATGAATCTCGGTTGCAACTACTCAACTCTGATGTTGTAGGGTGAAAGAAACCATAAACAGGTAAACAAATGGGCATGGCCATGTTCCAATAAAACTTTATTTACAAAAACAGGCATTAGGCTGGATTTGGCCCAAGGGCTGTGCTCTGCTGACCCCTGGCCTAATCCAATGGGACCATTAGTCCCAACTCTTTTGCTAGTGATTGCTTTAGACACAGGCATATGATACGACCGTGGCTAATGCGAGACGAAGGAGATCCGTGAGCAGTTTCTGGGAGTCTTCCTTCTTTAAAAAGACTGTTAGGAGGAGACGACCCCTCTCTCCTGCTGGATATCATCACATCCAGATGTGATGCCTGGAAATGTCACAGCCATTTAGAGACCATGGAAATTTGGGAACCATTCTGACCTGTGACACACCCAGAGGTTTCCCTAACTGTACATGGGGAATAATTATACCTACCTATGAAAACTAAATGACGTAAAGTAGATCAAGTGCTTAGCAGTATGGGGATAGAGCACACACCCAGTAAATGAAACCTACCACTGCTAATTTGTCTATATTTGCGTGCCTATAAAAACGCTATGTAAAAGGGAGGTGTTCAATAAAAACTTAGAAGAAGTATGTACTTGGAAGTTCTTCCTCACAAGACCAAGGCTGGATGTGCCCTGTTCCCATCCTGTTCTGACTGGGACTCTCCCATGAAAAATGGCACATTTATGCGGCTCTTTTCTAGGATTCAGCCTGTGATCCTTACCCGAGGGAGCTGGGGTTGGCTTCCTTGGCACTATGCTCTAACTAACCATAAGGAAGTCCTAAAACTCCACACTTCTCACAAAGAGTGATCTATCTTGAGTAGCTGGGTTCGTGGTAAGATTTGTCAGTAAGACTGACCTACTAGCCAAGCATGTCAAGTAGAGTTCATCCTCATTGCTCTTCTGCTGTAGGTAACAAACAGATGGTTTTACTTTTGAAAACACTAAGGCAGAGAGAGGTGAAATGCTCTTGTCACTATCACTAAGAGTAAAAAACTAAAATAAATAAATAACTTTAAAACAGGGCCAAAACTGACAAGTCTAGGTGTCTAAAGAATTCTGTCTCTAATGAAGGATGGGGAAAGCAACCACCTGCAGCTTTAATAAAAGCAGATATGTACTATAAAACTCTAACTCCTTTTTAAAATGACTTCTGGACCCTTGAATCTCCCAAGTGAGGTTTCCTCCACTTCCCAGATAAAAAGTATGTCCATTGGCCCCTTGCCCCACACAGTGTGGTCCACAGACACGCAGTATCGGCATCTCCTGGGAGCTTTGTACCAATGCAGCATCTCAGGCCTCACCCCAGACAGTACTACTGAATCAGAACCCACAGCTCATCAGGATCCCAGGTGATTCATATGCACATTAATCTTTCACTGCACTTGCTCTTTCCGAAGGATTATGCTCATCAGTATAAAATTATTAAGACATTCATGGCACAGAGAGGTTGGATATAAACTTGCATGAGACCACCAGGTAGAACAAAACACTCAATTTTCAAGTTCATATCTCATGCTACTGTTTTTATGCTAAATGTCCTGAAGGTAGTCATGTTGTGATTTTTTTCCTTCCTAACAGCATTCTGTAATTATTCTACATGTACCAAAAATTAAAATATATAATTACCTTGGGAAAAAAAATCTTAGAGGCAAAAATGTAGAAAACACAGAAACCTGACCTATAGTTTGAAGAAGTAATATCCGAAAAGTAAAAAACTCTAATCAATTAGCCCTCGTATAAATGAGCCTCCGCTTCACTATGCACACATGTATCTACCCATGTCACGTTACAACAATCCTAGGAGCTAAGAGTGAGTGTGCCCTTTCTAGAGTTAAGGAAACTGAGACTCAGAGAAGTTAAAAACTCACCCAGGGTCAACGGTGGTAAAGTGAAGGCTTGAATTCAGGATTTCCTGATTCCAAAGCCTAGACTCTCAACCGCCATCCTGCATGTTGTCTCTAACGCTTTCCACGGTACCCCTTGGTTGAAACTACCATTTCATCCTTTGGTACTTTTAAAGCATTTTTTTTTCACAGCATATTCTCATCCTGCCTCACATTACAGACTTTTCTTCCCTGTGACTCATATACTCCTGGAAAGCAGGCACTGTGTTCTGCTCATCGCCAATTAATTAGCAATAATTTATAAATAGTAAACAATTTTGTGAGGTTCGTCTTCCCTTCGCAAGTGCACCCGGAAGCAGATCCCTGAAAAGGCAAAGTGCTCACCAAACTGGTTTTGCTTCAGGTAAGTTGCAGTTATTACAACCACCACCACCTGTCCCACCTCTGCCCACTCACGGTCACATGACTAGTTCTCACCAATAGAATCTGAGTGGAAGGAAAATGGGTCTATTACAGGCTGAGGAGTTCTGAGCAGCCTTCCCTAAGTTCTCTCTTTTTCCTGCCTTCTGGCTGGATGCAGAGGATCCAGTGAGGTTGCTTAAGCCCAAGAAGATGGTGAGACACTAGTTGGAAGTATAGCTGAGTGACAGTGGGAACTCTGAGGAGGGCAAGCGTTCAATGTATTGTGTTAAGCCACTGAGGCTGAAATTGTTTGTTACAGCAACTGGCCTTCTCTAACAGATACATTCCCACTTAACCCAAAGTCCACCACTCAATTCTTTTAGTTTATAAGTATTCTTTCACAACATAAATGCTTCCAAACAAATTAGGGTTACAAGGTATTCTTACTTTAGTGTGTAAGAAAAACATTTTAACTTTGGAATAAGGAAGAGATTATTAAATATCTTTTTAAGGGAGTGCTGGAGCCTCTGAGAATTATCTGATTCCATCAGGGCTCTGCACCACCTTTAAATTATTTTAAACTCTTGAAATTGTAGGTAACTTATAGCAACAGAAATTATTCTTCTCTAGACAAGTAAATTAATTGTCCAGTGGAGGGACAGCCCTCGCTCCTTGAAAAAAGTCAGTCCTGCACCCGCTTGTAAATTCATTTTAACAGTCCTTCACTCCATGTAAATTTGATTCTTTGATCTCTCCTTTAAACCAGCTGTGACATCTACCTGGTTTCTTTATTAATTAATGAGTTAAAAAAAATCTTTGACACATATTCATTTTATATCTGAATGAGAATCATATCTTCTTTTAAAATTTATCTTTTAACAACTATGAATTATTGATGGCCCCTCAAAAAGTCTTTACATCAAGGTCTTAAAGAAAGAGTGTTTGGATACAGTGAAAGGGATTAAGAGAAGACCGAAGCCTCTTTGGCCCACAGAACGGGCTGGGTGCCACCAGTGCACAAAGCAAGAATGCAAAGCGAGGATGATGAGGATGATGACCAGAGAGAAGGAGGAAGTCAAGGAAAAAGGCTGCAAGATTCTAATGAAAATGAACTTCCCCACATCATGATTTTTCCCATGATTTGCCCCCACCTCCTTTTCATTAGTGGATTAAGTAAATGAGTTGTCTTTACAGCCCTCTGTGGGTTCTGTGGCTCAGCCCTGAACAGTAAGGCCTACCTGGCAACAACTCTTCACCTTAACTGTGTGTACAGCCTCCATCGCCCTTCTGCTGCCATGTGGCAGGGCTCCGAAGCCTGAGGCCTTGGTCCAGCAGAATGGGCAATGTTTTATCAGGCTTGTGATAAACAAACCCAGGCGGTAGTTCACCTGGTGCCTACGGCTGATTTCACATCAAACCTTATACAGTTAGAAGTCGCCAACATTACTCTGGGTATTTACCCTGAAGGAGTCATCAAATCCATCCTGTTCCCAACAGTTGCTATCCTCTTTCCAGTGGAGCAGCCGGAAATTCAAATCCCATTATTTCAAAAAGATTCCAGCCCTGCAGGGAAACTTAAGAGATGGAAGGTGTAAATCAAAAGCCCCTCAGCTGTGAGCACTCCTCCGTTTTAAATTCCTACCCTGGGTCTTCATAATCTATACGTGAGGAAAGTTTATTTTAAAGATTCTTCACATGAATTGAAACCGGGACCCCTTACTGACCGTATATCTATATTTTGTGCCAAGTTCTCTGAAAGAATCTTTCTGTCCAACAGAAAAGCAGAGAAGTTCTGAGCTGGAAAAGCAGAACGCTGTGGTTATTAATTCTCAAATGCTGAAAGGACAGGAGCAAGCTCCCCAGCTGCCCGCAGCCTCACCTGTGCATGAAGCTTAGCTCTGAGGCCTGAGCCTCCCCCTTTTACGGTCTGAGTCAGAGACAGGGAAAAATTACTGAATTTCTCTACTTTTTGAAAGGTAAAAGTGCATTCAAAAGCGCAAAAATAAGTGCATTCTTTCTCTGATCCACGTTAAGTAAGACAATAAAACCTGGGAGACTCCAAATATTGCAGATTCTTAAAACAATGGACCAATAACATTTGATTACATGAGTCACCTTAATTTGGCATCATGTAACTTCAAATCAAGAGATAAGCACACTGTTTTCACTACTTTCTCAATTTTGTTTAAACATAATTGGACGCTTTTTAACACCATCTTTCTTTACTTTCCTCCATACTTTTCACACAGGACAATTTATACTTAATTTCTTAATTTCTTTCTGAAAATTTTCCCAGTTCTCTCAGTGCCTCTTCTTGTTTAATTCTCAGAAGAGCCTACTAGATGTTTTCACGTGTTAGTAATTCCCCACCTGAGCCTACAAGTGCATTCTGATTACAAAGAAATTAGTTCAAAGCCCTCTCCTCAGATGTAACGTGACTTATTAATCTGTTTATTAACTGTAGCTGATGAAGAGATTATTTTCTGGCTTAGTTCTAAGACTCCTTTTTGAGCTCTCTAGAGGAAAAGTGACTGCTGAATTTTCACATAAGAAATTCATTCCTTTTTTTTAAGTTTATTTATTTTTTTATTGAGGTAACACTGGTTTATAACATTATATAAATTTCAGGTGTACATCATTATATTTAGATTTCTGTGTAGACTACATCATGTTCACCACCCAAAAACTAAGTACCATCCACCACTATACATATTTTACCCCTTTCTCCCCCGACCTCTTCCCCTCTGGTAACCACCAATCTAATTTCTAAATCTATGTGTTTGTTTGTTGTTGTCGTCATCATTGTTGTTTTTATCCTCCACTTATGAGTGAAATCATATGGTATTTGGCTTTCTCCATCTGACTTATTTAGCTTAGCATAACATCCTCAAGATCCACTCATGTCATCACAAATGGCAAGATTTCACCTTTTTTTATGGCTGAGTAGTATTCCATTGTGTATGCCACTTTTTCTTTATCCATTCATCTGTCGATGGGCACTTAGGTTGTTTCCAAGTCTTGGCTACTATGAATAATGCTGTGATGAACATAGGGGTGCAAATATCTTTACCCATTTGTGTTTTCATGTTCTTTGAATAAATACCCAGAAGTAGAATAGATGGATCATATGGTATTTCTATTCTTAATTTTTTGAAGAATTCCCATACTGTTTTCCATAGTATCTGGACCAGTTTACATTCCCACTAGCAGTGTATGAGGGTTCCCTTTTCTCCATATCCTCTCCAACACTGGTTATTTCTTGTCTTGCTAATTATTATCATTCTGACAGCTATGAGGTGATATCTCATTGTAGTCCTGATTTGCCTTTCCCTAATAAGTGGTGATGCTGAACATCTTTTCATGTGCCTGTTGACCATCTGTATATCTTCCTTGAAAAAATATCTGTTCAGATCCTTTGCCCATTTTTCAATCGGGTTGTTTGTTTTATTTCTCGTTGAGTTGTATGAGTTCTTTATATATTTTGGATATTAACCCCTTATCAGATATATGATTTGCAAATATTTTCTCCCAATTGTTAGGTTGTCTTTTTGTTTTGTTGGTGATTTCCTTTGCTGTGCAGAAGCTTTTTAGTTAGATGTAGTCCCTTTAACTTATGTTTTCTTTTGTTTCCCTTGCGAGGGGAGACATGGTATTCAAAAAAGATACTGTTAAGACCAATGTCAAAGAGCATACTGATTATATTTTCTTTTTTTTTTTTGAGGAAGATTAGCCCTGAGCTAACATCTGCCACCAATCCTCCTTTTTTTTGTTTTTGCTGTGGAAGACTGGCCCTAAGCTAACATCCGTGCCTATCTTCCTCTACTTTATATGTGGGACGCCTACCACAGCGTGGCTTGCCAAGCAGTGCCATGTCCACACCCAGGATCCAAACCGGCAAACCCCGGGCCACTGAAGCGGAACATGCGCACTTAACCGATGCGCCACTGGGCCAGCCTCTGATTATATTTTCTTCTAGGAGTATTATGGTCCTACATTCAAGTCTTTAATCTATTTTGAGTTAGTTTTTGTGTATGGTATAAGATAATGGTCTACTTTTATCCTTTTGCACATGGCTGTCCAGTTTTCCCAACACCATTTACTGAAGAGACTTTCTTTTCTCCATTGTATGTTCTTGGCTCCTTTGTTGAAAATTAGCTCTCCATAGACATGTGGGTTTATTTTCCGCATCTTCATTCTGTTCCATTGATCTGCATGTCTGTTTTTGCGCCAGTACTGTGCTGTTTTGATTAGTATAGCTTTGTAACATATTTTGAAATCAAGGAGTGTGATACCTCCAGCTTTGCTCTTTTTTCTCAGGATTGCTTTGGCAAGAAATTCATTACTAATGAAAGAAATGTGATTTTTTTTCCCCAATTCTCTAATTCAACATAATTTAATTATGAAAATACAGATAAGGGCTCCAGCTTCTGGAAAGCACTGTCTTTTATCTCATACAGATCATTAAAAGAAATAGAGATGAATAATTTGGAGCTGAGCTATTTGGGTTCAGGTTTCCAGAAGGACCTTCCTAATCAACAGCTCCAAAGTTATGTTTAGTGAACTTCTGATACAAGAAACCAATGTCTAGGTCCTCTGACAGGGCATTAAAGACATGAAAAGAGAAAATTTCTTTCAAACCAAGACCCTAAAGCGTTTAAAACACTATATTATAATCATAAGTTTGCTGCAGCCAGAATTAACATGCAAAACGACAACTCTGCTCTCTAACTTGGGGAAGCAACGATTCAGTGGCAGGGAGAATCAGGGTTAGTAAATTTCTCACTTCCATCTAGGTGACGCCACGGCTGTTTCTACTCTTCGATAGAAGCTAGCAAAGCCCTTGTTTCTATTAAGCCACCTAATTCACTGTAAGGAAAGTTTTTGAACGATTGACCACTGTGAGAATGCAGCCATCTCATTCTATCTGATTCAGATGCCAAGATAATAAAGGTAGTTGGTCCAGCATTTCCAAGGTCTGATCATTTCTACAGTGTAGAATTACTCAACGTTTGTTCTAAAAATATATTCTAAAATGTTAGATTACTCACCACAAAAAAGAAATGGTAGTTATGGGATGTGATGCAGGTGTTAGCTAACACTATGGTGGTAATCATTTTGCAATGTATAAGTGTATCAAATCAACACGTTGTATGCCTTAAACTTACACATGTTGTATGTCAATTATATCTTAATAAAGCTGGAAGAAAATAAAACGATAGATTATGTTCCAGAAAACCTAGCCTCAAAATGCTTTCTATGGTTTACGACTGGAAAGCATGCTGTAATTAGTTCATTCTAATTAGTTCAAAAGGCCTTTTTGTAGATGTAAAAACTGCTCTGGGGTAAGTAGAGAGAACAAGAGAAAGTTAAAATCAGATGAGGTTCTACCTGCCATGTGATATTTAAGCTTAATGTCAGTTATAAGTGTTCTGGAAAAACCTTGGTACCCGATCAGTTACCACTTTTTCCATGAACAGAGCTAACTCTACTTAAAAACCCCAACTCCCCCCATGCTGCTCTCCAGGAGAGTAACAGAAGGGACCACTGTTTAAACAGTCAGAGTGCAATAAAGCACCCCTACCCCACCTCCCAACTGAGCTGGGAAGTTTCAGGCCCAGAACAGCTACCAGCTGCAAGAGAACACCCCTTTAAGCAATCAACAGTCCTCAACGCTGACTGCTAGATGCTATGAAGTTCCCCTCAAAAGAATAAGCAAAATAAGATAGTGCTCTGAATGGAAATTGAGCAATACTGACAATAACTGCAGGAGAAGCTTCAAAAGGGGAAGCTCAGCACAAGTTAGGGTTGCCAGGAGAGGCTTCAGCGAGCTGGGTACAGACAGATGCATGTCTGCAGAAATGCATGTACTGGCGACAGTGACTATAGCCTGACTAAGGCAGAGGTCTCTGACAGAGCAGCCAGGAAAAACAAAGCCGGCAGGTGGACCCCAGACAGACCATGGAGGTCCCTGAATACATCAGGGGTATAAAAGAGACAAATACATTTTAAGAAACGCTTCCGATCCGTGAACTGTTGAATCCTCGAGTTACCTGATCTAAATCTCTGATTCCTTCTTTTAACATTTAATCCCTCCTTCGCTTGTGCTGTGTTGTATTTTTACTTTGCACCACCAATCCTTTGAATTTCAAAAGTCGCTTTGGCTTCCTGACAGCCTGAGAGGCTGGCAGTTCTATTAGATGACACAGAACCTACTACTACAGTACTGGAGAGACCCAGCCAGCGCAAAGAATTTTATTCTAACAACCGAGACTAATCTCCCTTCCTTACCACGGGAACATCCCCAGAGAGGCTCTATGCCTGCGGGAGTCAGCGGCTTGCTCTGGACACCCAAAATCGTACTGGTGGGTAGTTGTGCTGCCGCTGTGCTGTAGAGACACTCTCTACTAACTCTGTTGTTTGGGTTTCCCTCACTCATTTTCTCAAAGGAAAACTTAGGAGGAGCAGGAGGGAATTTGCAGTGTTCCACAGCTGAGTTGGACACCGTGAGAGAGTGTGAGAGTGTGTGTGTGTGTGTGAATGATCTCAGTTCTGCCTATGACTCTTGGAATTAATGAATTCCTGAAGCCTCAGTTACGTCTACCTGAGATTCTTCATGCAAAAGTCCTAGAGATAGCTGTGAAAAATCATTAAGGGTCAGTCTTAAAAATGATTTAGTGCAACCCACAAAATTATCCATGCCGTCAATCCTTTCCTGTTTCCAAACAGCTTAACATTCCCACATTGAAAGAACACAAAGTTTGACTGTAGTCAATATATATAACTGCTCATCAGAAGTGTCTTGAACATCAAATGAAAGAAAAAAACACTAAATTGTTTTTAGGCCAGCAGTTGATTTTCTTCAGGCTTGGCCAGCTGTCCTTTTGACTTTTGGTTCACACGAACTTCTGTATTTGTGGTCCTCAGTACACACCCGCGAGCATGGCTGGAGAGGAGCAGCAGGAAGGAAGTCTATCCATTTTTATGTATTTAACCTATTTATAACCTACCTCATGCTAAAAAGAGGATTCAAGGCTTCTAACAAAAATATCTACAATATAATAGGAAAAAAATAAATAAATGGAAAACTCAGGAAATAAGTGCATTTGAAACCTACGGAAATCCTGAGTTTGCTGAATCTTCCCCAGAGGCATCTGGACAGACTTTTCTGCCCTATAAATCCCCAAATACTACTAATCTGCAAGCAGCCAACAGCCCAAATGGAAAGATCTACAAAGAAATAATATCTTGGACTGGGAAGGCATCCTCCCCTGCAGACCGAATTCCCCTCATGCGCTCATCCTCGTGAGGCAGGGAAAGGCAGGGACGATGGTCTCTCATTTAAACTCCAGCACTAGGGCGTCTTGCCTAATGTGAGTAAGGAGGTCGGCACCCAGGTCTTCTGCTCCTCCTGTCTAGGAAAAATAATCCAGTTCTTTCCAAAGAGCGAACAGGACTACCCTCAAATCCAGAAACCCAGGGCACCATCTCAGGAACAGGAAGGAACCCCAGACAACTAGCAGATGCTTACCCACTGAAACCATACCAGGAAATGCTCACTCATCCCAGAGGCAGGAGCCTGGGTACAAACCTCCAGGGTCCAGCTTTAGGAGTCTGTAACGGGACCATGGGCTTTTGGGGAAAATCAAGCATGGATATTGACTTTAAGTTTGATCTCCACATAACCGTAAAAACCTGGGGTTTTTTAAGACACACTAATCCAATACACAAAAGATCATATAAAGCAATGTAAACCTTTACTAATGGGGATTCCATTCATAGAATACAGAAACACTTCTTAAAGTTCTCTTCCTCCATTCTCCTACATAAACAGAAGCTGCTTGACCCCAAGGGAACAACCAGTAGAGTCAGTCTAGGACAGTTGTCCTCTAGCAAGAGGATCCAGGTAGTGTTTTTACAGCTCCCTAGGTGATTCCAATGTGCAATCAAGACAGAGAACGACTGGTCAGGGGTCTTTAGCCAATCTGCCACTCACTCTGTGCCGGTTATGTTGCACTGAGGTTTCTCTCCTTCTTCTCCTTCCATACACATATTTAATTACGTCAGCCCTGGCAGCTTCCTGAGCAACCTTTTAATCCATAGCTCAACCCGTGATACATCAAAACACGCTGCCATTTGTTGCACTGAAGAGTTGTCTGAAAGCTCACACCTCCCACTGTCTTTTGCGGAGCATCTTTTCCCTCCTGCTGCACTGTATCTAAGTGTTAAGTCTTAGCTCCATGTTAACTGTTTCAAAAGAATAAGAAGGAGGAGGATGAGGAGAAGAAAGAGAAGAGCTGGCACGTTTTAGGGCTGAGGGTCTGACTTTCTCACAGTCAAGTGCTCAGTTTCTCTAAGGTCCAACCCCCATACCCTGTGGCCTGCAGTTCATTCTATCTTCCTACTAATTCAAAACATATTGTCCTCTGTTCCTTTCTCTTTCATCTTAAAACATCCTAAATCACCAGCTAATGAACCTAATAAATTAACAATAAATAAATGATAATATCTTAATGAGTTATCCTACCCAGATAGCAGATCTGCGTTTTTCTAAGGCCTTCTCAAGATATACAATTTCAATCTACAGGAAGGCTCTAATATTGAAAAGCAGGCACCATGTTAAGACAGGAAGGGTGATAGAAATCAGGGGATCTGGCAAAGCACCCCTGAAGTCACGCCTCCCTCTTGGCTGCCCACTCGAAGTCATCCCTGGGTATAAGTGATGATTAGTTCCCTGCTGTGGAACTGCTCAGCCACTGACCTCATATCCATGGACCACTCTCTGCCCCATGGTGATTTATCTCTTCATATGTCAGCCTCTCAGTATTTCCACAACATACAACACACACTCAGTAGGTGTTCAATGAATGTCTGATGAAAAAATAGATACATGAGTGTTCTTCATTCTTCTGCTTTCCACAAACACCCCTAGGCCATTAATTGAATATTTATCACGTTTTTTAAAGACTTCCAGAGAAAAATATTTCACCTCCCAAACCAAAAGTCCATTCCACTGTTAGTTGCAAGCTTTTGAAAAAAAGTGAAGATAACTATAACAATTCTCCACTTAAGTAATTGATGGCTTTGGAAACCTTGTTCATTCAGACTATCAACCAAACTGTAAAGTAGCCAAAAATGGTCTCATCCTGAGGAAGAACACAGAACAATACCACCCTCAGACCCTCATCCAGAATTCATGTACTCAAAACATATTTAAAATAAAGATATGAATTTAACAAGATTGGTCATAGGACTCCTAGAGGATAGAAGAGACATGGTGAAGTATGAGCTTCAAGAGAAGAAAACGGAAAAACACAGAAATCACAGGTGATGAGTGTGGTGATTGACAACCATGCCCATCCATTCCACCAGTCATGTGATCACATTCCCCTTGCCAAGAATTGTTTGGAAATGGGGATGCAATCCTGGACAATTAGAGGCAACAAGAATTCTACTGGGGGATTCTTGGAAAGGCTTCCTCTCTCTTAAGCAAGAAACAGTGAAAAGACAGTCTTCCTTCTCTGGACAATGTCTTGTCTGGGTGCAACACCTGAGACT
Organism: Equus caballus; assembly: GCF_041296265.1. Taxonomy (NCBI): domain Eukaryota; kingdom Metazoa; phylum Chordata; class Mammalia; order Perissodactyla; family Equidae; genus Equus; species Equus caballus. The sequence continues at coordinate 18,729,972 of NC_091707.1, forward strand.
ACTGCAGCCATTGCAACTAGAAGGAGGCCAGCCCGGGGGCAAAGTTAACACGAGGAGGACAGTGCACCAAGATGCAAAACTTGGGTCACTGATGACCGTGAACTGACCTAGGAGCTCTATCTCTGGACTTCTTGTTTTGAGAGAAAATATATTCCTTTATTCTTTAGGCCAATTTAAATTATGGTTTCTGCTACCTGTAGCTAAAGGCATCCTAACAGAGATAGAATGCAAGAAGGAGAGAATCTGCAGGTATTAATTACAATGGAAATGTTTATACATTAAAATGGATATGTTGACTCAACTTTGGTCATATTGATCACATACTTTAAAAAGCATAATTGATTTATTACAGCAACAGGATAAGAAGTGGTGTGGGTCACAGGATCCACTCTCTGTACAGGTTCTTGCCAATAAATTTGAAAATGAACTTGTTAGATCAGAGAAGAAATGAACTCTGCATGTGCGTATAAAGAGCTTCCTATATGCTGCCAGCATTGTACCTTTCAATCAGTCCACCTCAGCCAGAATATGGAACTTTCACTCCTGATCCTCTCTATCCTGGCTGCACACAGTGCATTTCACAGCCATGCCTCCCAACAGCATGAGCGAGAAGGCGAGCTCTCTCTCTCCAAAGCTTTAGAAGCAACACGTATGCAGAAAACAGAAGTGCAGAGAATTTGAGGCCATGAATCTATGCTTTACCTTAGTCATCTATGTCTTCTGCTCTTGTTACTTCACAGGAAGTGAGACTATAATCTATTCAAAGAGTCTGCATTATTTTTAGCCAATCCCAATGACTGACTCCAATCTGTTCATTCTTAAAAGTTTACATAGGTTTTAGCACTTGCTTTGGAATGCCACTCATATTGTAAAATAGGATGTGATGATCTATAAATAAAATAACTCATTTAAAAACAGGAATGAAGAAGATAGCCAGTTCAACTGTTATTAAATGGGATTACTTTTTAAAGAGTCTCAATCTTTGCTGTTTTAATGATTCATTAAGAAAAACTATACTTAAGTTCACACTCTGACTGCAACTGCCAGCATCTAATATGATGCTGCTTATGAAATATTTATGCATTAGTTTCCTATTTCTGCTGTAACAAATTACCACAAACTTAGTGGCTCAAAACTACACAAACTTATTATCTTACAGTCCTGCAGGTCAAAGGCTAAAAGGGGTCTTAAGGGGTTAAAATCAAGGTGTCAGCAGGATTGTGACCTTTCTAGAGGCCTTGAACTATAGCCTCCACATATTGTTCTAAGATCCACAGCCCCTCCAATTGCTTATAATTATTCATAGATGGCAAGTCAACTTCATAAGTGGGGAAAATTGGTTTCCTTAACCACAGTCCAGGGGTAGATGCCATATGTCCTCCATACTCTATACGAAGGCAACTCTCTCTCCCTCTCTCCTCTTTCTAGGAAAGTGCTAGAATCCCTGAATATTCATCCAATCCATATTAAAAAGACTGTGTAACTGTACATGATACTTCCATATTATAAAGCCACACCAGGGGAGCTACCTGATGTATGGATTTCCGTCTTTGCTTTTAACCTGCTCTGTAATAATTTTTCTTTGTATTTTGTATTTTATTTTGTTCATTTCAAACCAGTTCACATAGAATAGGCGCATTTCAAACTAAATATTTATTCACATGTTCACAGGCCTGTGTTAATATTATTTTGTGTTTTATAATATTTTGATAATATGACATTTTCATACCTTTAAAATCTTTTATCAGTTTCATTTGGTATGTTTTTAAAGTAATTATTGCCCAATCACATGAATTTTTCAGAAAATAATTTAGTAAACATTGTACTCACATTACTGATACCCTCTGCCTGTCCAGTGAAAGCCCGTCCTTTATTACCTTCTCCTCACCATATGCATACTTCACAGGAAATCCCACTGTTTCAACTACCACCTTTATGCCAGCTAATAAAGTGATAACCCCAGAATTATAACTCAGTCTCAGACTTCTTTCCTGAACTCAAACCTCAAAATCTAAGTCCCTCCTGGACATCCCACAGGCTCCTCATATTCAACATGCCCAAAATAGCTCATCATCTCCCCCAATATGCCAAACTCACCTCTCTTCCTCTATTTCCTATCTTCATCGAGGCATCACCATCCACCCATTTCCCCAAGCTGAAAACCTAGAAATCATCAACTCTCTTTTTCTGTCTTCCTTCATCCCCCCAAATCAGTCACTAGGACCTGTGACCAAATAGCTCTCAGGCTGGCTCTTCTTTCTCTGTCCCACAACCTCCACCTTAGTTCAGGCCTTCATTTCTCACGTTGACCACTTCATTGGTCTCATAAATGGCCTTTTTCTCTCTCCAATCTCATGTTTTTCCCCTCTTCCTCCACTATGCTATTACCAGAACGGTTTTCATAATGGACAAGTTAAAACCTCGTGGGATTCAAAGCTCTTCATGATACATCCCTTGCTTTCCTTTCCAGCTTCCTCTGCTGACATATCTCCTAGGGCTTCTTTTTATCCACTTACGATGTTCTTTGCCAACCCATCTGTATGTGTCATGGTCTTTCATCCTTCTGATGCCTTGAGCATGTTCTTTCTTTGGGCTCCTTCCTCTACAGGCTCTCTCCTATCTACATATCCTACAAGTGACAGCTTGAAACACTCCAGGCTAATCTAAATGGCCCCTTCTATATTTCTGCTCTGCTCTCCTATGACTTTCCTTTATTATAGAACTCAGCTTCGCTGCACTGAAACCTTTATGAAATGGGCTCTGCTCTAATCAAGAAAAGGCACTGTCTTGTTGTTCTCTGTGTTCCCTCTGCCTTGCAAAGTGCCGGGAACAGAACAGGACTGAGTTGGGTTTGTTGGATAAATTAATTAACAAATCCAAGGACAGTTCATCAGAGAACTCTACAAAGGAAGAGAAGATGGCATCAAACATCCTTATGCATGTTTCTTTAGTTGTGGAAATTATGAGCAGTATTCCTCCCTAGACTGCAAACCTTTAAAGGTTTTACCAATTCCAGTTTGAGCTTTAAAAAAAAAAAAAGAGCTTGTTTTAAACTACACAGATGCTGCAATTTTACCCCTCCATACGCATTTTAATGCACTCGCCCTTTCTCACTGCTGATCTCAAAGAGTTTCACAGGATGGGAGGAGAATGATCTTTAAGAAATCATATGTAATAGGATTCTATATTGGAAGTTTCAACTGAGACACCAAGATACACTAGCATGATATTCCAGAGCAAAGTCCGAGACCGACACCCAAATTTCCAATGAAATATCCCCAAAACTGGTTCTATGACTCTTAAACCTAACCCCTGCTACACTGAAGATACAAAAGGGCCTAGGTGTTAAAGATTAAGAGAATTTCAGAGAGGGGATTTCTTTGGAGAAGAGGTCACTTTGCCTCAGGTCAGGAGAGTGATGACTCAAAGAATCATCCAGAGCTTAACAGTGTCTCTCCTGAAAAAGCCAAGAGGAGAGAGACACAGGTGCTTCACAGCTGACAGAGAAGAGTGCCACGTTGGGGTCAGCCTGCATCCACAGAGTCCTCCCCTGAAAATGCGGCCACGCACTGAGAGAGCAAGCATTGGGCTGTCTGGCCACTGACTGCTGAAATGAGGCTGTGACTGACAATGGAGTGCAACCACAAGAATGGACAGAGCAGCAAGGGGCTGCTGAAAGCTCACCCAGAAGCGGGGGAAGAATTTCCCCCAGGGAGTAAATTCTGAAAGGACAGAAGGTGACAAGACAGATTTGTTTTCTGACTCCAGTCCATTCACACTGCTTGTTCAGCAGACTGGTTACACACAGCTCCTCCCCATTTGGAAGTCCTCCCAGAGCCTACAGCTGTCTTCCAGCTGGGAAGGAAAGATGGAATTCCTTCCAAAAAGAACACGGTAACTGTACTCTTCGTGGGCAGTTGGAGACTGTCTGGAGCCTGCCTATTGAAAAGCATAAATATAAACATATTGAAGAAAAAACTAACTTTTCCCCAAATGAACCACCCATAAACATAAACTGAAAACCCATTTTGCTCCCTAATCGAGGCCAATGAAAAAAAGCCATCACCTTAGAAAAGTGAAGGAGGGAAGGAAGGAGAGAGGAAAACACACAGGACTCTTACCCAGGCCTTGATTCTGCTGTTTCCACTCAATGGCGGCTGGCACCTGGTAGGTGGCTCTTTCCAGGGGGACCACGTTTCCCTGCTCTAAGCCGGGTTCCTGAGACGTGAGGCCCGGGACAGTAAACCCAGGCAGCTCAGTGTCGCCATCCAAGCTCTCATCCAGGGAGTCTGCATCTTTATCTTCCTCGTCTTCCTCCTCATCTTCCTCCTCATCTTCCTCTTCTTCATCCTCCTCCTCATCTTCTTCATCCTCATCTTCTTCTCCCTCTAGGCAGAAAGAAACCAAAGGGAAGGATGAAGAAATACAGTGACTGCATGTAATGAATCTTTTGAAGTGACCCAAACACTACAAAATAATCGTGGTTGGCCTTTTAAAACAAATTTTATAGCCAAAGTAGGGCAATGTGAGCTTTGAGGCATTATGTGCCCACCATATACCTACATTTTAAACTTTCACAATCACACTTATGTCACATGATTATCATGCATCAAGTTTCTTGGGAGTCAAATTCAGGTAATATGAATTTTTATTGAAGTCACTTATATTTACAAGGGTAAGAAACATCCCCTTCCTGGTTTTCTGGAGGTCATTAAAGATTTACCCATTAGAAAGCACACTGAAATACTAACAGAATTTAAAAGGAGTGTTCCAATTCCTTTCTATCTCATAAGACTAAACAGGAGAATTCATTATTTTGGCATAGTTTTCTTTCTAGTCTTCTTCCACATCAGCGAGTAGAACTCACAACAATGTTCAGTGAGAGGTACATAACTCCACGCCTGGATCTGTGCTCCTAACAGAGGAGTGACCCAAGAAACGGGGACCAAGGACATCAACCTTCTCAACCCAGCTCTAAAGAGGCCCGGGGAACGGGGTACTGACCAAGGTCAGTCAGAAAAGCAACACATGAAAAAAATCATTATCGTTACCATCATCGTGAGAGTTTAATTCACAATCTGTCATTTTCAATTTTTAGGTGGAGTAGGTTTAGGGAACATAAGATCCTCAATTTCATTTTGTTTCACTAATTTTAATTTTCTGGGACTACTTCGAGGCCCCACCCTCACCCTGGAGGCTGCCCTGAAGCCCTGGATGACAGCCCACGAAGTCCACCAAGGCCTTCCCCTTAGTCTCTCCCCTGGGCTCTCAACGCAGCCGATCCTGCAACAGGAAACCCTCCTCGGACGGGGGAGAAGGGAAGCCACCCAAGAATTCTGAGACTCTCCTTTTCTGCTTCTAGACAATTTTCTCCACTCATACCCCTTACCCCTTTCACCTATCATTTCATCTATCAAGGTTTTTTAACTTTTAAAAAAAATTACCTCTAACCTTTTTTATTCTATGTCCTTTAACTTTGTAAGACTTAATACTTGTCGCTATTCCAAAAATTCAACAATTATTTACCAAGCGTCTAGTTCCAGGAGAAAGGGATCAAGCAATAATGTCTCTGTTTTCATGGAGCTGATATGCCACTCAAGGAGACATACACAAACAAATAAATACACAAATATACAATACGACACTACACTCTGATTAAAACTGGCAAGAAGATAGAAAATGCCAGGCGCTGCTATTTTAGATGGGGAGATCAGGGAAAGTTTTTCTGACAGGGTGAGTTTGAACAAAGATCATACCAAAATAATGAACTCTCTTGTTTATTTCAGGTCAATATCTACATCAAGAGCATTCCCAGCAGAAAGGAACAGAGGGAACAACAAGGGCAAAAGAAGGCAGATGTGTGCTTGTTGTGTTCAAAGAATGGCAAAGAAGGCTGGGCAGGGGGACAGGAAGGGACAGAGAGAATCTAGGAAATGAGGGAGTTAGGGTAGACGGGGCCAGATCTGACGTATATTTATAAAGAATGACTCTGGCTGCAGGGTGCAGAACAGGCTAGATCAGAGCAAGAGAACAAGCAGGGAGACCCATTAGGAGACTACTTCAGAACCCAGGAAATAGATGCCGGTGCTCTGGATGAGGGTATTAGTCGTCCTGGAAGGAGGCACAGGTGGTCAGATCTGGGACAGAATCTGAAGGTAGAGCCCTGCTGATAATTATGAGGTGAGATGTGGGAGGAAGATCTCACTTTACTAAAAATGAGAACTAAAGGACAAAAAGCAAAATCAAGAATTTTATTTGAGACATATGAACTATGTGACGGCTATGTGAATGACATCCAAGTGGAGATGCTGGAAGTAAGAGGAAGGTCAAAGCTAGAGATAAAAATCTAGGAGTCGTCTACTTATAAATAATATCTAAAGCCTTGAGGCTGGCTGAGATCACCAAGAGAATGAGCGTGAATAGAAAGGGAAGTGATCCAGCCCAAGCCCTGGGCAATCAGACATTGAGGGGTTGGCCAGCAGAGGAAGATCCAGCCAGGGAGACAGAGAAATGACTGCGGAGGTGAGAGAAAAACCAAGACGGGTGTCAAGGAAACCAAAGGAATAAAAAGATTTCTGAGCGGCGGAACAAAAATCTGAGAATGTCCCTCTGGCTTTGACATTTTGGAGGTCATTAGTGACCTTGACAAAAATTGTTTCTGTGGAATGGTAGGGACAAAAGCCAGACTGGAATGGAAAAAAAGAAGTAGATACAGCAAATATAGAAAACTCTTACAAGAAATTTGAGAAAGAGAATAGGGATATAAGTGGGTCGCTGGAGGGAGATAAGGGGTCAAGGGTAGGTTCTTAAAATAGGAGACACTAGAATGTGCTTGTAATTGATGAGTAAGATCTGGTGAAGGGGAAATTGGCAGTGCAGAAGAGAGAGAGCTGCTGAGGGAATGCCTGAGAGGTAAGGAACCGTAGAGCCATTACACACATGGACACTGGAGCCACACAAACGTATTACGGCTGTGTGATTAGTTACCGAATTTTGCTGTGCCTCAGCTTCCTCACCTGTAAAGTTGGTATTATTCCTACTTCATAGGGCTGTTGTAAGGCTTATATTAGTTGTTATATAAAGTACTTAGAACTAAGCCTGGCACATAGTGGCCACTATAAGGTTGGCTTCTTTGCTATTACTGGGCGGGGGCGGGGGGGGGGGGGGGGGCGGATCCGGTGCACAGCTGGCTCAGATACACCCTCCACTGTAGCCAGCACAGGTGCAGGCGAGTGCGTATATCTGGTAGTGGGAATATGTGAAAGCTATCTTCATATTTCTTTTATTTTTCTCAGTCAAATAAAAAACTGGAAAGGAAAAGAGGAATGTTGGTGGTTTGAGGTGAGAGGAGAAAGTGGGAAACAGTCATCTTGGAGAGTAGGCGAGCGAATTCTCAGGGAAAATGTGGTAAGACTGCCAGGCAGCTCTGTGGGCCCACTTGAAATGTGATGTCATAAAATTAAAGTGAGGCAAGTTAAGATGGTTGTGTGGTTTTCCCCAGGCACATGAGCTGCTTGGGTGCAGGTATAAGCCGAGGGTGGAGCAGGCAGAGATTTAATCAGCGGCAAGTGCTGCTAGGAGAGCTCAGCTGGGAGGAGTGGGGGAAGGAGGGAGTTGACTGTGTGTGAAGGGAGTCATCATAAAGATGGAGCAGGTCTCCAATTAAAGAGAAGTTGAGGAGGAAGTTGGATAGAGAAAAAGTAACGGGGTCATTGGATTATGGAGAAACCATTGGGGATCATCAAGACTATTTGATGACTTTTGACTTCCTCCTGTCGACAGAAAGTGGTCGCAGGCTACAAAGAACATCTGTTTATTTTTAAAGCGTTATAAAATCACTTTTAGTTCCCTTTCCTCTCCACAAACCTAAGAAGGTTGTAATTAATAGAATAATTGTCAGAATATGAAACTGATCCTCTAGGAACACAAAGGCAAAGCTCATCATTGAACTGGTGTCCTCTGTCCACCACCACCCACCAAGGACAACTTCTGCTTGGTCCTCAATGCATACAGTTAATTCCTCCTCTTTAAAGTACAGACCATATAGGATCCAGCAATGCCACACTTGGGTATATATCCAGAAGAAACAACATCATTATCTAGAAGAGATAGCTGTACTCCCACATTCACTGTAGTGTTAGTCACAATAGCCAAAATATGGAAACAACCTAAGTGTCCACTGATGGATGAACAGATAAAGAAAATGTGGTACGTGTGTGTGTGTGTGTGTGTGTGTGTGTGTGTGTATGTATATATGTATGTGCACATACACACATACAAAGGGATATTATTCAGCCATAAAAAAGAAGGCAATCCTGTCATTTGTGACAACATGGATGAAGCTGGAGGGCTTTATGCTAAGTGAAATAAGTCAGACAAAGGAATACAGATACCACACAGAATCCTTTACATGTGGAATCTAAAAAAAAGTCAAGCCTATAGAAACAGAGAGTAGAAAAGAAGTTGCCAGGGTTGGGAGTTGAGGGAAATGAGGAGAGGTTGGTAAAAGGATACAAACTTCCAGCTCTAAGATGAATAAGGTCTGAGGATCTAATGTGAAAAGTGGTGACTACAGCTGATAACACCCTATTGTATAAGTGAAATTTGCTAAGACAGTAGAACTTCAGTGTTGTCACACACACACAAAAAGGTGAGTGTGTGAGGTAACGGATATGTTAATTAACCAGATGGTGGGAATCCTTTCACAATGTATATGCATATCAAATCACCACGATGTACACCTTAAACATGTTACAATATTATTTGTAAATTATACCTCAATAAAATTGAAGAATTTAAGTATAGAGCTATAAAAAAATGAAAGTGACCTCAAAAGTCCTCTTACTCCATCCTTTTGTGTCTCAAAGAGAGGACTGCATCTTAGCACGTCTAGGCCCAGAAAAAGGGTGTTGCCTTCATGACGAGATCTGAAGGGCACTGCTTAGGTCAACTTGTCTCACATCTCACCATCTCTCCCACACTCACCCACCAGCGCAGAGCCTTCTTTCTCCTCTCCCTGTCCTGAAACGCCCTACATGAAATGTCTAATTCCAAGTCAGACAGCGAAACAGAAGAGCACTTTCTCCAGAAACATCTTTTGAGTAGCATACAATTTATACTACTGGAAAGAAAGGAGGGACCTTGACTGACACGTAGGATGAAAGAGGAACGCCTTCTCCTTGTTCCACAACCCCACCCTTCAGCCCAAAGAAACTTATAAGGTTTACTACTTGTCATTTTAAATATTTGAGGAATCAAAGAGGAAGCCTGAGAAGGCAGCTACAGAAAAAGGAAGTTTCAGAAAGTGTGTAGAGAAGATAGGAGGAAGACAAGCATTACAGGAGTGAGATTTCTCTTCTAGTCTAGCCTATTCCCGCATTATCTTTTTCTGCCAAAAAAAATTTCTTATTTTTTAGGAGCCTAAAATTATTTTGTACCTGTTAAACATCTTTAATATTATGTCACTGTACACTGCTGCAATTTCCAGTGGGACAGTGACTACTATCACAGATCAGCAACAAAAAAGGGATGCTCATCTTTCCAAATATTAGCAAAATAACATATTTTTTAGCAGCTTGACCCAGAGAGGTGGACAACTATTGGAAGAAGGAAGGACAGTCTTGTCCTCTGTGTATCACCAGTGACCAGCACGGTGCTTGGCAATCAGCAGTGCTCAACAAGTACTTGCTGAATGAATGGGTGGAAGAACGAACGCATAAACAATGAGCCAGACCCAGATTTTCAACAACTGGCTAGATCTAAGGAAACCTACAGTAACATTTGGTAAATTATTAGTAATACATTCCTCTGACTAATTGCTACAAGCACAAAGGCAACATTTAAGACCAACAGGTGCAAAATAAACCAGAGTTGTATGCACTCACCTTCCATTCATAAAAACTGAAGAGAAAGTCATCTGTATTTCAGCCAGTCTTTCAACTAATTACACCCAAGAAATACAAATAATGATGTCATGAAGACCTCTGATCACAAAGGACAATGACATGAAATAAACGTTCAGCAAATAAAACTGTGCCAAGGGGCCGGCCCAGTGGCACAGCGGTTAAGTGCGCACATTCTGCTTTGGCGGCCTGAGGTTCGCTGGTTCGGATCCCGGGTGCGGACAGGGCACCGCTTGACAAGCCATGCTGTGGCAGGCACCCTACATATAAAGTAGAGGAAGATGGGCACGGATGTTAGCTCAGGGCCAGCCTTCCTCAGCAAAAGAGGAGGATTGGCGGCAGATGTTAGCTCAGGGCTAATCTTCCTCAAAAAAAAATAAAAATAAAAATATAAAAAACTGTGCCAAAACAATAACAGGATCCCTGATCCAAAGAACTAAAACTAAAAGAATTCATTCAAATGGCACTACCAGGTTATATTTAAAGGTTATAAGGTAATGCTTTCTGAATTTCACAATTTTTTAAAATAAACCCCAAATTTTATTTTTGTTTACCTGAATCCCAAATAAGCATGTGGATCAAGGTAAACACACACATACACAATTATTCCATATAAAGATGGCACAGAAAAAGAAAAAATGAACCTCTAAAAAGAAGCAGTGTTCTTAGTTTACCATAAATAACACATATACCTCATATATCAACATCTGGTGATAGCGCTCAGAGACATCAAGTTATATCTGTCCTGAGAATCTTTAAAAAACCCCACAACCCAGGAGGGGAAAGTTCAGAGAGTTCAGCCTGAGAAGCGCTTCTAGTCATGTCACCTGGAATGGAAAGTGCATCCTCGTAACTGGTGGTTCTTTTTCCCAGGTTGACTTGACACTGATTACTCCGTAATATCAAACGATAACAGTGATGCTAACAGCTATCAAGGGGGCAGTAATGATGGTTTATGAGTAACCATCTCTCATGGCAGGCAAAACCCTCCCACGACTTCGCACCATTCCCACTCCCAAACACGTGACACAGGTCACTTTAAATTCCCTTTCACTCCTGCTGAACCAGCATCTGCTCAAGGTGTCCCACTGAATTCAGAAGCAAGGTTAGGCATTGACTGAGGTTCCTCACCATGAAGCTAATGGGTTTTTCCACAGTATTCTTACCACGATCAAGTCACTTAGGTTTAATCTGATGCTCTTGCTAGCACGTCCACTGTCAATTCTGACACCTAGCAATAGTGAAAAAATTGACCTGAGTATCAGCCAAAAAACCTGACACTGGCGTTCGGACAGTAGACAGCTCAACATGTAACAGGGACTAGGACATGGTGCAATTTCCGATTGCTGGGCTTGAAGTGAACTGAAATGGTGAAAATTAAAACTATGAAGCATTAAACAGAGATGTCAGGTAACAGTGCCACATGGCTAAGAGATGCTTGGTGATATAAAGTAGCGTGTCCGCAGCTTAAATAGGGAAATGTCCTGTCTCAAGTGGCAGGGAGGAAAAATGTGTCTAGACAGTACTCTCTCTAAGCCAGTTTCGTCTGTCTGGCCACCCTCTGACAGAATCTCGGAACAGCTGCCTCATAACCCATAGCAAGACTTTGTGCTTCCTGGGGCTTCTCTTCTGAGAGACTCAAATGCTTGGCAGGCATTATCCTACAAACTTACACGGTTGGCTAAACAGAAAGCAGGGTTTATAAGCCTTGCTTTAATTACAGCCTACTTAGCTGGTGATATAACTGCCTTCAGTGCCCAAATATCACAGCAGGGCCTCAAATGGGTCTTTGAAACCCGGAATTTTTGATTCTCTAACTCAGGCCTGTTTTCTTTCTTTATTGCAAACATTTCTGCCTAAGGTCACCAGAACCAAGAGTTGTAATTTTGTTCAGGTCCAGGGCCATGGGTTAACTTCCAACAAAATCCGTAGAAGATGTGGGAGAAAATTCGCCCTATGGTCCCCGCCTGAGTAACTGACTCCACTACGAAGTCCAGCTGCCACTTACCAGCCAGTTCCCACCAGAGGTGCTCGGTTTCTCTCATTCCATTTTTATCACAGTTTAGACATTTTTAAGTTTCCAGAAGATAGAGATGTAGCTAGCATTCCCAGAGTATTACTAACGAGTCCACAGGGAACCTTAGTTGAGAATATGTCATACCACCAATGGGAGGAGAGGAGCCCCAGAAGTAATACTCATGCCCCAACACAAGCTGTCATCCTTGACATACAGGAGGAACAGGATCTCGCCTGCACTTTCTGTCTGTTTGGAACAGCAATGATTAATTTGAATCTTCGTCTTCTGCCTATTTATCCATTAGTTTTGAGTGTCGAATCTCTCTTCTTAGTGGCCTTTTTCTTTCTTTTACAAAGTTTAAAACTAAATCTAAGAGAAATCAGTTAAGGCACATGAAGAAGAGAAAGGATGCCATAAAAAGAAACAGGGCGGCTTCGGGGCAGAGGTCGCGCACGTATTAGTCTTTCCTGCACTTCCCCTCTGAAGGGAATGGCTCTGACACCTCAGTGGCATATTTCTTAATGAAGAAACGTTTGTTGGTATGTGCTCTCCTGGGAACCCCTATACCAATATAATCAAAAGCCATTGTAGCAAAATGGTTTCCACTCATAAAGAGTGACTCACGCACTAAGGATGGCACTGTTCTTATTTTCCAGATTTGTTTTTTTAACTTGGGCATCAATTGGGCACAAAACTTACAAACCAGAAAAGGAAAAATTAAACCTGTTTTGAGGACGTGAAGCGATTCTCCAGCAGATGGCTCTCTGGGATCAGGAGGGATTGAAGGACCCCAGAAGTTTCTGAAATAATGACCACAAAATCTAGCAGCTCACAATGTTAAGCTGACTTAGAATTTGTAGAATTTTATTACATTTCTAAACTCTAAATATTTCTGCCAAATGCTTTTACATTTTTATCATGTAATATTAGACATATACAAGAGAATATATATACAATGTTTATGTTATTAAGCTTAATAATAAAACAAACCCCACAGAACTCAACATTTGACTTAAGAACTGGAATATTACCAACAGTGCCGAGACTATTTGCATATTCTTTTCTCATATTAACTATCTTCTTCCCTTTAATGCCATAAAAAATTACCAAATGTTATATTCTGAAATCTTTTTTTCCATACAAAATTATGGTTTTAAGTTTCACACATCTTGTTGTACAAAACACTGGCTTGTTAATTTCACTGATTTACGGTTTTCTATTACGCAAATATGTCACAATTTATTTATTTATCCTCATGTCAATAAACATTTGGGTTATCTAGTTGTTGCCAATTGTTTTGCTGATAAGCATCGTGCTGTTATGAACCCTTTTATATGACTTCTTGTGTATCTATTCCAAGTTTTCTCTAGGGCGTATTCCTAAAAGTGGAATTGCTGGGTCAAATAAATACTTTTATTCTAACATTCTAGCTAATGTCTAGATAAATTTCCTTAGCTCTACATCCTCCCCAACCTTTGGTGGTATTAAATGTTACTTTTTTTCAAAACAGTGTGTACAAAATAATACGTCATTGTAGACATAATTGACATTTCCCTGATTACTAATAAGGTTGTGTATCTTATATGTTTGTGGATCTGTGTAAAATGCTTATTCATATGTTTGCTCATTTGGGAGGGGTGTTGTCTGTCATTTTCCTGTTGATTTTTTGAAGTTCTTTCTATGCTGGACACCAATCCTTTATCAGTTATATGTATCACAAATCACTTCTCTAGTTTTAGAACTTGTACTTTCGCTGCCTTTCTAGCCTCTTTTCATAAAAGTTTTTAGTTTAATATACTGGAATTTATCAATATTTTCTTTTATGGTTACCAAATTTTGTGTCATAGCTGAAAAATACTCTTCTGTATTACTAATTCAGAAAGATACTCTATAATTTTTCTGAAATCTTTAAATTTCACCTTTCATATCTGTATAAATCAATGGAATTGATTTTTGTGTATCGTGTTACATTCCATCTGATTTAATTTTTTTTGCATATTGTCCGAGAGCTAGTATGGAAAAAAAAGGTTCTTTCCATACTGCTCTGCAGTACCATCTCTATCATACATCAAGGACCGCAGGAAAGGGTATCTGCTCAATGCTCTCTATTTGTTCCACTAGTCATTCTGAACATCCTTGTCCACGAGCACGGTGTCTGAACACATAAACACACAGCAAGAGCTTTGTAAGTCCTCATATCTGGGAGAGCAAGTGCCCCTCCTCCAATTTCTTCTTCTTCTTCAGCAGCGCATTGGCTATTTCTTAGGCTTTTGTTCTTCCACACAAAGTTAGTCAAATTGTTGTGAATTTAAGAAGTAAAAAAATAAAATAATGAAATCTTATTTTTATTACTTTGTTCCTTCTCTTTTCCTTGGGGTTCTTTTGTTTTCATAGCTTAAGGTGGAGGCGGCTTAGTGCATTAATTTTCAGGCTTTCTTCTTTCCTAAAAGAAGCTTTAAAAGCTAGAGTTCCCTTTAAATATCCCTCTACCTTCATCTTAAAAGTTTTCATATAATATTTTCACTGTGATTCAGTTCTAATTATTTTTATTTTCTATTATGATTTCTTATTTGGTCCAGAAGTTATGTAGAAGTGGGTTTTTTTTTAATTTTCAAAAGTATGGGACAATTTATCCTTTTTTATTTTTAATTTCTAAGTGAATTGAACAGCCATGAGGGACTGTGGCCTGCGTGATATCAATTCTTTGAAATTTGTCAAGAGTGCTTTATGGGCTAGCACATGGTCAGTTTTTGTCAATATTTCATGTGTGTTTGAAGATAAGAGCATTTTCTAATAGTTGAGCACAGTATTTTATATAAGTCCATTAACACTTTTCATCTTAAATTTTATTTAGTTAAAAATATTTAGCAAAGTGAATCCAATACATAAAAAGGATAATACATCACGACCAGTTGGGCTTATCCCAGAAACACAGGGCTGTTTGAGCATCCGAAAATCAAGCAGTGTAATTCACCATATTAACAGAAAAACCAGATCATCATCTCAACAGGTTCAGAAAAGTAGCTTCAGAAAAAGCAGCTGACAAAATCCAATACTCATTTTTGACAAAACAAACAAAAGAAGTCTCAGCAAACTAGGAAAAAGAGAAAACTTCATCAATCTGATAAAGGACATCTACAAGAAAATCACAGCTAACATCTCTAGTCCACTAAATTTACCATGTATTAATTTTAATTAAAATTTATCATGTGTATTTAATGAAACAAAGACTAAACTTAATCACTATCTTACCACTCATTAAAAAGGGCTTTTGACTACTTTAAATGCTGATCGTGTCATTGTATCTTCCCTATATATATTCTATCGTTACCCACTATTTTAGATCTTTCGTCTCTTAGTCCATAAATTAGAAATTATTATATTATTTTATACAAATAATATATCTGTATATTTACTATGACTTATGAGTGCTTACGACTTATCTACATGTTTATCAATTGTTCACTATTCGTTCTCGAATCTCAGACCTTCCTTCTGCGATTATTTTCTTTTTCCTTAAATGTATCCTTCAGAAGTTCCTTTTCTGAAATCTGCTGTCAGTGAACTCTGTTTGTTTATATAAAAACGCTTTTATTTTACCCTTGTTCTTAAAACGTCTGGGCACATAATTCGAGGCTACCAGCTCATTTCTCTGAGCACTTTGAAGGTATAATTCCCCTGTCTTCTAGTTTCCATTTCCATTATTGCTGCTCAGAAGTCTGCTCTCAATCTAAACATTGTTCCTTTGTAAATAATATGTCTTTTTCCTCTGGATTTGTTCCTTAAAATCTGGATTTTAAGATTTTTCTCTTTGTCTTCATGATTCTTCAATTTCACTACAATGTATCTTTGTGAGCACTTCCCTGCTTTTAACGTTTTTATTAAACTATAACATAAAAATAAAAAGTCGACAAATCATGAATGCATACCTTAATAAACTACTACGAAGTGAACAAACCAGCATAACCACCACCCAAATTATCCACCACCCAAATTAAAATATAATAATAATAATAAGGAACATTCTATTGCCCCAGAAGCCCCTTTATGACTCCATTACAACCTCAAAGGTAAACAACTATCCTAACTTCTAACACCGTAGATTAGATTTGTTGGGTTTTTTTGGTGGGGGGGGGGTTGTTGTGTGTGTGTGTAAGATTGTCACTGAGCTAAGATCTGTGCCAGTCTTCCTCTATTTTATGTGGGACGCTGCCTCAGCACGGCTTGACAAGATGTGCCAGGTTGATGCCTGGGATCCGAACCTGTGAACCTCGGGCCACTGAAGTGGAGTGGGTGAATTTAACCACTACAACACGAGGCCAGCCCCTAGATTTGTTGATTTTTGAAATGCATACACATGGAATCATACAGTATATTTTTCTTTGTGTCTAGCTTCTTTCACAGTGAGAGTCACCCATATCATTGCATGCAACAATCATTCATTCACCTTTAGTTTTAAGCGCAACATAGTTTTCCACTATATTAATATGCTAATACTTATTTGTCCATTTTACTGGTAGTGGACATTTAGATTTCTTGAATTTTTTTGCTTTTTCAAATAATGTTGCCGTGAACACTTCTGTACATGTCTTTTGCTGTAGATGTGTTTGTATTTCTGATGGTTTACTGATCTTGTGTGGTATATTTTGTGCTGCATCCATGGATTCATGTCTTGCATCAGTTCTGGAAAAATTTTCAGCCATTAGCAATACAAATCTTTTCTCTCTTCCAATTGCTCTATTTCCTCCTGCAGGACCCTGATTGGACATCAGTGAGAAGGTCTCACTGTACCCTCTGTATAGCTTAGCTTCTCTTTCCTGCTGTCTTGCTTGCTGTCTCTTTGTGCTACAGTCTCCATAATGTCTTCAAGTTGATCTTCCAGTTCATTAATTTTCTCTTACGGCATATTTAACCCACTATTGAGGGATTTTTTTCCAACAATTATATTCTTATTTCTAAATGTTTTACTTGGTTCTTTTATTAAAATCTGCTGGGTGATTCTCAGTAACCTCTTTTTTTTCTTTTCTTTCTTTCTTTCTTTCTTTTTTGGTGAGGAAGATTGGCCCTGAGATAACATGTTTTGCCAATCTTCCTTTTTGCTTGAGGAAGATTGTGCTTGAGCTAACATTCATGCCAGTCTTCCTTTATTTTGCATGTGGGATGCCGCCACAGCATGGCTTGATGAGCGGTGCCATGTCTGCAGCCAGGATCCAAACCTGCGAATCCCAGGCTGCTGAAGCAGAGTGTGCAAACTTAACCACATTGCCACTAGGCCAGCCTCATCAGTAGCCTCTTATTACTTGCTCATTTTTGTGATTTCATCTTTCATTTCTTAAACCTTTTTACACAATTCTTTTATATTCCATATCAGAGAGTTTTAGTATCTAAGGTCCTGGGTAGGGAGTGAGCCAATCACTTGTTTGTCTTTTCTGCTGACTCTCAGTTATGGCTGTTTGGTTCCTTGTTGGTTTGTTAACCTTTTATTACAAGCTCGTATTTGCTTGATTGTAATCTGTAGGAAACCTATGGATCCAACTGGACATGCTTTTTTCCAGAGAGGACTTACACTTTCTTCTGTAGGGAGTCAGGCTGTGATCCAACCCCAGAAAAACTTTATCCCCCTCTTAAAGACACAGGCCTAACATGGGAATTTCCATTCATGTCCTTCTTGCTGCTAGCCAGTGTAGACTCCTGACATGACCATTTCTCCTAGAGCACCTTTACCTGTCCAGTTTGCTTACTCTTTATGGCTCTCTCTTTCAGTTTCTGCTCACATTTGGGATGGATCAAGCTGACAAGCACAATCCTCGGAGATTTTTCTGACCACTTGCAATCTCATTCACACACTAAAGCATGGGTTTTACCCAAGATCTAGTCATTTAGCTATGGTAGGGTGCATCAGAGTCTCCATCAGAAGCTGAAATCCAAAATGTGCTTTCCAAAGGCATCCATATCATCTACATGTGAAGAAGGTCTAATGAGTTCAGTAAGAGATTTAATTGGCTTTTCAAACTCCATTTTCAAACTCTACAATTTCAAACTCTACAATTTCAAATTCTCATTTTCAAACTCTACAATTTCAAATTCTCATTAAAGCGCCTGCAGTCTGGAATGAACTTTAGATAAAATCTCAAATGTTGTTGTTTATTAAATATTCTGCTTTAAACATTTCAGCTAATGTCTTTAGTTCTCTCTTTTTTAAATGCCCCCTCAGAGTGATTTTTTTAAAACCTCCTATACACATTTCTTGAACTCTATCAGAAACTTCCTCCACTCTAGCTTTAACAATGTTAAAAGGTACATACATGAGAAAATAAAAAAGCTTGAGACAAGACCATCTATCCACTTCAAACACCAGTTGCAAAATGTTTGGGATTCAACTTACATTTTAGATAGATGTTTAAATATTTTATTTCATTTAATATTACTTTCTTTAAATGAAAGGATCCTGCTCTTGATAACATCATCTTCTGTATCTGGTTAGCAAGCTAAGAAGATGGGCCTACATAACTGCCCTCACATTTAGTGGTCATTACATAATCCCTTGACCCCCCTATCATTGGTATGCTCTCCATTTTCTTCTATAAATCCTGCCCCCAATTAGATTGAGTTATCTTAATAGATAGAGCCCTAGAGCAAAAATTGTGAGTCTGACGCCTGTTCATTAAACAACTCACTTTTGATTCAGACGGCAGCCTCTTACGTGGTCCCTCCGGAAAAATGAGACTATAGCGATACTATTCTATTTCTCAGGGGTGCTAGAAAGAGAAACAGAAAGGCCATATGAATGTTCTCTCTATAAATTCTGACCCATCGGAATCAAACCTTTCTCTTCAATAATTTGGTAGTCTTAAAGGAATATTTGCTTTAAGAAGACATACTAAACTTGGATATAAGAATCCACATGCACTCAAAAGATAAATTATAGGTTGGTGAGGTTGATTACTGATTTTTCAAAAATATGTGTGAAAGTAGATTTCCCCTTTAAACTTTAAAACATGACTGGAACTAAACCAAAATGAGGTTTATATATTAATTTGTGAACACGTGTTTGTTTTACCATACTTGTTGTATTTATCTCCTTGAAACCAGAGATCCTGTCTTATTCTTCTTTGTGCCCTACCCCTAGGATCAAGCATTGTGCCTTGCACAAAATAAGTCCTCAATAAATGCTGATTAAACACAAATAAACTGAACAGCACTTTAATTCATTATCTTTCTCTTCAAAATAAGTAGTAATGGCTTTATAGGGCTCCAATATAATCTTTATTAATTTATATTATGCATACACTTCAAATGAGTATGATATCAACTTTCTAAGGAAAATCCATCTACATGCTTTTGTCACACTGTGTGTGTTGGGGGGGGGGGGGGGGGCGGATAGACCACAGGGAGAAATGACCTTTCTACACATTAACTGCAATAACGTTTCTAGAAGGATGTCCCTCCTGCCACCTTTCCTTTCCTTTCCTCCCTCTCACTCTGGCTTCCCAAAGCAGGTTTAAAGAATCACTCACATCTACAGAGTTTCCCTTACCTGCCTGAACGCAGGCGTTGGTATGGATGCCAATGAGAAGGAAATGAAACACTGTCCAACACAACAATGGGATGCAAGAAATCTGAGCAAATTCCCACTGAATGTCTAGCAGGATGTGATTGGGAACCACAGCTTCATTCACATAAAAAGCACTCAACTTCAGAGAGTCACCTGGGACTCTCTCCCCTCCAACATACAACAAAAAGTTGCAACCATATTCCAACAAAAAATACCCTAATAGCACAGGAACCCTCAGAGACGCACAGCAGCCAAACAATGGAGGGCAGAGAGGCTGGAGCCCCCTTTGGAGGAGCTGTAACAGGGTAAGAGAGAACTTCGCTCCCTCCCCTAAAGACTGGGATTGCTGCCGAGGGAGGTTCCGTGAGGGAAGGAGTGGGGGAGGGGTTGCGCATCCGGAGGATCACCTAGGACTCCCTAGCGCCCTTGTAGCCTAGATGGAAGCCCTCTAATGAGGCGAAAGCTTTCCTGTGAGATGACCTCATCAAGCCAAGACCCCAGGAGACAAGGTAGCCAGAGCTGACTGGGTAAACCGGGTCTACACGCAAGAGAAAGTGTGTGTGTGTGTGTGTGTGTGTGTGTTGTGTCTGTCGTGTGCTCCCCCCCCACCGCTCCCCGCGACAGGCCAGGGCATCTCAGCTGAAGGCGGAGGGCCCAGAATATGTGGCTCTCGACCCCCTCTAGTGGCGACAGGCTGTAACTGCAACTAAATAATATCACAATGGGGAAGACCCATCCTTCTTCCAGCATCCATCAATTTATCAACTCTCCAGACCAGAGGGAAAACAAGCACCCAGAACTATGTCCTGAGGACTCAGAAATAAGTAAACTAAATTACAATGAATTCAGAATAGCTATTGTCAAAAAATTCAATGAGGTAAAAGAAAATATAGAGAAAAAATTCAACGAGTTCTGGAGCTACTTTACAAAAGAGGTTGAAACTATAAAGAAGAATCAATCAGAATTATTAGAGATGAAAAATACAATGGAAAAGATAAAACAAAATACAGATTCCCTGAATGCTCGTGTGGATACCAGAGAGGAGCAAATCAGCATAATAGAAGACAGACAGGTTGAATGGCTCCAGACAGAGGAGGGGAGAGAACTAAGACTAAAAAGAAATGAAGAAAATCTCCGAGAAATAGCTGACTCAGTGAGGAAATGCAACATTAGAATTACAGGTATCCCGAAAGGTGAAGAAAAGGAGAATGGAACAGAAAGCCTGCTCAAAGAAATGATGGCAGAGAACTTCCCAAATCTAGGGAATGAGAAAGAAATGTGTGCGGAGGAAGCTTTCAGATCTCCTAGATTTGTCAATGTAAAAAGACCTACTGCGAGGCATATGGTAGTAAAACTGGCAAAAATGAATGACAAAGAAAGAATACTCAGGGCAGCAAGGCAGAAGAAAATACCCTACAAAGGAACCCCTATCAGACTGTCAGCGGATTTCTTTGCAGAAACCTTACAAGCTAGGAGAGAATGGAATGACATATTCAAAACTTTAAAAAATAAAAATCTTCAGCCAAGAATACTCTATCCAGCAAAAATATCCTTCAGATATGAGGGAGAAATTAAATCTTTCCCAGACAAACAAAAGCTAAGGGACTTCGTAGCCTCAAGACCCCCCACAAGAAATCCTCAAGAAGGCCCTCATACCTGAAAAAAGAAAAAAAGAGAGAAAGGGATCACAAAACACAGAGTAAGGAGACAGCTAGAATCAGAATAAGATAGCAAATATTCAACTATAGCATTAGGATAAAGGGAAGGAAAACACCAAAAACAGAGTCAATCTTGTCACTTTAACCACAAACTCACAACACAAGTTGGAATAAGATATGCAAATAATAACTTAGGAGGGGAGGAGGAAAGGGATTGAATCAGTTTAGAGTAAGGAAATAAGAGGCCATCAGAAAATGGACTATGTTATGCACAAGATTCTGAATACAAACTTCAGGGTAGCAACTAAACTAAAAAGCAGAACAGAGACACAAAAAATAAATAAGGAAAAAGCTAAGAAACACAGCATAAGAAACTGCAGAAGTCAATGGGTAGACCAAAACACACAGGAGGAGAAACAAAGGAAATGCAGGAAAACTGGAAAAACAAGTGACAAAATGACAGCATTAAGCCCTCATACACCAATAATCACCCTCATGCCACAAATAGAAGACCCACAACTAAGAATATACAAGTGTGTACCGGGGGGCTTTGGGGAGAAAAAGGAAAAAAAAATTAAAAATTAAAAACTAAAAAAATAATAATCACCCTCAATGTAAACGGATTGAACTCTCCAATAAAAAGACACGGAGTGGCAAGATGGATTAAAGAACAAGATCGAACAATTTGTTGCCTCCAGGAAATCCACCTCAGCTCCAATGACAAATACAGGCTCAGAGTGAAGGGGTGGAAGACGATACTCCAAACTAATAGCAAACAAAAGAAAGCAGGTGTCATAATACTTATATCAGACAATGTAGATTTCAAGATAAGGCAGGTAAAGAGAGACAAAGAGGGGCAATATATAATGATCAAAGGGACACTTCATCAAGAAGAAATAACGCTTATAAATATCTATGCACCCAACACAGGAGCACCAAGATTCATAAAGCAACTATTAACAGACCTAAAAGAAGACATCAAAAATAATGCAATAATAGTAGGGGACCTCAACACTCCACTCACATCATTGGACAGATCATACAGACAGAAAATCAACAAGGAAACAGTAGAATTCATCACAATACAGGCATACCTTAACAAACAAGAAAAATCCCAAATAAGCAATCTCAAATTACACCTAACTGAATTAGAGAAAGAAGAACAAACAAAGCCCAAAGTTAGCAGGAGAGAAATAATAAAAATCAGAGCAGAAATAAATGCTATTGAAACAATAAAGGCAGTAGAATGGATCAATGAAACAAAAAGCTAGTTCTTCGAGAAGATAAATAAAACTGACAAACTCCTAGCCAGATTTACAAAGAAAGAGAGAAAGCTCAAATGAACAAAATCAGAAATGAAAGAGGAGAAATAACAACAGACTCCATAGAAATACAATGGATTATAAGAGAATACTACAAAAAACTATATGTCAACAAAATGGATAACCTAGAGGAAATGGAGAAATTCTTAGACTCTTACAATCTCCCAAAGCTAAGTCACGAAGAAGCAGACAATCTGAACAGACCAATCACAAGGAAAGAGATTGAAACAGCAATCAAAAGCATCCCAAAGAATAAAACCCCAGGACCAGATGGCTTTCCTGGGAAATTCTACCAAACTTTCAGAGAGGATTTAATACCTACCCTTCTCAAGCTATTCCAAAAAATCAGGGAGGATGGAACACTTCCTAACACATTCTATGAGGCCAACATCACTCTGATACCAAAGCCTCACAAGGACAGCACAAAAAAGGAGAACTACAGGCCAATATCACTGATGAATATAGATGCAAAAAGTCTCAACAAAATTTTGGCAACCTGAATTCAGCAATACATCAAAAGGATCACACATCATGATCAAGTGGGATTCACACCAGGGACACAGAGATGGCTCAACATCCGCAAATCAATCAATGTGATACACCACATCAACAAATTGAGGAATAAAAACCATATGATCATCTCAATAGATGCAGAGAAAGCATTTGACAAGATCCAACAGCCATTTATGATAAAAACTCTGAACAAAATGGGGATAGAAGGGAACTACCTCAACATAATAAAGGCCATATATGACAAGCCCACAGCCAACATCATACTCAATGGGCAAAAACTAAGCGCCATCCCCCTCAAAAACAGGAATGAGACAAGGATGCCCACTATCACCACTCTTATTCAACATAGTACTGGAGGTTTTGGCCAGAGCAATCAGGCAAGAAAAAGGAATAAAAGGAACCCAAATAGGGAGGGAAGAAGTGAAACTCTCACTGTTTGCAGACGACATGATCTTATATATAGAAAACCCCAAAGAATCCACTGGAAAACTTTTAGAAATAATCAACAACTACAACAAAGTTGCAGGGTATAAAATCAACTTACATAAATCAGTAGCATTTCTATACTCTAATAATGAGCTAACAGAAAAAGAACTCAAGAACACAATACCATTCACAATTGCAACAAAAAGAATAAAATACCTTGGAGTGAATTTAACTAAGGAAGTGAAAGACCTATACAATGAAAACTAAAAGACTTTCCTGAAAGAAACTGATGACAACATAAAGAGATAGAAAGACATTCCATGTACATGGATTGGAAGAATAAACATAGTTAAAATGTCCATACTGCCTAAAGCAATCTACAGATTCAATGCAATCCCCATCAGAATCCCAATGACATTCTTTACAGAATTAGAACAAAGAATCCTAAAATTCATATGGGGCAACAAAAGACCCCAAATTGCTAAAGCAATCCTGAGAAAAAAGAACAAAGCTGGAGGCATCACAATCCCTGACTTCAAAACATACTACAAAGCTACAGTAATCAAAACAGCATGGTACTGGTACAAAAACAGGTGCACAGATCAATGGAACAGAACTGAAAGCCCAGAAATAAAACCACACATCTATGGATGGCTAATCTTCAACAAAGGAGCTGAGGGCCTACAATGGAGAAAAGAAAGTCTCTTCAACAAATGGTGCTGGGAAAACTGGACAACCACATGTAAAAGAATGAAAATTGACCATTCTTTTTCACCATTCACAAAAACAAACTCAAAATGGATCAAAGACCTAAAGGTAAGACCTGAAACCACAAGGCTTCTAGAAGAAAATGTAGGCAGTACACTCTTTGACAGCAGTCTTAAAAGGATCTTTTCGGACACCACGTCTTCTCAGACAAGGGAAACAATAGAAAGAATAAACAAATGTGACTTCATCAGACTAAAGAGCTTCTTCAAGGCAAGGGAAAACAGGATTGAAACAAAAAAAACAAGCCACTAATTGGGAAAAAACATTTGCAAGTCATATATCTGACAAAGGGTTAATCTCCATATTACATATTACATATTACAATATTACATATTAATGTAAAGAACTCACACAACTCGACAACAAAAAATCAAACAACCTGATCAAAAAATGGGCAGGAGATATGAACAGACATTTCTCCACACAAGATATACGGATTGCCAATAGGCACACGAAAAGATGTTCGTCACCACTGATCTTCAGGGAAACGCAAATCAAAACTACACTAAGATATCACCTTACACCCATTAGAATGGCAAAAATAACCAAAACAAAAAGTAACAAATGTTGGAGAGGTTGTAGAGAAAAAGGAACCCTCATATACTGCTGGTGGGAATACAAACTGGTGCAGCCACTATGGAAAACAGTATAGAGATTTCTCAAAAAATTAAAATAGAGATACCATACGACCCAGCCATCCCACTGCTGGGTATCTATCCAAAGAACTCGAAGTCAGCAATTCCAAAAGTTCCATGCACCCCTATATTCATTGCAGCATTATTTACAACAGCCAAGATGTGGAAGCAACCTAAGTGCCCATCAACTGATAATTGGATAAAGACAATCTCTGTATGACTCCATTCACATGTGGAAGTTAAACATGTAGACAAAGAGAACAGAATAGTGGCTATTAGGGGAAAGGGAGAGTGGGGGGGGGGGCACCAAGGGTGAAGTGGTGCACCTACAACACGACTGACAAACAATAATGTACAACTGAAATTTCATATGATTGTAAACTATCATAATCTCAATAAAAATTTTTTTAAAGAAATGCTCAACTTCAGGCCCAAAATAAGCATTGGATTTAAAACAATAACAACAACAAGTAGTCAAGTAGAAAGCACATCAACTAAACAAGATAATGGTCCTGAAACCATGCACTCTATCACTGATCATCGTTTACCCAAAACCTGATAGCTACAGGTCACTGTGGATACAAGGCAGAAGGATCTTTCCCTACCCTTAAGGAGATTTGGAGAATTCAGTTAGGAGCATAAACTGATGGTCAGTAGCCAGGAAGATTGATTCATTCTGGGTGTGCATACTAATAAAAATGAAATAGGGTAGGTAAACACTTGAATTGATTCCCTACACACAAAAAAAATCAGAATATTTCACATAAAGATCAGAATTTTCAGTTTTTCTTAGAAAAATTCTGAGATGTGGCATCACTGAGTTCACATTTCCTCCCTGCAACAATATGAACAGGATCTGTCTCAATCAGCCAGTGTATGCTCCCTACTGCATCACACTCACCACTCCCACTGTCTTAGGCACCTTCCTCTTTGCTTACTTATATTATCTACTTGGCCCCTGAGCCATGGCTGCATGCAGAGGATGCGAACACTTCATTATAATAATTAATGCATAGTAGTACATGATAAATGATGTATAATTTTAAGTGATAAACGATGTATAATTTTCACACTTATGTATTTACTCCATGTAAAAACTATGCTAACAATGTTACATGCAAGGTCTCGTCTTCTCACAAGAGATAGGAACATCAATATCCCTGCTTTACACAGATGGAAAAACTGAAGTCTAAAGACATTAAATAATTTGGTCAAGATCACACTGCTTATTCATGATGGAGCTAAGACTTTAACTCAGGTATGTCCATTTGAGACTAGAATCAGAGTTATTTTCCACTAGTCCATACTGCTCATCAACGTGGGCTGGGTGGTCTGAAGAGGCTTCAGAAAGGAGGATGAATTTGAGCTGAACTGTTGCAGTATCTCCCTCCTGTGCTCCTTCACCTTTCACTTCGTAGCCCTCTGTTCATGGAGTAGCGTAGCTCTGAGTATCATCTGCTATGGAGTGGACAGAATCACCCTATTATGCTACAGGCATACTTCTTGTACAGTGAGAACAGTGTTATATTGCCTAGACATAAATCATGCCATGCTTTTAACAGAGACAGGATTTCCTCTGAAAGGCGGGATGTGCATGGTATCAACCATGAGAGTTGTCTGCCTATCAATTGCCTAGGGATTGAAGGTGTATCCTTCAGCCTGGAAAGCAGGACAGAACACATATGTGGGCTTGGGGGCTCCCTACTTGGTGGTGGGCCATAGGGGAAATGGACTTCTAGGACTTGGCTCTTCTATGTGGGGGCAGGGATGGGGAGGAGAAAATAAGAAGTTATCCTCTGTACAGGAAACAAGCCAAGAGCTGAGAAGCCGGAAAGCCTGGCAAGGTGCCTGCCAAAACTGTCCCAGTGCTTTGGGTACAGAACATCAAAAACTTTCTCAGACGGAGCATGGAACGGGTCAGGGCCTGGACCCCTGGGAGCTCAGCAGCTAGGGTAAGACCAAAGGGGAATGTGCACTTTGTGAGCCTAATTCCCTTTATGTTTCTTTTATTTTCTTGGTTTATTTGCTTTGTATTCCCTTAGGTTTGAGTCAAGTATTTTTAAAATTTCTACTAATTTCAGTTGAAACAAGTGAGAGGTATCATCTATACTTGAGCTAGAGTTTTCATAGGAAATAGGACTCCTCAGAGAGCACATGAAAGCAGATACTTTGAGAAAATATAGGGGGAGCAGTGTCAGGCCCTCTGCCCACCTGCAGAATCTCCTTCTCATGATAAAACCCTGCACATTCTTCATATTGTTTATATAGAAGAAATTTCAGTAGAATATTTTGTCTGGAGATAACCAAACAATGTGGAAGGAGGCAGAATGGCTGAAAAAGAAAAGGCACTGGTAGATGTAGGCAGAATCACTGAAAATCTTCCAGGACAAATACAGCAATTCCAAGTGGGAGCACTTTTAGAACCTTGTAAAGCCATTTAAATTGACACCTTATTTTTTTCTGCTCATCTTTTCCTTTGGGATATGTACGCATTTACATGTTAAGCAGTAGTCTGATAGCAAACAACTTCACGGTTATGAGCACAGTCTGACAAAGAGCAGCTGATAACATCCTTACATCATTTTATACATTGTCAAGGTTTGTAAATGTTTGTGTTCCGATGCAATAAAATTCTCATGTTTACACCAGTAAAAGGATAGTTATGTCTAGCCTCACATTGAAAACTCATGCCTTAAAAAATGCCTTAATTTTCTGCAAACAACTAAAATGCCTTTGAAATCTCCACAGCCCATTATGCAGTTGCAAGCTGCATGTTTTCTTCAAGACCTGCACAAAAACCACCACATGTGGAAAGCCCTGCTTGGACCAGTGCTCACAGGGATTCTCAACCCTAGAGGATGAGCCCAGATGATCACACGGAACCAATCCTTTTGCCAGGATTCTGAACATCACCCTTGAGAGACAGGCTGCAGTTTCCTACAAATCAGGTATTTGTTAGCCTGTGCCTGAGCACCTGTAGTCTCTTCTACATTGAAAAGCAATTGCTTCTATTATTAAAAACTATTCTTGGGGCCAGCCTGGTGGCGTAGCAGTAAAGTTCACACACTCTGCTTCAGAGGCCCTTCAGTGGCCCAGAGTTCGCCAGTTCAGATCCCAGGTGCACACCTACGCACTGCTTATCAAGCCATGCTGTGGCAGGTGTCCCCCACATAAAATAGAGGAAGATGGGCACAGAAGTTAGCTCAGGGCCAATCTTCCCCAGCAAAAAGAGGAGGACTGGCGGTGGATGTTAGCTCAGGGCTAATCTTCCTCAAAAAAAAAAAAAAAAAAAAACCTATTCTTAAGAAATAATTCATCTAACCAATAAGCTAAATTAGAAAACCATGTTTGATTACATGTCTATAATTATAATTGATTGTTAATGTGCTGTGTGTGATATCTATTCACCACTCTTTAGAATGTTTTCCACATTTTTGGATTTGTCACCATTTATTTTTTATAAACACAGTAGTCTCCCCTTGTCTGCAGGGAATATGTTCCAAGACCCCCAGTGGATGCTTGAAACCATGGATAGTACAGAATCTACATAGACTATGTTTTTTCCTATACATATACACCTATGATAAAGTTTAATTTATAAATTAAGCACAGTAAGTGATTAACAATTAATAATAAAATAGAACAATTATAACAATATACTGTAATAAAAGTTACCGTAGATCTTAGCAACCTCAGCATACGATTTTTTTTTCTTTCCTTATTAAGTCAAGAACTTTCACCTTTTCACTTGAAGTGCTTTATGGCTTCTTTTTGGCATATCCAAATTGCCGGCATCACTACTCTTACACTTTGGGGCCATTATTAAGTAAAATAAAAGTTACCTGAACACAAGGACTGCGATACTGCAACAGTGGATCTGATTAACACGGACAGCTAAGTGACGAAAGGGCAGGTAGCATATACAGTGTGGATCCTCTGGACAAAGAAGGGATGAGTAACGTCCCAGGCAGGACAGAGTGGGACAGCTCGTGACTTCCTCATGCTACTCAGAATACACACAGTTTAAAACTTATGAATTCTTTATTTCTGGAATTTTCCATTTAATATTTTCAGACTAGGGTTGACCACAGGTAATTAAAACTGTGGAAATTGAAACCAGAGATAAGGGGGGACTACTGTATCAACAGAAGGATGAGCATATATATGCATACAAATCTATACATACAAAGACTCTTTACACATACACACATAAGACTTACAAGCATCAATAACAACTGCTTTTTCTCTAAGCTTGGCTAAGCTCTCCCTCCTACCTCTGAGTCCTTTTTCTGTAATTTTTTTGTGATTCTTTCCCACCTTCTACCTTGCATTTCTGTTACTTGTGTATCTGTCTTACCTGTTCTACTAAAATTTATGCCAGATCTACTCTCATTTCTTATTATCTGAATCACCAAAGAAACGCTTGTTAAATGTACACATGAATGAATGACGGAAGGAACCAAACCACTGAAAATGTACAAAGCTAACTCCTTTTGTCATCATGAGCCACTACGTAAAATTTCTTGAGCTTACTAAGCAGTAGTTCTGATGCCGGGCAACAAACGCACAAAAAAATCAGACAGGAAGCGTCAACTCTAGAAGATTGTTGACTTAATTGCGATTATACCAACAAACGAATCCCCTATAAGAAGCATACCAGAAAACTTAGAGTGAATGTCAGTTATCTTTCTTCAAAAGCAGAATTTGTATGCAAAGCTCTTATAGTAATACATCATAATATTGATTTTAAATATTTTTGAAATACCACTGGCCACATGAACATTAGCAGTAAATATGTGAGGATCATTCTGAGTGTTGAATAACTTACTGTATGAGCTTACAGAGCATCTAGGTCTTAAGAAAAGAGATTTATCATAAATGCCAGAGAAAGTAGGACGATTTCAGGACAAGAAAACAAAATGACTTACTCTAAGAGGCAATCCTTAACTGAAATTACCAGCAATTCTGTGTTTCATAATCTGTCATGTAATACACTTGAAAATGAAGCAAGGATGAAAATGAGCAAAACAGGAAAAAACATGCTCATCCTTCCCTAACATATTAGGCAATAGTATTAGATTCATGTGTTCATGTTAATAGAGTTATAAAATTGTTATTTATTTATTAAATTCCCATTGTTCTTGCCAGAACAGGCATCATGGGCGGAGGGTGTCAGCATTTAATTCACCACTGAGATCAAACAAAGGGCATATTCCATTGAATATGATTTTCC